>NC_137786.1:213525423-214219173 GCF_963383645.1 Muscardinus avellanarius
CACTTTAACTTGAAAAATATAATTGTATTGTTACCCTAGTAATTCCTTGGTACTCTCTGAAAGCAAAATGGCAAGGAAAAGTTCTCCTTTTTCTGAATATATGTAGCCCTTTATCTAAAATTCTCAAATGAGAATTTTCATTTTCTACTTTGAATCTTTCAGAATTGTGTACATGTCTTATCTTGTTCACTTAAACTATTCATTCCTAAATGGCATGTTTGTGTCTAATCCACATCTCCGTCCCTCTTGATATGTTGAACAGGCTGTCTTCAGTAAGATGATGCATATATAAGCAAGCAGTTGCAAGATTAGGAGAAAAAAAGAAAAGAAAACAGGCTGCTAGGGCTAGAGAATGGCTGATTTGGAAATAGCAAGGAAGAGAACAATGTGCTCTAATTTTCTGGCTCATACAGTAGCAGAGAAATAGGTCTATAGGAAAGAAAGAAGAAAGAGAGGAAGGGAGGGGAAAGGAAAAAATGATGGAAAAGAAAATACAAGGAAAGGAAGAGTCTTGACAAATGAGCTTTGCCTATGTGGACAAAGTTTGGTCCATTTCTTGACTGAGTTATTTATTTCTGAGCAACATTAATATCCTTCTCTTAATATACCACAAAGGAGATATATCCATACTGCATACATAAAACATAGTTGACCAAGAAGTTTTATCTCTATAACCCCAGAACACTGACTATATCAATATGGAAGATAATATATCAAGCAGTGTTTTCGATTTTTATTGAAAGTCAACCTAGCCAATACATTCTGTGCCTCAAACTAAGAGAGTTCATCATTACACTACTACTTGCCGTCATAGTGAGATCAAAGCAAGCCCCTTATTTGCTTCCTTTCAGTATCCCCTCCTTCCTCAGGTCACCCTTTCTTCTCTGTTTTGTTTCCTCTTTTTTCTACTTTAGAGTACCACATATGACACTACATATGATATTTGTTGAAAGAAAGATAATTAGTAAAAGAGAAAAGCATCATTTTGAATTTTTTATTTTTAGCCTCCAATGGGGTTCAAATTAAAATGTCACACTCTACTTTCACTTCATTGGAAGATAAGGTATACTGCAAATAATTTCTTGATAATACTTTTCTTGGCCTCTATACTTTTCATTTTGTATTTATTTATTCATACATTTGTTCATTTATTGTGGTTTTGGGGATTGAACTCAGGCATTCTACCTCTGAACTATACCGACAGCCTTATTTTATTTTATTTTGAAACAAGGACTTAGTTATAGAGGGCTTTGCTAAATTGCAGAGGATGGCCTTGAGCTAGTGGTCCACCTGTCTCAGCCTTCCAAGTACTGGGATTATAGGCATGTGCCACCATACCCTGTGCCTCTATTCTTTATATTTCTTTTTGTTCTGGGAACTGAATCCAGGGTCTTCTACCTCCAATCTACAGCCCCAGATCTGTTTGTATTTTTATTTTTATTTTGAAACAGGGTCTCAGTAACTTGCTAATGGTGTCACTATGTTATTGAGGTTGGCCTCAAAGCTGTGACTCTCCTATCTCAGCCTCCCAAGGTCTGGGATTACAGATATGCATCAGCACACCTGACTCGGTTTTCCTCTATTCTTGAGCATATGGGGCCAGCTGGAAACATGGGAGAACGAGATTAATGTAAAGCTCATGTTCAGTGTAAGCAATGTGCTTTTGATGAGCTTCTCAAGTAGATGACAATCTTGGATGTCATAGAAAGTTAAATAAAACAGGACTCTCTGTCTCGCTGCACACTGTCTGAGAGCTAGGCTGGTTCAGCTTCATTTGATATCAACCAAGGAAGATAATGTGAATAATTGAATAGTTAGCAATTCCATTTCTGACCTATTCTTACCCAACCACGTGGAGTACGTTTAATAGAGAATAAGATAAGAAAGCCAGCATGACACTAAATGAAACACAAGAGACAGGCAAGGAGGATGAGCTCTGCTCATCAGGCCAAAGTACCAGCACTTATTACTACAGCAAGCCCACCCGACACAGAATTTGTGCCTGCCTAGCAGTGGCCTCCCGTGGCCAATCTCTTCTCTTCTCATATCCCTAAGAGGTAGGGACAAAATAAAGATCATGGGGATATTTATTAAGAAAAAGAAATGTAATTATGCTGGAAATTCCATCCCTTAATCCTTTATTTTCCTCATTAGAAGGCCTAAGTCAGGTTGAGATAAACCCAAATATCTAAATATACTCCTGCCTATTAGTTTAAAGGTACTAAAAACATAGTCTGTAAAGTAACAGACAAAATTTTTTAAAGTAACTGCAATTTATTAATTGCTTATAATGCTAAGCATGCTATATGATATTTTATTTTGAATTAATTTTCATAATACTAGCATGAGATAGTTTTATGCCCATCTTCTGAAACTCTCCCTTTCTCTTTTCCCCACTGTTCCATCTATCCTGATCTAAACTTTTTAATACAGATCTCACATACTACCCTTTCCCTCAACACCAGAGGAAATGAAAGATTACCAGAGAGAGAGAGAGAGAGAGAGAGAGAGAGAGAGAGAGAGAGAGAGAGAGAGAGAATTACAGATGAAAGAAAGAAAAGAAAGAAAGAAAGAAAGAAAGAAAGAAAGAAAGAAAGAAAGAAAGAAAGAAAAGAAAAGAAAGAGAAAGACAGACCAAAAGAGGTATCTCCTTTGGGTTCTACAGGGCATCCATAAAGTTAGAAAAGAGAAACTCTGGAACTCCTGCCTCATTATCCTCTCGGCTCAAGGCATAATGTCCCACTTAAATAAATACTGAATGAAATAAATGATGCAAAATACTTTCCTCAGAATAATTCTCACTTTAGAATTTTATGCAGCCCCCCCAAAGGAATAAAAACAGTTCACTAAAAATGTTCACTAAAAGTGTTCACTAAAAATGGTGGATGAAAAACGTTCAACCATTTTAATAGCTTGATACAGTATTATGATCATATACTATGATATAAAACCTGCAGCTGTATACAAAACATACACTACAAAGAGACATGAGATAAGAAGAAAACATCTCTAATGTTAAGTTTGTTTAGATCTGGGCTGATAAAACTTTGTTTGTTCATGCATTTTTTATCTATATGTCTCTGTATTTCTGACATTTACTAAGCATTTACCATACACTGTTTTAATAAATTTCTACGTATTAACTAATCTAATTGTGGAGGGTGGAAGGAGGGTGGTACTGAGGGTTCCACCTAGGAGCACTCTACCTCTGAGCTACTCCCCTAGCCCTTTTTTATTATTTTGAAATAGTTTTTCACTTATTTGCTGAATGTTTCTCTAAGTTACTGAGACTGGCCTGGAACATGCACTCATCCTGTCTCAGCCTCCCAAGTATTGGGATTACAGGCATGTGCCGCCACACCTGGCATAACTAAACTAATTTTTAGAACAATGTTAGAAGGATGGTATTATTATTACTCCAATTTTATAACTGAGAAAATAGTGTAGGAGGGTTGCTAAGGTAGTAGATGGCACAGTGGGTCTGGGAACTTATTTAGGTGGGTTAGACTTAGTCTCTGAGCTCTTGACCACTACATGATACTGCCTTATGATAAGAACATTAGCTTTATAATTAGAAAAATGCTTTAAATATTCTTTACCTTTCTGAGTGCATTTTGCAAATGTGATAACACTCAAGGAAAAGTAAGGGTGCACACTCAAGGGCGAGGGTAGAAAAATTTAATCAAGGTTTTTATTTTGGCCTTTTAAAATTATCATTTTATTGGATTGCAATAGCCATAAGATTTGCTTCGGGCCATTAAAAGGCAAATTGGACATTAATTTTTGCATTTGAGTGCTTTTTTTTTTCTTTGTAATTATCAATAATGAGATTACCACTGAGTCTCTGTTTAGAATTTTTTAAAATATATATTTTTTTTCTTTTTTTGCATCCCCAGAAGTGTACCGAACAGCTGAGCTTGCAGATTGGACTGTTCTTTTTGTAATAGTCAGTCACCTCCCACAACCTACCACCAAGGGGGACAGGAGAGTGGAGTCGATTGTTCGTAGGCTCACCACTGTTCAGGTATGTTCTCTCAAGACCTTCAGTTCTGCATTGCAGTTTATGGCCTGGAAAGTGGCTTCTACAACGTGATCAAGCTAGGATAATGGTCTCATTATAAAACCAATCTGAAATTCGGTGCAGCGTTTTTGTTGTTGTTCACTGAAAGGTTGAGATAACTAAAGAAAAAAAAGTCAAATGCTGTTTCAAGTGTTTGCATTTTGAAAATGAGAATCTCTACAGAGGCTAACTTGACTTTGTATTCCTCACCTATCCCTCGTCTGGGGCTAGATGTCAGGCCATGTGGCTATGCTTTGAGGGTGACTATCACCTGAAAAGTCACCTGAATTTGTCATATAATCAGCACAAGCCAAAGTCTTTGAGAGGGGGTAAAAGGTGAGTGTCAGAGAGTTCTGAAAAGACCATAGCAGGGGCTTAGGGTTAATGAGATAGACATTGAATCACAGCTGGAACACATGAAAAACAGGTAGAGAAAAGTCAGGGGCAAAAATTAAATGCTGGGCAAGCTGCTTAGCTGTGTTTGTGCTAGCTGGGTGACAATACTATCCCTGTCTCTGGATAGTTCTGATTCATGACAGCTGTCCACTCAAATATGTCCTGAATTGAAAGACAAATGACATGGAAAGACTGAGAACTGCTGATGTGTTTGTGCAAGGGATACAAGTTGGCGCACAGGATCAAGAAGGAATCAGCAAGCCAGATGTAGTGACACACACCTGTAATACCAATACTTGGGAGACTGAAAAAGGAGGAGCCCAGGTTTGAGGCCAGACTCAGCAACATAGGAAAGATCTCAGCAAGTTGTAAGACTTTTCAAAATTTAAAAATAAAATAAAATAAAATGGTCCTGAGGGTATAGTTCCTCTAGGTTTCATCTCCAGTACCAAACAAACAACTAAAAAAAAAAAAAAGCAAGCTATATACCATGCTCTTAGAAGTGGCTGGGGATTCTTTAGGACAAGTGATGTAAATATGTAAATATTAAGATTTTAAATGTTCCTTTTTATGCAGAGAAGCAAGTGGAAGAAGAAAATTAGAATAAGAAGGGGATGTGGTCAGTAGTTGGATTAATACCAGAAAGAAACAAAGAATAATTACTAAAAAAATAAGAATAAGAAAATATCAACAAAGAGCCTGAAGACTCACAGACATACAAACTCCATAAAATTGTGGCATAAAATTGACTCCTGAAAGTACTCATAATGATGGAGCCCATGAAAGATAATCTAGATTTTAAGAAAAGGTTGATCTTTGTAGATGTCAGAGTTTTAGTAACAAACCCATATGTATGTATTTTCCCCTGTCTCATAATTAAAAAAAAAAAAAAAAAAAAAAAAACAGGGCAAGAATGGCAAATAAGCACCTCTGAGAATCTCCAGAGGGAGGAAATGTAACTGCATGGCTAAAATCTTCAATCCAAATAAAGGGATTTACCCTCTTTGTGTAAAAAGAATCAATTGCAGGACACAGTGGTGCCCACCTGCAATCCCAGTACTCAAGAGGCTGAAACAGTAGGATCCAGGGTTGGAGTTCAATGTCCAGTAACTCAGGGAAAACCTGTTTCAAAATAAAAATTAAGAAGAACTGGGAGTTTAGATCTGTGGTAGAGCACCCTTGTGTTCTGTCCCCAGTACGATGGAAAGAGGAAGGGAGGAAGGAAAGAAATAAGGAAGAAAGGAAGGAAGGGGAATGAAAAAAAAATTATCTGCATTGTCCTCCTGTTAGGACAGCTTACGCTTACAGACAGCCTTCTTTTCTACAGTAATTCCTCTTATAACTCCCAGTTTATCCCGGGAGAGATTCTTTCACACAATAAAATTTAAATAAAGTGTGCAAAGTGAGTTTTAAACAAGTTTCATGACAGGTGTAAAACCTTACAGAGGAAGCCATCAGTAAGAATCAGTTACAGGCTAACACCTTGTCTGATAGCCCACTGAGGACAGGGTGTGGGCGCTTGCTTGCAGGAGGGGCAGAGTGGTCTGTGGAAAAGAAGAATGAGGCTGCAAAGCTACACATAGAAAGAGTGTCCCCTGTTTTTTCACCTCCCATTTTCTATCTTGATCTTAGCTACTCAAAGACACGGCTGAAGACCATGATTTTTATCCACCAGGGCTTAATCTAAGCCATAGGCAGCCATCAGTATCATTTGACTTCAAGAGCCCAAGAGACTCTTCTATGTCAGTCCAAACCCAATCCCAACCTTTCCCAGAAGGAGGACTGATATATACCATTAAAATATTACTATCTACAGGAAGATTTTTCATTTATATTCTACTTAGGGATTTGGAAAAAAAGTATAATGACATCAAATAAGTGAGAAGTTAAAGAAGGGTGAGAACCTGGGCACAGAGGCACATGCAACCCTGTTTTCACAGTACTTGGAAGGCTGAGACAGGAGGAGCACGGGTTCAGCAGTAACCTTAGCAGCACAATAAGACTCTCAGCAACCTGGAGAGACTGTTTTTACAAACAAAGAAACAAAAAAAAAATTGGCTGATGTTGTAGCTATAAAGTAGAATACCCTTGGGTTCAATCCTTAGTACAGATAGATAGATGATAAGATAGATAGATGATAGATAGATAGATGATAGAATACATACATACATACATACATACATACATACATACATACATAAAAGCATGAGAAAGGGAAGTAACATAACATTCTGAAACAGTAATGGATACAGAGTTGGATCTCTGAGTCTCTAGGTAAGGATGGTAAAAGAAACAGCTGAAGTACAAGATCTCTTGAGCGACTGAGAATGAGACTCAGGAGCACTCAGGAGCCTGGAACGATTGCTCTCTCCCCTTCCCGTGGTAGCTCACACTCATACCTCAAAGTTCATTGTCCCCACAAGAGCCTCTCCTGCCCAGGATTCCATCTCAACTTATTTATTTGTCATGCAGCACGTCCCACAATCTGCATTTTTCCAGGTTGTCTATTTACATGCTTACAAAAACTCATAGGAAAGCAGTGACCTGGTGGTTTCCTGTTCACTATTGTGGACCCAGGACTGCCCAGGTCATACTGAATGCTCAGTAACAGTCTACTAAGTGTACTAATGGATGCTTGAATAGACAAATGGATGAATAAAGTAGCAATTAAAGGCACAAAGCTAGAATGTCATAAGAAAGACCCTGTCACAACTTAAGTTAAAGCTGTTCTTATTTCTCTGAATGTCTGGAAATTTCTCCTAACTCTCCTATCTTCTAAATTTAAGCCCTTCTTTCCTTCCTTCCTTCCGTCCTTCCTTCTTTCTTTTTTTTTTTCCCCCCTTTTCTTCCTTTCCTCTAGCCAGGATGCCAGGGAGAGGAGTGAGACAGATAAACTGGATGGGTGAAAAGAGGACATGACTAAGACATTCTTCCTTCCTCCTCCCATCTCCTTCCCTGACCAAATCTTCCTGAATTAGATATTGTTGAGCCTCAGACAAACAAGGCACAGAGCTCTTTCTTACAGTTCCCAGTGCAGCTGGAGGCTTTAGGAGATGGTCATGCGTTCTGCACGGTCAGGCAGATGCTAGGGCACTCAGACCTATGCGTCACCATCACCGATGTTTTCCTCTTCCAAAGGCATATACTATGCAATCTACTCTGCCAACAGCAGGACAGCGCTGGGCCATTGAGCGCGGTGTAAGTGTACACTAGATTACCTCAAGTTTGCACATTGCATGCACAGCTCTGCTAGAGGAAGGTAAGCCTGTCTCTCTCTGACATTTCTGCAGTTACTAGCTCAATCAAGGAAAAATGCTGCTGGATGGATTTAGCTTCCCTGTTTAAGCAAATCCTCTCACCTCTGCACCTTCCCACTTGATCTCTCTGTGTGGCTGGGGCCCCACTGTCAGAAAGCATTTTGTGCAGGATGCCCTCTGTGACTCAGGAGTGGCAGGGCTATGCTAGGAGGACAGCAGCGACCTCCACCACTGACACATTTCAGTCTGGCCACAGCAGGTCTCTGCCAAGCTGGGGAACAAACACAGAAGCTGCAGTGACTGCCTGGGGCTCAAATCGGATCATCTCTCCCTGTTTGGGAAAAAAAAAAAAATCAGCCACTCAGCAGTGGGGGAAGCCTAAGGAAGCCTGAACCCTGACTTCCCTCTTGGCTTTGACAACTGGCTTTGTGCCAAATGCAAAATTACATCTGAACTCTTTACAGCACTCTAGAGCAGCAAAGGCTGAAGATGAGAACACTTCAAGGTGAAATGCCTTTGGGAGGATGTGTGTGTGTGTGTGTGTGTGTGTGTGTGTGTGTGTGTGTGTGTGTCTGTGTTGCCAATTCAGTGTTCTTGGATACACATTTTAGTACCACATTTCTACAGGATTTGCTGTGTGTGTGTGTGTGTGTGTGTGTGTGTGTGTGTGTGTAAATGTTTGGAACAACAGCCCCCATAAGGCCATTTCCAAGCACTCAGTTATCAGACAGGGATAACTGCAGTGCCAGCCCACTTCCAGTCCCCTACCCACAAAGCTGCTTCTGGTTTTCCTTATTGAGTATCCAGTTCTAACACAACAGGATCCTGGTATCATTGACAAGAACTCTGGAGATTAACCAGTCCAGCTGTCTGTGGTATACACATGTGAAAATCAGACAAAGACAAGCAAAGGAACTTTGGCAAGTGAGATGTTTAGTTCATTTGCTCCCTTCCTTTGCCCTCTTGGAGCAAGCAGCTACCTCCTGGAGAATAAAATCAGTTCCTCCATTACCAGGTTGAATAGAGGATTCCGGGTGACTTTCATAGATGAGGGACTTTTACAATCAGTACCCTGTAGAGAACAGATGCGAAATTCCAACTATCACTTTAGAAATGAGCCCTGGGGATGGGGAGTAATGCACAGGGTGAGGAAGGGAGCCAGGTGGGCCCAGGGAGAAAAATTATTTGCAAGGAATCAAGGGAGAAAAGGGGGCACAAAGAAAAGAAAAGAAATCCAGGCGTAGTGGTGCACATCTGTAATATTAATGCTTGGGAAGTTGAAATAGGAGGATTGCAAGTTAGAGATCAGCCTCAGAAATTTAAGGAGACTCAGCAATCTAGTGAAACTATGTTTCAAAAAAAATTTTAAGAAGGGGACTGAGGATGTAGCTCAGAGGTAGAATGCCCCTGGGTTCAATTCCCATGACCACAAGAAAAAGAAAAGGGGTGGGGGAGAGAAAGAATAATACTCCCAATCTTACCTTGGCTGCTTAGGTTTCAAGTTCTGCAGTCCATTGCCTAATGTAAAATAATCTATTAGATGACTCTTAAAATTCAGAATATTGAACAAAGTTAGGAAAAATTAGCCCAAAGCAGTAAGAAGCCAATTTTATCAGTATCCAAAGAGTAAAGATAAATGATTACCAGAGCCAATGGTATCATTACTCCAGTTGAACCTTGAACTGTTTTTAAATGCAGAGACTTTAGTTATTAAAAGCAAATTGAAATTCAGACTTCGCTTTGGTTCTGTAGTTCAAAACTGAGCTTGAAAAAGAGTTATTCTATAGTTCTCCTTTCTATGATTTTCCTTATATATTTGACTTAAAAAGATCCATGTGATCATAATATATTTGGCATCAAATAATATAATTTTAGTAAAAATCAGGATTAAGTATTTGTCCATGAGCTCCAATTCTAGAAAATATAAAAAGAAATGCAAACTGTTTTTTGGTATTCGGTTTAAAGACATCTCCCTATATTGGTTTTGCATCATTTTTCTACCTCGCATGTCTCTTTTCATGTCTATTTTTATTGTTATCATTTTTATGGTTTCTAAAGATTTGAACACAAAAAATAGGGTTTAAATCAGAGCAGAATTTGCTGTGTTCAAAATTGGTGCAGACAGCAGTAAGATTTCTTTCTCATGCTCTACAAACCAGGAAGCTGCTAACTCTACACAGAGAAAGAAATACATCTACATTTAATGCCAAATAGAAATTGTGGACCTGATTCCTGGAAAGAGGCTTCAAAGTGGACCTTGACGACATGAAATGAAAAGGATGCAAAAATAGTTGACATGAAAGCATTCTTTGTGCACACCTGCGCAAGCCTTTGATATTTTATTGATTGATAACTTCTCTAAGGAATAAATTTTGGCTTTAAATTAAGTCAAGCAATCATGAAGGCTTTCTTTCAACTTCTTAAACACTCTTGAATCAGGGAAAATTTATTGTATAATGGGCAAATATGACTGTGTGTCAACACCATTCTGTCTGCTGCCCCAGTTGTGGATCTGGGACAGCCTTTATTAATGTGCTTGGGGGCTGGGATTTAGCTCAGCCTATATGTCTAGCATGCACCCACCTTGTTTCCTATTCCTAGCAGCACACACACACACACACACACACACACACACACACACACACAAAATGCTTGGGATATAAGATGAAATTCACCCTAAAATTCTAACTTGATCTCATGGCCTTATTTAAAGACATATTTGTTTTATTTCTCTTTCTTTTCCTTTTAATTAAGTTGGATAATTAAGTTTGCCCCTTTGAGCTTTTTTTTTTTTTTTTTTTTTTTTTTGGTCCTTCTTTATCTTATATTTCTACCCATCCTAAAAATTGGTTCTTTACCTACTAGGGTAAAACATTGTGTTGCGTTTTTGCCTCATATATATTCCCTGGGACAAAACAAATATAGTAAATTGGCTTTTATTTTTAGATTTGAAGAGACCTGTATTTAAACTGCTATTCAGTTTGACACACCACTTATCACAGTGGGCTTCAGTTTCATCAACTTTTTTCATACCTTTCTATAAAAATAAGTGAAAGAATGTGAAAACATAATTAGCAATGTGTTTAACACATCATATAATAGGTACTGACATGAGGCGATTTCAAATAACAACCAGGAGAGAAACGCTAAAATATCAGATCATAGCCTGAAAAGAAAAACAGCGAGAGAAACAAGGGATTAAGAATATGGTAATTTATTTTATTTTTTTAGCTGGGAATAGTGGCGAACACCTGAAATCTCAGTACTTGATAGGTTGAGAGAGGAGGATCACAGGTTTCAGGCCAGCCTCAGCAACTTAGCAAGATCCTATTTCAAAATTTAAAAACAAAAAGGGTTGCGGGTATAGTTCAGACTTAGAATGTCTCTGGGTTCAATTTCTAGTACTAAAATATATATTTATATATGTACATATAATTTTAAAATGTATTTAATTATGTTTTAGTTATATAATATAATAAAAACATATATATAGTTTATTTACACAGGCCTATGTGATAATTTTAATATATATATAAACTCAGGAGAAGACTAATTCTTAAAAGTGGATAGGGCTCTAAGAATAAACATGATAACGCCGGGCGTGTTGGCACACGCTTGTAATCCCAGAGCTTGGGAGGTGGAGACAGGAGGATCGCGCAGGTTCAAAGCCAGCCTCACTGGCTTGAGACCCTGTTTCCAAATAAAAAAGTATAAAAAATAGGTCTGGGAGTGTAGCCTGGAGGTAGAAAAAAAAAAAAGAATAAACATGGTAGAAATATTTTTATAATCAAATACAACTCATAATGATAAAACTAAGCAATATAGGTTGATTTTTTAAACATAAATACTATTTAAAATGTACCATGTTGTTAGCATTTTTAAGCACTGGTCACTGTTCTGTGTGGGGGCTTCTTATAGTTACTCATTTCTCATGATCACATAATTAATGCCAGTAAGTGTCATTTCTAAAAAAAAAAAAAATGGCCTATTATAAATGGAGGCTTCATGCACGGCAACATTGAAGTCAAACTACACACTCACATGCCTTTTTCTTGAAGGTAAAAACAGCTGCAGTTTTTTAGCAAGCTATAATACCCCAGGGGAATGCCAAAGGAAAAAAAAATAAGAAGGACTAAGTTGAGATTTTAAAGAAAAAGCAAATGAAATTAGAACCCTGGTTCCTACTTCATCAAATACAGTGGATATATAGCAATACCTAGTTTCTAACCCTGGCTAATCATCAGCAATTTTATTGCAAGGCAAAAAAAAAAAAAAAAAAAATTCTTAGGGTGCCACTGTTGAAGGTAGGGCAAAGAGAATACTGCCTTGATTTTTAAAAGCTTCTCCGTAGATTCTGAGGTTCTGCCAGATTTGGGAAACACAGGCTGAGGGACAAATTATGTCCTTATGCTATCACCAATCAAATCTGCCATGCAGTCACCCTGGCGCACAGCTGCACTGCTGAATTCTAGATATGTTTTGATTAGACACAGATGCATTTAATTAGTAGTTTGTGTCATCAATTAGAACATGAACCCGAAAAGTCACCTTCTTGCTTAGATATGCTTTGAACATGAATTTTAATATAAGTGACAATTCCTGAAGAAGCGGGGGCAGGGAAGGGGGAATTCTAATGAAGTCATTAAAACATGAAAAGATTTTTACCTGGGAATACAATGGGAAAGTAAGGAAGAAAAGATTCCTTGAATAAGCAAATAGTTCTATCATACATCTAGCTTTAATCAGAGAATCCAAATACAATAGCAAAAGGAAAATAAACTGTTGATGATGATAGATACATTGCATTTTTTTTCTCTCTCTTTCAAAATCTACTTTCCATCCCCTGTCTTCGATTTCCATAACAGAAAGGCTTACATCAAAGACAGAGCTTGCAATGTTTGCTTACTCAAGAGATGTTTCCTTTGGTGGAAATATGTTCATTTACTTTACTGATCTAGTACAAGAAACAGACAGCTACCATGACTGAATGTATTACTTGTACACTTAGCATTATACTGAGCACCTCACACACATAGCAACAATCCACCCAGTATTTAATTTTGTAGACGAGGAAGCAGGAAATGAGGAAATGGGTCTAACGCAATGGGAGCTAGAATTTGAACCTAGGTTAATGTGACTTGAAGGCAGGTGGCGACCACCTCTCATCTAGACCCTCACCACGCTGATAATAAAGAGATCCAACTTGAAATGTCTTCACTGAAGAATTATGTTCCCATTTCTCTCTGCCTTCTCAAATCTTATGCGACTTTTGAAATAGATGTTTGACTTTCTCCAGTCCACACTCCAAACGCACACTTACCCCACACTCTAAACTTGAAAGTTATATAAATTATCAATGCTGCAGGTTTTTTTGTTTATTTAACAAACTGTGTAAAATGCCTTGTTTTATTGCTAAAATTCTCATTCTTGTTATATAAAAAGCAATGCTGATTAATTGTGGCATTCTTTCCAGGTGAGTAAGATGTAGCCAAAAATCCTCCTCAAAGTAACTCAGATAATTGAACCTTATCAATCAGAGTTAGCATTCTAGTTGAAACCTACTTGCCATTCAGAGTTTACATGTTCTCTAAAGTTATTAATAATTTTGATCAAAATTCCACTAGTTTACATAAATCTGTGAATCACCTCCTATTTGAATATGTGTTATGATAATACTATATGGTCACTTACTGTCTAATCTAGAAAATGTCTATCACATAAATATAAGGCCATGTCATATTCCAAGTATAATGAAATAGAGTCTTAAGATTCCCTTGGCTTCTAGAAGACAAAGATCATTTGTTTTGCAAATCAAATATACATACATACATGCATGAATACATACACACATATACATATCTATATGCATTATAGAAAACATTTCTTTGAACTTGTCTGCGAAGTAAAGAACAAGGTTAGAATTTGGAAATATGAAGACACATTTATATCACCACAAATGGAATTCCTGATGTACTTTAGTAAAAATCTATATAGTCTCTGATGTAGAAGTAAGTTTATATTCTGGTTGTCAAAGACACTTTATCTGAACCATGGGTATCATCATAAAGCTTAAAGAATCCCAAAGCTTCTCAGAAAGCTGTTTGTCTTTTAACTCAAGAAGTTTGGAATAAATTGCAAACTCAACTCTGTCTAGCAGGAGCTTTTTGCTTCTTGTGGATAGGATTGAATAAGCAAGCAACCTAAGACTTTAATAGTGGAAGCTTAGAAAAGATTCGGAATAGAAAATATGGGATGGAGGTGTGGGGATGAACTGAATACAATGAAAACCCAGGATATAAAGAAACAAAGCACTCAGGAAACAGACACACACAGTCTACAGCATTTATGTTATGAATCCCGACCCAAACCAGGTGGTCAGTGAAGGAAAATCAGCCAGTACTATTCTGAGCTAGGCAAGAAAAGAAATGGAAAAACAGAAGCAAAACCTGTTGTCTTTCAGTGTTACGTCTTTCAAAGACTTGATTTTCCGAGCCTGGGCCTCTTGGTTGTTTCCATGACCTGTAACTTACCTTAGAGTCTTTACCCACTTTTAGCTCCTCCAATATAACATAAATACAATCACACAGCACAAGTGTGCACGCTGGCACAAACACAAAGCACATGCAGTTTTCATGGACGAGCATTTTTCTCACTGGGGAGGTAACAACAGATTTAAGATTTTATAGAAGTGTTCCCTCAGTTGAGATCATAAATTTGATCTCTAAGCAGTACTGGGCATATTGTATGTAAATATTAACTATTATCATCACATTAAAAGAGCCATTACTTTATATATGCAATTGTATATTTATATATAATATACATAAATATATAGTAACCTAATCGCAGTGTTTAAGTGGTCATGTGGCATATAATTGTGGCAATACAGGTTCAAATTTTTACCAACTCTAACTAATAGAAGTAGCAATATAATTAAAATCTATGATTGTCTGTTTATGCAGCCTGTGTTATCTTATATTGAATCAAACTGTATTCCAATAGGGGTTATGAACATTATTGGGATATTAAAAGTTCTAAAAATATTTTTTCTCGTGCATCCATAAAGAAAAATATAAATAACCCACAACAACAAAGTAACTAACTCAATCAGGAAACCAGGTACTCTTTTGTCTTCTGTTAAAACACAAACTATAGGATTGGGATAGAAGGTTATTTCTTCTTAAACATTTAATACTGTGTATGCTATAGCTTCCTGTACTAATAATACTCTCAAGAGTAACACCTGAGTAGGATCCTCCATAAACTGTGCTAATCTCAAGATTAGACCCTGCATTAACCTGCTTTTCTGACCCATGAGAATGTGTAATTAGAATGGTATTTACATATCATAGCAATCCATGGGTTCAGACAAACATATACTATATTTGCAAGTAGATACTCCATGTTGCGTTCACCCACCAAAATTAATCTTATCAAAAGGATCACTACATTGCCGGGCGTGGTGTCGCACGCTTGTAATCCCCACGCTTGGGAGGCGGAGACAGGAGGATTGCGCAGGTTCGAAGCCAGCCACGCTGGCGTAAGAGACCCTGTTTCCAAATAAAAATATAAAAATAGTTCTGGGAGTGTAGCCCGGAGGTAGAAGGGCTTCCAGGAACCCCAGTACCACACACACACACACACACAAAAGGATCACTCCACCCTGTACCTTTCTTACTCAAATGTGACTAACACTTCTTTGTTGCTATTGACATCTTATTCAAAATTTGAATTCACAATCAAAAATTTTCCCAGGAATCCCAGCGAGATATGCACAATGTCTTTAATCCCAGTATTTGGAAGGCTGAGACAGGAGAGAGAAAGGATCGAGGTCCTATTTGAAAATAAAAAATAAAATAGGACTGGGGGTATATAACTTAGAGGTAGAATAATACTGACTGCATCTAGTCCCCAATAACACACACACACACACACACACACACACACACACACACACACACCACTCATGCACAGACATCCAGGATGAATCTACATTGCATTACGAAACTTCCTATACGTTCTTTACATGAACCTACTACTCTCAAAATTCTGAGCCATACATAATTTATGCTGTTCCAGTTCATTTTTTCTTTTATCCATTCAAATTTTCAAACTCTATCAGCTCTAAGGATCAGACTAGTCTCTTATTTTCTGAAAAATTAATCATAGAAATCATTTTGCATTACACTATGCTATGATAGTATACCCTTTATTCATAAAGACACAGAAAGCTTCTGGCAAACAAAAATAACTTCTGATAATAAACATCTTTTAGGACATAGCAAGTCCGTCATATCTAGCTGGCACTAGATTAATTCACCTGTTCATTAAGCCAGTATTATTAAGCACTTATTTTTTTGCCTTTTTACTTTTTTATTTTATTTTTTTTCACATCACTGATTTAACTTCTACCCAATTTCCACCCCATTCTCTCCCCATCCCTCCTTCCCTTGCTTAGCTTAGTGGTGGACTTTGATATGTTTAAGTACATTGTGTGTTTTAGAGAATTTCCTTCTTCCCCCCTTCCATCCCCTCATTTAGGTTGTCTTGTTTGCTCCTCTATAGAATTTCCTTTTTCATCTAGAGTTCCTCCTAAGACCCATTTCTTCTTAACTTTCACATATTAGGGAAAGCATCTGACTTTTTATTTTTTGCGACTGACTAATTTCACTTAGCATAATGTAAGCACTTATTATATGCCAATTACTGTTATAACTTCAAAATATAGTAACAATCAAGATAAAGCTAATCACTGTGCTTATACAATATATCTGTGCTAATAAGAGGCAATTTTAGCACTTTCAATAAAATAGGTAAGTGCGAAGATGGAGGAAAGTGCATTTGTTTCTTTTTTATTATACAATCTTTTTATATTGGTGCATTGTAATTATACATCTTAATGAGGTACAAGATGATTGGTGCATTGTAATCATACATCTTAATGAGGTACAAGATGATTGGTGCATTGTAATCATACATCTTAATGAGGTACAAGATGGTAGAGGCATATATGCGGAAAGTGCATTTTCAATAGGAGGACATGCAACAGTAGAGATGGGGTGAGGGTCTGGAAGTTCTTTTTAGAGCTGGTATCATTTATCCATTGGGTATAAACAGAGCAGAAAGAGAAGAAAGGGGAAAGACAGAAATGGAAGAGAAAGAAAGCTTTACAGTGACTTGTGCCTAAATTTAATTCTCTATCAATCACACAAGTAGAGAAATCTATACATACACATGAACATGTGTTTGTGTGCATACACACGCTCACACACACCACACACATTTATCACAATTATGCGCCTATACACTTACTGCAGAAGAAAAGATCTGAGCCTATCTCCTAAATCTATAGCCATCTATTTTCAGCAAAGATCCACCACAACAATTCCATTACACACTTGAATTAGTGGAAATCTAAGTCTAGGGATTCAATTACTTTCCTTAGCAGTTAAACAATTATTATGAGGCATACAGCTGTCCTTTGTAAATAGCCTTTTCTTATAATATCAATGCAAATATTCCCAATCTACATGTCAAGATGTGCCATAGCATGAACTCAGTTTTTATATTTATTCATTCTTTTGAAAGAGTTAAAGTCCATTTTGAAGCTCAAATACTTTTTTTTTTAACTCCAATTCTAGGTTAAGATTTATGCCAGCTCTTATTTAGCATAGGCACCCATCCATGTTTATAAGCTTTTCTGGGTCTGAAATATGGAATAATTCTACATGTATTTAAATTCTTTCAGCCTGCTTCTTCAACAAACATTCTAAATGGACGATGATTTGTGCCATGGTAACAGTATCAATCTGAGCCTAAAGGGGTATTAGAATAAGGGCATAAGGTCAGAAGCAGACACTGTCATAGACTGGATTAAAATAATGCAAAAATGAACAGAACTATATCTGTTGAAATCTCCTCTGGAAAGAGGTGAGAGAAGGTACATTGTGGATATATGGAGATCAATGTTCTAGGCAGTAGAAAGGCACATTTAATGATCCAGAGGCAGAAATGTACCTAGTGTATTGGGGGAAAATAAAAACACAGAAATGCAGGAAGGCAGAAGAATTGAGGGGAAAGGATAATTTTCTTGTGGTTGAAGGAGAGAAAGGTATCCAGTTTTATAGGGTCTTGCTTCCCAACATCAAAAATAAGGTTTATTACTATTGTTTAAAAAAATGAGCAATTAGATTTTGAGCTGAAAAGTGATTCCACAGACTTTGTTTCTAAAGGGTACTCTTTTTCTTCCTTAATTTAACTTGAGTAAGTGATTAGATTGCTTCAGAAAGACCAAGCAAGATAATACTTTATCTAGTGGGATAAAAATGTTGGCTATTTTACAAGACAATAGGCTTCTGGAATTTAATAATACAATGTCTGTTTAAGAATGCTAAAACATATCTGATTGTTTTTTAATCTGTTATTAATTTTTCTCCCCAAATAGTTTACCTCTTGGGAAATTTCCCAGAAGAGAGTGTAGGAAACTATGGAATATATGTCAGCCTCTCAGATACTCTGCTAGATGACCCCCGGAATGTTCTCTTGTTAAATCCTCACAAGAAGCTAGTGAAATGGTATTATTTTCTTAGAGATAAAAAAAGCAAACTTGGAGAGAGACATTGGATTAAGTCCACCAAGCTAAAATGCTGGTGATAGAATTTGAACTGAATTCTTCATGTCTCTGAGGGGCTTGGTAAGTCTCTGCTGGTGCAGGGTTCTCTAGATTGTCAATTATATGTTTTAGTATAATTTGTGTTAGGGCTTAATATATGCTACCCCAAGATATGGCACTGTGAAAATGGAGATAACATCAAAAGCAGAGAGGTCATACTATGGGTTTCCCCTGTTTTCCATGTGACACATGGCCATCAAAGGATTCTCTGACCTAGCTGCCTGAAGGTAGGTAACAAGATTCTGACGTAACAGTGGTCCTTCTCTACACCTGAAGAAAAGAGACACTATACAGAGAATCCAAGAAGAATCTGACCAGACAGGCCTTTCTAGGTTTCCTCTAACTTGATACAATTAGATAAAGGTTTTGTTTTTTTGCCCCATCATATTTCTTTATTGTTGTCTATTCTTCATCGATATTGAGTATGAAAATGCATTTTCCCCTGGGTCTTTTGGCCATCATTTTTAGAGATCTCACATGATGTAAAACTTGGATTTAAACAGATTTGGTTTGTCTCTCACTTATTAATATTTATTTTTGTTATAGGCATGTCAGCCACAACTATTGTGATTTAAAAATAAATATTATATTTTTAAAAGCAATTTTGCATCCAAGCGTGGTGGCGCACACTTGTAATCCCAGCAATCGGGAGGCTGAAACTGGAGGATTTCGGTTCACAGACAGCCTCAGCTACTTAGTGATGCCTGCCGCAACTTAATGAGACCCTTTTTCAAAATAAAGAATAAAAAAAAAAAAATAGGGCAGGGAGTGTAGCTCGGAGGTAGAATGCCCTTGGGTTCCATCCCCAGACCCACAAAATAAAAAACGCAATTTTGCACAATTATGATAAGCATGAATCAGTATCATAGGACCCTTATTTGGACAGATGAAGGTGAGTTGTTAACTCTGTATATACCTAAGCATCTGATCATTTTCTGGCTCTTGAACCAAGTTTCTATCTCAAGACAATCTTGAAAACATATGCCCAAGTTGAAGAAGCCCATTAAACCAACTTTATGCAGTGATTTGGGTAGCAATGACTTTGCATGTTTATGTGAGGAATAGTCAGGTCCACGTGTGTACAGGAGAGAGGAGGGAAAGAAAAAGACAGAGAGCGAGAGAGTGTTATGGTTTGGATTTAGACTCTTCTTCCTCTAGACTTCCAACTTCTAACAACTAGACAGCCATATTAGAGGCTGGCCTTGGTTGCTGGGGAGGAGTGTTTTGGGTGTGGTCTTGAGAATTATCTATGGTCTCTATCCTCTCCTCCTCCTCCTCCTCCTCCTCCTCCTCCTCCTCCTCCTCCTCCTTCTTCTTCTTCTTCTTCTTCCTCTCTCTCTCTCTCTCTCTCTCTCTCTCTCTCTCTCTCTCTCTCTCTCTCTCTCTCTCCTGTGATTCTTCTGTCATAGCCTCCCAAGTACTGGAATTACAGTGCACCACCATGCCTGGCTTGGCTTGCTATTTTTAAAGCATTTTTTTTCTCAAGAAAAAAGAATTTGCATCATTATTTCAGGGTATGAGAAATAAATGACTCTACCTGCTTCAAATAAGTGGAGACTTTTACTCTTATCTTCTGAAGCAGAAGAGGTTTTCCCCTGAGCAGTAGAAATAAAGTTCCTCTTACTCCTTGATTCCACCCAGGCACCAGGGCTTTCTTCTCAAGGGGTAAGTGAATCACAAACCCCGTGGAAGTGGAGAAATGAATATGACCCAAATAACTCTCATATGTACTCAGATATCTATTTGAACAATAACTGCTGTAAAGATTAATAATAAAGGATAAAGGCAAATTCACTCTGGAGTGAGTGAGGATTTTAAGATAGGTGCTTATCTCCACAGCTATGCAGGGAGAAGCAAACTTAGGTTGTAAGGTAGAGTTAAAAAAGAGGAAAAATCACTAGATAACAAAGAAAACCTTACAAAGCCTGCAAAGAAAGCCTTTGGAATCCTTCCTTGCATTTAGTTAGGTCAGCTGTTCAGATAACAATGTATCCAAAGTATTGTAGACTACTGGCACAAGATTCAGGTCGTAGAATGGCAAAGATTTCTGTTCAGATCTCAACTTCAATACTTAGGAGCTGGGTAATTTAGGGTATGTTGTTCAATGCCTCTGTTCCTGATTTTATCCTCTGTTTATTATTAGGAGGTAATCAGGGTAGTGAATTCTTTAAGGAAAAGAGTACGAGGGAAAGAGTTATTCATTGTAGTACCTTGAGAGCCTTGTTTTGTGGGCACCTGATTAATGACAACAGAAGGGTCTCTATGGTACACTAGCCAGAGGGAGGCTGTCCTGAGAGGGTCATGTTTGGAAAAGAATAGCTGATTAGCAAGTATATTTCAATTCATGCATCAGTGACTTGTACCCTATCCTTGAAAAAACTAATCTGTCATAAAGAAACTGTGTCAGTCAGAGGCAAAACCAGGCAGGGATAGGACATCGGAGTGATAATTTCCCTCTGTGGCTAATAGATTATACTACCCAAGGCAGGTCACATGAACTTTTGGGACCTCATTTCCCTTTGAGTAAAATTAATGAGTTGGGCTAGACAGAATTTAGAGGTCCCCAATTTTAAAGCTCTTTGTGTGTTTATCTTAAAGTAGAGAAGGGACCACTACTAGCTCTCTAAGGATGAGAACATTTGACAAATGTTGACAACGATGAAGTGATAGGCAGTTATCAATTCCAATTATGGGACCGACAGAGGAGCAATCTGAGACCAGCTTTCAGGGATCTGTGCTGGAAGGGAGGGGGCAAAATTATTAAGGATAGATAATAATCAAAGCCTGACCCTTGAATGAGGCAGCTGTTAGACAAATTCACTGTCTTTCTGCAGGAGCATTTCCCCTGGCTTTGAAGCCCACAGAGCAGGACAGTGACATCTCAGTCACCTCTCCTACAAAGACATATGGGTCCAGCATGATGTATTAATTATAAAACAATCCATTAATATTTTCATCCTTTTCTGCAAATCATTCTAAGAATAATATTTAAGGACTGATTTACTTGCTGTGTCCAAATGAACTCCCCAGGGAAACGCTGGCCACTGTAATATCGGAAATCACCACCCCCCTCAGTTGGCAAGCCTTCCACAGGGTCTATGGGCAAATTCAATCATCCCTCTGCCACTGAGTATTGTGATTTGTGGCTCCCTGAAAGAACCAGGGTTTACCTACCTCCAATTCCATTCTCTCTGAAATGATATGAATACGCTGTGAGTTTAGTGGCAGCAATTTCACTAATATTAATATACAATAAGGATGCATGCTGTATAATAAAAGGTAACACCCGAACAACATCTAAAAGACCTCCTCAGAGCAGAATAAACGTTCTGGTGATATAATTCCTCTTCTCTTGTCAAAACTCTTTTTTATTATTTTATTACTTTAATATGTTTTTATTAGTGCATGGTAATCACACATCGTAATGAAGCTGAGTGATAGAGATGCCCATGGCACTTGACGAGCTTCCCCCCACCCTCACCGCTCATCCCGCTACTTCCCCCCACATGATGCTGAGATTGGAATCATAATATTTATATGTACATAGCATCACTTAGAGTGTCTCCTTCCTTGAATTTCCCTCTTTCTAGTACCTCTTTACCTTAGACCCCTTTATCACTCCACTGGGGTTTCTCCTATATCTACAGTCCTTTTTGCATTCCCTTTTCTCCCTATATTCCAAATAGGAGAGAAAACAAATGAACCTTGATTTTCTGAGGTTGGCTCATCTCACTTAGAATAATATTATCTAGTTCCATTGATTTTCCTGTAATGACTCTCAAACAATACAGTGTGCTGGTCTTGTTAGTCTTTGTCTATGCAGGTTCTTTTTTCATTTATGTGCAAAAAAGGGGAGGAAGGTTTATTGGGTTGAAATAGCTCTACAATGTTGGGTTTCCCTGAGTGACTAGTCTGTTACTAAAGGTAGTTTATAGAAATATATATATATATATATATATATATATATATATATATATATTAGAGGCATCACCAAATGTTTCTATTTAATATTAATAACTAAAAAGAGATAAAATCTTAAGGGCTAATTGGGTGATGTGTGCATGTGTGCCTCCAACATCTCGTACCCCATTAAGATGTACGACTACAATCCACCAATGAAAACTTAAAAAAAAAAATCCTTACAAATAGAAAAAGAAAAGTAACTGGAGTCCCTGAAGAAAAGCTATATAGAAGCCGTAAAAGAAGAGAAAATGGTATAAAACAGCATCTCATGTGGCAATGGAAACTATTTTGTGTTGCTAGATTTTTTTTTTTTTTTTTTTTTTTTTTGGTACTGGGGTTCCTGGAAGCCCTCCTACTTCCGCACTACACTCCCATACCTATTTTATATTTTTGAAACAGGGTCTCTTACGCCAGCGCGGCTGGCTTCGAACCTGCGCGATCCTCCAGTCTCCGCCTCCCAAGCACGGGGATTACAAGCGTGCGCCACCACGCCCGGCTTGTTGCTAGATTTTTAGACCAATCAAAGCCTCTTCCCTCACACAGGTGTTCCAACTGAGTGTTGCAGAGGTGGCAGCTGAAGGTCATTTAATCACTTAAGTGGAATTCCTGATGGAGCATCCTCCTTTACTGATTTTTTAAAAATTTAAATTACATTCCTTTCTCAGTGAGGCACAGTGGCCCAAGCCTGTAATTCCAGCACTTGGGAGATTGAGACAGAAGGAGCACAAATTCCTTCCAAGTCAGCTTTAGCAAGACCTTCAATAACCTAGCAAGATCCTGTTTAAAAATAATAATTTAAAAAACCTAAAAAAGCTGAGGCTCAGGAGTAGAATGCCCCCTTGGTTCATTCACCAATACAAACCAAAAGTCAAAACAACAAATTCTGCCTGATCTTTTTAGCTAACCTGAGGCCAAAGCACATCTTGAGATACCAATTCCATCTCACAGGCCTCCAGAGGAGGGGGAGGGACCTGGTGGGGAGGGCAGGAAGGTTTGTGTGCATGTATTTTATAACACTGTACCCTACTATGATGTCAAATTACAATGCATCAAATTAAAAAGTAATAATTCTTATTCACCACTCTAACATTGGCTTCCAGCTGCACCATCACTACTGTATGTTAGACCCACCAGCCTGAACCTTTCCTTCAACTTGAATAAATCTTGGGCTAGCTTCTTGACTATGGGTCCCTAATCTTTTTTTTTTTTTTTTTTTTTTTTGTATTGGGGATGGAATCTAGGGACATTCTACCTCTAAACTACATTCTCAGCCCAATTTTGTATTCTTTTAGTTCTGAAACAGGGTCTCACTGAGTTGCAGAGGGCCTCACTAAGTAGCTGAGGCTGGTCTCAAACCTCCCTCTCAGCCTCCCAAATGCTGGGATTACAAGAGTCCCTCCACACCCTCGTAACCTCCCTTTTCATTGAGTATTTACTTTTTTTTTTTTTTTTTTTTTTTTGTGGTACTGGGGTTCCTGGAAACCCTTCTACCTTCAGGCTACACTCCCAGACCTATTTTTATACTTTTTTATTTGGAAACAGGGTCTCCTAATCCAGCGTAGCTGGCTTTGAACCTGCATGATCCTCCTCTCTACACTTCCCAAACTCAGGGATTAGAAGCCTGAGCCACCACGCCTGGTTTGAGTATTTACTTTAGAAAGTCTGTAATTAAAATTTCTTCATCTGTTCTTTTGATATGTAAAACTTTTTGACAGTTTCTTGCTAGTTTTATAACCATTATAAAGAGCCTAGAAAACCTCTTTTAGAAATGCAATGAACTAAGGAGACAGAATCACCATTTTTCAGTTTCTGTAGAAGGATGGGAAATGAACTTTTCTGGATTACCTTCTGTAAATTATAGAACCACCTACCTTTGAGACAGAAGAAGTTTGTTTGTTTGTTGCTTTGAATAAAGACAACTAATAAATATAGATGGCCTTTTATTTCCTTCTAATATTCCCTAGGAATTTTTCATGAGTTCATCTCAGCCCTTAGAAAATTTCTCTTTACTTCTTCAAAGCAGAGCAGAGTTTAGACTTAGTTGTAGTTTCTATTATTGCAATCACCTTAAATAAATCTGCATTGCTGTTTAGCTTCCAACAGTGCAAGTTTTGCTCTCATATGATCATTCTGCTGATGCTCATAGCTTCCTGATAATGAGCAGGGGCCCCAACACCTATTTCCTTCGGTTGTCATTCCTTCCTTACTCAGCCCTAATCTTAGATATTCTCCTTCATAATGAGCGAAATTCCACTACCAATCTTGGTTTTGCCCTAAAGGTCTATACAGAATATGCTCAGTGTTGAAATGTGGTTCAGTGATAGAGCTTACCTAACATGCACATGGTCTTGGATACAATTCCCTCACATAACCCCCTTCAAAAAAATCCGCCTAATATTCTACACATACTTTGAATATCTGAAGACAAGTTCTCTTCAAGTTAAGCCCTCCTACGTCTTGTATTGTATCTGAAAAAGGACCTTCTTATGGAAATGCCTGAACATAACAGTACCTCCAGGTCCAGAAAAAGCAATTGGGGATTTTTCTTTTTATTTCGGGAAAATAAAAAGTTATAGTGTGACAAATCAAGATACACACACAGATCTGAGGTCATTAGAATGAATTATGAAATAATTCGCCTTTCAGTAAAGTTTTCTTAACATCATAAATAAAAGCAATCAATATGAGGTTTGAGCAGCCCCAGGCAAGGATACCAAGACTCTTAGGTGCTTTTGTATCCTAAAACCCATTAAGAGAAGATGCCACACATTCACTTGAGGGATGAGACAAATAAAAGCTGGCAATTTTTTTTTTTTCTGGAATACAGTAAAGACCTTGAAATGTCTGTAAAGTTCATAAAAGTTTTTTTATTGTACTCCACACTACAGTCTTTGTGATACATGTTCATTATATTTACAGTTCTTCCTCCCATACTTAAACTCCTATTTTAGGGTCTAGAGTTTTAACTATGTGGGATATTGTGGGCTATTCTCTCATGTCTTCATTCCTTATCAGAACGTATTCATCCAACATCCTATTTTACCAGAGAAAGAGTTGCAATGAACAATCGATCAGTCAAGTAGTTACTCCATTATTTTATTAAGTAGGTTTTTCATTGTATAAAATGTGTTACAAGTGAGTTAACAGTTGACTCTACAGCATTTGGTATCACACTCAAGGAAGGATAGGATTTGAAGGATCGTGATGTGATCCTTTTCCTTTCTAAAGTTTACACATACACAATTTCCGCTGCTCCCTCGAATATCACCTTTCTCTTAAAACTAATCTTTATGTGTCCATAAGTATAGTACTTTACTTGTATCTTTCTTTGGAATATGCTTTTAAAATAATGGTGTTGTATTATGTAGTGATAATACCTTCTCTCCTCTGCTTAGAAATCCACAAGGACAAAACTGTTTACCTTATAAGCCTATAATAAGCATCACAATGCCTAGTTATTATTAACTTAATAAATCATAGTACATCTCAATGACTATAGTTAAAATTATAAAAATGTGATCAATTATAGTGATTATCACAATGGTCATATAAAACAGAGAATAGAATTGATACATATTGTCGTTTCTCAGAAAAGTTAAGTAAATTCTTCAAGTGCTCAATGTGAGAGGCTTTATCTTCTGAGCAGCAAGTTAAAGTCCAATTGGGATGAGTTTAGGTATGCAGTTAAGCCTGAAGTCCCAGAGGCCATGTTTGTCGGAGCTGGGTGTCAATCTGGTATTTGGAAGGATGTATTAGATGAAATCTAAATCATCATGCGTGCATATGCACAAGTGTTTGTGTGTGTGTCTGTGTGTGTGTGTGTGTGTGTGTGTGTGTGTGTGTGTTTGTGTGTACTCAAGTTACATTTAACTAGATCTCATTCTCATTGGGAAAGATTAATCCCTGCACTTACTACATTTGGCTCTGAAGAGAATGACTTGTTTTTGCATTACAGGTTAGGATGCAAAGTAGAGGGGAGTTGATACTGACCACACTCACATAAACAAATAAAACCTGAGACAGATCCCCTCCTTTCAAGAAACATGGCAGCACCCCACAGGCCAAACAAATCTCTCAGACCCCAACCTTTTCAGTTCAATAAAAAATCCAGTGTTCATGGACTCACGACCTAAGCCATGATTAATCAATATACTGTATAAAAAGGTCTCTGTATAGCTGAAATGATTCTTTTCCCATTCTCTCTTTATATTCTTGAAACTGGACTCGTATGAATGTAAAAATGAGAAGTCTGGATGAGAGAATACAGAGCTGCTTCCTAGGTTCCTAGGAAAAAACTTTCTCACCTAGGAAAGTTCCTAGGTGAGAAAACTTTAATGTGTCACAATCATGCATAAAACCAGGCACCATGATCTAAAAACATAAGAAAGTCAAGAGATCTGTGAGACTTTCTTCACTAATAGTGAAAATACTCTTACTTTCCAAAAAAAAAAACAAAACAAAACAAAAAAAAACCAACCTTGAACTTTAAGGAATTATAAGAATCCATTAGTCATACTGGATACAATGAAGGCCTGACTTCATTAACTAAGTGTGGAGCCAAGGATTCCTTCTAGCTCCTGTTCATGTTAGGTTATTAATGAATCATTGAAATGCTCCTATGTCAGATGATTTACATGCAAATAAAGACTCAAAACTATAAAAAAGAATTCAGCTTAGAATCAAATTAAATTTTAAAGGCAGTGTTTCATTCAGTTACATAACAACCTCTGCACGTGGCTGACAAAAGAAATGAAGTTCCATGAAACAGTCCCAGTGAAGGAAACCCATTTCTCCATCCCAGGATCCAGATTCCCCAGATCTGACATTGCTCCTGACCCTGAGGAAACCTACTTTCCTAGAGTGCTATGTCAGGCATTGCATGTTCTGCTCACATGCTTTCTAGAACATGCCTGATCTCTCTCCTATTTAAGAACTTCAGAAAAAAGTAAAATTCTTATTCTCTACCCTGTAAAAAATGAATGCATGTAGAAAAGTATTCTGCTTACAAGATATGAGGGAATCAAGCAGATTTATATCAGTGGAAAAGTCAAAACACTACTCAAAAGAGTGAAGGAATGCTGAGCTAAATTACAAGTAAAGACAAACCCAATTTTCCAGTGCAGGAAAAAGAAAGTCAACTGGAATTCCATTGAACAAGATAGCATTTCCATGTCCATCAGTTACCTTCAATTTACAGATGTGAATTCTATTAAAAACAATAAACATAGTTAGAATAGCTTCACCTCAATAGGTGTGCTATAGGTCATGAATACTTTTCCACCAAAGTACTAATTGAAAAAAATAAAAGATGTTGAAATAGAATTATAATGTCTTACATGGAATTTTAAATTGCAACAAAAGAAGAAAGAACTCTGAGAATTAAAAATTATATTTTCTTATTTGGTGGTGGTGGTGGTAGTGGTGGTGGTGGTGGTGGTGGTGGTGGTGGTGGTGTGTGTGTGTGTGTGTGTGTGTGTGTGTGTGTATGTGACTAAAGATTGAACCCAAGGACATTCTACTTCTGAGAAACACTGACATTCATTTTTAATTTGAAACAGGGTTTTGCTAAGTTACCACATTGGCCTCAAACCTGAGGTCCGCCTGTCTCAGTCTCCTAGGTACTGGGATTATAGGTCTGAGTACTATAATCCACAGTACTAGACTTCTTTGGTGCTTATGTAACCTTTTTATTTTTATTTTTATTTTTTTGTTTTTAGTAAAATACTTACATTTAAATAGCAATTTTAAAAACTGAAAACCTGGACAGGGGTGTGGCTCAGTGAAAGAGCAGAGGCCTAGCAGTGTAAGGTCCTGGACTGTTAACATTGAACACACCCAAATCAAGGGAAAAAAAAACATACATTCATTGTGTTTCAGAAATATTAATGTGTTCTATATTAAATATTGTTTCAGATACCCTGTAGGTATTATATAATATATATAGATTTGCTTCTTAAAATCGGAAATCTTCTAAGTTCTAAAATTCTATTTTGATACTTCCTGATAGTGTGCCAGAGTCAGCCTATGCGTTCACCAACTGTATACATCTCTTCCTACCTTTGCATCCAGTAGCTTCAATATGATAGCTAAAAAATTAGCTAAGAGGGGAGAAACAATGAAATACAACAAGAAACAATGAAATACAAAAAGAAACAGTGAAATACTATAATCAAAAATACTATAATCAAGGGTGTGTGTATGTGTGTGTGTGTGTGTGTGTGTGTGTGTGTGTGTGTGTGCATTTTTCTGAGACCCAGTTGTTAAACATTTGCCAGCCCATCAGTGACCCTAATGGTTTCAGATACAGGATGGTAAATCTGTTCACCGGGAGATGTAGAGCTGTATTCTCTAACCTTAAGAAATTTGAATCTAGTGCAGAGCTCTCTGGTCCATTGATAAATTTACATATTTATTAATCTAAGGCTATTCTATGATTCTTCCCCAAAATTGTTATTCCATGACAGCCTATGTTTAGTGTCAATCATAAAATGAATAGAATCTAGGTGATTCAATTAAAGAAATGTATTTATAAACATAAGGTTGTTCTAGGATGCATGCTTTTCCCCCAAAAATAGTTGTTTCACAAAAGCCTGTCTACTGTTGATCATAAAATGAACTGAATGTAAGTGATTTTAATTAGAGAAATATGCTGGAGTGTGAGGTCTCCTTAAAGGATACAAATAGTAGAGCCTGTAAAGCATTTAGTTGGAATCTGAAGACACATACACTTAACTTGGTAATAACTTGTGATAAAAGCTAAAAGCGTCCTTTCAAATAATAATTTTTGGAAAGAAGAGATTGCATAATCAAAACACAATTTGAGAATTTTCTATTTACTCCATGCTGTGAGCATTAGCCTCTTCTTTAATGGGGCATTTTTTCATCTAGCAAAACATATTTTCAAACACTGTGTTCCAGGCTCTTTGCTAGGTGTTGGGGTTTCAATAACAAATAAGTTTTGCCTTCTACTATAAGGAACTTTAATTCTTGTGGGAAATAAAAATGTAAGCATAAAATCATGATAATACACTATGATGCCTGTTATAACAGAAGTATGAGCTGAACACAGACAAAAGTAATTAACTTTGTGAGAAAGAGCTGGGGGAAATCATCTTTAAGAAGCTACCATGAAGGAATAATAGGAGCTTGTCAGAAAAAGGAGGAAGGGCATACTAGTCAGAGCAAGCTATCTATGCAAACTGATACACACACTTTAACAATATAAGATGTGTTAGGAGAACTTAGCAGCTACAAGAATGCAATGGGGATATTAAGATTTCTTTACATCTTAAAAAAGATGAATGAACTTAAAAGTCAAGCTATAGTTTTTAAGGTTTCTTTTTATGTAGATATTCTACTAAGCAGAGTTGATAAGCAGCAAGAACAATAACTGCAACAAAATGAAGTTCTCAGAATATATAGGTACGGAGTTTAGGGATTATACGTTTTGTGAGCTGATCTAGTCTCTCCAGGTGTAAATACTCTGAGCACAGGGAATATTTCTTCTTCATGCTTTATCATCTGGACCTAATGAAGTATCTCAATCGTTAAACCGCTGGTTATGCAAAGAAAAGAAAAATAAATATGGCCACCTGTACTTTATAGTTTGCCTTGGATTTTATAGTATGCAAACAATTTTCTTTTAAGTGCTGGAATCATTTGCCCTCTTGGCCTACTTGGCTCAGACCCCTAAGCTTGCTAATCACATCTCCAACGACTCTTACTCTCTATCCTGGAGCTCCAGTTTTCTTGCTTTCCCAGCGATTCCAGGGCACAGCTAGTAGAACACTCTTGAGGGTGTTTTCATTGCTCTTCTCTGCAGAACTGCCTACCTTGATCACTTTGTTTAAAATAGCTCCTATCCTAGTATGCACTCTTTTAATCCCCGTTCTTTGGAGTCTGAGCCTGGAGGACTTCAGGTTTGAGGCCAGCCTGGGCAACTTGGAGAGACCCTGTTTCAAAATAAATAAAAAAGTAAAGTGTGCTAGGGTTGTAGCATAGAGGCAAAACACCCTTGGGTGCAATCCCCAGTGCCAAGAAAATAATAAATAATAATATCCTTCCTTCATTTTCCTTTCTATTTTCTAGGATGAGCATATGATATTTGAAGCTTTAGCTGCCACTGTGAATCATGTTTTAATTTTCAGGCTAAAATCTTTGTGCTGGATGTGACAGAAGAAACAAACAAACAAAAAAAAAAAAAACTGGATCCCAAGTAACTCTGTGTGGCTAGAGTGTCAACTTTGTACTGTGTCCATTTTCAGACTTTTCCATGGGACAGCGTAACCCTTGTGTGATGAATCACTGCTCTTTAGAGTTTTCTGTGGCTTACATTGAAATAAAGCTCCTTTTTATGTGAATATCTTAAAATGCACTTACAGTCAGGTTTGCTTGCCTAAAAAATGTGTTTTTCTTTCTTGTGGAATACATATGAAAACCATGTTTGTCAGACTCAGCACTGAGTCTGAGATCTAGTCTCATTCTTGGCATCACTGCTTTTACTGCCATTGTTGATATATGCACCACCTGCATTAGGTAGGGACATCTGTTAATTTTCATGATTTCCGTAAGTCTTGCATAAATATTAATTAAGCACAATAGCTCTGAAAACAAATTAAATACTTGTTGTTGTGGATTTAAAAGCAAAGCACTCAGGCTAATTACATGCTCAGATTGGAAACTTTTAGTACTTTGTAAAAACACACAACTTATATAAAGACCCAGGCAAGATAAACACAAGGAAAAGAAGAGAATGGAAGAGAAGTTAAAGAATAATCAGTGACACTACCAGAAAGCTAAATATTTGAGAATTGTGAATGAATCAGAATATCTCTTCTAGGTTGTACAAATATTTATATTTGGGTTTTGCTCCCAGTGAAATTATAATACTATTTAGCCAACAAATCGAACAGTACCCAGTATATATGGCATTTTACAAAGCTTTTTATTTACATATTGAATCACACAAATATCACAGTCTTTCTATGAGGTAGATATTTTTATGTTCATTTTTTTTTCCAGTTGAGGTAACAGAAGTACAGAAGGGCTACGTGACTTGTTCCAAGTAACACATCTATCAAACACTGGAGCCAGGACTAGACTCCAAGCATGTACAGTCCAGATTTTCTGTGCTGGATCATCCTCCATGCATTGTGACCATTGCAGGGTGGTTGCAAAGAAACAATAACTCGAGGACCAATCACTGAGGAGTTCTATTAGAAATACTGCAATTAAGGAAAACAATTACCCCTCAGCAAAGAAAATGGAACTTAAATCTCAAGGTAGAGCCACACATCTTCGAACCAGGATGCCAGCTCCACCTGGAAGCGTGCTCTTGCCCTGCCCTTTGATAAAAGCTGGATGTATAGCAATCAATGCTTACAAGCTAAATATAGCATAGAGCAACATTATTTCACATATTTTACTAATGAACTGATATTTTGAGAAACGTCTCTAGCATTTTGTCATAAAGAGGACCAGAATAGCAAAATTTGAAAATAATAATGTGGTTAGTAGTTATTATTTCTATGAGAGGATATTCATGATCATGCCTCTTGATAGTTTTTTTCTGAGTCACTTTGGATTTTGGTCTTCTTCACTGAATACAAGCAAAGGCAATGACATTTTGGCTAAGGTAATGGAACCAGGCATCGCTGGCTTCCGTGAGGATCATAAGCTGTAGATGTTATGGTGGATAAGTGTGACGGGCCCCGCCCATCAGCCAGTAAGTCCGAGAGCTAAGATGGCGCTGAGCGGAAATCTTCCCCAGAGCACTTAGGTGGTAAACAGCTTTCAGGAAGTGACGACAAGAGCATGAGATACACGGGAACACCGCATGCCATAGGGCAACAGCCAATGGACTGGCTGTTGCCATGAGTTGTGCACGTGAACAGTCTGCTGATTGGCTGTTGGGCTCTATATAAGGGGAAGATTTCTGGGGGGAGAAAGAGAGAGAGAAGAGAAGATTTACGGGAAGAAGATTTGCGGGAACTGTACAAGAACCTGGGGTAATAAAACTGCTTGAGGAAGATCGTGTAAGAGTCGTCACTGCGCACGACAAGTGGTTGGCCCGTACGGGGACCTTCGCTTTGATCAGAACCTCGGCAGTCCAGGGCAGCCGGCTGGTAAGTACTCCTTGACTCCGAAAAGGGAGGAGGAGGCTCCGTTTACGGAGGGTTATTTTCCCCGATCAAAGGGGGCTCCATTAAGGAGGATATTTAGTAAATAAGGCTCGCGGATAAGCGAGGCTCGCGGAAAAGCGAGGAACAGCGCTGTATTTTCCCCGATCAAAGGGGGCTCCATTAAGGAGGATATTTTTTAGTGTAAGTAAGTTAGAGAATCGGGCTGGTCCTGATTCGACAAGATGGGAAATAGTCCATCTCACCCATTGCATAAAGCATTGAAAGCTTTGTTGAAAAGTAGAGGCCTAAAGCTTAGGGACAAGACAATACAAGATTTTCTCGAACAAATAGATAGGGTAGCGCCATGGTTTACAGTATCAGGGAATCTTTCTTTAGCAAGCTGGGATAAATTGGGAAGAGACGTAGAACGCGCCGAAGAACAAGGTATTGTCACAGGAGGGACTCGGCCGCTTTGTCGGCTGATTCGTGCCTGTTTGGAAGAAAGGCGCTTTAGAAAATTTGTGCAGGAGGGCCAGGCAGCTTTAGACGGTGTAAAAGAGGAACGTTCAACTTCCTCTAAAGTGGCCAGTGAGGATTCAGAGTCAGAGGGGGAGGATGAATCTGAGGAGGAATTAGAGGCCATTTGTAAACAAGTGAAAGCTTTTGAACTGATTAAAGAGGAAATTTCGCCTCCTCCGTATAACCCTTCTGCGCCCGGAGCAGGAGAAGGTGTCTCTTTTAGTAGTCAGATGTGGAGAGATGCGGGAATTTTTCTAGCAAATCAAGCTTTCCCAGTTTTCCAGCTGCAGGAGGGGGGAAATCGTTATCATGAGCCTTTGGACTTTAAAATAGTTAAGCATCTCGCAGAGTCAGTTCGCACATATGGGTCGTCAGCTGCTTTCACTATAGCAATAATAGAGAGTTTACATCGCTATGCCATGACCCCAGGAGACTGGCAAAATTTGGTTAGGGCCACCTTAAATCCTGGCCAATATTTGGATTGGAAAGCTTATTATATAGAATATGCCACTGAACAAGCTGCACGTAATCGAGCAGCAGGAAATTCAGCCTGGGATATAGACATGCTGATGGGCCAAGGACGATTTGCTAATCAACAGCTTGGGTATCCACAACAGGTGTATGAACAAATCAACAGACTCGCTACCCAGGCCTGGAAGGCCCTCCCTAACAAAGGAGAGGTATCTGGTAACCTTACAAAGATTACTCAAGGATTGACTGAACCCTTTTCAGACTTCGTTGCCCGTCTAGTAGAGGCTGCGGGAAGAATTTTTGGGGATTCTGACGCGGCCATGCCGCTCATTAAACAATTGGTCTATGAGCAATGCACTAAAGAATGCAGACAGGCCATCACTCCTTACAAACATAAAGGCCTAGAGGTGTGGATGAAGGTGTGCAGGGAACTCGGAGGACCCTTAACCAATTCAGGACTTGCTGCAGCCATTATACAGGCCTCTGGACAACAAAGTAAGAATAGTACCAAAAATGGCAATTGTTTTTCCTGTGGAGCGACAGGACACTTAAAACGAGATTGTCCTAAGTGTAGGGCGTCCCAATCTTATCCTTCTCCTCCTGAGTATTGTCGTCGATGTAGAAAAGGAAGGCATCCCACTTTTGAGTGCCGTTCGGTTAAAGATATCGATGGCAACCCCTTGCCCTATACTGGAAAGCAATCATCAAATACTCAGACAAAAAACGGGAGGGCGGGCCCTCGTTCCCAGGGCCCACAAAAATATGGGAACCCTCAGGTGTATGGGGCCATGGAGACACAGCCACCTCAGTGGCCCAATTTACAGCCTCCGGAACAGTCCGGCGAGCCACTCCAGGTTCGGCAGGATTGGACCTCTGTGCCACCTCCAGGCTGGTATTAACGCCACAAATGGGGGTTCAAATTATTGAAACAGATTTTCAAGGTCCTCTGCCACCTAATTCTGTTGGCTTACTTTTTGGAAGGTCTTCCTCTACCATGAAAGGACTTGTAGTCCATCCGGGGGTTATAGATGAGGATTATACCGGTATTATCAAAGTGATGGTTTCAGCGCCCCGGGGTATCGTTGCCATTTCCCCTGGGGATAGAGTGGCACAGTTACTTTTGCTTCCCAGTCTACATGGTATGTTTCCTTCAGCAGAGGGACGACGCGGTATTGGTGGGTTCGGTTCTTCAGGAAATGAGTTAATATCTCTTGCCTTTGATATGGGAACTCGTCCCTTGATAACCTTGGACGTGGAAGGCAAGCAAATCCTAGGACTTTTAGATACTGGGGCAGATAAAAGTGTCATCGCCTGTAAAGATTGGTCATCTTCATGGCCCACTCAAAAGGCTACCGGAGAACTTAGAGGTTTGGGTTATGCTAAAACCCCTGACCTCAGTGCTAGGGCTTTACATTGGAAAGATCAGGAGGGACATAAGGGGCAGTTTGAACCCTATGTGCTGGAGCTGCCAGTTTCCCTCTGGGGAAGAGATTTATTAGTGGACATGGGATATTCCTTACAAAATACATCTTATTTCCCCCAAGCCCATAATATTCTCCTTCGCCAGGGCTACCACCCTTCCTACGGGCTGGGAAAACACCTCCAGGGACGTAAAAGCCCAATTCCTACTAAAGAAAAGAGTGGTCGCGAGGAACTGGGTTTTGTGCAGTAGCCACTGAGGAGGCAATTCCCATTACCTGGAAGACGGGAGATCCAGTATGGGTTCCTCAGTGGCCTCTCTCCCGTGAAAAGCTTGAAGTAACAAGGAAATTAGTACAAGAGCAATTACAGTTAGGCCATATCCGGCCATCCACCTCTCCTTGGAATACCCCGATTTTTGTGATAAAGAAAAAATCTGGAAAATGGAGGTTATTACACGACCTCCGAGCCATAAATAGCCAAATGCAGATTATGGGGCCAGTCCAACGAGGGCTTCCACTCCTCTCTGCTATTCCGAAGGAGTGGCCACTTATCAGCATAGATATAAAAGATTGTTTTTTCTCCATCCCTTTAAATCCTGCGGATACTCCTCGTTTTGCTTTTACTGTTCCCTCTATTAATCAAGAGGAAATTGACAGTAGATATGAATGGGTGGTCCTCCCACAAGGAATGGCCAATAGCCCTACCCTCTGTCAATTATATGTAAATAGTGCTCTTGAGCCCGTAAAAACCAAATTTCCAGAAATTCGGTGTATTCATTACATGGATGACATTTTGTTAACCACAAAAAAATCCCTCCATACTTGAGGAGGCTTATTGTCACCTTGTAAAGATTTTGGAAACTCATCAATTATTCATCGCCTCAGAAAAGGTACAAAGAGGAGAAAATATACACTTTCTTGGCAACATTGTTCTCCCCCATGCAGTCCTGCCTCAAAAATTAATCATCCGCACTGATCAATTAAAAACCCTCAATGATTTCCAAAAACTGTTGGGAGACATTAATTGGGTTCGACCCTTTTTACAAATTCCTAACCATGCCTTGAAACCTTTATATAATCTGCTCGTAGGCAATCCTCAATTAGATTCTCCTCGCGTCCTTACCGATGAGGCCCGCCATGCGTTACAATTAGTAGAACAAGCACTTACGAAAGCGTCTCTCCGTCGAGTGACCCCTGGACAGCCATTATGGGCTTGTATCCTGGCCACTGAAAAACAGCCTACTAGTGTTCTTTGGCAACAAGGACCCCTTCTTTGGATTCACCCCAAAGTCTCCCCTCAAAAGGTAGTTGAATATTATCCCACCAGTGTAGCAAGCCTTGCCCTTAAAGCCATTCAGCAGTGCATCCAACACTTTGGCAGAACGCCCGATAAGCTGGTGGTACCGTACACTGCTCTGCAAGTACAAACGCTGGTAGCCACTATTGATGATTGGGCTATACTTATGTGCTCTTTCAGTGGTGAAATAGACAATCATCTTCCCAAAGATCCATTGTTACATTTTGTTCTGGAACATCCTCTCATTTTCCCATTGGTCACTAAAAACAAACCTGTAGCTAATGCAATTAACATTTTTACTGATGGATCCAAAACTGGTGTGGGGGCCTACCTAATAGAGGGAAGCGATCCTGTTATCATCCAATATTCACATACCTCTCCACAACTGGTTGAATTAAATATTGTTTTAGAAATTTTTAAGAGAGTTTCTTCTCCTTTCAATTTATTATCAGATTCACAATATGTGGTTAATCTGGTTAGATCGCTTGAATGCGCGGGTCAACTCTCTTTACATACTCCTATTCATTCTATGGCTAGCCAAATCCAGATTTATATACATTTAAGAAAGACACCATTCTTTATCCAGCACGTTAGGGCACATACTGGATTACCTGGCCCTATTACATATGGAAATGATCTAGTAGATAAACTCACCAAGATACATATGATTTTTTCTCTTACTCAAATGCAACAGGCACAGGCATTTCACCGTCAATATCATGTAAATTCTAAAACATTACAACAGCGATTTAAAATCCCTCGACATCAGGCTCGGGAAATTGTAAAAACCTGTAATGCCTGTGCCCCTTTTTTACACCCCCCACATGTGGGCATTTGCCCACGAGGCTTGCTCCCTCTACATCTCTGGCAAATGGATGTAACTCACATATCTGAATTTGGAAAATTGAAATATATCCATGTTTCCATAGATACTGTCTCTGGAATTATTCATGCATCTGCTCATGCCGGGGAAAAGGCACATGACGTCGTCAATCATTGCCTTGAGGCCTGGGCAGCATGGAATATGCCTAAAGAAATAAAAACTGATAATGGCCCGGCTTATACTTCCCAAAAATTCACATCTTTTTGTTCACAGATGGGAATAACTCTAAAGCATGGCCTTCCGTACAACCCTCAGGGACAGGGTATTGTGGAACGCGCCCATCGTACTCTTAAAGAATGCTTGATAAAACAAAAAGAGGGAATTGGAACCAATATGAAACCGAAGCAGCGCCTATCCTTAGCCCTTTTTACTTTGAATTTTTTGCAATTAGATGTCAATGGCAAGACTGCTGCCGATCGTCATTTTGCCCCCTCGGGTACGAGCCAGGGTTTCGTGCGTTGGAAGGATGCCCTCACAGGGCAATGGAGGGGACCTGACCCAGTGCTCACATGGGCCAGAGGCTCTGTTTGTGTGTTTCCACAGAACGGCGCCGATCCTGTCTGGGTTCCAGAGCGGCTGACTCGTCTGGTGAAACAAAAGGATGATGAGCCATCGACTGATTCTTTTGGGGACCATGATACTGTGGAATTCCAAGGATAGGAAGTGATCCACAATGGGGGCTTTTGACTGCTTTTTCTTTTCTATTGCCTTTGAGTCATTCTGCTCAAGTTTTTCCCCGCTTAATCCTTTTACCTTTTTCCCTTAAAATTGGCACAGGAGCAAATTCTACTTTTGCAGGTTATAATTTTACTTATTAGAGCCTGACCATGGCCTTTCATTCTAACCTATTTGATCTGTGGCTTCTTTGTGGGATAAATGGCAGTTGCACGGATTTAGCTCCCCTTGTCATGATTAATGATAATGCGTTTATTGCCGCTAATCTTTCTTGCGAGCTTTCTGCATATCCTACAGATAACCGGTCATCGAAATTTGACAATTTGACAAGACGGTTGCGGTTGGAGATCATCAAAACCAATACTACTCAAGTTGACCCGGTGATGGCCCGCACCTTGATGTCCTGGATCCAACAAGCAGCTCGTCATTTAAAAGAGTGGGCTGGACTGGGTGCTCTTGGTCTTTGTCTGGTCTTACTGTGTATCTTATGTCTCTACTGTCTTAGAAAACTAATCCGTCAGCGCGCTACAGATCAAGTGCTCATAGCTCAGGCATTTGCAGCCATGGAGTTGGGACAATCCCCTCAAATATGGCTTGCGGCGATGGGAAAGTCTTAATGACAGGATGCCAGCTAGGACTGCACTCGGGACCCCGGGAGGGTGCATCCCGAGGAGGGCATGCTCAACTGCATACGGGTTGCCACTGATTCTTGTCCCGTCCCTGGCAAAAGGTGGTGGGCCTAGAAGCCCCTTCCAAACATACAGGGGTTGAGTCCTCTGTCCTCTCCTGTCTGAAAAAACAAAAAAGGGGGAACTGTGACGGGCCCCGCCCATCAGCCAGTAAGTCCGAGAGCTAAGATGGCGCTGAGCGGAAATCTTCCCCAGAGCACTTAGGTGGTAAACAGCTTTCAGGAAGTGACGACAAGAGCATGAGATACACGGGAACACCGCATGCCATAGGGCAACAGCCAATGGACTGGCTGTTGCCATGAGTTGTGCACGTGAACAGTCTGCTGATTGGCTGTTGGGCTCTATATAAGGGGAAGATTTCTGGGGGGAGAAAGAGAGAGAGAAGAGAAGATTTACGGGAAGAAGATTTGCGGGAACTGTACAAGAACCTGGGGTAATAAAACTGCTTGAGGAAGATCGTGTAAGAGTCGTCACTGCGCGCGACAGATAAGTAGTTTGGAACCACTGACATAGTATAAAGAACTGCAGATTGTGATAAGAAGGCCAAAAATCTTGGCTCTGATATTTATTTATTTATATTTATTTATTTATTTATTTATTTATTTATTTATTTATTTTGGTGGTACTGGGGTTCCTGGAAACCTTTGTACCTCCGGGCTACACTCTCAGACCTATTTTTTTTTTTTTTTTAATTTGGAAACAGGGTCTCCTAAGCCAGCGCGGCTGGCTTCAACCCTGTGCAATCCTCCTGTCTCCACCTCCCAAGCACAGGCATTACAAGTATGCGCCACCACACCCGGCTTGGCTCTGTTATTTAGTAGCTGAATGATCTTGCATACAATCCCCAAAAATGCAGTGTCATCCTTTCTTTCTTAGTAGGCAAAACAAAGGGGCACACCATGATCCCCAAGATATGCTACCTTTCACAAAAATCATAATGGTCTGATAAATAATCACATATTCTCCCTACTCAGAAGGCTGTGAGCATAGGTATATCTCATCTCAAGTGACTGATTGAAATTGAAACATTTAAAGATTATCAATATGTTTCCATCTTTCCTACTGATTGCTTTATTGATTGAGCCTCCATTGGGTATCAAATTTTTTGTTATATATGCTACATACTTAATAACTCTTCTTACAACCCACATAGTACATAATCTAATCCCAGTGGAAAATAAAAACAACAAAAAAAAGAGGTCAAAGTTTAGGTACTTACTCAAGCACACATATCTAGAAATTGGCAAAAAGGAAATTCAATCCCACATTTACTAAATTGCCTAAAATGTGTCTGACCAATTCTCATATATTGAAAGTCTAATGTTTAATGTGACCGAGTTTTTGGTAGGGCTTTATGAAATAATTAAGTAATGTCATGAAGAATAGGACTTTGATTTGAAATGATTAATTTTCTTACACAAAGAGACATAAGATCCAGTTATGGTGGCATATCCCTGCAATCTCAGCTACTTGGGATGATAAGATAGTAGGAACTGAAGTGTCAACTTCAAATTAGCAAGACCCTGCCTCAAAATAAAATTTTTAAAAGGCTAGGACTGTATCTCTGTGGTAGAGCACCTGCCTAACATGCATGTAGCCATGGAAAGATGGCAACAAGGAGGAGGAAGAGGAGGAGAAGAAGGAAGAGGAGAAAGGGGAGGAGGAGGAAGAGGAGAAGGAGGAGGAGGAGGAGAAGGAGGAGGAGGAGAAGAGACAAAACAGGGTCATAACTCAATCAGCCATATGAGGATGTTGTAAGAAGGTGGTCATTTGTAATCCTAGGAAGAACTTGACCTTATTACCACACTGATCTCAGATTTCCAGCCTCATGAAGCATGAGAAAATAATTTTCCGATGTTTAAGCTACCCAGTCTATAGCAACATAGACTGCAATGGTTTTTCTTCTCTCTGTTTACTATTTTGCCTAGTCATTATAATCAAATATGCCTGAATAAAATGGAGGAACAATTGAAAGACTAATGAGCCCACACACATTTTATATTGCAGTTGCTACTGTTACCCCCTGGAGTTGTGCTGTGTACAGACTCCAAAGGAGTTAACCTAGTGGTTTGCGCCACTATCTGCATAATTAACATTAAACAATAAAATATATGCCACTTGGTACCAAAGGCTTAAATTGTTATCTTCTAAGACTACTGCATTTAGAATTATCACTATTCTCTCTGCTTTTCTGTTCCCTGTCTACTATCAGCATCCCAGATTTGAGTACAGATTTTTTTTTTAAACACACTTTCACAATCCACTTCTAATTAAAACTCTTCAATCCATTCTCAGGATACAGTATTATCTCTACATTACAGGAAGGTGGAGTTCTGAGAATAGCTGAGTGTTGCTGAGAGGAGTGACAGAGTCAATGCACAAAGTAAGGTCCTTGACCACTAGACAGTGCTCCCCACCCTCTCCCTTCTAAACTTTCTAGTACAGTCATTGCTTTTACTAGGCAATCTCACATCCATTTTAAATAAAATATAATTCCCAGAAACCTAATAAGATGCAAGACGGTAGATTATTTCTAGTGGATGTAATGGTCTCTCAAAACATGCCTAGCAAACGAAATTCAACCCTCGGGGGTGTCACCAATTAGCTTCCATGACTGTTGTCCTGATAGCTCTTGGAGCTACAATAGTTGAACCACTTCAGAAAAATTCATTAGATTGATTAGCCCAATTAACTCAGAAACTGACATACAAAAAGAGGCAGGAAGCTCCTGCTGGGTCCAAGAAATAAATAAAAGACATGCCCCTAGCTGAGACTACATAGTATATAAGGGGGGCCCATGGAAGTTTCCCCCTGGAGTGCAAACACAAAGACAGTCTGGGAAAAGACTGAGCTCAGGACTGGCTCAAGAAAGAAACAAAGGAAAGGATTAAGAACTACTAGGAAGGCAAAAAGCCTGCAAAGAGCTCAGAGAGAACAGGCACTCTTTGGAAGGCCCAAAGGCCAAAGAGCTGAGAGGGAAATTTGCAAAGTATTCAAGAAAACTGAGAGGGAAAGGTCTGTGAGTTGAGAAACATGGCCTTCTTTATTCTAAGTTGGTAATGAGATTAATCTGGTATTTTTGTGAACAAATGAAGCAAATTAGAAAAAAAAAGAAAAAGAAAAAGAAATTCCCTTCCTTAAAAGATTATTATTCAAACATTGGCTCTTTTTGTAGGTCACTTTGGGGTGACATTCTTGTCATTCACTGCTTTGGGCAAAGCTTTAAAATATGCATGAAACAAACATCCACTTTCCTTTCCTCTTGCCTTTCTTTTATTTTCTTTTTTATGTTTAAATTTAAATTTTGTTTGCAGTACTTGGTATCAAACCCAGGGCCTCCTGCATACTAGGGGAATGTTTTACCACTGAGCTACACTCTCTGCCTCTCTTTTTATTTGCACATGTAACCACTAAAGCTATAGATTTCTACTATACTTAAAATGCCATCTGTGCTGTGATGTTCATATTTGCCACTAAAATTTACATCATCAAAATTAATCTAAACATTTTATTTGTGATAGGGAATAGAATGTAGAACCTAGTTATTCTTGTAATAATCACCCATTTCCTCAAGGCAGAACTATACTCATGTTTGCTTTCTACTTAGCCAGTCAAAAAGATTTAGACACCAACTAAACACTAGTTTTTCTTAGCCCTTTCTTAGTTACCCCTAAATTCTGCGAATGCATCTTTGACCCAGGAGAAACCACAAGGTGGTACCATCTGGAGTTTCAATTTTGTCCTATGAGCAATTTCTTCCAGGAGAAAGCAAAGGTTTCCTTGTATGCGACCAAATGGATCACTTAGAAAGGGCCAGTTCTATTTTAAAATCATGAAGAATTGGAAAATGGGAGATAGGGGAGAAAGAACAGCCCAGAAAGAATGCAGCAGTACATGAGAAAGACCCCTGGGATTCTCAGATACAGGAAAAACAGGCATAAAATATTTTCTGTGGATTTTTCCCAGTCTTGAAACAAAAAGAGAAAGTGAAAACAAATGATACCATCAACATGCCTGCCAATATTCTGCACCACAAAGGAACAGAGTTTGCTAACAAGTCATAAGAGCAATGGGAAGACATCAAATTCTGCAGAAAATGGGCTGTACAGGAAGAGAGAACAAAACGCCAAAGTTAATCTTTTTGAAAACACTGATTATAGTCAGAGAGCAGCAATCGCAGAGCATCTGAGGAAATCCAGGATCGTTTTCAGTGCTGAGGAAGGAAGTCATTAGGATGCTAATCAATTTGTCTTTAAGCTCATTAATAATGGTATCTGGTTACACATAATCTGTAAATTATGGAAGATAAAAATTAAGGGGTGTGTGGTTGAAAACCCTGAAGGAGCATGGGGTTTAAAAATACATGGGCTAGTAAGCCATATAACATTAATTAAAATTATCCATTATTTATGTACATATGAAGAAATTTGAGCAAAATGTTAACAATATATCATATTTTTAAGTGCTAACTCTGTCTTATGTATTTTTCTGTTTTACTTGAATTAATTCACATAATACAATAACATGATAGCAATGATATTTTCATTTTATAGATGCTATTTTATAATACTATAATTAATAGCCTCATATTATAGAAAGAAAACTAAGATTTAGGAATATTAAGTAACTTTAGTGAGAAATAGTAAACATAGCTAGAAAATAGCAAAGCCAGGGTGTAAAATGTTCAGATACTGGTGAATTATTATTAGAGAGAGAGAATGTAATAAAAACATTTATTAGTTTATTATTTATTTTGGTAGTACTGTAGATTGAACCCAGGGGCATTTTTACCTCTGATGGATTCCCCTAACCTTATTTTGTTTTTCATCCTGAAACAGGGTCTTATTAAGTTGCAGAGGGTCTCAGTAAGTTGCTGAGGCTGGCTCTGAATCTGTAGTTCTCCTGTTCCAGTCTCCCAAGTACCTGGATTGTGGTTTGTTCCAGCATACCCAGCAGAAACATCAATTTTATAGTTAAAATGGTTTTAGATTAAATCCTTATTGTATTTTGTATTAGTTTTGTGGGGGTTTTATTAGGCATATTTCTGCATCTTGTTGTTTTTCTTTTCTTGGAAATAAAGACATTACTTGCTACCTTATAAGTCTAGTATATAAATTAAATGAACTATTGTATCTGAGATGCATAGTATATATGCATAAGCAATGATAATAGTCATTCTTAACTATTTTCTCACTCAATAAATTTATTGACTATTTTTGGGGATGCTGGCACAGCTGGATACTTAAATAATTTTAGTGTTTTTCTTTATCCCTTCCCATATCTCTTTATATATTCACTCATGACTTAACTAGTTAACTAAATATATGAGTTCTTTCTTTCTTTTCCTTCTTTCTTATTATTAATATTATTTAGTTAAGTACTTAACTAAATAAATAATAAGTATATTTATTTAAAATATAACAATTTTAAAATATTTAATTTTAAATGAAGAAAACTATGGCCCTGGTTAAATATTTTATTGGTTTAAAATTAATTTTGAAAAGAGGGCATTATAATCATCGTTACAAAGCAATCAAATTACTCTTAAAAATTAAACCATAGACAAAGCCAGAATCAAAGACAAAAGTCTATTCTATGGAGACTAAGTGTTAATACATATTGAGAAGGATTTAAATGGGTCAGGTATTTGAGATGAAATTCAAGTTAAATGTGAATAATTGAAATTTTTGCAATGTCTTGTGCAGTTTTGCACATGACTGATGGTTTTTGTTCTAAAATGCTTTTTTTCAAATCTCCTTTGTATGACAAGCCTATAATTCTCATTAATTTTACAGAATTATCTGCCTATGAACATTGGCATATTTTCTTCCATAACATGCTTCTATTACATTTGAATTTTAAAGACCAGCTCAATCTCATGAAAAGATTAGAAGTTGGCAAGAGCAAGGGGAAGCCTGAATGCAATGGGGCCGTGCATGTTACGTAGCACAGTGAGAAAATGTGCAAGTGCAAGCGCTGGTCAGAGAATCAGGGAACATTTACAATTATAAACCTGATGATTCTGAAATTAAAAGATGGTCTGATATAGTATTTAACTGAATTCCATGTCAATAAGGGACTTTAGAGAGACTAAGAGGCTCTTGTGGTTTCTCAATCATAACTCTTGTGATTAAGAATGAAGACAGAGCCATGTACACTAGGATAGAGCTCCGGCTTACTCATCCTGGACACAGCTATTCTGGTCTCATCTCCTGATTCTTGTTACCATACTCCCTCTGTTGGACCTATACTGGCCTCCATGCTCTTCATCCAAGCCAGGTGGCACACACCCCTGCCTCAAGCCCCCTGCACACCCCAAATCTTTCTGCTCAGGATAGTTTTATTTTAAATACCTATAGGGCTTCTTCTCTCTTCCTTCCTCAGCCCCTTCTCCTTCTCCTTCCTATTTTTCTAAACCCAATGTCTCACATATGCTTGGCAAGTGCTGTACACTGAGATATATCCCCAAAGTTTCTTTTACTTCTTTTTGAAATTTAACCAATTGTTTTCTTGAGACGCCTTTTTGGATCCCTCTATTGACATTAACTCTCCTCCTTGCCAGGCATGGGGGCACACACTTGTTATCCCAGCATTTGGGGGGACTGAGACAGGAGGATCATGGTTTGCGGACAGCCTCAGCAACATGTGAGGCCCTCTGCAAATTAGTGAGAACCAGTTTCAAAATAAAAAATAAAAAATAGGGTTGAGGGTATAGCTTGGAGGTAGAATGTCCCTGGGTTCCATCCCCAATACCACACAAAAAATATATATTAACTCTCCTCTACACCCTGCTTATCTTTTTAAACACATGTCTATACTCTTATAATTATATAGATCTACATTCTCCAATATGATAGCCATTAGTCCCACATGGCTCTTTAAATTTATGCTAATTAAAATACTAATACTAATAAAATACTAATTAAAATAATGAAGTTTAAAATTCACTTCTTTAGTTCATTGAGCTTGTTTCAAATGGTACCATACTGCACAGCAGAGCTAGAACATTTCTGTCGTCTAGGGAATTGCTATAAGAAAACGGCTGCACTTAACACACATATACTTTGTGTATTTGTTTGCTTTCTGTCCTAAACTCTTTTACTAACCAGTCCATATCTACTCTACATTATAAGCTATGAGATGGCTATGAATCTTGTCTGTTTTTCTTCATGCTCCATTCCTAGTATTTATATTAATACTTGACCCACAGGAGATATTCAATAGATAATCAGTGAATGAGTAAACGGATTAAAACCATTCATTTTCCCCTTAAAAAGAAAAATAAAAGAAGGGAACAGTTTTATCACTCCTCCATTGGGGGAATTTCAAAATGCCAAATTACATAACCTCAGCTGCTTTGTTGCTTATAATTGCCCAAATACCTCTGAATGGTAAATCTTTTAAGACTATGGTTTCCTGTAATCATTTGTCTTCTGAGCTGAAGTGAGAATCACTGAAATGTGTCAAGGTTTATGACAGAAAAGCGTGTCCACGCCTGCGTCTGCCAAAGATTGTTTTAGAGTTGAACAGGCTTTTCGTATCCATACCATTGTAGATACATATCAGATTCCTGGTGGATGGAGGACACCAATCAATCCATTTTATCTTACAAGCTTAGATATGTATTACCTTCTAAAAATCATCTTTATTTCTAGTTATATTAATTAAAATGCAGGCTTAAATGTGAATGAACAACACTTTCTATGGGTGACCTTGCAAGAAACTCAATGTGTTCCTGAAATGTGACCTCATTATTGTCAGTACTGTAAAGGATCATTTGATATGTATTAAAGTTTCAAAGTATAAGGTGTTCAAGCTGCATCCAAGCTTAAAAACTGCTATATCCATAACTAATTAATTCAATATTTAGGTTTAAGTATTCACTTGAGTCTTATGGTTTTTCACACCATAAAGAGAATAAAAATTAGAATAGTAAAATGTATTAAAAAGTCAGGTGTGACACCGGGCGTGGTGGCGCACACTTGTAATCCCCGCGCTTGGGAGGCGGAGCCAGGAGGATCGCGCTGGTTCGAAGCCAGCCCCGCTGGCTTTAAGAGACCCTGTTTCCAAAAATAAAAAAGTTTAAATAGGTCTGGGAGTGTAGCCTGGAGGTAGAATGGTTTCCAGGAGCCCCAGTACCACCAAAAAATAAATAAATAAATAAAAAATAAAAAATGCCAGGTGTGGCCGGCCATGGTGGCACAGGCTTGTAATCCCAGCATTCCAGAGACTGAGACTGGAGGATCAAGGTTTGTGGACAGATGCAGCTACTTTGTGAGGATCTTTGCAACTCAGTGAGAGCCTGTTTCAAAGTAAAGAATAAAAAATAGGGCTGGGGGTGTAGCTCAGAGGTAGAATGCCCCTGGGTTCCATTTCCAGTACTGAAAAAAAGAAAAGTCTCAGGTGTGGTGATACACACCTATAGTCCCAGGACTTGGGAGACTCAGACAGGAGTATTATATGTTCAAGCCAGCCTAAGCAATTAAAAAGGAAAAAAAAAAAAAAGCCTCAGCAACATAGAGAATCACTCTTTCAAAATAATAAAATAAAATAGGGTTAGGGATGTGGTTCAAAAATAGAATTGCTCTGGGGTCAATCCTCATTGCTACAGAAAGTACATAAAATATTTCAATATATTCAGAAGGGGAATCACACATAATTTTATTACCACAAAAATATAATATTTGTTAATATTTTGGTATATTTTCTAATTGTTTTCATTCTATTTCCATCCCTATTTTTTAGTTTTCAAAATTTTCTTTTTCACTTTTTTGCTGATATATAGTAATTGTATATATTTATGGGGTACAGTACAATAATTCAATAAGGTATATAATGTATAATGACCCTTTCAGGCAATTACCATTTTGATCTCAAACATTTATCATTTCTATATGTTAGAAATTTGGGAATTCTTTTTCAGTTATTTTGAAATATATAATAAATTACTGGAGACTATAGTTACCTTACTGTGCTATAGAACAACATAACTCCTGGTGGACAATTATAATTTGGCACCCATTATCAAACGTTCTGTGTCCCTCCCTGCTACCTTCCCTAGACCAGCCTCTAGTGACCACCATTTTATTCTCTTTGAAAGCAACACCCATATTCTTCAATACCCTACTTCAATTCCTATGAAGGAGTAATACACGTTCAGTTTCCTCTCTTTACCACTACAGTGGGCCTTGGCATTCATATTTAATTTATTTTTGCTTTATTTCAAATGTTCATGCAATGATTTGTATTTTTCTCAGAAACAAATTTGATTCATGCAGGGAACGATTAATGAATGTCTTGGTGTCCAGGTTCCAATATGGACAGCTCACTGGAGAGCATTGGTAAGGTTTGGGTTTGGAAACCACTTCCATTCCTTCACTCAGCCCTCAGGTGTTTACTTAGCTGTGTCTGATACTAACTTATAGATACACAAGTGGATAACTTTGACTAGAGCTTTCTACATTCCAGGTGTTCTTTTAAGTTCTTTATCTCCTTGCCTTATTTTATCCTCTATTATCTCTCATACAACATTATAACCAATCATTTTCAGGTGTTCTGACTTCACTATCTCTAACCATAGTACTTCATTACTTCACTTGAAGTATTTGATCTTGGGGAAATCATATAATTGTATTGAGCCTGTTTATTTTTCTGTATTAACTAAGATGCAGGAAAACTAAAGATGCCCTGATATATTATGAGTATCTTATAAGATTCAACTATTAGTATTTGATCTTGGGGAAATGATATAACTTTTTTGATCCTGTTTATTTTTCTGTATTAACTATGATGCAGGAAAACTAAAGAAGCCCTGATATATTATGAGTATCTCATAAGATTCAGCTATTATTATTATGTAATTATTAAAATTTCAGTAACCTCTGAACAGGAAAAATTTCCTCATGGATGTCAGGAATCCATTGCATTTCAGAATCATTTTTCATGACATTAATTTTTGTGTAAATTAAATTTTACAAATCTTAATCCATATGTGAATATATTGATTATATAACACATTTATCCTTTTCAACTACCTGTGGGCATTTTGATTGCTTCTGAACTCAATTTTCACAAACAAAGAAATATATTTCAAAGAAACCATTCTTGTGCATTCAATGAATATTCATCAGTTTTCTCCTATGTTAAAATTTCTGTGACAGTAACACAATGATTACTCACAGTGGCTAAGGATGAGGTCACAGGAAGAGACCAGGGAAGCGACACTCAGGCTTAAAACAGGGAGGGCCTTTACTTATTTGGGAAGATGTAGATCTATGTTTAGATGGCAATAGTGGAGTTTTGAGAGGTTGATAATTTCAACAGAACTCAGAAAAACACAAAGTCAGAGAGATAGTGGTACAGGTGGAGGGAATACTTTTTGCAAATTTGGAAAGCAGCCATGCATAAGCTGATGTTTAGAAATAGCAAGTGGTCACCAGTTTGATTGGAACAAAGCCATATAGGTAGGAGGTTAAGAAATACAGAAAAGAAAGCAGGGTGTAGTGGCCCATACCTGAAATCCCAACCAACTGGGAGGCTGAGGCAGGAGATTGTAAGTTTGAGGCCATCCTGGGCAACTTAGTAAGATCCTGTCTCAAAAGAAAAATACAAAGGACTGAATATGTGGCTCAGTAGGAGAGTTTTTGTTCAGGATGTATAAGATCTTAGGGGCAAATCTCAGCACTTGAAATTTTATTTTATTTTATTTATTTTTTTCTTTTTTATTCTTTTTCTAAAAAAATTTTATTGGTGCATTATATTCATACATCATATTGGGGTAAAAAAACTTGTGTGTACATGCATGTACACATCACTGATTTAACCCCTGCCCAATTCCCACCCCATTCCCTCCCCATCCCTCCTTCCCTTGCTTGGCTTAGTGGTTGATTTCGATTTGTTTAAGTACATTGTGTGTTTTAGAGATTTTCCTTCTTCCTCTCTCCTTTCTCCTCCTTTATGTTGTCTTGTTTGCTCCTCTATAGGATTTCCTTTTTCATCTAGAGTTCCTCCTATGACCCATTTCTCCTTAGCTCTTACATATTAGGGAAAGCATCTGATTTCTTATTTTTTGTGACTCACTAATCTCACTTAGCATAATGTCCTCCTCAACATTATTAGTGATCAGAGAGATGCAAATCAAAACTACCCTGAGATTTCACCTAACTCCAACTAGAATGGCAACCATTCAAAACACAAACAACAATAGATGCTGGCGAGGATGTGGAGAAGTGGGAACTCTAAAACATTGTTGGTGGGATTGCAAATTAGTGCAACCACTTTGGAAAACAGTATGGAGAATCCTCAGAAGAATGGGAACAAATCTACCATTTGATCCAGCTTCTGGGTATCTAACCAAAAGAAAGGAAACCAAACTACCAAACTAATGCGTGTATATCTATGTTCATAGTTGCATAATTCACCATAGCCAAACTATAGAATCAGCCAAGATGTCCATCAACAAATGAATGGATTACAAAACTGTGGAATATGTATACAATGGAATTTTACTCAGCCATTAAAAAAAAACTCAATTACTTCATTTTCAGGGAAATGGATGGAACTGGAGGACTTGAAATTTAAAAAGAAAGTAATATGGAAGAAAATAAGTAATATGAGAAGAGGTTAAAAATGTAGTCTGTGTCAATATTATAAAAGGCAGAATGGCATAATAATGAGAGCACCCTATGGTATGTCACAATGAAGAAGTCATAGATTTCACTGAATCCATTAGATTAACATGGCAAAACATCACATCTTATGTTATAAGAGAAGTCATTGATACCTATACTAGTTGAGTTGTAAGAGAAAAAAACATGGGAGAAGCTTTAATAAAAAATTACAGAAGGATAAAAGACACCAGAATTTAAATATTCATGGGGCAAGAGAATATGAATACTTGTGTGACCCAGAGCAAACTAACAAAAAGTGCCAGATACATGGGATGGTTCCTTTCTATATCATGATCTTTTCTTTCATTAATCAATAAGGAGCCTCCAGGGGAATGGAGCAGGATATAGAGACACCGTAGAACCTGAAACTTCTATTGAACAGAGCTCTGGGTTATTGCTTTTGCTATTTCATTTTAGAAGTCCTTACGAAGGAACCAGCCAAGGCTGAGCAAAGTTTCCATCCAGAGTGGAATGAAGAAAACACACCTTGATTATTTGTGTTACTGGATAATTATTAGAGCACAAATTAATTCAAAATGCCACCCAATGGTACAGACAAGAAACCAAAAAAAATGTATCTGTAGAATGGAAAGCTCCAACCACAATTTTATCCATAGTGCCTTTTGGGAAATTAATTCTTTGCTTTCTTTCCAAGCCCATGCATTCATGTTTCCCTTTGCAAAACTAATTATTTTTTAAATGACTACATGTTTCCTATATAAGTGTAAAGAGTTTTCAGTTTCTAAAACAGTTTTACAATAGTTTAGTTTCTACCTGCAAATTAATTTTTAAGAAAGGTTTTCTCAAAATGCTTTACTTACTTAGATTAAAACCATTATTTAAATACACTTAGATACACAGTTTGCAAAAATTAAAAGTACCTTTGAATAATATGTGTGTTTGCCTATGTTTTATAGAGAGAGATCTATTCTGTGATTGCAGATATGTTTTGTCTAATTTAGCTCTACATTCCTCAAGTGAATGAACTCCAACATTTCCCACGAGTTAACTTTGAAAATCCAATAGCATTTTTAATTCTTTGGAGGGTTTCAAATACTCAGTAGCCTCCACATGCATTAAATTCTTATTATATAATGTCGATTTGACTTACATATAACTCCAGTTACATTTAGTATTTAAGTCTTTCCCCATGTGTGTTTAAACACTTTCCCCACATCTTGGATATTTAGTAACCTTTACTCTATTTGTGTATGTTCCCAAATCCAATTCTTTCATTATTTGCCTTGCTTTTCCAGCTTTCTCCAGCTTACACCTTTCATGAGTTGTGGTACCCATAATAAAGGCAATATTGCAAATGCCATAAGACTGTGTAATATAGCTCAAAGATATTTTTAATATATATATATATATATATATATATATATATATATACTGACTGAAATAATTATACATCATAGTGAAGTTCAATATGATACAAACATACAAGTATGCAGAATTTGGTATGATTACCTCCAATTTCTACCCTTTTTCCCCTCCCTATACATGTTAGTAAGATTTTCACTGATTCCTTCATATGTGGACACAGCGTTGTTTTGACTATTTCTTTAACCAATACTTCTTTTTCTCCTTCCTACCTTCTCAAAGTTCTTTCTACTTTTCTATTGTTTTCTCTCCTCATTTATCTGAAGAGCTTTTTGTTTCCTACTCTCTCTAGATTGCACATATGAGGGAAAACATATGATCCTTTACTTTTTGAGACTAGATGATCTCACTTAGTATAATATACTCTAGTTCTATTTCCCTGCAAGTGACATACTTTTGTCCTTCTATATGGCTGAGTAAAATTCTATTATGTATAGACCACATTTTTTTTATCCATTCATCTCTTGACAGATATCTGGGTTGGTTCTATAATTTGGTTATTATGAATTGAGCTGCTATAAACATGGATATGCATGTATCATTGTAGTATTCTGTAATTCCTTTGGAAAGATACCAAAATGTGGTAGAGCTGGTTCATATGGTGGTTAGCGTCCTAGTGTTTTGAGGAACCTTCACACTTATCATGGACTTTTGATTCAAATCAGTCAGATTTGAATCAGTCTCAAATCTTCTGCTCTCTATTTGTATACATTTTTTCTCAAAGCTTTTATTTTTGGATTTATCTCTAAAATTGAAATAATAATTTTGACCCAATATTTTTTAAATTGATAAATAAGAAGATAAATGAAAAATGCTTAATCTGGGTGGCTTAGTATTCAATAATGACAACTCTATTGCAATCATTTTCACCTCAAAATACATTCTTCATTCCTTATTGGTATCGTAATCCTTACTGTCTTAGCTCTTCATTTTTTTGTGTGCTAATGATTGAAATCAGAGGCATTCTACCTCTGAGCTATATACTCAGCCCTATTTTATTTTTTTAGCTTACAGCAGGTTCTTACTAAATTTCTGAGACTGGCTTTGAAACTGCAATCCTCCTGTCTCAGCCTACCAAGTACTTGGATTACAGGCTCACTACCATATTAGGCTTTAAACTATTGGTTGCAATGCTAGAGCCTGCTTTCTTCTTTATTATTTTCTCTCAGTTGTTACTTAAATATCCATCAAAAAGTGTATATTTTATGGTTCCTCCAGCAGTGGAGTGAGACATAACAATCCATGAAACAGAGATTAGAAACTCATATTCTTTCTTTAATCATCCTTTCCTGGCTATTTCCTAGTACTTTAAGCCCTAGTTGAAATGTTCCCTCTTTGGGGGAGCATTCTCAGAAACTATTCCATCCCATGTTCAGTTAGGAGAAATTAACAAAACAATTAGTTCTGTCATTATTTGTACTGTACCTACTACATTATAACACAATTACCTCTCCAAGTGCGTCCCCCAAATGACTTGAAGCAAATTAATTATAGAGAGCATATTTTAACCCATTTATCTCTTGATCATATAGTAACAATTGATGTACAAAGGTGACATTAAATAAAATAATGATTATGAATGAAAGTCATCAAAAACATGTCTTCTTATATCCATTCATCTACTGATTTTACTATCTTAGATTCATATAGTCCAAGTATCTCCAAGTATTATTTTGTTTATTATATCTCCTTTGCTGTCAGGCTGAATTCTCCCCAGACAATATTAGACAGATGAAGGTCAAACCTGTGCTCTTAAAATAATGTGGTGTTATCACAATAAGCCTTAAGAATCTGCTGTATATCCCACTATTATTGACTTCGATTAAAGTAATTACAAAATATGAAGAGACTAATAAAAATCATTGTGGAAACGAATCCCTATAAGCTGCCTGCTTTTATAAAAGCATGGATTATCTAGGCAGTTGGAACCATCTGAATCAATTGCCTAAATCCATTATTTCTAGAGAAGCAGACTGGAGTTGTTTGAATAGTTATACCCTCACTAAGAGTAAGCCTGATCTCCATTAAAGAGAAACAAAGCAAGACAGTGGTGAGTTTGGATGTTTGTGACTTCAAGATTAATTAAGCTTATTCTGTTGTCAAGGTAAAATTTTATGTATATAAAACAAAGTAAGATGGGGAAGAAGAAGTGCTTTTCCCATAAACACAAAGCTTTAATATCATTGGTTCTAATGTTTTCCTTTCTGTTTCACATTTTAAAGAGGTTTTAACTGCCTATGTGTAAGTTATGGATGGAAACATCTAAAAGTGGAACTGTAACATCTGAGTAGAGTTACATAATTACTAGAGGACACAGATGTTCTAATTGATTTCATATACCCATTCTTATCATCTCTGGAGGGGTCTATCTACATAACAAACATCAAAAATATTTCCTAATCCTTAGTGACATTTTCCTTTTAAGTTAGAGTTCAACTGAACATACTATACCTAGATAACTAATAATTTATTATAACTGACACTTTACTATAGATGTTATAAGGCACTATTCAATATAATTTTACCTAAATTATTTTATGTTATTCTCCCAAATACACATGATCTAGTAATCATTATCTCAGTTTTGCAAAAGAGTACATGTAAGTCATGCAATTACATAAATGCGGTCTTAGATATGTGATCTCAAATTATCTGATTTAAAGTCAAGAACTCATTTCATTATGAGTCAGACTACTATCCTATACTGTCAGCAACAATTTCAGGCTAGAAAAAATTTGGCAAATAAATTCACCCTTGGGCCTTTGTCCTGGCCTGCTATACAGAAATAGCTCTACATACTTCATATAGGCAATTTTCAACAATGTCTCAATGCCACCACAATAATACATTCTATTCCACTTGATTATGGCAGGGGTTGCTGGCTGAGCAAATGACATAGATTGCTGCCAGGAATATTTCCCCAGTACAGAGCTGGCTCCAAGTTTGCATCTCCTCCTGTGTCCAATGGGACAAAAATTTATTTATGATCTTTCATACAGCAATATTGATCCTGCGTATACTTGAAAGTGTTTTAAGGCCAGTCACAAACCATCTCTACTTAAGGGCAGGGTCTGATTCCATAGATTATTTAGAGAACACCTATAGTAAGTGTTTCTTGTATGTATACAAAGTCCTGGGGTAATGAATTTGAGCTCTAGTCTTTATTTTGGCTTTACTAAGCACTAAGATCATGGAAATTCCTTCTGGGCCTTAGACCCAAAAGCTATGTCATAGAGGAATAGCTTAGGCTTCCTGTAGGATTAAAATATAGTTTATTTCATGTATGTAGATATGTGTGCACACATGCTGCACATTTTGCATTTCAATAGCTATTTAAATGACTGCTAGTTCAATAGAAATTTAAGACTGAAAAATGACAATTTTCTGATTTTACAGCCTTTTATATTAGAATGCTGGCAGATCTTTCAGCACTTATTAATTAAATCTTATCCTCCATCTTCTGAAAAGTGAGCCTCAAAGGCTGCTATTCTCCATAGTTATTCATGTGGTGCATCACATGGTATAAATTTTGGAACACAGAGTACGAAGAATCTAGCCACTTGTAATAAAAGTGTTCCCTCTGAACTGAGGCGGAATGAGGCAGGCAGAGGACCTGGAAACAGAAAAGATTAAAAGAGGCCATCTGTATAAAGAACCAAAATAGGGAAGGTTAATAGATACAGGGGTAACAGTGCAAGTTAATACAGAACTTCAGCCCCAAGAGCGTTCAAAGGAAAAAGGATGAGGGCTCAGAAGGTTGGCACCAGGAGATTAAATGGGACCATTGACCTTTGAAATAAAGATTCAAATTAAGAATTGAAACTGGGCAAAAGACATTAGGTCTCTAAGAATCAATTCTGACCAATCATAAAAGAGCAAATGAGGAACCACCAGAAAGGTTAAAAGCTCACTTTCTAAAAACTGCAATAATTACTTTCATTTGAAAACCCCTCTCCCCTATGTGGTGAGACAGCTGTTTCTTCTTTCTTCCACTGACTTAAGATCACTTTTTATATCCCTATACAAACTCTTCTATATTCTATAGTCTTTTGATTTCACATAGTATGTATTCTTTTATGTAGTAAAGGAAGAATCCAGTTATAAGAAGATATCCTGTCAATGAACTAGATGGGAATTTCATAAACAGGTATGGTGTAAAAGGTTATAGTTAGATTTCCTGGGATGTACTTGGTATTAAAATCAACTAAACCGAGTATCTTTTTTCATTAACCACTTCCCCATGAATGATCAGCATTAAGTAAAACTCATCCTATATTTATACCTCCCATTCTACATAAGTAGGTGATAGTCCTTTGAAGGTGATGATTATGATGATGACAGCTTTCAGCCCACCTGCATCTCTGTTCTCTCTTCCTTCAAAGTGAATTTTTTGTGAAGTTAGAAATAGATCAGTAATTTTACTGCTGACACCATCCCCCTAAATATTATGTTAAAAGATTAGAACAGAAGCATAGGTTTGTTTGTTTTCTGGAAAAAGAGGAGAAAGAAAGTAGAAAGAGGCCTAGTCTTCTCATTTAAGTACTAGATCACTCCTCTGCTTTTTTGAGTCAAGTATCCCTCTTAACAGCCAGAGTTGTGGTTATATAAACTTTAGAGGCAATAAATATTAAAAAAAAAGGACATAAAACAAGAATATTGAGGAATGGGGGAGGGTGCACCACAGACTATCACTATCACAAATAATCACAAGATTATTTGATTTTAGAAAGCCTGAAACTGAACATGGAAATTTTATTTTATAATACCTTAATAAAATTTGTTACAACGGGGAAAAGGTCCACCACCCAAGGCAGAACTGACACTTGCCGAGTAAGAAGCAGGATGAGTCATTCATCCACTCTCATAATGCCATCAATATCTGCACCTTAGTTTATGATTGCTATTTCGCAGAAAAGAAAAACAGTCTGAGGGGAGTGATGGCTAATAAGTGGGAGGATTTGAATAGAAGTCTGAGTCCAGAATCTTTATACTACATCCAGAAGCTCTTTTTCTTCCATTAAGTCTTGTCTATCTCACTGATCATTTTTTTCACATCTACTTCATCTGTCTCTTAATTTTTTATAATTTTCATCTATCTCTTATAAGTGGAGTCTATAAACCACCCTCAACTAGGCATTATCAGAAAGAATATGGCATTTCCTAAATACCTTCCACTTTTAAAGAACTGCATTTTCCCAGGGGGGCAAAGTCTATCTAAATTTAATTACCATACATAGACATGTTTTTCTGGCTTCTAGATAAGTTGGCAAAGCAGAGTAGACTGTAGTTTGGACTTCATTCCAAGGAAACTACAACAAACACTATGACTTGCAGCCTTTTGATATAAGTCTTACTTCAAAGTGAAACAAATCCCTCTCAGGGGAAAGGAGCAAACAGGTAATAAACTTTCCCTCTACTTCCATGCTGAAAGCTATTATGCTGTACAAATAATCCTACATTTGTTTGGTTTACAGAAAGCAGACTAAAGGCAACATAATGACTAGCAGTAATATTTATCTAGAGCGCTTTGCCATGAATTATAAGCAACTGCTAACAATGATCCTTTGCTTGTGTGATGAGGCTCACAAATCATCCTTTCAAATGTGTGACTTGTGTCTGCACTCCAGAGGTTTATGTTTGTAAATCACAAGGCTCTCCTTTGGTGCAGTTTTCTCCTTCTCTCATTTTGAAAATGTGATAGCATATTGATAAAGGATGCAGGAAGTCCCCTTGTCAGTGTTTCCCCTTGGCATTCTGGGAGATGATCTGTTTAGGATGGCTGCACAGAATCTATTTGCTCAGCAAACCTACTTTTAGCTGAGGACCAATAAATATGTAGATTGCAATGACACCACTGTTTGTTAACAATGCTAGCTACCCTGCCAAAACAGGATGTGCAGGCAAAAAAAAAAGTAATGATAATAATGTAAAATATTAAGGTATATCAGAAATTTCAACTGTTTCAAAAAGAGAAGAAAAAAAGTAGTCACTTGGGCACTCTGAAACTAATAATCCTTTTATTTAAAAATATTAAAAAACCGAATTTGTTTCCCTTTTTACTATCTACTTGAGACACAATTGTCTATTTCTCCCCCCCTTGTTGCCTTTTTCTTAGTATCTATTACTCAATATCATATACAAATCACATTTTGAAGATATATTTAAGCTTTTCTTTTAATGTATAGTATTAATACATTAATACTTTCAGGATATAAAACTATTTAAAAACATGTAAATATGAAAAAGAAGTAATCTGTAACATTTTTTCTTCCAATGTATTTAATTTAGGAATTTAGAAACATTCTCATAGGTTCAGAGAGAAAGAGAAAGTGGAGAGAAAGAGAGAGAGAAAGAAAGAGAGAGAGAGAGAGAGAGAGAGAGAGAGTGCTCTCCTACAAGAAGAAATAAATTATTTCAATTATACTGTAAATCCACTATGCTCCAGATAGTTTCACACTTAAACTTATGAAAAATTTCAAGAACACCCAGAAATAGAATATGATCAGGGCCAATTTGTGACATCTATCATCATTGTGATGTCTGGAATGCCAATTTTTTTCAATGATAATATCAGTAAATAGTGTGTTTCTCCATAACTGTGAAAGTAATAATATCAATGAACAACACATGTCTCCATAACTATGAATACAATGCTAAACTCTATTTGTATCTTAAGCACAGGTGGACATTTGAAAAGAACTCACATTCATGGTTGGAACAGCCTTTGGAAGAAGAAAATATTAGTGATGGAAAGGAAGAAAAAAATCAGTAATAATATCAGTGTGGCTATGTGTCTGAGGCTGCTTTGAGGTTTACAGTTTAATAAAATTTAAAATTTTCATTCCATGTTAAAGAGAAACATTTTTCAATAGCTGAGAGACAATATAGTGATAGTACTTGAGAACCAAGTCACTGACTTAATTTTCTGTGCTTTCTCTTCAACAGCTGCTGCCTAGCAACTTGAAAATCGCTTCCTTATCCTACTAATTTGGGGAATAAGGGGTGTGTATGCATGTGTTTACCCAGGAGAGAGAAGAAGAAAATTGGCAAGGGATGAGGAGGATTTGATGACCAATTAGCTGTGCGGTGCAGGCAGGCGCTGAGCATTGGCTGAGACTCCAGCTGGAGTGACTGTTCAGGTGCTGATACATTTACAGGCATCATACATAGAAGAAGAGAAAGAATTTTTGTGAAAGGAAGGAACACAGTAAATTTATTCTAAGTAGAATGAATTCAATATCCATATGGGACATCTACCTACAGGTTGCCAAAACTCAAATCGTAATGGGATTCTGGGGTAAGAGAAAGTGATAGCAATTACTGATAATCATTTGAATGTCTTTAGCAGCACGTAGGTGGTAGATGGAGACAAAGAGATGAATAAAATAAAGATTTTTAGAAAGTAACACTCACTTAAGTTTGCTCTATTTAGTTTCTATTTGCTTTTGTTTAGCATAGCAATGCACAAATATGTACACAACAATAAACCCTATGTCATCTAAAACAGTAGATGACTCCCTGATGACTTCCTGCCTGGGGTGGGGGTGGGAGGTTGGGGGGTGGAGGGGGGTGCTCCCTTGTAATCCCCACCCTTGGGAGGCAGAGACAAGAGAAGAGGATCACACAGGTTCAAAGACAGCCTCACTGGTTTAAGAGACCCTGTTTCCAAATAAAAATATAAAAATAGGTCTGGGAGTGTATCCCAGAGGTAGAAGGGTTTCCAGGAACCCCGGTACCACAAATAATAATAGAAATAATAATAATAATAATAATAATAATAATAATAATAATATAAATAAAAATAAAACAGTAGATGACTTCTTAATTTACAAGGCCACTGTACACATAGTTCAAATCATTTTATCATAATTATTTGCTATTGGAATGATTTCCCCACCAGACTGTAAGATTCTTAAGAAATGGGGTAGTGGCTGGCACACAGCAGAGATTCAGTAAATATGTGATAAAATAATAAGATAGAAATGAATGAATCAACAAGGCAAAACAAGATATAGAAATTGGGCCTGAATCTCAACTCAGGTGAAGTCAAATCTCCCATGGCTACCATTCAACTTTGATTAAGAGTAACTTCCTAGGACAGAAAATAATAAAAACCAAATGCAGATCTAAACTAATTTCACCAAAGGTAGCTTGAAAACTATGTCATTCTGAAGGGTACTATGAAGCTAATACAATAACAGTCAATGATATAGTATATAAATGTGCACCCCTGTATATTTGTATGTGTCTAAAATCTTATGTTATTAACATATATATATTTAAGTTATATAATGAATCTTTGATAATTGAAATTATACTTAAGTAGTATATACATGACTAATATTTTTAAAATTATTATGTTCCAGGTGCTAAATCAAATATTTTTCTCAATAATCTGGTTTAATTAATCAAAAGACCTTGTGAGATACCAATTTTATGCCTATTTGAGATAGAAGTGGCTTAGTTATACATACATGCGCACACATTGTATAAATCATGTATGAGTAGGTAGTATGGATGTTCCAAGTGAAATGCTCAGTATCTTAAGTGTAACATTCAAAGTCCTACTTAGTCTGGCTATATGTACATAAACATATACATTTAATACACAAACACTTCCTATTTTCATACACTTACACTTTATATGCATATCTGTAGGTCATTTTCTCCTTATTTGAATGTCTGAAAATTTTTATTTGTAATAAAGGCACCAGTGGTTAAATATGGGAAGAGATGAGTTGACACTTTTAGGTAATCACATAGAATACAAAAAATAAAATAGAAGATCACCTCTACTCAATTTCAACTCTCTCCATAAGATAGGTTAATTAAATTCTTTATCATGCACCAAGGATTATTAAGGCAGAAATTTCCTACTGCCAGTAAATTAAGAGACATCAACCTGGACTATGTTCTTGCCAGACAAAGTGGGAACAAAAGTCACTTGTTAGAAAAAAATTGCTGAGCACTTGAAATAGTAGATAGTTTTTATGTACTCCACAAATAAATTTAATTTTTATTATTGCTGTACATTTGTGTTTTCATTCTTTGGAAGAAATGCTTATTCATCAATTGCAAATCCTCTGGAATGCATCCAAGAACAAGATAGAAGATAAAAAATCCAAAGTAGTACAAATGAGACCTTACAAGTTCATGAACTAAGAATTAGCCTTCCTCTCACAGGAAAGGTTTTAGGTCTTATTTCTGAGTCTGTTTACTTCTGTAAAAGATATGATTTTTAACTGCTTTCATTAAATCTTGCTTGGATTTCTGCAGTAGCTAACTGCTATGCTATCTGCTTCCTTTCTTTTTTTATTTCTAATCCATTCTTCACCTTAAAAATCATATAATTTAGGAGTTTCAACTTTTTACAGTTTACCTATATTTACTAGATAAAATTTAGACTATTATACTTGCTCTAGAGAACTAGGAAGGACTGAACCCCCTTGGCTATTCTGTCTTCTTCAATGTCCCCATCAAGCTCTATATTTTCTCTCAGTCTTTATGTATATTGAACCTTAATGAATTTATTTAATGCCCCCCTGTCTAGAATCAGGACCTTTACACAAACTGTTACATATGCTTGTATCTTTGCCTTACCCATTCCCACTCTGTTTTTCAGGTTGCCACTTAACAATCAATTTCTCCTGGAAGCATCCTTTAGGTCCCAGATCACATGGGGTATGTCTCTAAATGCAGCAATAGATACAGGTCATTCATAATATAGTAGTGTGTGTGTGTGTGTGTGTGTGTGTGTGTGTGTGTGTGTGTGTGTGTCTGGGTACACACATGTGCATGTGCCCACGTGCATTGCGTAAGCACTACTGGATATGAAACTCAGGGACTTTCTATCTTGGGTTATGTTCTTAACCCTATTTTATTTTTTATTTGGAATCAGGTCTTTCTAAGTTGCTGAGGCTGGCTCCTAACCTGTGATTCACCTGTCTGAGCCTCCCCAATACTGGGATTACAAGAATGTGACACAATAACTGGTTCATAATTCACATATTTTTTTTTTTACTTTTTTTTTTTGGTGGTACTGGGGTTCCTGGAAGCCCTTCTTCCTCCGGGCTACACTCCCAGACCTATTTTATATTTTTGAAACAGGGTCTCTTACGCCAGCGCGGCTGGCTTCGAACCTGCGCGATCCTCCTGTCTCCGCCTCCCAAGCGCGGGGATTACAAGCGTGCGCCACCACGCCCGGCTCATAATTCACATATTTTTGTGTGGTACTTGGGGATGGAACCCAGGGCCTTTCTTCTTTTAAGCTACACTTCCAGACCTATTTTATATTTTATTTGGAAATAGGTTCTCAGTAAGTTGCTGAGAGCCTCCCTAAATTGATGAGGCTGCCTTAGAAGCTGCGCAATTGTCCTCCCCTCTCAGCTTTCCAAGTACTGGGATTAAGAATGTTCTCCACCACGCCAAGTTCATAGTTCACATTTGAATTAATGACTGTTTAATAGGCATTGTGTCTTCAGTGTTTACCTCTGTTAAATAGAAAGCCCCCAAAAAGGAACATTTAGTTTAGGTCACTAATATGTCTTAGTACTGAACATTAATTTAATAAACAATTGTTTATTATCTTATAAAATGCAAATGTTTAAAGAAGGCAAGAGAGACTACTAGACTTGGATGATATTTTAATAAAAAGGAAAAAAAAGAATGTTTTTTAAAAAAAAATCAGGCAAAATAATGCAAGACTAGAACTCTAAAGTAAGAAAAATCCTTATACTTCAGTAGTTCAAAGAGCTTCATGTAGCCAGACGTGGTGGTACATGCTAGCATTTAGGAGGATGAGACAGGAAGATCATGGTTTGTGGCCAGCCTCAGCTATTTAGTGAGACCCTGTTTCAAAATAAAGAATAAAAACTAGGGCTGGGAGTGTCACTCAGAGGTAGAATGCTTCTGGGATCCATTCCCAGTACGAAAAAAAAAAAAAAAAAAAAAGCTTCATGTACCATAACTCAGTTTCAGAAACAGTCCTGTGATGATATGGACCCAAATTTAATGACAAAACACCCAAAGTTCATTTGAATATAAACAAGCACTTCTCAAAAATAACTTTAGAATGATTTGTGTGACTCTAGTTATTAAAATTAAACAAAAATTGGTACATCAAGGAATACTCTTTAGTTAGAAAATCAGTTTGTGTGCCTTATGTAACATTATTTGATACATTATTTGATACATGCATTATTTGATACATGCATAAGAGAGAATATTGCTTCTAAATGGTTGGCAGTCTCTGGAGTACATTACATTTATAATTTTACTTGAGATTCACAAAAACTTTGTATGATGCCAAGTATGGTGGTACACATCTATAATCCTAGTATTTGGGAGATGGAGAAAGAAGAGTGCGGGTTCAAGCCCAACCTCCACAATTTAATAAGGCCGTGTTTCAAAATTTAAAATAAAAGGGTTGGGGATATAGCTCAGGAGTAGAAAGTCTCTGGGTTCAATCCCTCGTATAACTCCCCAAATAACTCTGTGGAAGATACAGAGTACGTGCAGCCTTCTTCTAATAGATGAGGAAGTTGTGGCACAGAGTTCTCAGGCACTTGCCCAAGGTCATGAAGTGAATCAGTAGAGAAAAGAGGATTCAAAATATGATTGGCGGATGAGAAGGCAGATCTTTTTAACACCAATAAACATCAGTCTTTTAGAGTCCTCAAAGCATATGCAACTTGTTTAACCAAAATTACTTATTGTCTCACCTAGAATTATTTGTCTAGGAATAACAGGGATTATGCTAATCACCTTGCATATATTCTTTCATTCAATCTTCAGAGAAGCCATTAAGGTAAATGGTATCATTATTTCCAATATAAAGAGAGGTACATTGAGACTTGGACAGGTTAGCTCTCAAAGTCAAGTAGGAGAGCCAGAACCCTGAGTCTCAGACCCACCAACTCCAAAGAGTAAGATCTCAATTACACTAGAGTTGATCAGTTAGTAAGAGAAGGACCTTTTACAGAAGCCCAAGTCCATAAGTTCTGATAACTTCAAGACAATAAAATATAGTCTTTGGGGCTGTGTTGAGCATGGTGAGATGTTTAGAAGATCCCTGGTCTCTCTCAGTGGTGTCCCTTTTTCTAGTCATGATAACAAAAAAAAATGCCCTAGACTTTACCAAATGTCCTCTAGATAGAAAGACAAAATTGCTCCTCATTGAAAATATTGCATGAAATAGTGGATGCTACAATTGGATATTTCTGGATAAAAACTGAACACTTTCTCAGTGCTTAATCTTAATCTCAATTTCCAAACATAGTCTAAGTGTATCACTTTTGTTAAAGTATACCTTCTTCATCCAAGTTAAAATACAATTTAAGCTATAGTTTTATTTAGGTATACTTTGGTTTTGTGGATTTTCCACACATTAGACACCATCTAAATATCATGAAGCAAGATGATAGTAGGGTAAATTTATATTATTCATGTAAAATTTTGGTAGATTAAATAGATCAAAGATGCTTTATAGTCAGAGAATACTGGACAATTTATTTAAGACTTCTCTAAGCCTACTGTTATATGGTGTTGATAATAGCTATTATCTCACACAAATATGCAGATTAAATGCAAATAGGCTTACATAATATCCTATATCTGGACGTAATGGATAGTCAATGCTCATGATTATCAATATGATGTTCATGACTATCAACATTGGTGATACTCAATAGAAATATTTTCATCAGGATTATTTCTGTAGGTTTTACAGTTTACTTTTCTAGCTTATCTTCAAAGTTCCCCCAGACCATAACACCTCCTCTCCATATTCACTGAAAACATTAACTGAGGCCATAGTACATGCCAAAGCAAACCCATTCTGTGGTGCAAGGTTAAAGTTGAAAGAAATTTATAATTATGACACAGTGACAAATTATTAATGAAAACTTGACAGTAAAAACTCAAATATTTAGCCGGGCATGGTGGCACACGCTTGTAATCTCCACGCTTGGGAGGCAGAGACAGGAGGATTGCACTGGTTCGAAGCCAGCCTTGCTGGCTTAAGAGACCCTGTTTCCAAATAAAAATATAAAAATAGGTCTAGGAGTGTAGCCTGGAGGTAGAAGGGTTTCCAGGAACCCCAGTACCACCAAAAAAAAAAAAAAAAAAAAAAACCTCAAATATTCAAGTGTGTTGATAAGGTACAATATAATAAATACATAAGAAACAAACACCAAAAAATTTTTTTTCACTACAAGAAAAACTAAAAAAAAAAAAATAAGTTTTTTGCTTTTCCATTCCCCACAAATCCATATGACAGTCTCTGGTTGTATACCTCTCTATATTGAAAGAAAACAGAAACAGAAACTGTTGCACCAAACACATGAAAAATATCTCTAGAACTTTTGTATCATGTACCCTTTAACTTGGCTCCATAGAACGGTTCGTTCTCTGAAGCCTAAACAAATTTACCAAGCTTGATTCATTTTTTAATTATTATTTTTCCTCAAAATGTCTCTCCAATTGCCTACGCTTTGCTGCTTTCTATGGTCCATGCCAGAAAACTGTCCCAGTATTTGCCCATGGCAATCATAAGTGCTGACATAGTTGAAAGAACAAGAGTTCAACAAAGAAAGAGCTACCAGGATGAACAGCTTCATCCTGCCCTTCACGACTCATAGGCACAGTGAGCAAGGAAAGCTTTCTTCATTCTAAAAAAAAAAAAATCTCAGCTACCGCAAGGCCACTGACTGGCTTAATTTGAAAGCAAGCTACAACAGCAACAACAACAAAAACGCCTCTAAGATCTAGTCTTAGTTTTTAAACAAATGTTGACCTGTCTTTAAAAAAATTTACCAAATGTTGGTATATTCCTTACTCTATACCTTAGTATGATGTATAATTACAATACATCAATAAAAGTATAAAAATAAAATATAACAACAAAATAATAAAACAAAGGAGGCAGTGTGAACATAAGAGGAATTTTTAAAATCTTAAGTTAACTATTTTATATGAAAAAGGAACTCTCCCAAGAACAGCCGCTGGCATAGGGAGTTCTAGCCCTTGCCAAATTGTAATATGGTCCTAAACACCCTCCTGTAATTATTATTTTTCTTGTATGACTATATAGTTATCATAAAAGGAGAAAACTTTAAAATATTTAGTCTTTGTTCTCCCAAGACCTGTGATATTTCAGCAGCATTCATTATATCTGGTGTTTTGGTGTGTGTGTGTGTGTGTGTGTGTGTATGTGTGTGTGTGTGTGTGTGTGTGTGTGTGTGTGTGTGTGTGTACATCCACATGCTCTTCTTGGTTCTAGGGATTGAACCCAGGGCCATGCACACCCTAGGGAAGCTCTCTACCACTGAGCTACCTCCCCAAGTCCAGCTGGTATCCTCCGATTCTCTCATGGTCACAGAATAGACTGAAACGTACCAGTATGTTTTCTCCACCACCATAACAGTTAGGTGGACCAGATACTTGTGACAAATGGATCTGGACTAGAGTAAAAGCATGTCATTTTCAGTGTATGACAAAGAAAACCCTCTGAGACATCTCTGGCTTTGTTTACCCATGTGATAGACTGATAGTAATTGATCTGGAAGCCACATGCCCAGGACATAAAATCATATAGAAGTACAGTAACCACCTGAGGAGTCTCTGCGTTGGAGAAAAGGGAGGCCCACAGTTAACTTTGCATGCACAAAATGTAGACTTTTGTTGTGTTAATCCACTGAGATTTCAGACTTGATTCATTATCACCTCATTCTGACACTCCTTACTAATAGAGCTTCTCATATAGTTTCTCATAGTCCCTAAGTTCTTTAAAGAAAAAAATGCATAGCTGAGAATGCTACTGACTTAATAATACCAAATTCTCCTGGGCTGGTGGCACATGCTTGTAATTCCAGCATTTGGGAGGCTGAGACAGGAGGCTCATGGTCCATGAACAGCCTCAGCTACATAGTGAGGCTTTTTGCAACTCAGTGAGACTTGGTTTCAAAATAAAAAATAAAAAATAGGGCTGAAGTTATCATTTGGAGGTAGAATGCCCCTGGGTTCTATCCCTAGTACCACACACCATATATATATATATATATATATATATATATATATGTAACACCAAACTCTACATATGGATTACAAGAAGAAACAAAGTCATTTTGATTTATAAAAGCAATGTCTGCATATTAAGCACATGCAGACTATATATCTGCTCTGTAAACAGCTCAGGGAGAACCCAGTACAATTTTATATTGCCAACTAATGCACTGAAAGGTCATATTCATGTAAAAAGATTATTACCTCCATAAAGCAGCCTGTCAATGCTAGCTTCAAAGTGACTCGAGAGAATGAAATCTTTGAAAGGGCGTGAATCTATAACCTTTATGCAATTCTGATCCGTGTTTTGCCTTTTAGATAAATTGCTCATCTTGGCAGAGTTCAAGTGACTGCAAAAAAGAGAAGAAGATTTGTGGCAGCTATTGCCATCCTCTGTTTTCAGCCTGATAGTACAGAGCAGCTAGAGAACCAGATCCTTCTTTCAGCTCTGTTGGGCCTGGCCATGTGGCTTTGTTCTTTGATTGGAATCTCTATGACTCAATGAAGGAATTGAAGCAACACTTCTCATCTTTCCTTGTGTCTTTAAGCCAGTCTCAGTCAACACAGTCAATAAATTAAGAACAAATACCTCACACTGTCATTCCTCAACTGGGTCCTGGTCTAGCCACTAATTTCTGAACATATTCCTAGCCATTCTTGAGTATTGACTTTGTTTCGTCTCCTGACTATAGCCCCAAATGTGTCCTTGATATTAGTTAATGTCTTTTATTTTTTTATTCTCACTTATGTATATACTTAGTTCAGAGACTTCACTGATTCTGGACATGCCAGAAAACAACACAGACATGTCCTATCTTAACAATGGGATAATTACAGACAATGAGGAATCATAAGGGCTACAGAATCTTTATATACACTTTATGTACATATACACATACATATATTCACATATACATATATGTATATATTTATACACATGCATATGTACATATATATGTGTACATATGAATGTATGCATACACATGCATGTGTATGTGTGTATATATGTATATGTGTATACTGTATGTATATATATACATATACATACATAATGGCTAAGCTCCAGCATATCAAAGGAGAAATACAAAATATAAAGGACTTTTCCTTTATGACTAACCAAAGACTCATGACAAAATAAATATTTGAGGAAAATTTTAAATTCACCAAAATTAGAAAAATAAAAATTCTTATCATATCTGAATGTCAAAGTTGCAAAAAAGGAATACCTGAGTAAATGGGACAACATAGATTCCCGTGTTTGAGTGGAATTAATATAATTTCTCTCTCCCCTTCCTGACGCATGTGCTTACTGAAGTGCTGTGTTCCTACACTAAAGGGAAATGTTTATATAAAAGTGAATTTCCCTCCTGCAGGGTCCAAGGCACTAGGCTCAATGAGAAAAATCAAAGACTGAAAGAAGATACAGATAAAATACTGCCCCGTATGGCTCCCCTGTCCTCCAGCTGCACCACACAAGACCTGGCTGTAGGCTGATTTCCAAAGAATGACTTTTTAATCTCAGCATGGAGCTAGGTGAACTTACTAACCTATATCTTTTTTACTTTTGCTCTCCATTTATATATCTACAATATGGCAAAGACTTTGTGTAAAGCTATTTTCTGTTTCCAGGTGCAGATGACCGTGTTCCACATCTCTACTCAAATTCTTCCTCCTTAATACTCTTCTTCTCCAGCAGAACTTATTTCAATTTCCTTCAAATTTTTAGATATCCAACTATGCAACTTCAAAATATAATATTTTCCAAGCTCAAACTACTTCCTATTTGGTTATTTTTAAATCCCTACATCCTCTAGAGGGAAGCTAAAATTACCTAAAACTTAACTTTCTTGGTCATTATGGCTTTTACAATAGTCAACTACTTTGTAATCCAGAAATAAGTATATGTTTGTTGAATGTAATATAAAATATATGAAAGAAGGGTAAATTGTACTTGGCACCATCCTGATCATATTTATTTTAGAGGATGGGGTGTAAATATGCAATGTAAATGTAAATATGCATGTGCCAAGGGAAGAGAGAGGGTTAAGACCGCCAATCACATGTCCGAAATCCTCAGGCTGCATTAATCATCTAATAGGCTCTCTATCACATAAGCTCTTGTAAAGAAACAAGAAGCAGTCCACTGCCTTGGCAATGTATATGCTTTCTTTTTTTTTTTTTTTTTTTTTTTGCAGGTCTGGGGATGGAACCCAGGGGCATTCGAACTCCGAGCTACACCCCCTGCCCTATTTTTTATTCTTTATTTTGAAACCGGGTCTCACTGAGTTGCAAAGGGCCTCACTAAGTAGCTGAAGCTGTCTGCGAACTGCGATACCCCGGTCTCAGCCTCTCAAATGCTGGTATTACAAGCATGCGCCACCATGCCCGGCTTGTATATGCTTTCCAGATGCTGTTTATTCTTAATTTTGTTGCATATCTCCATTTTGCTTCTTTCAATCTATCTGCCGCAAAGTCTAGCCAAACAGCAAAAACTGAGTGCTCAATCAACCCTTAATAATAACACCCCGAAGTACAGAAAGTTCTTTCATGGTATCAAATGTGGGGTTAGCTAGGCTGAGTGAACTTCTATGACATAGAAGGTCCAAGACATGTGTGTTTCTTTCTTGGTAAGATATATAGTTGACTCTTGATTACACCTTTTTTGCCTAAAGGTATAATATCTTGCTACTGAAAGTGTTAGAGACACCCAGCATTAGTATCACCTGTGACCTTTCAAGCACTGCAGAAGCTTAGAATTCATCTAAGCCATGTCAGACCAGATTTTCATTTTAACAAAATCCCCAAGTGACTCATATAGACTTAACATTGTAAGAAGAATGGGCACTAAATATGGTCGTAGCATATTTTACTTGCTTCCTGGCAATCTCTTTGCTTTAATTCATAATTTTATTGGAAAAATATTTACTTCCCAGACTCCTTTTTTTTAACCCCTCAATATCTCAATATCTGTTTTATGCATGCATCTATTGTTTTAAAACACAGTACAAAAGATTTCTTTCATGTACTTTATTTTCTGGCCATGGGGATGGAATTCTATCCCTGAATTATACCTCCACCCCTATTTTACCTTTTTATTAACTTTTATTTTGGAACAGGGCCTTGCTAAGTTGCTGTGAGTGTGGCTAAGTTGCCAAGGTTGGCCTCAAACCTGTCATTCTTCTGTCTCAGCCTCAGAAGTACTGGTATTATATAGGTGTATGGTACTGTACTTTATATCATGTACTTTATATCATTTGATTCTTCTGATATCCCTGTGAATATCATGAAACATTACCTGTCCCATGTCACCTTTATAACAAAATTCTGCGACCAACATAGTCAATAGTTTGAATATGCAGGATGTTTTCCCCTGGAACTGATGGACTCTCCAACTCAACAATCAGAATTCTAGCTGGTTTATACACATAGAGTCAAGATCTTAAAAACCTAAGTCTGTCTTATTTTGGAATCTTTTGTTCTTTTGTCTACCCTAACTCAACTTAGCTCACACAGACACTAAACATGTGCACTCTTGATGAAAGCTTTCATAACAGCTATTACATAATGGAAGTGCTGTCAATCTGTTTAAAATATGTGTGGCTGAAGATGTGAAAAAGAAAAAAAGAAGAAAAGAAAATCCATGCTTACAAGCAACATAGCTTTCAACCAGGGCATTTCAATGCTCCACAGCATGACTTCTTTAGCTTTACTCATTCATGTGATCTGAACCTTCCAACAATAAATAAAACAACAGAAGTGATGATATTAACATGTGTCATTAGAAAGTATTTACATCGTTAGGCTGCGATACGGTAAATTGTCAACCGTGCCCAAAATCAGGGTGTATTTTAAGAATGTTTAATCCAAATCTAGGTCACATTTTAAAATGAATATTTGTACACAATACAGATATTATCCAGAACAGTAGCCTTTATCAAAATGCTTTCCCACTGCCACTTAGGCATTAAAAATAGGATCATTGTTATGAAAGCCTTTTAACCATTGAATAATGGGCTAGTATACAAAATTTAAAAGTCATAGAGGTAGGATATTAGAACAAGAAGGAATCTTAGAGACATCATATTGACCTGTGCACATTTCCATTTTCTACATTAAAATAAAAAGCCCAAAGAGGCCATAGGACTTACCAAAATTTCCACTGTTGCCTGCCACTGCCTAGCTGAATAACAATTGAGCTCCTTTCTCCTTCAGCCTCAGTTTCTAGATCTGCAAAATGAGGTGATTGGTCTGGATGATGTAAAATCTTAGAGAAGCTCCAAACACTATTATTCTGCAAGACCGGAAAACACATGCTAGAATATCCCTGCTCCAGAATCAACATGCAAGAAGATGAAAAGATTTTTAAATGACAGTTGGCACAGATGTTCCGGCTTGTTGATACTCTAATATCTGTTTAATACTTCAGAACCACATTGGTTGCTAGTACCCACCACAGATAAGCAAAACCAGGAAAAGAAAGAGGTTGTCATACTCTGTCTGGGAAGAGCTGCAATTGAAAATGGGCCCAGAGTGATGGTAAATCTTCCTCCTTCTCCTTGACAGTATATAGTGACTCCCTCTGTCTGGGATCTGCCTCAAAATTTTCTCCCCAAAGTTCACTGGAGCCATCGGAATCCAACCCTTAACCTAACCTCAGATAAAGATGCATTTCCTCCTGGAAGGCTCCCTGCATGGACAAGTCATTCAAAATCTACTTTAAAAGGGTCTCTAGGCTCCAGAGAGCTGCACATTTTAGCATCTTTTAATCAGTTGTCTGGCTTTGTCTGGTCTTTTGTGAAACCTTCTTTTCTTATTTTATTAAAACTTAATTATGTTAATAAACAAAAAGTTGGCATAATAAAAAAGAAAAAATTCTATCTTTGGGGGCTTTGTCATGATCATTGGTTATGCTTTACCTACATTTACTTAACTCTCATCCCTCCTTCTTGAATATGGCCATATCTTTGAGATGGCTTTTATTATCATTTTTAAATTAGTTCCATTTTTCTCTTTTCTACTTTTCATTATAAGTATTTTCTTTGGGGAAATCATAAAGTCAGGCAATGTTTCAGGCTTTTAAAAGGATATTTAAACATAAGAGCTTGACAAGACACAACTCAAACATTATGTATGCAGAAGTGGATACTGCCAAAGTCCATCCTAATCAAACCAGCCATTAAATCATAGGTTAAATGATTGAAATTATTTCACACACACACACAGGCACACACACACACACACACACACACACACACACACACACACGTGAAACTGAAGTACTGTGTCAAATTAGCATAAATGTTTAAAGAAATCTTGCAGCATTCTTTTAAGTAATTTGTATATTTTAGATATAAGCCCTGTTATCAGAAGGATATTTGAGAAAAATCTTCTCCAATTTTGTAGGCTTTCTGTTTAGACTCTTGATGGTTTCCTTTGATAATCAAAAACTTTTTAGTTTAATGTCATCACATTTATTAATTCTTGTTTTTTTTTTCTGGGATTTGGGGGTCATTTTGAGGAAGTTTCTACCTTTAACTATATATTGGAATTTAGGTCCAAATCAAGAAATGGGAAAGTAAACTAAATGGACACTTCACAAAAAGAGAAATACATACAGCCAATATATGCACAAAAAAATGTTCAACATTATTAACAGTCAGAGAGATGCAAATCAAAACTACAATAAGATCCCATCTAACCTCAAATAGAATAGCAATCATCAAGAAGTCAAAAATCAGTAAGCGCTAGTGATGAAGATGTGGATAAATAAGAACCCTTTTACACTGTTAGTGAAACTACAAATTAGTGCGGCCACTATGGAGATCAGTGTGGAGATTCCTCAGAAAACTAAGAATGGATCTACCATACGATCAAGCTGTACCACTCCTGGGTATCCTTACAAAGGGAATGAAATAAAAATATTATGCACATTCATGTTTATAGCAGCATGATTCAAAGAGCAAAACTATGAAACCAATCCTGGTGTCCATCAGCCTGTGAATGGATTACAAAATTATGGTATATGCACGTAATGGAATTCTACTCAGCAATAAAGAAGAACAAAATCATGACATTTGCAGAAAAACGGATGGACCTGGAGAACATTAAGCTAAGTGAGATTAAAAGTACAGGGTTATGTGTTTTCTCTCATATGTGGAAGTTAGGGAGTGCTTGGGATACCAGAGGAAATTTAAATAATGGAGGAGAAACTGGGAGGTGGTTTAGGGGAGAGGAGAGAAAGAATTAATGAAGGAAACACTTCCACTGATATTATGCACATATGTGAGAATTCGAATGCCAATCTCAATATCCTATATGGGGAAATGGGGGAGTAGGGAAGAAGCCAGGGCAAAGCTCGTCAAATGCTGTGAACAGGTAAATATCATTAGCAGCTATATTATGATGTAAGACTACCAAACACCAATGGAAGTATATAAAATTTTAAAGCAAAAAGAAATGAAGGAATAAAGAAGGAAGGAAGGGAGAAAGGTTGTGTTTATCCCTAAACATAGTATAAAAAATTAGATCAATCAGTTGAGTCAAAATTCTAGAAAAATAATGCTGTCATCTAAGAAAGAAGGATTATTAGTACCATGATAAATTGTCATCATCCATTTGGACTGTTCATTTCATTCTGGGCATTGTCCTAAACGCTTTTAATGATTACACAGTTTTAATCTCAGAAACATTTCAGTGTTAACCTTAAAAAACATGAAAATGTGAAGGTGCCAAAGAATGGCTACAGAGATCTATCAGCTTGTTGAAAAAGAGTTACAATAAATTTTAATTGGTTATATTATTTAAAACCAAGAATGGATTGTTACAGGAAACTGAGTTTGGCTCGATTATCATTTACAGAAGCCATGCAAGCAGACACTCCCTGCCTAAAGAGGGCTCTACTCACTGGTAAATGTTCCCTCAATAGGCCCCTTCAACCATTTTTCAGGGATGTGATTGAAAGGTGCTAAAAGTGGCAGTGTATAAAAGTACTGGAGAAACTTGAAAGGCCTGCTCTAAGAGAAACTCTGGAATAAAAGCAATATTGTGACCATATTAAGAGTAGAGTAGCAAGCTTGGCCTCAGAGTATACACCTATAATCTCCTAGTACTTGGAAGACTGAGAGAGAAGGATTGCAGTTTCAAGATCAGCCTCAGCAACATGGCAAGGCTCTCAGAAAGGTAGCAAGATACTGATTGAAATTAAAAATAAAAAAGGGCTGGAGTTGTAACTGGAAGATAAAATGCCCTGGGTTTCAATCTCCAGTACCACATGCAAAAGCCAAAAAAAAATAGTATTACAACAAATTAATGAATCAGTAAGCAAATGAACAACCATAAACTTAAGTAAATATATATATATATATATATAGATGAATATGTGTCTGTCATTATATTCTACTTTGTGGGAAAAACATGTGTGCACATTTATTTTAATTTCTATTAGACCATGAATTCATATAATTCAGAATTATCACACATTAGGTATTAATGTTGTGAAAGGCATTCATCTTATAGAATAATGGAAACTCTCATTCAAGGTAGTCATGAGAAAATATATGTAAATATATATAAGTATAAATATGATGTATATAAATTATATAAAATATATATGTATATATATTATTTAGCCAAGTGCTTGGCAGCAGAATGCAACATATATAATTAACTATAACTTTTAATAATTATTATTGTTACTACTATCATTTGCTACTAATATTATTGTGATTATTGCGAAACTACATACAAATGTCTCAGGCTCAACACCTTTGACTTTAAAGTAAAATAAACATCCATCAATAGTCAATTTTACCTTTTTTTAAAATGGGTAAGGCAGCAAAATTTTACCTGCTACTTGCTAATCTAAAGTGAGGAGAAAGGAGGAGTCCAAACTACTCAATCTTTCATTAAAGAAGCAATTAATAAAATATTTTTGGTATAATCATTTTTAACAAAAAAAATATGAACTGAGAAATCAGAATATTTTATTCCTATTAAAAAAAAACTATTCAGGGAAGTTTCTTGTGATTTAAGTGACAAATGAACACATATTTTTCTCTGAAATAAAGGGACTCTTATGTGTATTTACAATTAACACTATATAATATTTCTAGAAAATTAATATTAATTAATTTGAATGAGAATGCCAGAACAATAGATGTCTTGTACATCACCTGTACAGTAATGTAATGACAGCAAGATGGGCTTTTAAGTAGCATGTCTTCAAATTGGTTTGAAAAATATAAATTTCTACACTGTGACCTATGCCAATATATATATTTTTTCAATTTTAGCAATGGAACACTTCTTTTTCAAGTGTCCTAAGCCCATCATAAGCCAAGGTACTTTAAACATCCATCATTGGCTAAGAAAACATTCTATTCTTTCTGGAATTCATGAAGTACCTTCCTAGTATCTGAAATAAAGGTAAAGACTCTGTCTCAAATTGAAGCACTTTTATACTATTTATAAGAAAACAAGAGCCCCCAAAAGGGAAATAATTTGACCTAGTCTCCCAATAGTTAATGTCAAAAGTTAGAAATCATTACTCATTCAGTTAAATATATATATATATATATATATATATATATATATATAGAGAGAGAGAGAGAGAGAGAGAGAGAGAGAGAGACAGAGACAGAGAGACAGAGAGAGACAGAGAGAGAAAGAGTAGGAGAAGGTGCCCTCTTTGGGTTCATTCTGTATCTGGCTTCCTATATAAATATAAATGCTTACTTTTAATTCATTCAATATCCATTTAACAAAATTTTTAATATCTATTAATCACAGGTGGTATTTGGCTCAGCGTTCTAATTGTAAACATAAAAGTAGAGTCGCTATCTTCCACAAACAGTTTGAAAACTACTTGTGTCTGTAACAAGTACATAAATAGCTATAGTAATTTACAGAATGGAATTAATACCATGGATAATAAAAAAGGAATTAATTTCATTATTTCCTAGCCATCGTTAGAAAACATAACTATTAACCAATTATCAAACCTGTATTCCTCATGTAGCATGTGCAAAGAATTGGGAATAGTATTTAAAAAGTCCAGAACGGCTAGAAATGTATAACCTGTCTATGTCACAGAGATGCACAGACTGAAATTTATGTTATTTATTTTATTATATATATTTTAATTGTTATTGGTACATTGTAGCCATACATCTTAATAGAGTACAAGATGGTAAAGGCATACATGCACGCATCACTCATTTAGCCCTTCTCCAATTCTCCCCTTATTCCCTTCCCCCTTCCTCCTTTTCATGTTTAGCTGAGTGATAGACTTTGATATGTTTGTTAATGTACATCATTTACATTAGAGAATTTCCCTCTGCTCCCCTCCCATCTGACTCAGATCACTTTGCTATCCTATAGTTTCTCCTTCCTGGTCTAAAGTTCCTGCTATGACCCTTTTTCTCACTAGCTTCCACATATGAGGGAGAGTCTTCGATTTTTTAATTTTTGTGCCTGACTAATCTCACTTAGCATAATGTTCTCAAGTTCAATCCATTTCTCTGTAAATGAAGTAACCGTGTTTTTCTTTATATCTGAGCAAAATTTCCTTGTGTACACATCTCATAGTTTTATTCCATTCATCTGTTGAAGGATATAGTGGCTGTTTCAATAATTTGGGAATAGTATTTAAAAAGTCCAGAACAGCTAGAAATGTATAACCTGTCTATGTTACAATTATGAATTGTGTGGCTATGAACATAGGTACACATGCATTAGTTTGGTAGTTTCGTTTCCATTCTTTTGGGTAGATACCCAGAAATTTGTTTTAAAAAGTCAGGACAGTATTCAAATACTAAATATAATGTAACAATGTATATATTTTTTCCTTAAAGAAAGAGTTTTGTGAACTCACATGAAGTGTTTGAATGAGTTTCAAGAGAGAGGTAGACTTTGACCTTAAAGTGTTTGTTATTAGCATTTGTACTGTAATACTGATACTGGCATATTCTACTACACCTAGATTTCTTAGCATATGCTCATCGAAGTAACTGTAAAAAATACTTTTTCCAATTAGTAGCTTTTAAACAACTAGGAAAAGATTGGTTTATAATATCCATAGGCTTCCACAGGGTCATTCTGCAGTTGAACACTAATCTTCAGCTCCTTTGCTGTGAAATTCTTTTATTTCTCCTCCACTAACTCAGTAAGTATACTGAAACTGATCAGATCAACAGTTTGGGCCACAGACTGAAAACACAGGTACTCAAATTTCCTTACTGAATTTTCAGGAAGTCAAAGTTGTCTTTCCTTTCTCTGAACACTGTCACTAAACATTTCACTTGGAAACCCTTTTAGAATGGTAGCCTATAACTTAGATATGTTATTATATTATTTATGAATAAATATCTTTATTCTCATCTATATTAGAAACCCAAGATAAGAAGAAGCATGGCTGAAAATTAGCCACAGTATTTTGCCAAAGCAGCACTTAGTAATTAGTCAATGTTTTAAATGGATTGTAATGAAAGGCCCAGGTTGTACACATAGAATAGTCAAGGTAGTAGGTTTTGACATTGTGAAGTTTGTTATTTTTAAGGCTTTACTAATATGATCTTCTATTCCTTGAATAAAAAGAACAGAAACAGACCAAAGAATGAAAAGTAAAACACCTAACAGTAATGGGATACTTATATTGTTCTTTAAAACATGCCACTAATTAGGGGTGCCATCTTGATTTAGAATGCCCATACATTCAGTCTTCTGTTTATTCATATGTAACTCACTGATATTGACTGAGATGCTAAACAAGATTCATGCATTCAGACTTTTAATATTCTGAGTCAACCAAAAACATACAAAATAAGAAATGCATACTTATTTTCTTTAGATTATATGGTAGCAATATTATGGTAGGGTGGGGCACAGCATCTCAAGTGTAGTTGCTCCAATTTTTCTATATTTTATTGTCTATTCTAGAAAGATAGACATTTTATAGTACTATACAACTCTTCCTCTCTTCCCTTCTCTGACTTAATCATCTTTTTCTCTCCTACCTTTTAAAATTGTAATATATATATATATATATATATATATATATATATATATATATATATATTCTATTGGTGGTGTTCTGGAAGCCGTTCTACTCTGGGCTACACTCCCAGACCTATTTTATATATTTTTTATTTGGAAACAGGGGTTCTTAAGCCAGCAAGGCTGGCTCCGAATCAACACGATCCTCCTGTCTCTGCCTCCCAAGTGCGGGGATTACAAGTGTGCACCACCACGTCTGGCTAAACTTGTAATAATTTTTAAATAAATAAATTTTAAATAGATAAATAATTTTAAATAAATAAGATTCATCAATTAAACTTTACAACATGCAATGTACTTTAATAGTTTTTTCTACGCTATACCATTTTAGTCTGTTTCATTAAAAAGACTGCTGATCTGCTGAACAATCAAACTGATTTTATCACTGTCTCTGGCAGCAATAATTCAATCACCTTATTAATCTAAGGATTATTTTCTTTGTAGAATTTGGATAGCAGCAGCATCTATTTTTTCTGGTGGTTTTGAATATTAAGTAAAACACTAAAACTATCTCTGTTGTTGGGGCGTATTATTCAATATAGGCATATTGATAGTTATTTTTGTTTTCATTGTTTTATTATCATGTAATTATTATAAATCCATTTTAGGCATTTGGAAAAATGATAATTTATATTAAAATCCATATATAAATGTCACAGGTTTTTGAGTTCCTAACTTTTATTTGTAATTGCAAGAGGAAAAAATAATAATAAATAGAAATGGTCCATACCTTTTCCAAAATATTCAAAATACTCCATATTATTTGAGTTTGGGTTAATTCTGCAGACTACTGATTTAGTAATTAATCTCAGTAGTCATTAGGAATGTGAAAAAATGTGCATGCTGAAATTTCATTTAGATGATTTTGAAGGTGATCTACATGACAGGTTCATTCTTCTAACTTAACCCTGATGCAATTCACTTCATCTTCTCTTAGAAGAAGAAACAAGAAAAGAATCATGTGGCTTCCCTCATTTCTAATATTTGTACCAGAAGAAAGGATAGTAAAAAAAACTAATATTCTGATTTTTTAAAATAATTTTTGCTGGAACTCTCAAATCACTGTTTAAGTAAGTGGTTATAAGTAAAAGAATCATATTTATTTCCATTTTTATTAGAGAAGTAAATATTTCCTTCATGATAAAATTAAACGTGCATGGAACTTTAAAAACACATTAAGTTAAATAAAAACTCAGGCATTGTGAATGTGTAGTACACACTCATGTTTCTTATAATGTTTATACTCTCGGGAAGCAGGAAATAATTTGTTTACTATTTCTGCCATGACTTATCAAGGAAACTAAACGTATTTAAACAACAGCAAAGAGACATTAACACCCAGGGCTCAGTGGGAGATAAAGTAGCACTGTTTTCCCAGGTAGAGTTTATGGTTGTCTTTTAATCACTCAAGAAATAGAATTTTCCTTCTATCTAATGCTGCTTATTTTTAACCTTACCCATCCTAAACCCATAACTCTTTATTTTCTCATTTTTAAAACTAATTTAAATATGGGCCACTTTAAATTACCATGCTTGCCACCCGCACCAACATTTCAAAAGACATCTTCAGCGCACCCACTGAGTATACCACACTCGTTTCATTTTGTTAATTGAATGGTTCTTAAACAACCTCATTACAGGCCCACAACACTTAGCATTTTCCTACTGAAAGCTATCCTTTGCAATGTCTCTCCTGCCAACCAGGAAGAATATAATCCTGCTTATATTTTCTGCCAAAACTCAGACTGAGTAGTCTTTAAACAAATCCCCAGGTTTTCAGACCACAATGGGGGAAATGAAATGAACTAATATTAAGTGCCTACTATATGACAGGCTATAAATGGTATAATATTTAATTTGCAAGCAAATAATATGATGTAGATATCACTATACCCATTTAATGAAGAAGAGAACAGAAGCAAAAAAAATAAAAGATCCCATCACTTACCAAAAATTGCATGAAGTGTACATTCTTGAAATGTGATTCCCAGGTGCTCCAGGGCCACCTGTATAGACTCATCAGAATGAAGAAAATGCTGATGTATTTTGTTGTTGTTTTGTTTTGTTGATTTTGAGATTTTCCTCTCTCACTGTAGTTTTAATTTTTTTTAAGGAACTGAAATATATCTTCTGAGCTTTTAAAATAATTTTAGCTGGAACTCTCAAATCACTGTTCTCTGTCTTGGTCCAAGTTAGAGGGATTGTGTTATATTTTAGATGTTTAAATCCCTTCTCATGATTTTCTATCTTAGAAAACTTTGAAGCATTAAGAATTCATCTGGGAAGAAGGAGGTGTGGGTTGGGGTAAGCTCACCCAGTACCATGTACTTGTATGTCCCTATCACTATAAACTACATAATTATGTGAGATTACAGTGCACCCATAAAAAAGTATTTAAGAAAAAATTTAATTTGTAGGGCCAGGTGTGGTGACACACATCTGTAACCTCAGTATTTGGAAGACTGAGATAGGAGGATCCCAGGTACGAGACCCACCTTAGCAACTTAGGGAGACTCTCAGTAGCCTAGAGTACCTCTAAAAAAGTGGACTGGAGTTCTAGCTTGGAGGTAGAAAGAATGCCCCCTTGGGTCCAATCTCCAGTATATTTCACTCACACACACACACACACACACACACACACACACACACACACACAAGTTAATCTGTAGACCTTCTAAGTGCAAGGTATGGCAACTGAAGCCTGAAGCGCTCCCTCCTCCTAGTAGAAAATGATTTTATGTTCCTTTTCTCATATGAGGTTTTACATATAAAATATAAAACTGACATAAAGAAAACATTCCTAGCTGAACACAGCAGTGCACACCTTGAATCTTAGTACTTGGCGGTTGAAATGGGAGGATGGCAGGTTTGAGGCTACAGAGTGCTAACTTAGTAAGACCCTGTTTCAGAATAAAAAAATTAATAAAAAGGGCTAGGGGTATAGCTCAGAGGTAGAACACCCCTAGATTTAATCCCAGGTGCCACAGGAAAAAATAAAAGGAAAGGAAGGGAGAGAGGGAAGGAGGGAGGGAAGAAGCCTCACACACTGAGTTAATGTTAACCTGATCTGTACGTAGCCAGGAGTCGGTGTAACTGCATTATAACTGCTCACAGTAAAAGTCTGTAGCATGGTTAGATTTCTTGCCTTTGTAGCTCTACCCAGAATTCTCATTTCTCTCTCCATCTTCCCTGGCTCTAACTGCCACTGCTCTTCTTCCTCAAAGCTTTTTTAACATTGTCCTGCTCCCAGTTTTCTCTTCTTTGAGTTCATCCAGCTCATTAATCACATCCGTAGGATACTACTTATCACAGTGTATTACATATTTATCAACTGCTGGACTAGGTTTTTCAGCCTCAGCGATGTTGACTTTTTGGCTCTATATGACTATCATAACCTTTATGGTAAGACTGTGATGTGCTATATGATGTTTAGTAGAATTTCTTGTCTCGAATCACTGAATAAGGACAGCAAGTCTTCTTTGATTTTGACAACTGACTACGTCTCTAGACTTTGTTGTATAAAGGGAGGGCAAATGCACCCCCAGTTAAGTCCAACTCCTTAATATCACAGTAATCACAGGCATGATGACTGCTTTTTTTCCCCCCATTCTATTCACCCAAGAGTATCAGGCCTAAAGCAAAATGGACTATGATTAGCCTCATTTTCCAATTACAACATAGCCTGTTATAAAATACACTGAATTCATACTTCATTTCAAAGTAAAAATTTTGCTAAATGACACTATGAATTCAAAGAAAGTGAGATCAAAAGTTGTTAGATGTGAGTAAAAAATATTATTTTTTCTATATTTAACAAATATATGTAACATCATTATGCATGGAAAAATATATATGTATGTATGTATATGTGTGTGTATGTTTTAAACATCCACATCCACAGACACAATGACTTTCTTTGGAAACTGATTTCAGAAAATTAGAAAAAAGTAGTCTGATATATCTAAATACACTGTGTTTAAATGTGCTCATTACTAAAATATATGGTGAATATCCTAACTTATTTTCCTCGATGACCTGAAGACATACTTATGCAAAAAATACTTATTTTTGAAATTTTAAAATCAGAGGAAGTTGATTATATAAAGTAGCACATATCGCATAATAATGTCTTTTTTGTCCTAATACATTTACCTTTTCTCAATTTAGTGCAGAATAGCACTGAGATTTCTGTAGACCAGTTAACCATTTATATGCACTGCAGACCAAAACTCCAGTGATCTTAACACCAACCTGTGATGAAAAAATTCTCACCTCATATTTTCCTGGCCCTGCATATCTTTATTTATTTTCTGTGCTCAGATTTTAATTAAAATTCTGAAAGTGAGATTGTCTTTTCACATTTTGGTAGTACACACACACACACACACACACACACACACACACACAATTTGACTCTCATTGAGATCCTATAAGCAGTAGTACTCCATTAGGTCTACATTAAGAATAAGCCATTTTGTAAGCAGTAAGTGCCAAAACACCACCAATTATCTTAAGCAATCAGAAAGAAGGCTGCTCCAAACCAACCTGCACTATTTCTTACAAACTGTAAGGGACCATTTTTAAAAATGCATTGGATATATTTATTGCTTGTTTTTATTTATTGGCTATATCCTTTCAGTTTTCAGTGCATTAATTAATACTTCTCATTATAGTACTATGAGTAGGGATTGTTCTGGCTCCTATGCAAAAAAGGTAATTAAAAAGGGCAAGTATAAAGTTGTGATGTTACTTAGTGATTCAATGGGTGAGGCAAAATTCAGCTCATGGTTCTACTATGACAATAATTAAAGGGGTCTTAGATACAGGGCAGATCTTCTTGACTCACACCTCCACACATGTGCCAAATTTAAAATCAAGACACATTCCCTGACCTCTCCCCCAACCCTGGGGCCTCAAAGGTTTGTTCAAAGGAAAGTAAAAAATAACTGAAATGCAATTGCATTTGTAGACCAGTTCAATTGAGAGGTCAAGGAAACTGCATACCTGAGATAAGAAACAAACAAAAACCAAAACCCAGCACTTTCAACTCCTTAATTTGCATCAAAGTGCCTTCTTTTCTCTGATTGCACTGAAGAAATTCCTTGGCACCAGGAACTTTAATTTAAAAGATCTTACATTAAGCCTGACACAAATTTTAGTCCTTAGGATGCATTGACAAGCAAGTCATTTCCTGCTGCTATTTTCAGCACAGTATTTGTGTTATAATAAAATAAATAAAAAATAAAAAACAGATTCAACTGGCCTCTTGAGGTGTACCTAGGAAAGCCCTCTGCTGAGTTCAGTTTTGGGAGGTGTGTTAGCCTATGGAATCTGCTTCTCACCAGTTACCTTGACTGGGCCTTTGAGTTTGAATAAATTTGTAGGTACATTCTATTTACATGTCCACCTATACATATATAGTCTATTGACATGATAAAGGTGAAAGCATCTTATAAATCAGAGTGTACTATTAATATTTAGTAATGATGGTGACTGCTGGCCAAAAATGGGCTAATCAATGAAAGTAGTGGTGTACAAACACAGATACCTACACACACTTAACATACATGAATACACATACTTTTATTACACATATGTAGATATCCATCTATCCATTCATCTACCTAGCAGACATGCATTCACTTATCAACTTAAACATACACATATTTAATACATATATGTTATACTCTATACATACTCTCATGCAACACACACTTAACACACATATCCATATAAACACAAACGCACACAAATGCCATACCACCATGTATACACATACAAACAGCTAAAACACACATACTTAATATACACATCCACATAAACAAAAACTTACACATACACCATATCATCAAGTATATGCATACGAACAGCTAAAACATACCACACACACACACACACACACACACACGCACACACACGCACACATAGTGCCCAAAGGAACAGAATGCTCTCAAGACAAGTGGATCTTAACACACACTTTATAGTTCTAAGTCAGCAATGACAGACTCCATTTTATCTTGATAGGATGTGAAAAGGTCAAGTATTGATTTAGGTTTCCAAGAGAAGGCAAAAAATAAAAAGCACTTCCTGAAAATATTTACTACATTTTGCTTTCATTCAGGGTTTCTCTGTGGAACAGACATGATTTGAAACTGACAGGATGCTAAAGATGAAATGGTCCAGGTCAAAAATGTGGCCCCAAGATTGATTTTACTTATTCCTCTGACCTTTTATGCACAAAATGGAACATTCCTGCATACTTGCAATAGAGAAAATATGAAATGTAAAAGCAGAGCAATCAAAAGCTTTATGTAATTCATATACTAAAATATGACATGAGTTATGCTCATTCACCTAAATAATGTGCTTTATAAAATCACTTTTATATAGACGCATTACTTTACAAAACACTAGTGCTTTCTTTTTGAGAGTAGGAGACTGTAGATTCATTTTTCCCAATGCTGTCTCTCCCCACCACTAAATCCAGTGTTTGTAGAGACATATTTATGAAGCCTGACTGAATGTTTGTTTAGAGATTTCTCAAAGTTTCTTTAAATTGTATCATAAATTAGAAGAAATTTTACTGAAACTTTTAATTATAATCATACTTGGCATTAATCCAGATCATAGAAAGTCTTAATATATATAACATGATATATTTAATATATTATAATATGTAATAATGACTATATAATATATTATATAAAATATTTAATATGTATAAATATAATGTATAATTACTACATATTATATATAATATAATGGATATAGAAGCAGTCTGTGACATTTTCCCAGTTGATATTCAAATATAGCTTCTCCTGTGTCCCCATATCTGAGACTGATTCTGGATTAAAAAAAATTAATAACATTTGTAAAAGAAGCAAAGTGTGGTGGCACATGCCTATAATCCCAAGATTTAGGAGGCTGAGACAGTAGGATTTCAGATCCCAGGCCATCCTCAGGAATGTATAGATACCCTGTTTCAAAATAAAATAGGGCTGGAGGTGTAGATCAGCAGATTGTCCCTGAGTTCAATCCCCAATACCACACAAAAAAATAAGTATTTGAGATATAGTTGACTTTTAGATATTATTAGAAAACAGAGTTTATCATGGTACTATGAAAACATTTCTTTTTTAATTTTTTTGCGGGTCTGGGGATGGAACCCAGGGGCATTCGACCACCAAGCTACACCCCCTGCCTTATTTTTTATTCTTTATTTTGAAATCAGGTCTCACTGAGTAGCAGAGGGCCTCACTAAGTAGCTGAGGCTGTCCGCGAACCACGATTCTCCGGTCTCATCCTCCCAAATGCTGGGATTAGAAGCGTATGCCACCACGCCCCCCTTTTTTTTTTTTAAATGTAGCTCTTTTGGCTAAATACAAAGCAGAAAAGCAGGTGATGTCCACGAAGATGGATCTTGATTCAGTCCCTGGCCTGATACTTCTTAGCTGAGGGATCTGAAATGTGTTACTCCATCTCAAGAAGTCTGTTGTCTATACAATGAGAATAACTAACTCATCTGAAAAATACTTGTGATGATTAAATAAAATATTTAATATGAATAATCTTCAAAAGATTGAGGTAAATATGTGTTTTTAGTAAAAGACATGAAGAAAATATACCGATGTATACTGATAATCCTTTCCTTCCACATCTACTACAGCCCCAGTAGCTACTCAAGTTCTTGGGACTAAATCCTGTCTCTGATATAAATCATCTCTAGGGTCATATTTGGTCACATTTAAGTTTTACCTGTCTCAGCTATTTTTTTCTTTGTGTGTGTGTGTGTGTGTGTGAGTGTGTAAGTGTATGTTTGTGCTGGAGATGGAACCCAGGGCCTTGTGCTTGCTGGGCAAGTGTTCTAATAACTGAGTTAAACCCACAGCACCTATGCCTCAATTTTCCTATGGTAAAATGGGATAATAATACAACATCTCATTGCATTAAGAATTAAATGAGTTAGCACCTATAAAGTACATATCATATTATATCGTTCCTTCACATTTCCCACTATATTATAAAGTGTTTACTTCCACTATAAAATTTTTGTGCACATTTTAGCACTAGAGATCAAATCAAGGGCATCTTACATGTTAGGCAAGTGATCTACAATTAAGCTCCAGCCCCAATGTTAGCCGTACATTACATAACGTTTTACAGAATAAAACCATGTCCTTTCTTATATTAGTCTTGAAAGCAGATGATGAAACTGTGCAATGAGTTTAATTTCTCTAAATTTTTTCTTTAAAGTAGATTGTATAAACAGCAGTTTGGTCAGTACCTCCTGTATCAAGTCCCAAACTTCCTGAGGTTCTCATTGTCTTGCAGGTGACACTTAGCTCTTGGTTGTGCTCCCAGTCAAGCATGGCAGTGCAGACAAAGCTCCAACCTGCCAGCTGACAGCAAGAGCGCTTCTTCAATCTTTAGATCTCTTCCTGGAAATTTGATAGGGCGGAGGAAATGCAATAATGCTAGCAATTTACACTTTTGTAAGAATGAGCATTTGAAAGTATACTTTGAGGAAGATAGGGAAGAGAGATCAAAGGCACTGAGGGTATGAATCATGAGGGTGCGTGGATTGGGGAGGGAGCAGCTAGGGAGACACATTTGTATCATTTGCTGTTCATTTCTGTATTTTTCTGCATGTGACCAATATTCCATATTACCCAGGCTAAAAAAGAAAGGAAATGACAGGTTGATGCTTGAACATTTTAGTATTATTGCAATATAATACTTTAAAATTTTGTCACACTACTTTCTTTTTTTTTTGTTGTTTTGTGGGTCCGGGGATAGAACCCAGGGGCATTTGACCCCCAAGCTACAGCCCTTGCCCTGTTTTTTTAAAAAATTCTTTATTTTGAAACAGGATCTCACTAAGTTGTGGAAGGCCTCACTAATAGTTGAGGCTGTCTACAACCCACAATCCCCCAGAACAGGCATGAAATATCTAGAGTTATGTAACATGTATATGTGCATACATACATAAAATGCATCTTTTCATTCATTATTCAAAAATATGTGTTTGCCATCTTTCTATATAATGAAATACCAAGGAAAATTAATTTATAAAGAAAATATTTGTTTTGGTTCACATTTTTGGAGGTTCCAGTAACCCACCGACGGGCCTCAGTTTTTAGGACCATGATAGTTATTACTGTGAGGCATCAACATAGCAAAAGTAATATTTTGTATATGTTTGTCATCCTTCTCAATTGACATGTAATATTCTGAGAGAGATTAAAAAATTCTTATGCAAAGTAATGTTCAGTCCAGTAACAGCTATCCAAAATGGTGTCCAGGCAAAGGGGAGAAAAATTCAGTGTACCTGGCTGTGTGGTATTGCTAAAACTCCCTGACTTCTCTGAACCTCAGCCTCCTCACACAATAAAGAGAGTAGAACCTTCCCTATGCATCTAACACTTGGAAAGCACTTGAATAAGTTCTTACCACCAGGTAATACACAAAATATTTGGTAAAACCTTATTTATACATAGTCCATTTTTTTTCTTTTGATCTCACTTCTATGGGATAACTAGATTTTTTTTGTGTGTGTGGTAATGGGGTTCCTGGAAGCCTTTCTACCTCTAGGCTACACTCCCAGACCTATTTTTATATTTTTATTTGGAAACAGGGTCTCTTAAGCCAGCGAGGCTGGCTCTGAATCAGCGCAATCCTCCTGTCTCCACCTCCCAAGCGCGGGATTACAAGCATGCGCCACCATGCCTGGCTATAACTAGATTTTAAGACAGCCAAAATTTTTGGTAGAAAACTAATTAGATGTATCACCAATATAACACATTTTTATTTCTAATTCTAACAAAGCTTCTGTGAGTCCACTGAGTTATTCTTTAGGCATAATTATAGTGTTTGAGTGTGTGTGTGTGTGTGTGTGTGTGTGTGTGTGTGTGTGTGTATTTTGTATGTTTGTGTTTTTGCTAGAATTAAACCCAGGGACATTCTATCACCAATGTGCATCCCCAGCCCTGTTTTTTGTTTGTTTATTCATTTGTTTGTTTGCTATTATTGTTGAAACAGAACTTCACTATATTGCTGAGAGCCTCCTAAAAGTGCTAAGGTTTGCCTGGCCCTGAATTGCCACCACACCTGGCTAAAATTCTAATATTTTTGAAAGCAGTTTTATATTTCTCACAACAGTTATCTTCAGTGCAGAGATACTGGACTCTTGTAGTTGTGTTGGATTGGATAATATATGCTCACTCATTCTAGAGAACTAGATCTAACAACACCAGGAATCTGAGTTTTCTGTGTATTCAGCGACCAAGTAAACCTGCAAATAGGGTTGAGAACAAGTCGCTCCATGGAGAGAAAAATCTCACTTTGGGAATAGTCTAATCCTGGCTTGAAAAACCAAAAATACCATCAGCCATTAGAGACACACTGATGAGGTCACAAAGTCTCTGAGCCTCCATAGTCTATTCTTGGGGCTGAGGTTAGAAGAGGCCATAGACCTGTGTCGAGGGTGAGGAGTGAGCATGGAGAATCCTCTCACCTCCTTTCCTGCTTGGCACATGGACATTGGCCTCTAACATCCAAGTGCTTGTCACATAGCTGTGCTTGGCAAAGAGAAAGGTCTTTAAAAGTGCATAGGTACATGAATGAAAGAGCAGATCGATAAATCAATCCATGAATGAACATGCATGGAACTTTAGAAATAAATCAATTAACTATGCAATCACGGCTCCTAGATCCTTGCAAACAGAAAAGGAGTATACCATACCCATTTATCACATCTCCTCCCATTTAATATAACGAATGTAGTATCTGCAATTGCAGGTTACAATCTTCCTAATTTTCCCAACCAGGATCTTAATTAGGAAAGTACAAAATATCAAGCCGAGAAATGACTCCCCAGTACACAAACAGAGGTAAAAAGTCATTTTCTTTAGACCAGTGCTTTAGTCTCTCATTCTTTTTTATGAGGAGAAATCCATTTACATCTTCAAGAAGCAGATGGATCAAGCCATCAGGGGTTTCTGCCAGTCACCTTCTGCCAGAGTCTTGATATTTTATTTCATTAGTGCAGGCACTTTCCATTAATTTAGATTCTGTTTTAAGAGTATCAGTTCCAAAGGATGCTGCTTTTTGGCTCTTGTATTTTTAGAGGATATTTAATTCATTACTGCAATAAGTTGACCCTTTGCCAAGAAAGAAGCACGAGTCCTCAGTGCTCCTCAGTTTTGATAATATGACCCTAATGCCTGGCCCAATGGTATGTTTACCGTGTTCTACCTGGGATAGACAGAAGGAAACCAGAATTCAGTTGGCTGCATAGTTGACACTAAAAGACCATATCATGCAAAAATTTCTTTTCTGTCTTTCTTCCTTCCTTCCTTTCTTCCTTCCTTCCTTCCCTGCTTCATTCTTTCATTTCTTCCATAAAAATAAGAACGTAAATATATTTACTATTTATCAAGTACAGAAACATAAAAACACTAGAGTATTTTTAGGTGCCACATGATAATCTTTTTTTAATTTTTTATTGGTGCAATGTAGTCATACATATGAATGGAGTACAAGAAGGTAGATGCATATATGCACACATCACTCAATCAGCTTTTACCTAATTCCCTTCCCATTCCCATTGTCCTTCCTTATTCTCATGTTTGGCTTAGTGATTGATCGACTTTGATATGTTTGTGAATGTACATTATGTGCATTTTGGAAATTTCCTTCTTCTCTCCTCCCATTCCCTCATTTAGGTTGCCTTATTTGCTCATCTATAGTTTCTTCTTCTTGGTCTAGAGTTCCTCCTGTGACCATTTTCTGCCTAGCTTCGGCATATTAAGGAAAACATCCAATTTCTTACCTTTTGTGACTGACTAATCTCACTTAGCATAATGTTCTCCAGTTCCATTAATTTCCCTGTAAATGATATAATTTTGTTATTCTTTATGGTTGAGTAAAATTCTCTTGTGTAAATATCTTATGATTTTGTAATCCAGTCATCTGTTGATGGACATCTTGGCTAGTTCCATAGTTTGGCAATGGTAAATTGTGTGGCTATTGGTAGTTTGGTTTCCATTATTTTGGGTAGATTGTATGTCAAATTAAATAGATTCTAGTAATGCTTAAAATATGCATCTTTATCCTCACATTTTCTAGTTCCTAAGTAAATAACAGTTTTCTTCAGGTACCTATCTTCTATACAGCCATATTTTTGTAGAAGGCTCTGAATGCAGCCTCAGTCCTGACTCATCCGAGAAGTAGAGTTGTCTCATATTCTTTTCTGCTGATTGTTCACACATAAATTTCTAGCCAGAAAAACAAAAATCTGACTGTGGGGATTTCTGAGAAAGTGTCCCTGTCTATGAGGGGAGCTAAACTCAGGGGCATTTTATCTTTAAGTTATGCCCCCAGAACCTCATATTTTTTTATTTTAAAATAGGATCTAACTAAATTGTGAGTGCCTTGTTAAGTTACTGAGACTAGCCAGAAACCTACAATCTTCCTGTCTCAGCATCCCAAATACTGAGATTACAGGCATATAACACCACACCCTGCTCTCTTGCACTTAAGGACTTAAGAAAGAAGCTGGGCCTGGTGGCAAATGCCTTTGAAGTCAGCTACTCGGGAAGCTGAGGCAGGAGGATCATTAGTTCAAGGCCAGTCTTGGCAACTTAGGCAAATCTTAACTCAAAATTTAAAAATATGGGAGGAGAAGGGGAAATACTGAAAAGGAAATTGACTAAATAAATAATGGTATGTATATATATATATATATATATACATATATATATATATATATGAATATATATTACTATGACCCTCATTATCATGTACATTTGCAATGCACCAATAAAAACTCATTTAAAATAAAAAATAAATAAAGAGATCTAGTGGTAAGTTCAAGGGAAGCACATTTGCCTAGCATGTGGGAGCTCTTGGATTTAAATTTTCAGTACCAAAAATAACTACCACAACAACAAAGAATTGAGGAAGAGCTAGAACCTTTTTAGACCCTTTTTCCTTGGATACTGTTTGGATATGACAACCTTAATTATAAACTTTTGTGACCACAAGGATTTTCTGCCTAATCATAAAGGTGTCAAATGGAGAACAGTAGAGTAAAAATGATGGGAAGATGTTTGTCCTCGGTGATGCTACTACTGAAGTAGAGTGAAAAAGCAGGATCACTTTCCCCAGAACTTCTTGTTCCAAGGAGAAATGAATTTCCTTACTGTTTAAAAGCCAATAGAGATAACTACTTCTAACGGCTGTGCTAGGCTGTGGGAGGAACATCCACAGAGTACATGATTCTATAATATAATTAGCCCCTCAAAAATTCTAGAGTTACAAAGTGAGCTACTCTGCCAAGCTAAATATTAGTGATGAGCCTATCTTGTAAAATAGCAAAACTGATCACCAGACTTATTTGCATCATGTTTCATAATATCAAAAGAAATCGTTCATTCCTGTGTGAAACTGAATAGGAGGAATCTCTTATACGAACCCACCTAACTCTCTGGTTCTGAAGCTTGGATTTATAATCAATCTCTATAAATGCTCGCGTGCTTGTATGAATATGTGTCAGACATCACTGAGAATTTGGGAAATAAAATACTCCACCTGAAGAAAATTTCTATTTCTCCAATTCTTCCAGCTCTCATTGGTTCTCAATATTTCCAATATATATCTGGAGAGTGGTAACTATTTGAACTATCTAATTGCAATGCTATGTGCCTGCATATTGTGCTAATATATGTAATTTCTTTCATGTGCATGAGTCTTTCTTCACAAACTAGAATGTAAGATTCCTGGAAGAAATTTTTCTATTATGATTGTATCACAGCAGGCTCTAGCAAAAAGATGCCCATAGAGAAAATATTAAATCACATTTCATGATCAGTTAAGTTATGATACAGACAAAAAAGTGGCAAAAAGTCTCAACAACTTTTTCATTCCACTCTAAAGATTTAGCTTTTCATTCATTAAGAATATAATTTCATTGACTCTAACTTAAATCTGTTCTGAATAGGAGGGGTGAAAAAATCTGGAAACTTAAAATGATTTTTTGCTTCTTTACCTACTATTCAGATCACACATAAGTACACAAAACAAGAAGAAAAAAAAGAATAGTTCACTTGCTACAGTTGAAGCTCTCTATAGCAACACATCAATACCTCTAGAAAACATGCCATGCCATTAGGAATTACAAAATTATTATTCATTAAATTCACATGGAGTTGAGGATGATGTAGTTGGGCTGTATCAGATGCTTAGCATGCACCAGGCAAAATATCCAATCATTTCTGTAGTCCTGATAACAACTTTTAAAGTTGTACTACAATTGCTATCCTTATTTTGTAGATATGGTAATAGACAGAAATGCACGAGTCAGGCACGGTCTCATGGGATAGCAGTGCAGAGATGGAGTCAGAAATGAGGAAAGCAGCTTCCTCTCAGTCAGCATGCTATAAAGCCCACATAACACAAGTGGCCTGTACCACACACAGGTGAAAGAACTGCAGAAATAAAAGGTATAGCTCATCTATGAAGCAGTCCTGAGAGAAGACAGGAAAACAATATCAGAGATATCATCATTTGAGTAATCAAATGATTATCTAAAAATAATACTCTGGAAGACAACAACCCACTAATATCCATCTTTTGATACTTATTTTTCACATATTATTATTAATTATTATTATTATTATTATTATTATTATTATTAAAGTTAATTCTGCTTCTTTTGATAATAAAACTAGAAGTGACAACCAGAGCAGCTGCAGGACCCCAGTAGGCTAAAACCTGGCAGGCCATCCCAGAGGTAGTCCAGTTAGAACCCCCAGAGACACAGGAAAGGCATCATGCTCAAGGCACGGTGCCTGCACAGGGTCAAAGGGGGTCACTCCAAGATTACACTGGATGCCATCTGCCTGTGTGAGTAGGGAGGTGCAGGCCCAGGGTAGGAAGGCACAGAGCACAAGGCCTGAGACCGTAGAGCCCAGGGAGAAAAGCTCAGAGATAGGGCCAGAAAGTGCAGAGCGTAAACACTCATAAAGTGGGTCTAAAAGCTGACAATAGCTTACAAGCAAATAAGAGACATTGAAATATATTCCAGAATCTACCACAGTGAACAGACATACAGATATCATATAGATCAAGGCTATATATATATATATATATATATATATATATATATTAACAGGACTGCTGCTTTTTATGTTTTTTCTTTTGATTTTTTTCTCTCACACTGTTGCTAGTTCTTTTTGTTCTTTTTCTTTTTTCTTTTTGTTATTTATTTTCTATAACTTTTTTGTTTTTGTCTTTGATTTATAATTGTTAGTTTTTGTAACTTGTTTTATTACTTTATGCATTTTGTTTGCTCCTTCCTCCCATTCCTTCTACAAACTTCCTTACTCTAGCCTATCTACTTTCTTCTCTCAAAATTGTTTTTCCCTTACTGTATCTCCTTGTTTTACATTCAAGCTACTTTACATCTCCTCATATAAATACTTCTCTAAGTACAAGAATCCTACTATCTAACCTTCTCTAATTCTCAACCAGATACTATATTATTATAATTAAACCCTTACTCAACTTAATTGTATCCTCAACTTTATCTGACTCATGTACCCATCACCCCTGCTAGTATGATAGTTATATCATGCTAATGGAAACCAAAAACCAGCAAGGGTAGCAACACTGACATCCAAAGAAACAGACTTTAAGCTAAAACACATCATAAGAGAAAAGTCAGGTCATTTCCTTTTGTTAAAAGGAACAATTCATCCAGAAGATATATGACAGTAAATGTTTATGCCCCAAATGTGGGTGCACTCACATTTGTAAAACAAACCCTAAAGGACATTAGATCTCAAAAAGACACAAATACAATCATTTGAGAGACTTCAACACACTACTTATGCCACTATATCAATCTTCAAGGCAAAAGATGAGAAAGACTCTTCAGAGATAAAGGAAACTATAAACCAAATAGACCTAATAGACATATACAGAATATTTCAACCAGGAACATCAAAATACACATTCTTTGCAGCAGCCCAAATATATCAAAATAGATTACATCCTTGGCCATAAAGCAAGCACCAGCAAATTCAAAAGATATAATTCCCTGCATATTTTCAGACCATATAGAATAAAAATAGAAATCAACAACAGGAAGACCAAAAGAAGCTATTTAAATACATGGAGATTGAATGATAAACTATTAAATGATGAATTAGCAAGATCAGAAATAAGGGGAAAAATAAAGAAACTCATAGAATTAAATGAAAATAGGGATACAACAAACCAAAATCTATGGGACACTTTGAAGACAATGTTAAGAGGAAAGTTTATACCATTGAGTGCCCACATAAGAAGAACAGAGAGTTGCCAAGTAAAAAACCTAATGACACATTTAAAGTACCTAGAAAGACTGCAATAGTCTAATCCCAAAGACTGCAGAGGGCAGAAAATAATTAAAACCAGAGCAGAAATAAATGAAATAGAGAATAAAAAACAATTCAAAGAATCAACAAAACACAAAGCTAGTTCTTTGAAAAGGTTAATAAGATTGACAACCCCCTGGCCTACCTAACCAAAAAAAAAAGAGAATCAATTAAAAATATTTAAATAGAAAATGAAAAAGGAGATATCACCATAGACAATGGGAAAATTCAAAGGATGATCAGAAACTATTTTGAAAATTTATATTCCAATAAACTGGAAAACATGGAAGAGATCAATAAATTTCTAAGCACATATAACCTACCTAAATTAAACCAAGAGGACATAGCAAGCCTAAACCAACCAATAGCAAGCAAAGAAATAGAAATGGAAATAAAAATTCTGCCATCAAAGAAAAGCCCAGGCCCTTATGGGTTTCTAGCTGAATTCTACAACTTCAGTGAAGAACTAATCTCAATATTTTACATCTTGTTCCTGGGAGTTTTAAAGAGATGGAATTCTCCCAAACTCCCTCTGTAAGGCCTGTGTCACATTAATATACAAACCAAATAAAAACCTCAAAAAAATAAAATTATAGACCAATATATATGATGAACATAGATGCAAAAATTCTAAACACAATACTAGCTATATCCATTCAAAACCATAATCAAGAGAGTTGTACACCACTACCAAGTTGGTTTTGTCACAGAAAAGGAAGGCTGGTTCAACACACGTAAGTCAATACATGTTATTCACCATATAAATAGAACTGAGAGCAAAAATCACATGATCATATCAATAGATGCAGAAAACCCATTTGACACAAAATTCAACACACACTTCATGTTAAAAAACACTGCAGAAAATTGGAATAGAAGGAAAATACTTTAACATCATTAAGGCAATATACAATAAACTCAAAGTCAACATCATATTGAATAAGGAAAAATTGCATGAATTTCCTCTAAATTAAAAAAATAAGACTAAGATGCCAATCATCACCACTCCTTTCCCATATAGTCCTTTGAAACTCTTGCCACAGCAATAAGATAAGAGAAGGATATCAATGAAATTCAAATAGAAAAAGACTAATTAAGATTATCCTTTTCGCAAATGACATGATCCTTTATCTAGAATACCAAAAGAACTCAACCAAAAGATTACTGGAGCTGATTAGCAAGAAATTCAGCATAGTTGCATGATACAAAATCAACCTAAAGAAATAAGTTGCTTTTCTTTATGCTAAAAATGAATCCATAATGAAAGAAATAAAACCATCTTATTTAAAATAACCTCGAAACCAATAAAATACCTATGAATAAACCTAATCAAACTTAAAAGACCTCTATTATGAAAACATATAAAACATTAAAGAAAGAAATTGAAGAAGACGTTGGAAGATGATATAATCTCCCTTCCTAATGGATGTGCAGGATAAATATTAAAAAAATGGCCATTCTGCCAAAAGTGATCTACAGATTCAATGTAATTCATATCAAAATACCAAAAATGTTCTTCATAGACATATAAAAATCAGTCAGGAATTTAAATGGAGAAAAAAAAGACCTAGAATAGCCAAAGCAATTCTCAGCAATAAGAACCATGCAGGAGACATCACAATCCCTGACTATAAATTATACTACAGAGTTGTTAAAACAGCAGGGTATTGGCACAACTACAGGCACATAGACCAGTGTAACAGAATAGAAGGTACAGAAATAAACTCACACAATTATAGTCAATTGATCTTTGACATAGGGGCCAAACTCATACAATGGAGAAAAAGACAGCTTTTTCAACAAATGGTGCTGGGAGAACTGGCTATCCATTTGTAGAAAGATGGTACTAAATACTTAACTCTCACCATGCACAGGAATCATATCAAGATGGATTAAAGATTTGGAAATTAGACCAGAGACAATGAAGTTCTTAGAGGAGGGCATAGGCTCAACACTCCAACATATAGGCACAGGCAGTAATTTCTCAACAAGACCTCCAAAGTGAAGGAAATTAAAACAAGAATTAACAAGTGGGATGGCATTGAAGTAAAAAGTTTCTGCTTGTCACAGGAAACCATCAAGAACCTAAAGAGAAGGCCTACAGAATGGGAGAAGATCTTTACCAGCCACCACTCTGATAGGGGGCTAATATCCAGAATATACAAAGAGCTCAAAAGACTCTACACTAGCAAAACAAATAACCCAATCAGTAAATGGGCAACTAAATTGAACAGACACTTCACAAAAGAGGAGATACAAATGGCCAATAGATACATGAAAAAACGCCCAACATTATTAGCCATCAGGGAGATGCAAATCGAAACTATGCTGAAATTTCATCTAACCCCAAACAGAGTGGCAAGCATAAAGAAATCAAATAACAACAAATGCTGGTGAGGATATGGGGAAAGAGGAACACTTATGCTGGGAGTGCAAGCTAGTTTAGCTGCTATGAAGATCAATGTGGAGATTCCTTAGAAAACTAGGAATGTATCCACCAGCTGATTCAGCTATATCACTCCTGGGAATCTTTCCACAGGGTTTTAAATCAGAGAAATACAATAACATATGCATACCCATGTTCATAGGATCACAATTCATAATAGCCAAAATATGGAAACAACCTTGGTCTCGATCAACATATGAATGGATTGCAAAATGATGGTGAATACAAGCAATGGAATTCTATTCAGCAAAAAAGAAGAACAAAATCATGTCATTTGCAAGAAGATGGAAAGACCTGGAGAACATTATGTTAAGTGAGATCAGCCAAGCACAGAAAGAGAAGGGACATATGTTTTCTCTAATATGTCCCAAAACGGGAGTATTAGGGACACCAGACAGACTCCAGATAATGGAGGGGAAACCTCAGCAAAGCTAGAAAGGAAGGGTAGGGGAAGAAGGCTGAGGTCAATTAACTGGGGGAGCTACATTCGAATATGTGTATAAGTGTGAATGTAGCTTGGTCAACCTGGACACTCACTGTTGGGGAGGAGGAAGAGGAATTGGGGAGGGTGGCACCAAGCACTGTGTGAATGTATGCTACTTTCAATATGATCCACATAAAAGTAAAAAAAAATAAAAATAACAAAAAAATAAAGTTAACAGTGCAATAATGAAAAAACTAGAGGAAGTACAGAAATGCATGGTACATATAAAATTATTAGCAAAATGTGTTAAGGAAAAATTATTTTCAATATATGCAGTAAATTTGAAAAAGATATCACTAAATGTAACTAGTGAAAGAGAAGAACAAATTAAGCTTTACTGAGGTATTTTTTTGTTTGATTGTTTCTCATAATAAAATACTCAAAACTATTTGGGTCAGGACTATGTTTTATCAGAAACAAGGAACATTTGTTGTGGTTTATATATTTTGGGGTACAGAAGAGAGGCCAGCAGCTTGAGTCATTCTTCAGAGAGGCAGCAAAACAGATACAAATTAATATGAAGATTATAACAACCATTTTCTTCTTACCTAATCAATAGTCAGCAAGATTTTAAATCTAGGTTATAAAAGCAAGTTTTAGATTTAATGCAATATGAGAAAGATATAATACAGGTAGTCAGATTCAATTATGGGGAAACATATCCTGAAAGCAAACCACAGTCATATTGCACTAAAAACAAAAACTCAGTGCTCTGATGGAGCCAATGAAAGGCCCTTTGTGGTCAGAGTTTGGAATCTCCAGCCTCTATTCCATGGATTAAGCCATCGATACCCATAGCTGAAACAAACAAACAAAACAATTAAAATACTTCACAGCTCCCTAAATATAGTTAGATATTGACAAACACGGATGTAGTGACTAGACCTAATTCCTTTTGTAGTAACTATAATTCTTAGACTTGAGTTAGAAGGAAAATAGTAGTGTTTCAGTGAAAAGTTGTATATCAAATTATCTGAATTTCACATTGCTATGGGTCATAGGTACAGCCATCTTTCACAATAGTATCAGTAAATTGCCTAGAAGTGAAGATAAAATGATAAACTTCTTCTGAGAGTGAAATATTTCTCCATTTCCAGTCTCTACTTTTTATTTTTTTCTTTTCTTTTCTTTTTTTTTTTTTTTGCCAGTCTGGGAACGGAACTTAGAGGCATTTGACCTCCGAGCTACACCCCCTGCCCTATTTTTTATTCTTTATTTTGAAACAGGGTCTCACTGAGTTGAGGAGGGCCTCACTAAGTAGCTGAGACTGTCCACAAACCGCGATCTTTCAGTCTCAGCCTCCCAGATGCTGGGATTACAAGCGTGCGCCACCACGCCTGGCTTCTACTTTTTCCTTGTGGTGTTTCCCAAGCAGAGTTGGCCTGTTGCTCCACTTCAGGGCTCACCATTCACATTGTAACCTCTGGGAATGGAGGTCCCAGAAATTATGCAGTGTGGTGGTCAAGAGCCCACATTTTAGCAAAGACCAGGATTATCCAAGTCAGAGGAGTTCTCCTCTCCCTCATTTTAGAGAAGAATTTTCGTTTGACTGAATTTGAATTCCGGATGCCAGAACGTGAGCACAAATGATGTGCACTACTGCAAGGTCATATTATTTAAATGAATATTATTCAAATGAATTCATGACATGAATGTGAAATGAAGCTTCACACCCTACAGGCTGACACAGGGCTTAGTTTTGGAGAACCAACATTGCATAGATGATCAAGTCAGACAGAATGGAAAATGACAAAAGGAAAGAAACCTGGAGTTTTGGAAGACTATGTGGAAAAGTTCATCTGCACCCATATCTGCCCCTAGCCTGGAACATCTACCTCTGTTATTTTGTGAGAGAGAAGGAAATTCCAGACCTTGCAGAATTACTTGTACTTTCTATGCCTGTATTATATAATAGCTTGGTCTGTTTCCAGTACTTACATGTAAAGACCTTAAAACTGTCTTTGGCACATAGTAAGTTCTCATTAAATGTTAGCTACCAATTGAACAAGTTAAAAATCTGATATTTGGAAACACAGAGCATTGTGTGCTTCTAAATATCCTGTTCTTTCTTTTTAGAACACAGAACCAGAAAAGGCAGTTATTTCAACTATTTGCTAAAAGCTTGAATTCCTAACATCCTAAAATTTCTTATATTTGGTAAAGTGTTTTTTTAAATATTCCTTCAGTTTTTAAAAACAATTTGCAATTTAAAGTCAAGATTTTTGCCGGGCGTGGTAGCGCACGCTTGTAATCCCCGTGCTTGGGAGGCAGAGACAGGAGGATTGCACAGGTTCGAAGCCAGCTGCGCGCGCTGGTTTAGGAGACCCTGTTTCCAAATAAAATGTAAAAATAGGTCTGGGAGTGTAGCCTGGAGGTAGAAGAGCTTCCAGGAACCACAGTACCACCAAAATAAATAAATAAATAAATAAATAAATAAATAAATAAATAAATATAAAGTCATGATTTAAAATTAATTTTGAAATTAACTCAGTGAAAACGTTCAATCCTTTGCCACTTGTCATTCTTACCCATTCACTGTAGTCTCCCTATAGTGAGCTATAGTGAGGGATAAGCAAGCCCTACTACCCACATATTCTTAATCTGAATTCTCAGACTGCTAGATATAAAGGACTTGTATCCTTGAAACCATTAAAGCTTTTTTTTTTCTTCTTTTATGGTCCTAGTCTCTTTGAAGAGCCAAGTCTGCAACCTGATTTGGATAGGAATTCCTACAGTATTACTCTTTCTTTCCACTCGGCACTTACCCTAGGCAAAGCTGCCAAGAATAGGAATTTCATCCTCAGGATAAATTGTGCTCAATATATTTTGAGCCTGTTCTCATTTTCTGTCTAGTCTCTGGGAAGAGCAGGGACACTTCCCACATCTTCTCTCAGATATTCAGCTGCACTCTGCCCACATCTTTAAATTCTCATAGGTTTGTAACACAGACACACACACACTTCTCCATATATAACATAGCCAAGAGGCTATATCCGTGAAATAGACATATATCACTTAATATTTCTTTACAACACTAAATTAAACAGCTGAAGGTCAGAGTCTCATGCTATACCTCTGAAAGGGCAATCCAAGTGTGTTTTGTTCTACTGTGAAATCTGTTCTTTTATGGGCAACAAATATGTAAATAAAGCCTTCTCTTCTTAGCCTCCTTCTACCTTTGGTACAATTAATGGCTTCATCTTCCATTTTCCCATAGCACCTTGTGCAAGATTCTATCAACATTTCTTTCATTATGCTATAAATATCTCCTCCCATGTCCTTTTCCCTGAGTCGGCTCGGAAGTTCTGTCTTTCATTATCCTCTTGGCATGATTGATCTCATTACTTTGCCCTTTTACTTTGCCTCGTGTATTTCACGTTGGTACTTTCCAGTGTCATTTTATTATTGCAGCTGTTGAAATAATTGAAATGGGCTTTGAGAATACACATAACATTGGGAAACTTATTCTTCAAAGTTGAACCTCATAGTCTTAAATATTTAAAAGGGCATTCATTTTGCCCTGCTTTCTAAATCCTCCATAGCCTAAAAAGTCTGTTGTCTCTTTTGCCACCCCAAAGGGTCTCAAATGAAAAACTACACTTCAACCAAAGTCACATCCAATGAGAAAGATTGGATTGCTCTCATTTCTCAAGAATAGACACAGCAGGTATTGAATATTTCAGGAAAATTCAACTCCTCACAGCACTAATGGTGCCATTTGGTACAAATATGTTGTCAGGAATTAAAATCTGAACAGTAGAGTTAGGAATGGGAAAAATAGCATATCAATAAAATTCAACTCAGGCAAACAAGTATGTGGTCTTCATGTGATGGAGGATTATATGCATACATAAATAAATCATTAAAATCCACCCGCCAGGAGTCTGCTCCAGGCATGGTGATTTGAGTTGCTGCGGAGGCAACAGCAAATCTGAACATAATTTGTTTGCAGGATGAGAAGGAGAAACTTGACAGATTTTAAACATATAGAGACAGTCCATTTCTATATTTGTAGAGCAGCTAATATAATATGTCAGTAAAAATGCAGAGCATATTTTCCAGAGTGCCTCTGTATAGAAAAAAGAAAAAGAAGACAAGAAAGAAGGACACTGCTTCATTCAAGTTCTATTCCAACAGGTCTCAAGGCATCATCAAAATTCTCTGGCAAGTCTATCATGTGTTGTACTTTATAGAGTATTGCTGCAAGTACTATGAATGGGAAAGAAAGAAACAGACACTTAGAGAATTCTCTGCCTAGGTATCTTTTGAAACCCTTACAATTGGCAGGGTTTTTTAACTGAATCTAAAGGTGAGAAAACTGAGAAATAATTCATCTTGCATAATGGAATGTGGTTGGTTAATATCAGCAATAATGTTCAGGCTGAGATTTCTTTTGTTTTAACTCCATGTTTCTTTCCATTCCCTCATACTAGTTAATATAAAATTCACTTTTAGAATTTTGGATTTCAAAGCTAGAACTATCTCTTCTCTGTTTAACATACACAATAATTCACACACATGCACACACAGACGTGCACACACATGCAAATGCACATGAACAAATTCATGCATACACATGTACACATACAACACATAGTCACACATATAACACATAGTCACACATATACAGACACAGCACTCTTCTCTCTGTTAATGTCCAATTTAAGATTTACCTTCACATTAAAACCTTACATTTACAAACATATCAAAGTCAATCACATGAGAAGGAAGAAGGGGAGAGGGAATAGGGTGAGAATTGGGTAAGGGCTAATTGATTAATATGCGCATGTATTCTACCATCATGTACTCCATTAAGACATATGACTACAATGCACCAATAAAAATAAATCAAGATTATACTAATATGTATATTACAAAAATAAAAATTTTTACTTCTTAGGTCTTCCTGCTTCTACCAAAAAATGTCCTTTTATAAACTGTCTATCATTAGAGAGTCTGGGAGGGTTAGGAATGAACATTTTTTTGGAACTGTTTATGTTTTGGGATTGAGAATATGTCAAGCTTCTTTTTTATACTTAGTGGGATACATGATATTTGTGCCTAATAAGAATTTAATGAAAACTTATTAATTTATTAATTTACAACAGACATAGTATATAATATCCATGAACTGTACTTTATTTTACACAGTAGAGCTGCTTCAATGAAGTTAGGTCCAAGTATATTTTTGTGAAGTATATGTTTAAGTGAGATGCTTAACAGAATCTTGTGGGGGACTTTTTTGTGTGTAAAACTAATAATAAAACCTCAGATTATATTTTAAGTCTGAATTTTCAAGCATGAGCTTTGCTTCAAGTGAAGGTGGACCTGTACGCTTGAAAAGAAGGGAATACAGGATAAAATCTGATGAAAATAATGTTAGGTTTACATACTAGAAATGTGATGGACTCACTGCTGTCTGCAGGAACATATTTAACTTTCTGCAATTATTGGCTTTCTGCTTCATAAACTCACTGCTTCAAACCTTCATTGCTTTCCCTGTTTCTCTTCTTTCTGGAGACAAAATTATATACAGACAGCAAGTCAATGGGATGATGGAAAATTCAATCTTTTATGAAAATGGTGTGAAACTCTTCCCTGGTTGGCAAATGATCCTGCACACTTGTATCGCTAGTTTTCCACATAGAATAAAAAAGAGCAGAATATCTTTCTGGGAGTTAGTTATCTTATGCTCCATTCTACAAGATGGTAAAGTATATGAAACACAAGTTATGCTTTCTATCTGGTTATCAACTTATCAAATCCTTCCTTGTAACCTGCCTGTTTACAATGGAAACAAGTTGATATCATTAGTCATCGCCCCCAAAGACACTTCAAAGAAGGTCACAGGATCACACTGCATCATAGCCCTTCAGTTCAAGAGCACTTACAAGAAATCACAGAGCATCCTAAACTGAATATAAAGAAAACTCTCTTGTGAGTCTGCAGCTTCTATTAAGAAACTGTCACATATTAATTCATATATAATTTTATACTTATATAACTTTATAGAGAGCTTTAAAATCCATAAGGAGATCCTATTACTCTGTTACACATTACATATGTAACAGAAGAGACTACAGAGAGATGTTGAAAATATAAACAAGCATTGTTTGCAAAAGGCCCATGATTTTCAGAGACTGGATTAGAATTTGTATAACACTGAACTGTAGTATTGGTAAAGAAATCAGCAAAAAAATTAAAATTGAAATATGGATTTTTAACACATGTACCAGTATTGGGAATTGCCTAGGAAGATTTGGGAAAGCTCTGATTATTAACATATTTCAAAAGAAAATAATTGATATATTTCAAAATAGTTGTGTCAAAATGGCGGCAGATATGGGCAAAGAAAGGACTTGATTTCTGCCTAAAACAGGCAGCTATTCCAATGTAAATAAACCTAGCTCAAAATAATTAACAAGTCAATAGAGGAGAGCTAGGACTTTCTCTATCTAAAGACAGATCTTAAGAGAGGAGAACTAGGTCTTTATCTAAAGACAGATCTACATGATGATCTAGGGAGGATGAAGTAGGGTTTGACATTGCCCTTCATGAAAGAAGACACCTTGTCACACCTTGTTGGGGGAGGTACCTTTCAGGGTTAAGGGGAGGTACCTTGTTCACTACATCAGAATTACGTAAACAAGATGGAGGTCATGGGTATAAAAGTCCGGTCCACATGTGATCCCTTTGGTGTATTCATTTCGAGCCACCCCTCCATAACCATTTTGGCATGGGGCTGTAACAACACATGACATTTTGAGACCCATCTGGAGAGTCTGTTCAAAACCATGATATTCTACACTTGAGGTCCTCCAGACTCACTTGAAGAGCTTTTGAGAACATGCTAATATAGCTTCGCATGGTGGCATAAGCCTGTAATGCCAGTAACTTGGAGACTGAAATAGGGAGATTGCAGGTTGTAGAAAAGACAGCCTCAGCAAGTAGTGAGGTGGTTATCAATCTAGTGAGACCCTTTTTCAAAATAAAAATAAAATGGGGTTCAGAGGTAGAATACTCCTAGATTCAATCTCCAGTACCATTATAAAGTAAAATAAAAATAAAAATATGTGAATATGCAGACTCCACCCTTGGAGAATCTGAATCAGCAGGAGGTGTTCTCACAGTGATCATTTAAAATTTCTTCAGGAGATCCTGATACGCAGCCAGAATTGAGAAGCACTGGTTCAATGTTTCTAGGTAGAATCATTTAAGTGTCTTGATTTACCAAGCCTGTTGTCTCATTTTTTTTATTTGCTGATTTCTTTAAACTTTTATTGGTTCACTCTAATTATACATTATGTTGAAATTCAAAGTAAAAGATATACACATGCACAAAGCACTTAGTGAGCTTCCCCATGTCCACTTATTTCACTTCCCATGCACAATACTGAGATTAGCATTGATAATTGTGTTTACATATATATCATAACTATCAAGGTTCCTTTAGCAGACTCCTTCCCAGCACTGGCCTCCCTTCCTTAGACCCCCTCCTCTAGATCATTCCACTAGGGTTCAAAGCTGTTCTGAATTCTGTACTTGTCAGCTTTTCCTTTCTGAAGGAGGTAGCTGATATTGGTACTTTATGGCTCTGTGTTTTGGATAGAACCTTACCTTACAGGCCTCAAATAGGATTATTTTGAATTTATTTAAAATCTGCAATTGATGTTACTCTCTTAGAGACTTTTCAGTGTTTCAACTCAGATGTATGCCCCTCATGCCCCCAAACAAGAAGCATTAGCAATGGTGCCCAGAAAGAGTTGATGGAACAATCTATTAGTCAAAAGTGTTTCAGTCTAAAGGGCATGTTGGGAATAAACATTGTGAACAATTATGACAATATTTATCATATGTTGAATTAACATTATATGCTACATACAGTTGTATAGTGCTCTTATGTAATGATAGAGTGAAGTAGGTATCATAATTCTCATGTAGATCAATGGTTATTATACTTTTTTACCACTATCCCCATTCATAAAGAGGAAAGCAACATTTAAGAAGTGTAAATATGAAGGCAGGCACTGTTAATACCACACAGTCAGGACTAGACTTAAGATTTGAATTAAACTGGCTTGTCATTGTCCTATGATAGCACTCCAGACTGGAAGTCATCACTATTCCACAGGAACAAAAACAAAACTGACAAAATTTTATCTTTTCTTTCACCTTTGCTGAACTTGGAGATTTCTCTTTTTTTAATTTTTTTTATTTTTATTGTTGGCAGGTCTGGGGATTAGAACCCAGGAGCATTTGACCTCCAAGCTATAACTATGCCCTATATTTTATTTTTTATTTTGAAACAGTGTCTCACTAAGTTGCAGAGGGCCTCACTGAGTAGCTGAGCCTGTTCACAAACTGCCAATCTCCAGTCTCAGCCTCCTGAATGTTGGGATGACAAGTATGCGCCACCACGCCTGGCTTGAGATTTCTTTTATAAGGTATTGCACTGAAAATGCCAAGACTGTACAAATAATTAAAGAGGGAGATACAGCCTTAGTTTCATGCAATATGAAATCTATACATTTCTTATCACTGCCCCTGTTCAAGAGTAAATGACCTCTGAATACAAAATTTAGGTATGCCAGCCAGGTGTGGTGGCATACACCTGTAACCCTGGTTCTCGAGAGTCTAATAAAGGAGAATTGCAGGTCCAAGGACAGACTAAAAAACGTACTCAAACTTCTGGGAAGATGGCGATGGAGAAAAGCGGGACTTACAAGCCCTGCTAACAACCAGTCTCTATTACTACAAAATCAGCACCTTTCATAGTCAGAAAACACCATCAGCAGAGAAACAAAAAATGTAATTACAAGGGACAGAGAAAAAGAGGGCTGGAAAAATGAGACACCAGAAAGAAACCAGATCACAGTGCTACGGCTGGAGCCATGGCACGGAGCGGCGGGCGCCATCTTTCCTTGCAGCACCAGGCCCCAAAGAGGAGGGGGACTCAGAATGGAGTTCAGAGCCAGAGAGGAGATACGCCGGCCTCACGCTCGAGGATGCGGGAGCAGTGTCTTACTGCCAGCGGCAGCGGCAAGTTCCCTGGATGGCTCCAGACCAATGCACTCAACAGCCCACAAGGCTCCAGAGAGGAGCAGCAGACAGCGAGGTGAGGTGAGCCGCTGCGGAACAGCCGGGCAGGATTCGCCAGATTTTTCAGCGCAGGGAGCATCTAAAGCTCCCCGTGGCTGGGCTCAACACACCCTGCAGGGACTCAGAGTGGAGAGTAAAACCAGAGAAGAACAGTGGTGCCATATTGCCACCGGCGGCAGCAGCAGCGAATTCACTGATTCCACTACAGCTCCATCGGCGCACTCAACAACAGTGAGTCAAACTGCGGCCCCTAGAGAAGAAATTCCAGTACAGCACTCCCAGGGACTTGACGCAGTGGGGGAGTGGTGGTGGCAGAGATATCACACCATAGGAGAACGCCCAACCTGGCAACCCCCATGGTCTAAAGCAGCCTCTGTTGACTGCCTGGGTCTGAGACTCTGCCATACAACCTAGTAAAGGAGTAGTGGGGACTGAGATACCACAGACACAAGATCCAGACCAACTTAAGTGAAGTCTTAGTGACCCAAGGGAAGAACCCAGAGAAGGCACAAACTTCCGAAATCATGGGAAAGAGGAATAACAATGGAGCAATGAATGCCCACAACCCCACAACATCAGAACCTGATAAAACAGAAATTCAGAGATTTCTAGAAGATCAAATCAGGAAAATAACTAGAAATAATAGAGGTGTTTCAAAAAGAATTCAGAGAGAGCCAAAAAGAGATAAAGGATGCAATTAATGAGGTAAAGTCCTCAAGTCAAAGTACAAACAACCGATTAGACCACATGGAGGATAGAATCTTGCTCTTAGAAGATGATCACTCCAAAAATGAACGCATAGTTTCTAAATTAGAAAAAAAAATCCAACAGCAGGAATCTGATATTGAAGAAATATGGGCCCATTTTAAGAGAGCTAACCTGAGAATAATTGGAATAGAGGAGGGAAAAGAAGGTGAAACCAAAGGGATCAACAATCTCTTCAAGGTAGTAATAGCAGAAAAATTTCCAAACATAGAGCAAGAGGTTGATACACAGTCCAGGAAACTTATAGAACCCCCTTTAGACAGGATCGGAGAAGAGGATCCCCATGCCACATAATTGTTAAAATGACCAATGTGGAAGCCAAGCAGAGAATCTTAAAGGCAACAAAAACAAAGGGCCAAGTGACATTCAGAGGCAAACTAATTAGAATCACTCCAGACTTCTCAAACCAAGTCATGAAAGCCAGAAGGGCTTGGAGTAACATATTCCAAACTCTGAAAGAAAACAACTTCCAGCCAAAAATTTCCTACCCAGCAATACTTTCTATCAAATTAGATGGGGAAATAAGAAGCTTCCATGACAAACAGAAACTGAAGTAATTTATGTCTTCAAAACCAGTACTAGAGAAAATACTCAAAGAGATTAACTACAAAGAAGAAATAGGTAACACACACCAGAACCAGAGAAACAAGATTTTCCATCCAACAGACACCTAAGATTGGTTATCTGTGGAGATTCATTATTTATGTTAGTCTTTTACCTATCTCTAAATTGTATTGTTTGCTTTTATTGTTGCTAATTTTTAGGATTTCTAGTTGTAATATTAATATTCCTTCAGAAATAGCAATTGGAAATATTTTATCCCATTCTATCAGTAACTTTTAACTCTGTTTACATTGTCTTTGGATATACAATATTTTTTTAATTTTTAGGGAGTTTGTTTGCCCTTCTGTTGCCTGTGCCATTAAAATCATGTCCAAGAAATCACTGCCAATTTCAATGTTGTGAGGTTTAATGACCCAGATTTTCTTCTAAAAGTTTATAGTCTTAATATTTATATTTAGGTCTTTTATCTATTTTGAGTTAATATTTGTATATGGTGTTAGGTAAGGGTCCAATTTTATTCTTTTTCATGTAATTATTATTTTTCAACAATATTTAGTTAAAAGATTATTATTTCCACCACCAAATGTTCATGGAAACCTTGTCAAAAATAACTTGGCAATATATGGAAGAATTTAGCTCTAAGCTTTTATTTAACTCCAATGGTTTATATATCTGCCTTTATAACAGTACTACAGTGTTTCAATTATTGTAGCTTTATATGGTTTGAAATCAGAAAATATACATCTTCTAACTTTGTTCTTTTTCGAGATCGTTTTGGGTATCTAGAGTCCATATTCCAAATTAGGATAGTTTTTTTCTGAAAAATAAATAAATAAATGTATGATAATTTCACAAAAAAAAAAGAAAATATTCTCTGGTAAGAAAGAAAGCAAAAAGAATTTTGAAATGTTATCTTTAAGTCATCAAAAGCTTGGTATCAGACAAATGAAACTGTTATGTGAGATTATCATTGTTAATTTTGGATAAATTTCTATAATACTAGACGTCAACCACTAAGCCAAGCATGGGGAGGAGGGATGGGGAGGGAACGGGGTGGGGATCGGGTAGGGGCTTATTGGGCGATATATGCATGTATGTCTACAAAAGTTTTTTTTTTTTTATCACATAATGATGTATGAATACAGTGCACCAATTAAAAATAAATAAATTAATTAATTAATTAATTAAAAAATAAAAAACTTACTCAAACCCTATTTCAGAATCTAAAAAAAATAAATAAATAAAAATAAAGGAGAGGTTGTTCGGGGTATAGCTCAGAGGTAGAATTCCTCTGAGTACCAGAAAAGCTCAGAGGTAGAATTCCTCCCAGTACCAGAAAAGGGGAGATATATAAACGATGATTATATTTGAATCATAATCTAAAATATCTATCTAATTAATTTCTTTTTATAACTTAGAGTTTCTTTACGAATTTACTTCTACTACAAGAGAGCAGGAAGGAAGGAAATTCAACTACTTAAGACATGTGAGACTGACCCATATGTAGGGCTTCCAAGATTAGTCCAAGACCTGTCCTGAATGATCCATTCCTATGCTGCTCCCCTCCCTATTGTGGCAAACAGCCAGTATGGCGTTCTGTGCTTGCTAGAGGTGATGAAGGCTAAATGCATCCCTTCAGGTACACTGGGAAACCAGACCATCCCTTCAATCACAGTAGCTGCAGCTTTCCAGTCTCGTGAAGGGAAGCACTGTACTATTGCTGCGTTAGTTTGCAAAGGCTGTCATACACAAAACTACCATCTGTGTGCTTAAACAAGAAATGTATTGCCTCATAGTTCTAGAGGTTGGAGATCTCAGATCAAGATACTGGCCAATTTGCTCTCTTCTCAGGCCTCAGTCCTTGGCCAGAAGATGACCACTTTCTCACTCATTTCTCACCGAATATTTCATCTGAATGTGCATATGTCTATGTCCAAATTTTGTTTTATTGTTATAAAGACACCTGTCATTTTAAATTATGGGTCATCAATTCTAAACACATTTTTTTCAACTCAGTGACCTCTTTGAAGCTATTATCTTCAAATATATACACACATTCTAAGGCACTCAGAAGTCAGAGCCTCAATGCACAAATTTTGACACACATAATCTCTCTCTCTCTTTTTCTCTCTGTCTCTCTGAAAAGAAACTATATTTTTTCCTGTTTAATTCATAGAACCTCTTTTAAAAAACTAAGTCTAATCATTCTTGCAATATAACAGAGGTAAAGGGAAGAGAAGAGGGGGGGCTATTGACTCTTATTTTCACAGTTGCTCTTTGCACAGTTGATTGGAAGCCTGAAATTCAATAAACAAAGATTTCCACTACCACTGGGCCTACAGCTGCAACTAACTAGACCATTGACTGTTTATAGGCAGAATGAAGTTGAGAGTTATCATGCATGTCTGGCACTTTGATCACAGTGGTATGTACAAGCAATCTGGGCAGCAGACTCTAATGCTACTCCTACTTCTTCCTCTTCTACTTTTTCATCCCCACTAAAGTGACTAGTAGGGAAGAGCTGGATGGACAGACATTTGGGCACCATAAGCTCTGGCCACAAATTGAGCAGCTTTTCAGAAAACAGAGAGATTTCCATCCACCATAGTAGATGCACTTTAGTAATTCTAAAATAACTTTCATCAATATCCCCAGCCCCAAAAACCCTGACATATCTTCTGCCTAATAAAAGTAGAACATCCTGCTATTCAGAACTTGTCTCAGAGGCTCTTTTCCCTCCCAGAACACCATAAACCCTGAGCCCTGAAGATATATAACATATCTGCAGTTTCCTCTGCTTTGCCATCTGTTTCTATCCTTTTAACAAGCCTGAATGTAGGACAGAGAGCAAAGCAGGTACATTTTACAATTAGAAAAGAAAACTTTGAAAGAGTTAAACACTTTCCCTAAGTCACAGAATGCCAAGATTGGAAAGAAAAATAAAATTGCTTCCAATATTAAACTTTAAGGAGGAATAATTTCAAATGTGCCATAATTTGATAGTGGCTTGCATACCACATAGCAAACATTTAATAACTTGTGCAGAACTGAATTACGTCAAATAAACTCAGATCCTGGTCTGGGTGAAACAGCCTGAATGAGAAGAGGCTTTGGATATTTTTCTGCCAGTTGGAGCTACTCAAGGAGTATTTACGTTCACCCCTATGCCCTTTGCTGGGGTATGACACACTTGATCTTCACTTCCATCAACCCTGAATGGAGACCCCCATTTGTCAGTGTGTGTGAAGGCATGTGAATCCCTCTTAGGGAAGGACTCTGTTCATGGCTGACTTAACCATGACTGGCAAAACTCAGTGGATAGCAATTGATTCATTTTATAACCAATTCTTAGACCCAGAGAGTCATATGGTAACATTTTATCCTATCAGATCCTGTGATTTGACAAAATAAGAATGAACCACAGTGAGCAGGCAACTTACCTATCTCCCACTCATCCAGTTATTAATATAATTTTAGTCAAGTCAACATTAATCCTATTGTAAAAGGTTCTATGTAAAGCTAAGTGTTATGAAAAAACATGGAAAACTTTGGCAAAACATATAACCCCATGCCTATACTGCAATGTATGCTTTTTACATTGAACATAAATTTAGCTGAGATGTGCTTGGGAGTTCCAGAAAGCTGAGAGGTATTCATTAACTAGAAGTTGCATGAGAATATCGAATCAATACTAGGAAGACATCTTGAGATTTTCATGACAAAAGAGCTATTTGGTATACATTTTCTGATTAGCATTTTTCTCCAATAGCCTCAAAAATGCAAAAATGAAATTCATTCACAAATTGTCAAATGCCATGAGTCCAATTGTGTTCCCTAAGTAATAATATAAAGTGGATGTTTGAGAACAGAGTGAACTAAATCTTTCCTGATATGCCAAGATCTAAACGCCTGACTCAAAATTTAAAGCTTATGAAATATATAAGATAGCTGGGCATTCTAACTTACTAAGTGTGCAAAGTAAATCCAATTTTGAGAATGACATACCTTTTAACTGAGACCCAAGGAAGGAATTTTTTGAGCTTTATGAAATAATTGGAAAATTGTATGTGCTGAGGGTTAAAGTCCCATAGCTTTGATCATATTTAAGTACATAAGACCCCAAGAGAAAGAAAGAAAAATTAAACCAAAGGCTGTCCAACTCTTAGTGAGTTAAAATATAAAAAATTATTTGCTAGTAAGCAGTCATAATTGCAATGAAACATATTTATTTCCTTATTTTTCTCTTTTTGCTGTTCTAGGGATCAAACTCAAAGCATTGTACATACTAGGCAAGTACTATACCGTTGATCTATACCCCCAGTCCTCAAAGAAACATCTTTTTTTGGTTCAAAGTCTCAACCAAAAATAGTCTGGAAGGAAAGAGAGTTATTATATAAGCATTAATTAAATTATACAGACTCCAGGAAGAGAGAGTAATATTATGATTAATTTTCTTTTATCATCTCTGAAATGATAAGGAATGGGTTACTACATTAATAAGAAAGATTCTGAAATATAACATATATCTCAAGTTATAATTTCTATACTTAAAATTAATATCAATATATACTATCTCTGTTCTACTCCAAGACACAGACCTCACTTGAAGAATGTACCCATTTTCTTCAAACATAAAATTGTGCAATTATATCAAAACTGTTCAAGAACCTAACATTACATTATAAACTTTTTATCAATTAGTATAATCCAATTGCAAAAGATATCAGGAGCTGAACTTTATCCCCAAACACATTCCTAAATGAAAAGCAATAAGGACATTTCTGCAAGACATATTTTTATTAACTTTTGTCCTTTCTTATTTGTAAGAAACAGTTAAAACAATAGTATCTGGCTCCCAACCAAGGGATGTGTTTTTGAAACATTTTTGTACACAGCATAGAATAGAAAACAATTATACTTAATTGCAACTATAAGTGTATCCTTTTGATTATGAACAAAAATTATACTTCCACAAATGTGAAAAACCTCTTCCTTCCCTTCTTATCTCCCATATTCTATTTATGTTTTTAGTGAGAGGGAGAGACCTTGTACGGGGCAACACTGGCAGTAGAATCTAGAACTTCTCAATTGTTATCTACCATGGAATATGAATTATATCTGTGTGCTTATATATCTATAGACACATATATACATATGCACATAAGTGTATATGCCTCTATATACTTGTATATGCCCATATGAATTGTAAATATAATTAACTAAGAGATATTTCTAGATTTTAATGCAAAGTATTAGGAAAATATTGGATGTTTTATACTTTGAATTAGAAAAGTTGTGGCAATTACCAATTCAATTTCATTCATATAAGACAAGCCAAAATGACCTTAAGATTCTTCCTCTCTCTGTGTGTTGTCTTTCTCAGAAAAATATATACAAACACAAAGTTTAAGGTATAAAGAATTGAACTGACTGATTAATTTGGGGAAAATGCAAAGTAACTAAATATAGATTTTGTGGAATTAGTTGAAACTATAGAGCCGGGCGTGGTGGTGCACGCTTGTAATCCCCGCACTTGGGAGGCTGAGACAGGAGGATCGCACAGGTTCGAAGCCAGCCTCAGCTACATAGTGAGGCTCTCAGCAACTTAGTGAGACCCTGTTTCCAAATAAAGTATAAAATAGGGATGGGAGTATAGCCCGGAGGTAGAAAGCCTCTGGGTTTCACCCCCAGTACCAATAAAAAAAACAAAAAATAAAATAAACTATAGTTTCTTGAGGTATATTGAATTATATTTTAGAAACTGTTTAAATATGGTTCAACTTATAGTTCTTAGAACATAAATTTATAGAATGTGTTTACTGCGCAGTTAGACAAAACGATTCGGAATACTTAAATATTAATTTTTGCAAAAAAGTATATGCAAATTTATATAATATCATTATCAGATAAGTTAATATTTTTTATTTATCTATTTATTTATGTTACTTGGGATGGAACACAGGGACATTCTACCTCTAAGATTCACCCCCAGCCATATTTTTTTATTCTTCATTTTTAAATAGGGTTTTACTGTGTTGCAAAGGGCCTCCCTAAGTAGCTGAGTCTGACTAGGAACCGCTATCCTCCAGTCTCAGCCTCTTAAAGGCTGGAATTACAAATATGTGCCACCACAACAGACTTAATCTTGCTTTAAACAAATTCCAAGTCTTTAGTGTTCACTATGTTATTTTTTTGACACTGATTGAGTACCCAGATAAATCAAAGAGGTATGCAAAGACAAACATATCTGGCTTCCTACATAGGCAAAACTCAGAATCAGTTCAGACAATACACATATTATTTTTAAATGTGTGGCAAGTACCATCATAGGAATGTGTATAAACTGCTGGAGGAGAATGGTAGAAGGGATTATTAATGCTGCAATGGAAAGATAAAGTCAATTCATCCCAATGATTATTGCAAACCATTCAATAAATGGAACAAATAAACTATCTTAATGCCATTTTTAACAATGCACAAGGTATAGAAGGTATAAAAATCAGAGAGAATATATTTAATAGACCTTTTATGGCAACACTTTAGCCAAGTAACTGAACTGTTTAGATAGACTACAAGAAAATACTTCTTTACAAAGACTGCTAATCTATTACAAACCATGTTCTATGTTAACAGAAAATATTTTATATGCTAGATAATACTTGGATAAATTTGAAAGGAGCCATGAATAGCTACATAAATGGGGAAAATATGTGAAACATAAATGCAATTCTATGACAGACCACATCCTTGTCATTGGTTTATGTTTATTATTTGCTAAGAAAGAACACAAGACATTATGATTATTGGAAGCAAAATTAGATTTGTGGCAATATTTATAAAGAACAAGTAAAAAATAGGATGCTCTCTCTAATATGTAGAAGCTAGGGAGAAAAAGTGTCATAGGAGGAACTGTAGATGAGGAAGGAAAAATAATAGATGAATAAATAAGGCGATCTAACTGAGGGAGATGTGAAGGAGGAAGAGGGAAATTTCCTAACATGCATGATATACATTCATAAACTTATCAAAGTCAGTCAATAAGCCAAACATGAGAAGGGAGGAAGGGAGAAAGACTGGGGTGGAATTGGGTGAGGGCTAAATGAGTGATGTGTGCATGTATGCCTATATTTTAACTCATACCCCATTAAGATGTATGCCTAATGGTGCATTGTAATGCACCATTAAAATTAAAATAAATAAATTGATGAGTCTGATATGGAGTTCAGAGTCCTATGATATGGAGTTCAGAGTCCTATGACAGTGTTTGACTTTTTTTTTAACAAATGAGGTGAAATTTTATTTAATTATGTAGGTTTATAGGCTTATTTTTCCCCACAGAGTGAGTGGGTGAACAGTGGCAATAGGGACATTTGACACTGGAAAGCATTTCCTTCGCATGGGCTGGGGGTGCATGCTTATAATTTCAGTATTTGAGATTCTGAGACAGGATCATTGTGGCTTCAAGGCCAGCCTCAGCAACTTAGCAAAGACTATATCTTAAAATTTGGGGATAAAAAATAAAAAAAAGTCCAAGGTAGTAGAGGTAGAATGCCCGTGGGTTTAATTCGCAGTACCATGAAAACAAACACAAAAGTAAACCTTTAGTGTTAAATTATTTTAATCCAAAGAGAATTCTCTAACCATACCAAAAGCAAACACTGGAGCTCTGGCCAGTAAGCAGGGGAAGGAGAAGAAGAACAAGAAATGATTGTTTCCATGGTCACAAAGAATGGAATTCCTATCGGATGCAGCTTCGGTCATTTGGCTGCTCCCCAGAGGCATGAATACTTCTGAGAAATAGCACCATAGATATGTAGTGTGGGAAGTCAAAGGAAATTTCAGGGGGGAGGGAAAGATTCCCGTCAAGCCTCTGGCCACATCCAGGGCTTCCTTTTTAATGAGTTAATATAAACATCAAACCAAGTGCTGAATCAATGAATTCACCTACTTAATTTCATAGTTAATTAGTGGAAGCAAGTCTGAAATTAAGTGCTTACCCTGCGGAATAACCACACACACAGAAAAAGGCAACTGCAATATGGAGATGTTCTTGGCTAGACATAGACATAAAAGGAAAGAAATGCATATGATAAACATGATGGAAAAGCAGACAGGATGACCAGAAGATGCAAAGAAAGGAAACAAGCCATACAAGATCTTTGAGTGGGGCAGCAAGAAAAATGCATCTCCATCCTCTGCAGCAGAGTCCCACTATCTACAAAGAGTGGTATGCAATGCCTCAGGAATATTGAAGAGAATCTTCATCAAACTCGCTCATTTTGCAGAAACAGAAGTCTCCAGAAAGAGAGGAGAGTTGCTTAGATTGCTGTGGCCAGAGAACAGCAGAACCAGCACTACAATGTGACCTCTGACAGTGGTCCTGGGAAGCTAGGCTGAATGGCTCTGAATTTCCTATTTCAATCACAACCACATTCTCAATGCTTTTCCTAAGGCTTTCAGGTTTATATCTATAGAAGTGCCCTACATTACTGAAGTTAATGACAGAAATGGTGGTCACATATACAATGGTCCATATATATGATATATGATATATGATTGTGTGTATGTATATATATATATATATATATATACATATGCATATATATGTATAAATTCTACTTTGTGTGTGCATGAGTACATGTGTGTGTGTTCTCTGTGCTATACCCCGAGCCTCCCTTTTTTAAACTTTGAAACATGATTTTACTAAGTTACTACACTCTGGCCTTGAATCTGTAATCCTCCTGTCTTAGCCTCATATTTTCTGTGTGTGTGTGGTTATTCCACAGGGTAAGCACTCCCCACACTATATATCTGCTGCTGTCCTCCTATTCATATCATATACATATGAATTATCTTACTAAGAAATATTAGGATATACATTTTTTTGGTGGTACTTGGGGTGGAACCCAGATTCTTTCTACCTTCGAGCTATACTCCCAGACCTCTTTTATATTTTATTTGGAAACAGGTTCTCACTGAGTTGCTGAGAGCCTCACTAAGTAGCTGAGGCTGGCTTAGAACCTGTGCAATCCTCCTGTCTCAGCTTCCCAAGCACAGGGATTACAAGCGTGCGCCACCACGCCTGGCTAGGATATACTTTTTAAAAATATCTACTATCATAATCATTCACATTTAAAAATTGGCCCCAGTCAGGTGTGGTGGCCCACACCTGTAATCCCAGTCTAGGGAAACTGACACAGAAGGATTGTAGGTTTGCATCCAGCCTCCATACCTTAGTAAGACTTTCATCAATCTAGTGGGAATGAGACCTTGTTTCAAAGACAAAAAAAAAATAGGACTTGGGGTATAGTTTGAAGATTGAATGATTCTGGGTTCAATTCCAAGTACCAAAACAAAAAAATCCCAAATAAATGACCAAAGGAAAACAAAAATTAAAAAAATGAATGAGTCAGTTTTTTATAGTAACATTACTAGGTTTGTGAAAAACCCACCATATTCTACTTCCCTTCCAACTTGCAAGTACAAACTTTATCTGCCTATTTGATGGGTTAGTTTTAGCAGAAACCACTGTTACATATTGGAATAATATGCAAATAGGAACAAGAGATATAAAACACAAATAATTATAACTAGTCAGGGTTAGTGGCACATGCCTGTGATCCAGTTCGTGAGAGGATCAGGCAGGAGAATCATAGGTTCAAGGCCAGCCTCAGCAATTGAGATTGACCCTGTTTAAAAATAAAAAAAGGGCCGGGCATGGTGGCGCACGCTTGTAATCCCCGCGCTTGGGAGGCGGAGACAGAAGGATCGCATGGGTTTGAAGCCAGCCGTGCGCTGGTTTAGGAGACCCTGTTTCTAAAAAAAAAAAAAAAAAAAAAAAAAAAAAAAAACTAAAAATAGGTCTGGGAGTGTAGCCCGGAGTTAGAAGGGCTTCCAGGAACCCCAGTCCACACACACACACACACACACACACACACACACACACACACACACACAAAATAAATAAATAAAATGAAAATAAAAAAAAAAAAAAGACGGAGAGTGTGGTTCAGAGGGAAGCAAAACTCCACTACCTTTGTTTCAGTTTCAGTCCTTAACAAAACACACACACACACACACACAAACACACACATACACACACACACACACACACACACACACACACACACCTAACTAAATAAATAATACAAAAGAATTACAATTTCATCCTGCTTCTTAAAACAATTAAACAGAAATTTCACTGGCACAGTGGCACATGCTTATAACCCCAGTATCTGGGAAACTGAGACAAGAGAATTGCAGATTCAAAACCAGAGTGTGGTAACTTAGTAAGACTCTGTTTCAAAGTTAAAAAGAAGAGAGTTGGGAGTATAACTGAAAGGTAGCACACACACACACACACACACACACACACACACACACCTCATGCACACACAAACAAAATAGAAAATAAAATGGGAAGTTAGAAAATAAAGCATCTAGTGCACATGAACAGTTCCCTTTGGGACATCTACTTATCGTCAGGTTGGCACCACAGAACAACCAAAGCAGGTAGCCCTGTGAAGAGGGCCAGCTCATCACAGCCCGCAGAAGTCCACTGCTTTTCTTGCATCTCTGTTGGGCAAACAGCCACAGGGCACCTACAACTCCAAGTTACTGACTTTGAAGTTGAAGCTCTTTAAAGAGACCCTGTAAGAAACTAAGCAAAATAGATTTCCTTTTATTTCAAAGATGCCATACTGTTCCGTGGGTATCTCTAATATAGAAGATTACGTGGTCCCAGGAGAGTCTATGGGGCTATTAGGGAAACAAATTTAGTTAAAAGCGGAAGCTATCCTTCAATTTTAATTATTAAATGTTTGGTTTCACATTGTCAGTTGGGTGTTAGTGAAGGAGAATGATTTTTTTTTAATATGAAGCAGACATATGTACATGTATATTTATGTATGTATGTATGTGTGTGTGTTTGTAACATATATGGAGGATACATGAAAATCAGGGTGGAGAGAACCCAGAAATGCATGTCAAGGGGGTGATCTCAGCGAGCCTTCAGGCTAGATGAGCAAACAAGCAGCACATAAAATTATAATCCATACAAAGAATAGAGGAAATGGGAAAATATGGTGTAGCTAAAAAATGCATACTGGGATTTAGGGAGGAAGAAGGGCTGAGACTTAGAGGCTTTCTGGAGGACAGCCAGACTTCTATTTAACAAGTAAGGGCTTGCCAGTAGGAGCACAGTACAGAGCAGAGCCTTTGGTTATAAAGATTGACTGGGCAGAGAAGGGCAAAGCAGGGTGCCATTGCAGTTTTCGGGCATTCAAAAATGCTGAAAGCCTGAATCAGGGTACCAAAGGGGTATATTCTAGGGATAATAACAAGCAAAAGCCTGTTCTACCTTGCCGTCCCTGAGGGACGGGGAGCAATGGTTCAGATATTAGAAAATAGTAAGCAGCAGCAAGCCTTTTTCCTTTGTTTTTTAAAAAGCTTCAGAGTTGAGGATAAGAAGCCACAATTGAGATTAAGGTCACTTGCCATTCTTTGTACATAGTTTGAGGGTCAGACAGTGTAGTAGGTTATAAGAAGAAAAATTCTCGGATATCAAACCATGCCCTGAATCCACAATGTATTGCCATAATGTGCAGTCTGTTCCTTGTGTCTTGAATAGCAGAGAAATGTAAGTGGCACACACACACACACACACACACACACACACACTCCTTTAGGAGGCACTGCAGAAGTCATGGGCCAATTCAGGACACTGGGAAAAATGGGTGGAGACCAAATGTGTGTATTTCACTGAGCATGTGAGTGTGTCCCTACAGTCTGCGATCACACTGTGTTGTGTCTGTTCCCTGTCACTGTGTCTGTGTCACACAAAAGCAAAGCAAAACCAGGGCTATATGCTAAGGGAGTAAGGACTGATTGCAGGAATTGGCTCCTATTTGGTCCAATGTCTGAATAAGCTGAGAGCGTTGATTTTGTTCAATATCATCTTGGGCAAGACAGTAACAGTGGTGTCCCACAGATACATGTCCTTCTAACAGTCCCCTCTATACTCCTGGTGAGAAAAAAAAATAGTCTTAAGACTTATGGAAGAAAGGGCTCAATTTCTACTTTCTACTCATGGAGAAGAAAGTCTTTGGCTTGTTAAACCGAGAGAAGAAATATGTGGTATATACTTATGCAGCCAAGACTGTGATGAGTCCCATCATATCTTAAGGAAGATCTGAAGGAAGTCCCATCATATCTTACGTTTGGTTGTCAGTGATCACTGGCATATGAAATGTCTCTTCACTGTTACCAACAAAAGACAAACAATTGAGCCTCCTAAAAGACCCCTGGGGCTTCTTATGGTCATCTAAAAATGTTCAAAACAATTGGTGCAGGAAAAGCTTCAAAACCAAATACCAAGAATGGCTACTGGGCAGGAGGGGAAGGAAAAAACATAAAATGCAAAAAGTTGAGACAGTTCAGGTGTTTTGTGTTTTGATTTCATTAAACTTAAATAAATTTAGTTATATTTTTAGCCCTGTGTGAGAGGTGCCACAATATGATCAAAATAACCAGAGACTCAAAGTAGAATACTGCTATTTATTGACCCTGAGATATGGGTAAGTTATTGATCCTACCTAAAGTTCCCCTGTTTCACCTTTAGAAGTGGTAGAAGTGGATTTTTGCTTGTGTATGTGTGTGTGTGTGTGTGTGTGTGTGTGTGTGTGTGTGTGTATAGTGTGTGTGTGTGTGTGTGTGTGTACTAGGGATTGAACTCAAGAGCATTTTATCTTTGAGCTATACCCTTAGTCCTATTTTTTATTTATTTATTTATTTTCTTATTAATACAGTATTTATTTGTCTTCTCTCCTTCAAACCCTGAGCCATCCACTTTCCTCAGGCTGCCTGGGGAGGAAGAGGTAAAGATCATACAGGGTAGACAAGACAGGGGAGAAAGTATGGGGAGAGAGACTGTTCCTTCACAGGGCAAAGATGATGAGAAAGGCCACCATCAGGCAAAAGAGCCCCATGGCCTCCAAGAGGGGAAGCCCAGAATGGTGAAGGAGAAGGGCTGTTGCTTCAGAGAAGGGTCCTTGGTATGACCAATGATGAGGTTTCCAATCACAGTCCCAATCCTGGCCCCAGAGCCAGCCACCCCACTGTGGCAGCCCCAGCCCTGATGAACTTGGTTGCTGTGTCGATGTCCCTTGAAATAGTGCTGGTTTGAGAGCTGTGGCTAGGACACATGGGGTCAGGGGACACAAGACTGCCAAGCTGTTGAGGCCCTCATCTGTCAGTGTCTGTGAACAGTTGGGCACCACTGCAGACAGTGGTGGGCTCAGCAGCTGAGAGGTGCCCCTGACCAAAGAGGGGGAGGAGAGGAACTTGGAGATGGTGTACATTTTCAGGGGGTAAAGGGCCTTGGCAGGAGAGATTCTTCCAGTGAAGAACTTATTTTTTATTTTTGAAAGAGGGTTTTGTTAGTTTGCTGGAGCTGCTCTTAAATTTATACTTTTCCTGTCTCAGTCTCCCAAGTACTGTAATTAAAAGCCTGGGCTATTATACTAGGCTAGATTTTATATTTTAAAAGGTAAAACGTTTACAATGGTATGCATGGGCAAATTCCATTCAATGAAGGCCAATAGAAGACGGACACTTGTGGCCTGTGCTCCTTCTCTCCAGGAGTGCAAGTGACCAGGAGTGTGGGTGTTGTCAGTGGTTTAAAGGGCCTCTTCCAATGAGCTGTTATTGACTGAAGAAGACTCTTTTTCCCCTTGCTTTTGTTTTCTCATTTTCAAACAACCCTACATTTTCCCTTCCAAAAACAAGGACCTGTTCCTAGGAGATGAGAGGAACAATGCAAAAATAGCATGAACGTAGATGAAGTGGATCCAGTGAAAAATTGATAGTTACAGACCAATGATCTGCAGGAAGAACCGGACTCCTTAGATGTTATTAAATTTAAATATCTCTGTACAATATCACATTACATATTAATCCTTGCAGCAAGTTACATTGTGAAACATAGCAACCTCTTTCCTCTCTCCAACATGAGACATAAGGAAGATACTTGTGATTATTTTTTCTGCAGAACTTGATTCCTCTCCTCTTTCAATAGCTCCTAAATAGGAGTACATTTGACTCTTGATTACATTTTCTTGAAGCCAGTGATGGTCCAGGAGTGGCACATGCCTTAGAATAGTCCACTCAGCTTAGATCTCAGGATGCACTCTGTGATTTCTGGAATAAATCTGAGGCAGATCTTTCTTTGGTAGATGTTTGAAGAAATAGAAAACAATCATCTGACAATGCAAATGTCCCATAAATGAAGACTAAGCCAAGATAATTACAGAGAATATAGAGTAGGAGTCCTGATTTCACTGAGAATGTCTGATTTAACCATACCTGAACTCCACCTACTACAGGACTTTCACGTACTTGTATCAGTATTTTTTGCTTAACCTAGATTTTATTTCCAATCTAGGGCATCATTACTTAAATAGGTCCAAGTTAGCTGGGTGTGGTGGCATACGCTTGTAATCCCAGCATTCAGGCAGCTGAGACTGGAGGATCTCGGTTTGCGGACAGCCTCAGCTACTTAGTGAGGCTCTCTGCAACTTAGTGAGACCCTATTTCAAAATAAAGAATAAAAACACAGGGCAGGGGATGTAGCTCGGAGGTCAAATGTCCCTGGGTTCCATCCAAGACCCACAAAAAAATAAGTATATAAAAAAAGTAGGTCCAAGTTCAGTCCCACAAGAAAAAACTAGTATAGATGAACAAAAGCCACCTCCTTCAAATAAGATTAACAAAAATTTATTTTATGGATTCTATTACTTCTACTTTCAAAATTATACAGCTATTTAAAAAAAAATCGATGATGCCACAATTCCAATTTCCAAACTCATCTTCTCTAGATTTTGTCTGTTTTTCCACCTAAATGTGCACTTACGTTTTACTCTCATCTTCCTATAAAGCACATGCTTAATGATTGTGTCACAATACTGGTGTAAGGAAATGCCATTTTTATTTTCATAAATAATCGCTTAAGAATTTTCAGGTGAGAAGCACTCTGGTAGGTGTTTTACAAGTATTATTTCAATCCTAACCTATTCAAAGCCTGTATTACAGTATTTCCCCATGACAGATGGGAAAGTTGAGACTCAGAAGGATGAGTCAATTGTTCAAAACCACAGATCTCAGATGGGGCAAGGCTCATATCAGTCTGGTTCCTATGTCTATGTTTTCATATTATCAACCTTGAAGACCCATGGGATGCTCTAAAGAAGATACAGACATAGATCCTGACACATAGGATTCATTTTGGGGCAGTTAGTAGTAGTGATAGGGTTTATGCTTTGTCAGATACAACTTTGTTCCAAAATTTCTATTATATGGAGCTGAGAAAATGTAGAATACTTGTGTATCTAATAACACAAAGGTCCCTGGTGACTGATTTGACTGAAAAAAAAAATCCTTTTTTTCAGATGAGTATTTGGGCATATTTGCATAGAAGCCTAGGTGCAGCTTCAATGCCAGCCTAGGAGAAAGACCACCCACTGGCTGCTGCAACCCCATTCCTGATGCTCAATATCCAGGATATTTCCTCTCCACCAACACCTAGGGGATGTGCTGTGCTCGTTCCTGGCTGGAATGAAAGGCCCAGAGGAGCCTCACAATGAACAGTAGACAGAGAGCGATGGGACCAAAGCCTGTAATACAGACAGAGCCTCTGTCCCTTCTTGGCTGCAGCGGACAGCAGCAGGGATGGACCTGAAGTGATGGCGCAGTGCCTGCAAAGCACTTTGGCACATGCCGGGATATGAAAGGCTCTAATGAGACCCATTTCACAATTCACTGGCCACGTGCATTGGGCAGGCAAAGATTCCTTCCAAACATCCCTGTGATATATCCTATGACCCAGGTCTGCAGCAGAGTTGTCCCACCAGCTCAAGATGCCTCACTTTGCTTTCCTGGGCAGCGAAATAAGCTAAGTGAGAGGCAGCAATCTCTCTTTAAAGAGACAGGAGGCCTTTCCAACTGCAGAGAGAGTTCTCTCGCTCTCTAGCTCTCTCTTTCCTCTTTCTGTCTACAGAAACCTTCCAGTGACCTGCAATGCATGCTAATCCTTCCACTGGTGAAGAGAGTGGGCTCCTTCATAGTAAATTCATTGTTCTTTCTAATTGTCAGAGACTGCTGCACCACACTTGCCTGGAGCGATCCAATTAACATATCACCACAACACCAACCATTATAATATGTTCTGTGTCTTACCAACAAGGGAAAGCCCCAACCCTGCCTCCATCCACAGCTTCAGTCTAATTAGGTCTTTAGTACATAAACAGACGAGGGAAAACAGAGACCTGGATCGAAGACTATATATCTGTGACTCACTTTCTGCCTGAAAGCAACCTTTTGGAGTTGGGGCATTTTTGTTGTTAATGGATAATGAGTTAAGGGAAATAAGAATAAGAGAAAGGAGAGAAGAAGAGGTAAGGACCAGGGATGAAGGCAGATAGCAGGGATGGAGGGAGGGTGGGAAGGAGAGGCAAAGGCGGCTTGCTGCTTTGGGGAATTGAAAAACATGCAACTTCTGCTGGAAACTATCACCATGGCAACATTCAAACAATACAGAGAAAGCCTTCATAGTTCCATTCTTGCCTTCCTGAGCACCACTGTGTCGATGTTAACTCTTTTAGGGTGGCTTCTGACTTTCTGCCTTTTCAATTAGTAGACAACAGAGTTCCCTGGATCCCTCTTTAGAATGCATTTGAATCCAGTCACCCCCACACATGATCTGGTTTCTGTTAGGGTAACTCTAGAGATCAGCTAACTAGGCTATGAACATTCACTCTGCTCAAATTAGAATGGCCAGGATAAGATTCCAGTCACCACTTTCTCCCTTACCTCATGGCAAAAATCAGCACACACCCAGATTTGTCTATTAGCATCTATACATTTGACTGTAAAATTGACACTGAAATATATTTAAAGAACTATTTTTACTAGTTATGATGTTGCATGCTTGTGATCCCACTACTAAGGCTAAAAAAGGTGAGTTGAAAGTTTGAGGCCACCCTCAGCAACTTAGAAAGACCTTGTTTCAAAATAAAACATAAAGGGGACTAGAAGTATATCTCAGAAGTAGAATGCCCGGCATTCAATTCACAGTGCCAAAAAAGAGCTATTTTTAAAAGTAGAGTATTTAAAAGCTTTAAACATATTTTACAAAGCTATTATCAATATTTCAAAAACCCACCAGAAATCATACTCATAAAACTGTGTAATGTGCCAGGTGTGGGGGAGCACATCTATAATCCTGGTTGGGATGCTGAGACAGGAGGATTGTAAATTCATGACTAGCCTCAGAAATTTAGCAAGACTCTCAGCAACCTCAAGAGGCTCTGCTTCAACACAAAACAAAACAGAAATACTGAAAGAGCTACGGATGTAGCTTGGAAGTAAAATACCTCTGAGCTCTATTACTAGTACCACAAAAAAATTGCATAATGTAATTAAAGTATCCTTGCTTTTAGTTCAAATTTTGTCACATCCTGATAACAATAATCATCTAGCGAGTTTTGAAAAATTACAATTGCCAAGTATGTTCTTCTATTTATAAAACTGAGAAACAAATTGCAATATATTCATTATTCAAAAACATGTGTCCTTAGAGAAAAAAAAATTATGAAAGTTGGGCTAAATGGTACATGTATTGAAAAAAATCACCTACATCATAAAATGGGATCTCTTCATTTTAAAAATGTGTTACTTCATCCACTCTCTTATTGATTCTAGCAAATATTTTAGAAATGCCTATATTAGTTTGATGTGGGCCAGAAGTATTGAGGCCCATATCTTAAGAAAGTCACAATCTAGTACATTTTAGATATATAAGTAGACATATTACAACAATGATAAGATATAGCACAGCTGTATTAACCAGATGTTCATGGGCAGAAGACATGGAGACTTAGTGGGCCCAGAAGAGCTGGGAAAGATTATCTTGGAGAAGATCACTTGCTCTAAGCCTTGATGTATAAAGTATATACCAAACAAATGGCATAGCCTTCACAAAGTTTGTGTCAAAACTAGCCTGATGTTTTTCCAGAGAAGTGAAACACAGACAAGTGTAACAGTCAGCCAAGACAGGGAATGAATAGGCTGGCTAGACTACAATGTCAAGAGTATGGATTTTATTCTATAGATATATTTATAAAATATAGAGAAGGCAGCTTTCAGCTTTATTTCTTTGGATGATACTTCTGGAAGAAGAATGAATTATGGATCATACTTGAGAACAGTTGGTATTATCAGAAAGACTAGAGATATATAGGACAGAAAATGATAAGATCTGAAGGGAAGCAGTAACAGGACAGACAAAAACTGAGTTTACGATTGGATATGATGACTTGTTGGATGGAAAGGAGGTTACAGAGATATTGGTATATTTTGAAACAGTAAATATATAGGTCTCTGGAGTAAAAATAACCAGGTAAAGTGTTTGCATGAAGCTTTTGAGGTCTGTAGGAGACACAGGTAAGGAAACAGGATGTTTCTGGTGATGGAGATATGGGTGTCTTGACAAGGTGATTAAGGTTTAAAATTTTTCTCTGAAAACAAATCCAGGTGACATCTCTTGGGATTTTAGACAGAGAATAGAGAGTCACAGGGGAAGCACTCAGCATTTGAGTAGAATAGGAAAAGAAGAGGAAGATGTTTAAATGGATAAAGAGAGTGATTGATAAGTAATGACTCCAACCTCTGCAAGAGTTTCAGGAAGCCAGAGGCATACATGCATCAGATGCTGGAGCAAGACCATAAGCTAGAAGGACCACATTCACATTCAGGCATTGAGTCTCTACTACGAGGAGCCCACCTGGTGTACAAGATTTGCCATCTAAAGTCCAAACTTATTGGCATGGACCTTATTTTTCATACAATTCTGATTTTTTGGAGTATATAATAGCATTTTGCAAAGCTTTTCTCTATAGGAGATATATTGAGTGAGTTAAAACAGATTTTCCTGGATCTTTCTTGAAAGCTTTTTCTTCTTTACTTAGGTGCAGACTTGAATATTGTTGAAGAACTACAAGAATTTATAAGATACATAACATAAAGAACTGGAGAACTTTCCTTTCAGGTAGTGGGATGGGGAAGACTACAGATATCTCAATTCCAATTAAAATACCAGTATCAGTACCAGGTGATAACATAAAGTTTATGTTACTAGTTCAACAAGTTTGATTTTATTGATTCTAATCTTGAGTGTTTTTGTTTTTTTCAGTACGGGGAATGGAACCTACGGGCAGATTCTGCCTCTGCCTCTGAACTACACCCCAGCCCTATTTTTTATTCCTTTTTTTTTTTTTTTTTTTTTCGGTACTGGGACAGAACTCCCAGGCATTCTACCTCTGAGATACACCCTCATTCCTATTTTTTATTCTTTATTTGGAATCAGGGTCTCACTGAGTTGCAAAGGGCCTCACTAAGTAGCTGAGGCTGTCCTTGAACTGTGATTCTACCGTCTCAGCCTCCCAAATGCTGGGATTACAAGCATGCACCACAGCACAGGGCACTAATCTTGGGTTCTAAGATGAAGAAAATCAGAGTTTATTTCCAGCCCCATCATTTAGTTGCCCTATAACCATCATAAAAATAAATGGCCTCTTTTTGTTTCTGTTTCTTCCATGATGATTATAGAGAAAAACACACTTTATATTCTCATCATAGTAAAGTATACATATATTTTCAATATATCGACAGCATATGTTATCAAGTGCTTGATAAATGACATTACTATTGTTATTATTAAGTTATGTTTTTAACCCTGTAAGTGCTGAAAATTTTCATAACCACATAAAGCTACCATAAGCCTGTACTAAAGCTGAAATAACATTACATAAGGTTTTCATCATTTTTAGACTTTGTTATGAATTTGGTGACAAAAATACCAAACATATTATTACTCTCTTTGATTCTTGGCAAAAAAAAAAAAACTTTACAAACTTGAATAAATGTAGTACAGAATACTCACAGTCAATTAAATATTTCCATTTCTTTAGAAAATTAGTGAGCTATTACTTATCACTGCATACCATTCACCAAATAAATACTTGTATATCTTAATGCTCCCAAAATAATTGGGGGAAAAAGATGCTCAGTTTTATAGTTGAGAAAACTAAGATTTAGTAAGTTTACTTGGCCAAATTGGGAGCCATCAGTTGGCAGGTGGTCATACAGAGCTGAAAGACAATATTTGCCTATTTCAAATCTATAGTATATCCCCTGCAAACCTTCTAGCCATTTTTACCTTTTTACCTACACATCTGAAATTTTAACACTAATTCTACCTTTATCACATGATAGCATTATGTATTCATGTTTTATTAGCTTCCTAAGCTCACCTTGTTTCCTAAGATTAAGAATTATATAATTGTTTATTCCTGGAAGAGCCAAATTCTTAGGTAGTCAGTGTTTGAAGCAACCTAATTTTTTATCTTTATTTAAAAGAGAACATAAGACCTAAAGACGTGAAGTGACGTGTACAAAATGCCAGTCCATTAGCAACTGCACTTAAAATAAGAAAACTTACTATATCATGTAAATTTAAGACCTGAGTATTTCCAACATAAGAAAGACACCCAATGGTTCATAGCCTATGTGCTTAGTATGCTTGGTGTTTTTGTGTATACACTCAGTACATTCATTAGTATTTCTCATAAAAATTCTAGATTCCTGAAAGTCAGGCCTTTTTTTTTTGCATTGTGCATAAGTGTGTGTCTATATGTGTGAGCATACACAAAAGTATATGCATGCATTTGTGTCCTTTATAGGCATTGATTTCCTTTCTTTATTTCCAATTTTTTTTCTTTTGCTCTTTATTTTTGTGGTGCTGGGGATTGAATTCAGTGTTGTTCTACCTTTGAGCTATACCCACAGCCCTATTTTGCTTTTTATTTTAAAACAGGGTCTCACTAACTCATTAAGTTTCTGAGGGCATCACTAAGTTGCTGAGGAGAACCTCAAATCTGTGATCCTCCTGCTTCAGCTTTGTGAGTACTGGAATTACAGGCATGTTCCACCATACCAGAGAGAGTTTGATTCTTAAGCTAAATTTAGTCATTTTAGGAATGTTTATTGCATGCATAATATTTTACCAGATATTCCTATGAGGTGCTGAGGATATGCCAGAGAAGAAAATAAAGTCCTTACCCTCAGAGACTGTTATAAGCATATTTTCTCAAATATAATATCTGCTTAACCAAATTTCAACTGTCAAATTTAAATTTCTCTGGAGAAATTATTAAAAAAATGCAGCAGATTCTTGATTCCCTTCAGAGAATCTTCTAAGGCATTATTTACAAATCACTATTTTTTGTGCCTCTATTATAGAATACTTGACAATTCAACCAAAGTTTACCTGGTCACAGACTGTATTGACCCAATTTGACAATATTTTCCAGTCTTGGCTGAGGGAATAAAATTTCACCAAGATTATTCCAAACGGGTTTTAAAGATATAGGATCTTATTAAAAATGGTTGTAATATTTAGCTGTTACATCAATCTTAATCCCATAGATACATTGCTCCTTTTGATTTATGCCAGTTGCAAACATGAGTTAACAGTTCCCCCTCAACAAAGACCATGTCTGCTTATTTTGCACACCATATATTACCTAAATGCAAATCAGGGATGATCAACTTAAATGCGCATTTACTGAATGTGTGCTATTCATCACATATGATTTCTGCTTTTATAACCACTGTGGCCAGTTGTTGGTACCTTTATTTTACAGATTAGTGAACAGGACCAAAGAGGCTAAACAGTGCATGCAACACATATGGCCCAGGGAAAAGCTAAGTGTTCAAATTCACTTTGGATGCTAGAGTCTAAGTTTTATCTAATGTCTTTGTCATGTTCAGAAAGCACATAAAAGGTAAAAATTATAAAATGGTGAGAACTTGCATACACAACTTCCATCTCTCCTTAACATATGAGAAAACAGTTTTGAGAAAACAGTTTCAAATTGTTTTCATTAAAAATGTATAAAAATCAAATGGGTAACTCTCCAACCTGAGTATATAGGTATCCACAAACATGCCTCTAAAATAACAGTCACTATGCAATAAAATTCAAATTTTCCTTGTAGGAAGAATTCTTTGGAGGCCTGTTGAGAAAATGGACAAAACACAGTTCTACTACTGTAGAGACTGAAATTATTATCACTGACCATGACTGGCCTGACTGGTTTCCTCAAAAAAAAAAAACCCACTGTAAGTTGGCATTAGAAGTTGGCACATGCACACAAAAAGACTTGTATATCTACATTAAATCTTCTTGATCCAGTACATTATATTGATCCTTTAGTCTATCACAGATAAAGACATTATTTAGCTAATACAGGAGTCATTATGACCAGGGGAACTGTGAAACCAAATTGTGGGCTTTGGACCCTTAATATTAATAATAGAATTCTGTACCATTAATCTAAATTGGGCAATTGAATGGATATTTGCTTTTGTCTTATGCATCCCAGATCCAGACTATGCTATATGTATCCAAAAGGCTACAATTTAAATATAAAAGCCATCTTCTGCAACTTTTAGTACACAAATATTCAAGACACAATAGTGTCATCATTTCTCCCTAAATTCTCATTTAAGTATATATTTGTTAAGATTTATTTTTATGCTTCATAATTTATAATTTATATTTTGTCATCTGAAAAATTATTTTATATCTACAATGATTTCAGGTATTCTGTTCTAATAAGAGTTCAGAAGAACCTGACAGCTATTTTAAGGTCAGTCATACAATCAATCTCTGGTTCTCAAGTACAACCATGAGGACTGTCAGAGTGTGTGGTGGGACTATTCATTCTCAGGAAGTTAATTCAAATTAATTAATCGAGAATACCCATGACAAACAGTCACTCTTAGAGGACCTATTTTGCTTGGGCTTTGCATAACATTAGTTTTAATTCACAAAACAATCCAACAAATTAGATATTATCCTTCCCATACCACAAATGAGAAAATTGAGGGCCAGAGAAATTCAAAGTGTTACCAAAAGAGTGAAGTTATTAAATAAGAGAAAGAAGACAATTAGAAAGGTAACCTAAAAACTTATGACACCTAGCAGTTCTGGCCCTGGGTTCCTGGGTAGACCCTAAAATACAACTACCTACTCATCTATGCCACTCAGTGAGAACCAACTTCTGCCGTGAAATAAACTGATAGGCGAAGTCCCAGTTCTATCATGGCCATGATCCTCTTAGTAGTCCATGAAGAACATGGCCCAAAATGCAGAGCCAACTTTCACTGCCAAGCCAAATGAGCTAAAACCCCAAACTAAGCCTGTGTTCCTAACTGTAATGCTACTGAAATGATTCACCACATGAAAAACATCCTCAGATGCCCTATCAGTGGAGGTGGGTGGGAAAACACATTTCAGCCCACATTAAAAAAAAATTCTCTCTCTCTTCCCATCCATCCCTCCCTCCTTTCTCTTTGGAATGTCTGTATGTGTGTTAAGTGTGGAAAGTACAAGAAAAAGGTGATAATGTCTAGAAGTGGGGGATGCACTTTGAGGCCTTATCGGTGGAGCACCGAAGAAATGTTGGTGTCAAGGAACACTGATAAACAAGACACAACCTACCCTTGACTGGCAAACTGAAGGCCAGGGTTCCAACATGAAGCCTGGAGGACTTGCACCAAAAAAATGAAAGGCATCAAATTACTTTTTTTCCATATTACTTTTATTGTTAGTTGTGCTAAGTTGCAGCTGATCAAGAACTTAAAAAACTTGAGTCATTTTATGACCATGAATGATGATTTAACAGTGGTCAAATGAAACAAAGCAAAAAAAAGGAACAAACAAAAAACACACAGAGCAGTATGATAAGCTATGAAGAAGACTTTAGGGAGCTCAGGGGGAAAAAAATAGACCCTGCTGAAATGTTTTTATAGGTTGTTAAATTTATTGCCTGATCCGTGTCCCAACAGAAAACATGTGCCCGGAAAAATAAATTAAAGAAGTTCTCAGCTGTAGGCGAGTTTAGTTAAGGAGTAATGAAATGGATAAGAATGGATGATGTAAGCAAAAGAACAGATTCACATGCTTCTAGTGGGGTGTTTCTGGTTTCTATTATCACTTCTGTAATATAAATCTAACTCCACAGTCCTTTAACGACTCTCTTGAGTCCATCACTTACAGGATTAAATGCTCCCAATGCTAAGAAGGGACCCAAGAGACAACTGCCATTCATCTCCTTGGGGATATGCCAGAGTTGTACATCTTATTTTAAAAATAGCATTAAAGCCAGAGTTCCAGCCAGAGTTGAGTGAACTATAAGGAAGGAGGGAAGGAAGGAAGGAAGGAAGGAAGGAAGGAAGGAAGGAAGGAAAGAAAAGGAAGGAAAGAAGGAAGAAAGGAAGGGAGGGAGGGAGGGAGGAAGAGGATCTTGGAACTTACAACCTTTGAGGTCTAGACCGGCAAAAGTTTATTTCATGCTCAGGAGCTAGTGTGTCTTAATCTGTCCCCTCTTAATAAAAATGATAGCTCTGTGGACAGAAGAAGCCCTGCTCCCTATGCCTGATTCGGATGCAGTTTGGATCCGAAACTTGTCTGCTCTTTTGAGGTTTGAGTGAGTCACCTGTCTTATACTGCTTGGCCATTACACAAAGAGTTATAGTTTCTGTAGGCCTCAGTTTTCTTTTTTATTGGTACAAAATATCGGAGGAGTCATCTGGCTCTAAAGTTCTATGAGTCTGCGATTCTGATAGAAGGCCCTAGAGAGGAATATAGAAGGGTGAAGAGGAAGAGATCCGAGAAACAGGAAAGCTCCCTAACTCTGGCAGCTGTGCGGGAGGAAGAAGTGGATCCTGCAGGCTCTGAGGCTCCCTATCATTTTTCAACATTTCTTTATTATTATTTTGCTTGGTCTCTTTTCCCTTTACAAAGCCAAAATATGACAAACATTTGTGTTCAACACACAGACCTTTTCTTTGGCTTTCTTTTCTAAGTTACGACAGGACACCGGATGTCTGGGAATTTTTTTTTTTTTTCTTTTTGCAAAATAGTGTCTTGGTGATGCCGAAAAGGTTTCTGGCAAGACCTAAGTCAACTGTTCCAAGTCCCCTACAACCTATGTACAGGCTGTCTATCATCTCAAGAAGTCCTGAGTGAGAAGAGAAGTGGGTCCTTCTTTTTTAATTCCTAGCACTGAAGGACCCTATGAATGGGAAGACCACCATTAGATGGGTTTGTGTAAGAGAAATTGAGAAAGTGCAGCCAACTCTCTCCCTGGGCTTTCTCCCCCAGGCCTACTCTTTTCCCCTCAAACCACCCACCAGCCAGGAGCTGTCCTTCACCTGCTTGGTTTATTATCATATTTTTGTGATGATACATTCTGTTGATCTGCAATGTCAGGTTGGATAATGAAATTTAAATTGGGTCCCTTCGATTTCCAATAGCTAAACATTTGTGCTTCTAACTCCAGGGCTTCCATGTAACTTAAATATATTCTAGAGCATCAATCCACATAGCACCCGTACCCCACACTGCAGTAGTTATCTTGGGGATATCCCCCCTCCCCTCTGATTATTTACAAAAGCAAGCGTGTGCCCAGGATGCAAATAACCTGCATTATTATAGCAAACTGGCTTATCGGTGAGCACAGTCTGATGGAGGAAATGCGTGGGCCACCCTGTCACTTATTTTCTAGCTCCCAGGAGCCAGGTCTTTGGATACCGGAGGGGAGAGGGGATAAAGAGAAAAAGAACACTAAATCAATGCACACTGTTTTATCAATACATAAGAAAATAAAGATCACTCACTGTATTTCAGACTCGTCACTGCAACATCCAGATGGAAATCCAGGTGGTTAAGAACAAGAGAAAATGCATGATCTTGACACCAAAATGAGAAAAGAAAAAGGAGGTTGATGAAGAAAAATCCAACTGCAATTATCCGTCAATTTTAGTCAACATAGGCACACATCCAACTGTGCTCTGCTGGGTTCTCTTCCCCAATCAATGCCTCATTCTGCCCCGGTCAACTTTTCTTCTCTAAAATTTCTTTGCAGATGTATTATTAATTTCCTCTCCTCTTATGTGAAATTCAAAAAGAAGGAAACAAACAAAAAAACACCATATCGGGTTTTTACTTTCCTAAAACAGCTCCAAACTTTGCACTCCAGAAATATCTCCTTGGCTTACTTTCTCCTTTACAGAGAAAAACGAACATACTTTTTCTTTGTGGATCCGTGGTTCTCCATTTCCAACCATCCTTTGGGGCAGGGGGAGCAGCTGTTTATTATTATTTATTTGCCAGACCACACCAACCCCCGCAGGTCTGATAGTGGTTTATTTCATTTCTCACTGCTCCCTGTGTGCACATATACACATTTCGGTTAAGATCCAGGTCTCAGAAGAAAAAGCTTCGTTTTTCCTCCTCTCTTGCACAATCAGAAAATCCACTGCGATAGACTCCAAGAGAGAGCTGCGTCCCGCAGCCTTCATTTTTGCAAGGCACCCAACAGCCACCGCCACCAAAAAAAAAAAAAAAAAAAAGAAAGAAAGAAAGAAAGAAAAAGAAAAAAAGTCTCCTTTTACATCGTCGATTCCTCTCCCCAGCCTCCTTTTCGAAAAAATTGGGGATCAACTCTCCCCACTCGCCACCCTTCCGGCCGGCCCCTTCGCCAAAGATCTGATTAGATTTCGCATCACAACCCAGTGCGCAATTGGATTTTTGATTTCAGCCACCCGGCCAGGCAGCCACCTTCCCCTCTCCCCTCCAAACTCCCCGTTATATCCTGTCTCCTTCCCTCCACCGCCTCTGCAATTTCATAATCTCACGTTAAATGGAGTGCGGGGGGCGGGGGCGGGGGCGGGGGCGGAGGTAGAGGAGGAAAATCTCAAGGCTCTGTCAGCTGTCAAGAAACCCATTCCTCCCCCTTGCTACTTTTTTTTTTTTTTTTTAAGGCTTGGGGTGGCTTTGGCTCTGTCCCCGCCCCCACCCCAGCACCCGGTCCAGGTCCTCCAGGTGTGGCAGAACTCCACGATCAGGCCGGGATCACAGGGGAGACGCGCGCTGCGGTCCCTTGTCGGTGGCCCCTGCTGGACCGCGGGTCCCCATCGCCTCCTCCGCGGGCAGCGGATCCCGGGGCGCCGCGGCGACGGAAGTTCACACTGGGGCTTTTATTTTAAACGGGGAAGGCGATGGTGGGACCGACGGTTGTTAAACAAAATTTAAAAAGTCAGAAAGAAAAGAGAAGGCAAAGAAAAATAATTTTTTTAAAGAAAAAAGAAAGGAACTTAGGGGGTTAAAAAAAAAAAAAAAAACTCTAATCGCTGGCTTCTCTCATCCTCCTGGAAGGAAACTGCAGCTTTGATCTCATTTCCAGCTGCGTTGGGGACATTTTAGAGCCACAAGTTGGTTCCTCTTGGCGCAGACCTTCGCGACGCCGGCTGGTCCTCTGCTATGAGATGCGATCTCCCGCGCGCAGCGGCTGGGCGCCCACCTTAGCGCCATCGCCCAGGTCCGCGGCTCCTCGCTCGGCAGAATCCCGGGCCCCCTTCCATCCACTTGGGCTGGAGCCCTCTTCCCCTCCTTCTCCTCTCTCCCCTCCTTTCACCCCAAAGAAATAGATGCGCTTCCTGCGCCGGCCGCAGCTACTGCCAGCCTAGGCTGTCTCTGCACTAAAGCCACGTCCTGTCAGTTAGGGTCTTAGCTCCCCAAAGCTCCTCTCGGACTGCAGTCCCCTTCCCTCCTCTGCCCCTTTCTTTCCCCTTTCCTTTTTCTCTGCTAGTGATCAGTAAAATACAATTACCCAATTACCTCCCATCATCTTAGCAGTGATTGGTCAATTGCATTAACACTTGAAGTCAGGGAAGAGGGGATTGGAGCCTCTGAGGTGTGGCACTGCTGCCCCCTGGAGGGCATATCCGGGACAGCGGCGTTTCAAAGCCACCCCCACGCAAAGAGGTTAGTATTAGGCAAAGAAATTCGGTCTGTGTGGGAGAAGTAGTCATTCCCTCCCACCCCCGAAAAGCCTGCCTATTTTCATTTAGAAAATCCAGGAGTTTGAACTGCAGAGAGGAAGACGCGGAAATCAAATCACCACTAGGATTCAAAATTATCACCAAACACCCAAAGCTGTTGCTTTCGAATTGCAGGGTGAGAACCTCTCCCAAGTCGAGGAGGAGGCTAGTTCCAAGGTAAAAATTAGCACAGTACTATTACTTCGAATTGGCTCAAGAGAAAGAATCAGGAGTAGCTCTGAAGCTACTGGGGACGGAGCCTGTGGTCGGTCAGGATAATCTCACCAGGCTGAAGCAACTGTAAAGGCGAGATAGGAGCCTTCAGCCTATGCCGTGTTGCAGTAAATTGGCCTGTTCAGTTTGTACAAGACATCCAGGACAGCTTGACAACTCAATTCCAACATCCCGTCCTGGGTGTAGGCTCCTCCATCAGCCTTTGTTAAGGGAGCTGTTGGCAGATTTCAACTCCTCTGTGTCTCAGAAGGAGGGACCAGGTCAGCCAAGCAATGATATCAATAGTATATCTATATTGCTTTCTTTGTCTACTATATAACAATCACAAGACCTTTTCTGTGCGCTGTGGTTACTGGTTTTATGTCATTCCGTAATGTGACCTTGAGAATTGAAGTTGATAAAGTTAGGAATGACAGTTCAAACAATAAAAATGTATATCTGTATGTGTGTGTGTTGGGGGGGAATGGAGGACCCATAGGTATTCCTCTCTGTTTCATGTTCTCTAAGTCAAGACCTTTGTGTTGATTTTCTTTATTTTTTTCAGAGATCAGGATATGTACTTGGTTTTAAAATAGTTTTAAACAAAGTGAGTAACCCAGCACAAGAAGTGGCATCAGACCAAAAGGAGAATATTTTTACTCAAGGAGGATCAGAGGCATAGCCGAATTCACACCAAATGCTCTTTTTTTCCGCTGTTGCCTTTTTAGTACCATATATATTTCCTTGCTTAGATTTAAATAAATTACATCCATAAACTTCTTTGGGGGCTAGGGATATGCTGTAATACAGATGTTTGATGTCAGAACCTACAAGGGGAAAGATCTTTCCTCATCCATGGATTGAAATTTATTATGATGTTTCCATCTTCTGAGAGGCTTTGATGTAGTTACAAATCACATAAACTGTGAATTTGTTAAGGGATATTGATATTGCTTCCATTTTTAAATGAGCGCAAAGTATTGATCAGCTCAAAACATTAGAAAGTAGCTGAGTATAGTGTGTGTGTGTGTTGTGTGTATCTATGTTACTAGGAATTGAACCCTGAGAGTTCTATTGAGATACACCCCAGCCCTTTTCATTTTTTTTTTGTTTTTATTTTTTTTGGGGGGGGGCAGGGTCTCTCTAAGTTACAGAGTCTGGCCTCAAATCTAGGATCCTCTGTCTCAGCCTCCCAAGTACTGAGATTACAAAGAGTATGCCACAATGTTCAGCTTGAATATATTTTAATTTGTGTTTTTCAACTGCAGTTTATCAACTAATAACCTATTGAAAACTATATTTACTAGCTGCACCACCCTCTGGTTTCAAAGTACACTAGAAGCCATTTGAAATATAACTTTACTCTTAAGGGAGAAATTGACTGCAAGGGAAAGGCCAATGATTTGTTTACTTAAAGCTGATTATTAACTATCTATGAAACATCTTTAACACTTTTAGGATGAATCAATCTATTGAATAAAACAGCAGGGAAGAATCAGTGGTGGTTAGCCAAAATTAAAAAGGAAAAAAGACTTCCTTTTCCTGTTTAACCTCACACTAAGCAGCTACAACATACTTTCTCCCATCTCTCTTTGAAGCACAGTGTAAGTCCTTGAATTAGTCATTTGTCTTTCACTTTTAGATTTGGAATCTACCAGGTGATGACTGGGAATCTATATGCATGGTCTTTTGCTAGACTTCTCAAATACATCACTTTACTTAATCCTTAAAACAATCTCCTGAGAGATTTTGAAGTCAAAGAAAGTGAAGTTTAAAGCCACACACTTGGTCAATGGCAGCCATGTTTCAAACCCAAACCTACCTCAGTTCACATTCTTTCAGTTTTGACTCCATTTCGAGGTTGTAGGTAACAGGGAATACCTCTAAGACAAGTCACGAGCATGCAGGCTGTCTGTCAGCATTGATGCCCAGAGATACATTTGTAATGCAGTGGGGGAATGGCATTGCCACAGTTTACACTGAATGACCTTTCTCCAAGAACATTGAAAATAAGTGGTAAATAAGCTGTCATAAAAACACACGTTGATGCCAGGCGTGGTGGTGCACACTTGTAATCCCCACACTTGGGGGGCAGAGACAGGAGGATCGCACAGGTTCGAAGCCAGCCGCGCACACTGGCTTAGGAGACCCTGTTTCCAAATAAAAATGTAAAAATATAGGTCTGGGAGTGTAGCCTGGAGGTACAAGGGCTTCCAGGAACCCCAGTACCACACACACACACACACACACACACACACACACACACACACACACACACGAAAAAAAACCCACGTTGAGCCGGGCATAGTGATGCACGCTTGTAATCCCAGCATTCAAGAGGCTGAGATGGGAGGATTGCAGTTCACGGACAGCCTCAGCTACTTAGTGAAGCCTTTTGCAACTCAGTGAGACCCTCTTTAAAACTAAAAAATAAAAAATAGGGGTGGGTTTCAGCTCAGAGGTAGAATGCCCATCTCTAGTACCACAGACACAAAAGAAAATGTGAAAATTTAATAATTGTTAATAACACTTAAGTATAGACAGTCATGCAGTAGACATTGCTAGGTATTGCCAACAATCATAGGGGATGGATTCAAGCAAATTTTTTTTTATAAAACCTCTCTTAGAAGAAACAATCATCCAATAACCAGTCCATCAAGTCACATCTTTATACTCACAATTAGTCTGTCTAGTTATCAAAATCAGCAATGTGAGGAAATAGATGTCATTAAAATGAGAAGAATTGAAGAAGTGGGGCACAGTGCATGGCAGGTTTGGTCTATGGACTACAGAATTCCGTGTTTCTCCTCTGAATTAGACATTTAAGGAGTGAAACAAAATTGTCATATTACTTCACTGTCTGTTGGTGAGTCTAGCTGGTGTAATCTTTAGCAAACAGCAGGGGACAGCATCTTGTAATCAGAAATACAAAATAGCAAATGGAATGAATTCAGTAACTTTGCTTAAAGGTGAAGAAAATATGAATGTGTGTATTCTATTTTTTAACTGGATATAACAGACTTTGGGCTATTCTATTGAAGTCTAATACATCCTTAATGTTCGAGTCATTATTCTATGTTATAAATCCTAGAAATAGATGCTCCCTTTTTCTTCCAATGTTATTACAGAGAAACCAGAAGATCCTGTGGAATAATCTTGTCAAGCTTGCCTCTATAGTCACATAATGGTGTGGATTAACTTTATTAAATTAACTTACTTTTGAGAAACTTGTTTGATGTTAAAATACCAAACTTAGTAGTGGGAATTTGTAACATGCGTGATGCTGGAGTATATTTCATGGATGCTGTATTTCAGAAGTAAAACATACTATAAACAACCATATATCCCTTATTTCTTGAAAATATGGATGAGAATGCTAAGGTCCATATATATTTGCTAATGTCTGTTTTTTCCAATGCCCTCCTTTTATGGTCACTGCAGCTTTTACATCTTTATAAAAAGTCCAGGCCTTACAACATTTAGACTTATTAGACTCCCTGGGTCCTGGTGCCTTTTATAATCTGTGCTAATAGCTAGCATTTAATGGGAGTTTACAAGTGCCTAATATAGTTCTAAGAATGTGTAGATTCCAACTCATGTTATCTTCCCAAATATCAGATGTAGAAATCAATGTAATTTCAGATTATAGATTTGGAAATTAAGTTGGAATTAAAAAAGACACCCAGAAAGCCATGAAAGAGGTAAGACTTTAACTTAGGTTATTCTATTTTTTCTTTCTTTCTTTCTTTCTTTTCCTTTTCTTTTCTTTTTTTTTTTTTTCTTTTTTTTTTTTTTTTTTGCAGAGGGAAGTACTGAGGATTAAACCCAGGGACTTTCTACCTCCCCAGACTTTTTTTTTTTTTTTTTACTTATTTTTTGTTTGAAACAGAGTCTTACTACATTGCTGAGAGTCTCTCTGAGTTGCTGAGGCTGGCATCAAATCTGTGATCCTCCTGTCTCAGATTCCCAAGTCCTAAGATTATAGGTGTGTGCCACATCACCAACTAACTCAGGATAGTTCACTTTAGAAATGGTGGCTACTAACAAATACTTGCAGTGAATAAAAATAGTTTACTCATGCCTATATTTGTTCCATTAACCATGACTGATTTACACAAGAAAATGTTTATATTTTCAATGCTTAGCATACTGTTGAGTAAATAGATGTCTCAGATTATGATATCAAGGAATGGAAAGACCTATGCCTTTTTCTTACCCAATATTCTTTTCACTGTGGTATGAAAAATGTTAGAAGAGATACTTATGACAATGGTTAAAATAGAAAAACAGAGAGACAGTACTATGGAAAAGGATAATTTCTTCAGAGAACTGTATAACTTCTAAAATAGCGACTGATTCAAATAAACTGTTCCATTACTTGGTGGCTGGAAACAGCAATAATTTATTTCTCATGAGTCTGAAAGCCAGTAAGATATTGGTGAAATGGCTCTGCTCATCTTGGCAGACTGCACTGTTTGCTAATCTAGAATGATCTTGGCTAAGGTCAATGGGGCAACTCCACTCCACTCCACTCCACTTCTTTCTCTTTGTCAGTTTGGTCCAAACTTATATCTTGGTAATGGCAGAAGTCCAAGACAGCAAGAAGAAAAGAATTAGTTTTTTTTTTCCAAACATCAGAGTGAATTAAATCTGCTAATTTCCCATTGGACAAAGCAAAGCAGAGAGTTGATCCTATTGTAATGGAATGGGACAGGAAGTCACTCATCTGCAGTAGAAGGTAGCTGCACATTTATATAATAAAAAGATTGCCAATCATTGCACTCAACCACAACCTCTACTTTATAAATAGCATTATTTCCTTGGTGATTACTGGGTTTTACTGAAAATAAATTCTCCAGCTTAGAGATAATTAAATCACTTATTTCACAGGATGTATAACCATCTTCCTTTATGGGCAAGATGCTGTAGAAGGCATCACCAATACCTCCCCTAACCACCATCATCTCTGATTTCCTGATGGTATCTATTGATGCTGTTGTAGGAAGGACTTACACACAGCTACCTGACTCTCTTTTATTACGTTACAGAGACCATGCTCAGGTCTCTGGACTTGTTGATGTTAGAGTTTCTTCTTGTATATTTTGCCCACTTTTTAGCAGCATTAAGCAAGGGAAAGAAAAAAGTGGATGAGAAAGACCAAGAAAAGAAATGATAAAGAAAAAAATCTGAGGCATATATAATACGGAGAAACCAGAACACTGAGACAACAACTTGAAATACATAGAAAAAAGATCTATACTTAAATATACAAAGTAGTTCTTAGAAATAGCTAAGATAAATAGAAAAATAAAACACAGTCAATTTGAAGAATAATCAGCTATTTCAACACATATTGGTAAACACATTGCCTAGCCCTTTGTCTTCTAAATAAATTCTGGTTGACTTGATGAATGAACTGTCCACCTGGTTGGGGGATGAAAGTGGATAGAAACTACTTTAGGCTAATCAAGCAATGATTTAATATGGCCAGAATTTTATGAGAAGTTAAGTGTGAATACCTGGGGGCATTGGACAGAAGAGCTGTAGCTCATCTGTGTCAGGAAGTCCAAAAGAACACCACAAAAAGAAATATTAATGTGGTAAAAGCCACATAAATGTGCATGCACAGTGGGTTGATGTAGAAATGTTCATTTTGCAGCCAGAGGAATAAGAACAAGACATGGTCTAAAACGAAAATAAATAAAAGCCATTCCAAAAGATTAGCAGAGTTTGGGTTCAAGAAGCTTCCATACTCATCTAAGGGATCAATTGTTAGATGCCATGTAGAGAATCCAGGTTTTAAAAGAAGTTGTAAATATTATTTCTAAAATTATGTCAATTTCAAAAGAAGTCTAGAAAGAAGAATATTAATGAAGAAGAGCACCTTGAAGGAGGGTCCCTCCTTTTTCAGACCATGCTGGGCAACTAGATAAACACTAGGAGTGATTTAAAAAGAAAAAGAACTACTGTAGGCAATTTGGTAACTGATGCTGAGTTAATTAATACTCTCCTACATTTTTTGGGGGGGGGCGGGGGGGGAGCTGGGAGACTCCCAGAACTTCTTTATTCTTATTTTGAAACATGGTCTTTCTAAGTTGCTGAGGGTCCTGCTAGGTTGCTGAGTTTTGCCTGGAACCTGTGAACCTTCTTTCTCAGCCGCCTCAGCACTGGATTACGGGTGTACAGGACTGCTCCTGGCTAAGACTCACTTACCTTTTAGAACCCCTTTTTCAATACTGACCCCAACACTTATAAAATACAATCTCTTTTTATCAAACATTGCTAAGGTATGTGGTATTTGTTCTCAGATTCTAGACAGTGGTATTTTTGTACTGTCTAAATTGGGAAGCGTTGCACCAGGAAGAAAATTGCCCGTAAAGGTATCTTTAAAACTCCACTAGGAATTAGTAGATGGTGTGAATCCAGTTGTGTAATTTGAGAAGACAGCTGCATTTTATCCAGCTAAATCAGCACTTGATACTAAACAACTCCCTAAGAATGTCACTTTATTTCAGCTTCAGCCAGGCAGTGCAGATTCAAGAAATGATAGCCTTGTTCCCCCCACCATTTTACTATTGTGCTTTCAGGAAATGAAGTGCGAAGATTTCAAAATTCAGTTCTCTTCACATTTGAAGATTCATTAGCACATCTGTGATTCCAGGCCTCCAGCTGACTTGGTAGTGCATGATTCAGATAATGTTAAGTCATGTGCATTTTTTGAAATGTCCAGGTTGCTAACATGCACAATATTTTTTAGGAAAGAAAATGACTATCAAGCAGATGCTGCAGATTTGTGGTGAAAAAAAAAATCTCCAGTATTTTCACTGAAAATGAAAACATCTTTATGGCATGAATGAAACATTATTCCAAATAAATAAGCATAGGGATATATATAAAGAAAAAAAAAGGTTTACAAAGTGGCAATAGGAGTGGAGTAGAAATACTTTGGCACACTATGTAGACCTTTTGAATCCATTAATATTGTGTTAGTTTTATAGGGCCACTGAGAAATAAAATATAGATACCTTTTAGCAGATAAAGGACCATGTGTTATGTGTGAGAGTACAGTGAGCTTGCCCAGGGTAAACAGGAAGTGACTGTTAAGTGATTGAACACTTGACACTTGGTTGAAACCTTCAGTTGACACTCTTTGAAAATAGATTTTTTGGTGCACATTTTAGGATTTTTATGGAGAGTCACATTTTCTTTGGAATAATGAAAATATCGATTATGCCACATTAAAATTTAATTGCTTTCTTTAATTCCTATAAATGATTTCATATTTTTTGCTACTGTCCTCTTTAATATTAGGGTCTGTGTTAAAAGGGCCACATGAATTTCTCCCTTCTATATTTAACTTTGTTTCCTGTATTTCTTTGACTAGAATATGGCAAAATTTTAATATTAAAACATGTTCCTCGACCCCCCCCTCTCTCATTAGTACTGGGGCTTAAACCCAGGGACATTCTACTTCTGAGTTACATCCCCAGACCTATTTATTTGTTTATTTATTCATTTAATTTATTTTTAAATTTGAAACAGGGTCTTGCTAAGTTTTTGAAGTTCTGGCTAAGTTTTTTGAACCTTTGATTCTTCTGTCTCAGCCTCTCATTAGAGGTGTACACTATCACACTTTTTCCTTTTTATTATTTTTTTGTGTGTAAAACTATAGCTTCAATCTTGGATATTGTTCTTTACCAGAAAAAAGGACTGAATAAGCAAGTTTGCACATGGGTGCTGACAATTTATTTCAGTTCAATCCAATCTGTTTATTTATTGAACATAAATTTATTAAGTATCCACTGCGGTGGATCCTGTAATCTAACAATGGGAAAAATGTTGCTAACTTCTCATCCCCTCCCAGAGATGCTCATTATTTTAGAGAGGGTTAGTGCATATTCAGAAAGGGGAGATGCTTTATCCAAGAAAAGAGAATGGAGTTGAGCCACACCCAGCAGATTTGAAATTTCATAAATCTGAGTTGGAACTTGACAGGCATTCATTGTTTGTGCATTAGGGGGTCTTCAAACACTTTAGAGCTGGAGCTCTTAGGGGACGTGTGGCAGGGGAAGGAGACAGAATGCCAAGAAACGAGTCTGCACATGACAGCCAGGTCAAGGAGTCTTTTTGTTTGTTGGTTGCTTTTGAAGTAGTTTGTGTGAAAATAATGGAATATAATGGAAGGATATTAAGTTAAGCAATGACATGATAAATGTGAGGTTTACAAAAGACCTCACAGATGCAGAATGCAGATGAACTGGAAAAGAGAAATAACTGGACATAAAAGAGCAATTAGGAAAGGATTGAAGGTTATGAGAATCCAAACAGAGGTAGTAGCTTTGGGCTGGAGAAAGTGAGGTGGATATAAGAAAAGTGGAATGCTTGGACCTGTGAAACTTCACTAGTTTACATGTGTGTGTGTGTGTGTGTGTGTGTGTGTGTGTGTGTGTGTGTCTGTTTACATGTACAACATACTATTTGAAGGCCGTGCACAGCTCTCATCCAAACATAACTAAATCCTTCCTAAAATAATGTGACATGGAATGGGATGCCTTTTAAGATGTTAATTTCCCTGGAATCTGAGTTGCTTAAGCACAGGTATCAGTTATGGTTGGGTATTTAAGAAAAATATAGGTTAAACTTGAAGTTCCTAAATATTACAATTCCCAAATATGGTCTCTGATTGAATATCCATTATTCCAAGATAGCAAAATGAGAGGATGAAGGTCAAAATAGTGTGACTGACATCTCAACTAGCTTAATTTGAAGCAAAAGTCTTCACTTGATAGTAAATTCTTTCCTATATTTTTACAGTTAAAACATTCTGTTTCTCATATAGTTTTGTTTTATAATGGAAATATCCGGCCAAGTATAAACTAAAAACACCACTGTATATTTATTCATTTTAATGACATGAGATCTTATGGTCTTAGACCCACTAAACGGATGGCCTTTGAGGACCTTCTGAACTCAGATATTCTGCTTTTCTCAGAATATTTCTGCTTGGAGAAATACTTTAGTGTAGCTCAACAGAATGACATGATTGACTTTATTCAACCTTTCATAATACACATCAGTTGTCTTTAACTATAACTGCAGAAAATGCTCTTAAAGTTTCCAAGTTAAGCCTTTCTCAAAATCCAAATTCAAAAGTGACATGAGTGACACCTTACAAACATTTGCTTAAATGTTCCTTTTGCTGTAAGATTCAACACTGGGAAAATATTAAGACCCAAATTGCCAGCATTGCCCACCAAAGTCAACTACTTCAAAAGCTCTTCCACACAGCCCTACGGATCTGGGTCAAGCTAGTTTCCATATGTGACTTTAGGATCCTGAGTCGCCTAAACCTCCCTTTGCTTTTGTTAAGGTACTGCTGACAAGCAATGCAATTAAAGTAAGCTTCCAGTCATAGAAGGGTGCCTTTAAGTGCCTGTGCAGTCAAATGCCATGCGATTTTAAATGGAAATGACATGAATTAATTTCCTGAGAACAAAAAGCAAAGGAAAAAGTTGAGAAGAACAGCAGCTCCTTGTAACACAATATGCAGATTAATGGCACCCACTGATTGATTGAAGTGTCAAAAACGTACCTTTCAGATATAAATGAAGCTACTGAAAGAGTTTAGAGGCTTTTTGCTCTCTATTATTCATATGAAATATTAACTGATAAAGTCAAGGTAAAATTAGTTTTTCTAGAGATTTAGTTTTTTTCTCTCTCCTGAAATCTGCATTTTGGGACAATAGTCCCGTGTGAGAGAGGATGAGATGCATGAAAAGACATCTCAATATACCAGGAATAATGCTAAAATTCCAAGTATTGACTTAAAAATCCCCTTTTAACTGTCTTCACCTTTTTTTCAGCCTTTCTTCAACTTTATCCCACATGGCTGTTTTTGCACTTTGATCTCTCCAATCATACAGGACCCTTTCCATGTACCAATACACTGGTTCTCTCTGCCTAGCACAGCTCTCTCCTTCCCTCTGCAGGCACTGGTCTTTTGTTTAAACTGTTGCTCTGTAATGGGGTACAAGATGGTAGAGGTATACAAGCACACATCACTCATTTAGCCTGTATTCAATCCCCACCTCATTCCCTTTTCCCTCCCTCCTTCTCATGTTTGGCTTAGTAATCGGCTTTTTATGCTTGTAAACGTACATCAGGGACATTAGGGGATTTCCTTCCTCCCACCCCCCCTCATTTAGGTCATCTTATTTGCTTATCTATGTTTTTTTTTTTTTTTCTGTCTAGAGTTCCTCCCATGACCATTTTTCTCCCTAGCTTCCACATATTAGAAAGAACATCCAATATTTTACTTTTTGTGACTGACTAATTCACTTAGCATAATGTTCTCCAGAGACCCTCTTTTCCACTCAATTGAAGTAGCCTTCCAGTGCTGGTTTACAGCACCATGTTTTTGTTTCTGTAGCTCTCTTACCTGATGACTTCTGTGTGTTGTCCATGGAGGCATGGACCTTTACTATCTTGCTCATGACTGTGCTTTCCATTCATTGAATGGTCCCTGGCTCCTAATAGGGGATGAATTCAAAATTTTAAAATATTTTCTTGCTGCATTATAGTCATACATCTTAGTGGAGTACAAGATGGTAGATGCATACATGCACACATCAGGAAATGTTCCATCTGGAAAACAATTGGATAGCACTGACAAAGATAGAGGTAGGGATCTGAAATGGAGTCATGATATTCCTTTAGTAAATGCTATCTGGTCACTCTTAGTGTTTAGTTGAATGGTGACTATGTGTCCAGGTTTATTTAGATCCTATCAAATACAAATATAAAAAGTAAGGATGTATTCTAGCCACACATATGTAATTTTCAATAAAATTTAGATCTTAAGTGCAACGCTAGGTTTGGACATCGGTCATATTACTTCTTAGCTGTGTTATCTCGAGTAAGATACTAAACCTCTCTAAACTTCAAAAACGACATCAATAACTGGTCACATCTGTTCTATACATTTAAGTGGATAAAGATGGAGTGATATAGTCAGGCCTGGTGGCACACACTTGTAATCCCAGCACTTGGGAGGCTGAGATAGGAGGATTGCAAGTTCCAGGCCAAACTCAGCAACTTAGTGAGACCTTGTTTTCAAATAAAAAATAAAATAGGGATGGGGTGTAGCTTGAAGGTCAAATGGCCTTGTATTCAATCCACAGTAAAACACACACACACACACACACACGTAATGATACTTGTGAAATACCCATTTACTGCCATCTAATGAGCTCTTGGCCATTATTTACACTAAGGTGTCAGTTACTATGGGTCAGCTCTTTCACATGTTGATTATGTTGATTTTCCAGGCGGGTCACTGTTTGCTTACCATTAAAATGCAGCCAATGTGAACTAGAGGCCTGAAGCCTGTCCTTCATTCTTTGGACAACTCTTCCACAGTATCTCCACCTATCTCATCCAGCCTGACTTTCTGGCTAGAGGTTAAAGTTACTTTCTTCTACATAAATATATAGCAAAATGAATGTTAAAACTGTTTCTAAAAGTACATTAAGGAAAATGTCATTTGCCCTTATCTTTCCTATAAAGATTTAGTGATTGTATCTTTAAAAAGGTCAGCCTTCTCCTTTCCCCAGGTGTCAAAAGAAAACTCAAAATGTGGTGTGACCTTGAACTAATTGCTCTCCCTCCCGGTGTCTCAGTTTGTCTGTTTTAGGTAAGAGTGGTAATTTGAAGGATGCAGCTGCTCGCTTTGCGGCAGCAAAGTGAAAATTGGTTTCTTCTATTCAAAACCAGATTCTCCTTTGAAACTTCCCCCAACATGCACCTACACTTTTACTTATTTGCCAGGCTCTCTTGTTCCCCTATGGATAACAGTTCTTGCAAGTGTACCTTCCTTTACACTCCTTCTGGTTTTACTCTAGTTCAGACTCTGCCCTCCTCCCAGCCTACCTTTCAGTCTTTAGTTTGCTCCTTCTCAACCTAGTTCAGCCACAGTTGATAGGGAGATAAAAGCAGCAGCTTCCTACCAACATTTTGGGTCACATTTATTGAATGTATACTGTCAGGCAGAGTGCTATGCTAAACTCTCCACAGGAACTGACATTCAATTACAGCTCCAATATTGCCACACCCATATGCAGAGAGTCTAATTAGCTATTTAGCTCTATCCACATCCTTTATATTAGGGCCTTCATATTGTATTACCCTAGACTATTTAGCAGTTTTGAACAACATTATGTAATCTCAAGACAGTTCAATATTCTCATATGTAAAACAAGCAAAATAACTGTACACTCTTATAAATTTACATAAGGTTTCTCGTGTGTGTGTGTGTGTGTGTGTGTGTGTGTGTGTGTGTGTGTGTTGGGAGTGATAGGGCTTAAATCTAGTGTTTGTAGCATGGTTTGCAACACAAGCTGCATCACCTAGGTCTGTGGAGTTTGCCTATGGTGCAGTAGTAGTGTTTAGGGGAAATACTATTTTTTTCCTTTGGGAAGGGTGCCCTATGCATTATAGGATATTTAGCAACACCCTTGACCTTTACCCACTAGATGGCAGCAGCACCTTCTCTTCTCCCCTCCCCCCAACCATCTCACTCCAGTTTGATAATGAAAATGTTTATTGACATTGCCTAATCCTCTTTCTGCCATTCCAATTGAAAACTACTAAGGCATTATGATGAAAAAACAAGATACTCTTAGACACTGAACATATGCTCACACTTCTTCTTGCAGAGCATGGTGGTGAATGTCTGTAATCCCAGTACTTGGGATGCTGAGATAGGAGGATTAGATGGAAGGCATGTGGCCAGTTTCTTTGATTTAGTGGGGCCCTGTTCAACTTAGTGAAACCCTTGTTTCAAAAATAAAATAATAAAATAGAGCGGAAAGTGTAGCTAAGAGGTAGAATGCCCCTGAGTTTAATTTCCAGTACCTCAAAAAATAATGAGGGAAATAAATATTAAAGGTCAGATTATTCCCAAAGTTTTCTTCCTTCCTTACTGCTTGATTCTTACCACTGTAATATTCTCCTACTCCACTTCTCCCTTTAAAAGTCCTATTCATCGCTGGGCGTGGTGGCGCACGCTTGTAATCCCCGCGCTTGGGAGGCAGAGACAGGAGGATCGTGCAGGTTCGAAGCCAGCCGCGCGCGCTGGCTTAGGAGACCCTGTTTCCAAATATAAAAAAATGTAAAAATAGGTCTGGGAGTGTAGCCCGGAGGTAGAAGGGCTTCCAGGAACCCCAGTACCACCAAAAAAAAAAAAAAAAAAAAAGTCCTATTCATGCTCCAGAATTATTTTTGTACAGAAGGTTCCCCTTAATTCATTCCAACTTTGTGATCTTTCTTTCTTTAAACACATTTAACTCAGCTATACCACTCAAAGAAATTGAAACCAGACTACTATAGTAATACATACATATCTACGTTTATAGCCGCACAATTCATAACTGCCATACTATGGGATCAGTCGAGATGTGTATCAACAGATGAATAGGTTACAATATTATGGAAGATACACACGATGGAATTCTACTCAAGCATAAAGAACAAAATTATGACATTTGAAGGGAAGTGAATGAAATTGGAAAATAGTATGCTATACGAGATTAGTCAGTCACAAAAAATAAAGTGTCAGATATTCTTCATATGCAGAAACTAGGGGGAAATTGGGACATAGAAGGGTCTCCAGACAAAGGAGTAGAAACCTTAGTGGAGTGGAGGACAGGTCTAAACTGAGGAAGATAGGAGGGGGAAAGAAGACTTGAAGAGGAAAACATCTAGATGAAGATGACATACTTACACAAGCTTATTAAATCCAATCACTGTGCTGAGCACTGGGAAAAGGAAAAGGAGAGGGAGCAGTGCAGGAACTGAGAGAGGGCTCAGTAAGTACCATGTGCATGTCTGCCTCTATCACCATCAACTTTATCAAGATGTATGATTACAATGCACCAGCAAAAATAATTATAAAAATAAAACATCAATTTTAGGTTCTAAGGATAGCCTTTATACTCTATCATATTCAATAATCATTTCTGTAATTGTATCATATACCCTGTTGGAAGTTAAAATTGTCTGAGAATGAGTGAGATTCTTTTATGTCTTTGTAGCCACCAGAGAAGCAAGCACAGTTTCTGGCATGCATTAGTTCCTCATTAAATATTTTTAAATTGAATTTAAAACACAAAGAAGGCAGGTGACTTATTAAAAGAGGATGACTGCAAATGTTAAAGTGAGCTAAAGTGTTATATAATAAAAATTAGAGTTGTATACAAATGTTTTTTGAAATAGTCAGATAATAGAGTAATAGAGGTTTATTGTTTAAACTATTCATGCAACTGTCTTGGTTCTCTGTTTCTTTTTGCACATGTAGGAATAGCTGAGGAAGAATTATAGTTGTCATTTGAAAACTATTAACTGATTTGCCTCCTGATGGAATCTGTATTCTTCTGTTAGAAACAGAATTTATCAAGCAAAGACGATACACACAAATCTATATTATTACTTTTATTAATCAAGAAGGAGGACTGAGGCAACTGACAGTGTGCAATGATCCAAATAAAATTAAACTTTCTTTTAAATTTTCATCTTTCCCTGTTGTCTTATTAAAAAATAAATAAAACAACCCCCACTACACACATGCTTGTTTGCTATGACATGTGAAATTTCCTGTTCTCTAAGAGTTTGAAATCTAGATGATCATATGCAGAGCCACTGTTATACGATGCAGTTATGATAAAGGATGAATGACAACCCTAACAAAATTAATACTCAATAAAATTCAACTATGTTGAATAATGGCACCCAAAGATGTCTGTGTTCTAATCCTAGGAACCTGTGGATATGGCATCTTGCAGATGGAAAATTTGTCTTATAGGTGTCATTAAATCAAGGATTCTGAAATTGGGAAATTATCCTGGATTGTTAGCATATGTTCAGTGTACTCACAGCAATCTTTGTAATACAAAGGCAAGGTTGCCTTGGACCCACTGGGGTTTCCAAAGTAATAGAATATAGATCTGCAGTTCAACTGGACTATGAAACACCTAAGTTCATATGATTTCCAATGTGTTGATGATATGGTTGGCTTATGTAATGAGATGTTAATGGCAGGTTAATATAAAGAAGAATTATTCTTCCTAAGAAAAGCATATCTGCCTTTGCTTGGGATATTGAATTTCAGCTCTTTGAGCTTTTCAACTGGGACTTTCACTATTGGTTATCTGAAGAGTTTCCTAACTTTTCCATCTTGGACTGGTACTACCTTGTTGGCTTACTCTGATTCTGAAACTTCATGTCTTGGACCATTCAGCCAGCTGATAGTTCCTCTGACTCTCCATGTGCAAGCAGCCACTTAGGACTACATTGAGTTAGGCTGGAAAATGATTTTGTAAATTACTTTTAACCATATATGTATCTTGTGAGTTCTGTTTGTCTAATGAAACTTTATTGATACAATCACTGAGGTATCTCTACTCTTGACAACTGATATTTTTGAAAGTACTGGGCTTTGAATCTAGAAACATCCTACCTCTCAGTTATACATCCAGCTATGTTTCATTTTTTATTTTAAAACAGCATATCTTTAAGTTACTAAGCGTCTTTTTAAACTGCTGAGGCTGGCTTCAAACCTGCCACCCCATCAGAGCCTCCCAAATACTGGGATTACAGGTATGTGTCACCATGCCCAATGGGCAAATGCTTTTTTAACAAAGGTACAAATATAATTCATTGGAGAAAAGTAGAGCTTTTGATAAAAGGTATTGAATCAATTAGAAATCCATATGCAAAAATATAGACTTTCATATTGCATTATCAAATGTAAAAATTGACTCAAAATGGAACATAGACCTAACTTTAAAATATAAAACTAGAGAACTTCTAAAAAATGAGAAAACCCTTATTATATTGAGCTTAGTAGCTTTGTTATGCAATGTTTGGATGCTCAAGGCTCTGGGTACCCCTGTCCCCAAGGTGATTCTAGGTACAGCCACAGTGAATCAGTGCATGAGAGTTATGTATCTGCTGCCTTTTAGGCTATAATTGTATGATAGTTGCTCCATTGATCTGGGGTTGTGGCTCTCTGCCCCTGTGACTCTAATTGGCATTGTTCTAATTAGATTCTATAGCTTTGCCCTTACAGTAGATCTCTCTCTGAGTTGTGATCTTGTGACTCTGGGTGATTCCATTTCTTTATGTCTAGGTGGAGGCAGTCACACCTCATGGCTCTCTGGATGTGGTGTATATCACAATGGAAACAGCAGAAGCCACACATATGGTAGCAAAAGAATTGTGGCTACACAGTACAAGAAGTGGCCAGACAGCAAAAATCTCTTCTTTTAAACCTTTCTGATACTCTGGTCCTTGCACAGTGGATCTGGGATATGAGAAGCAACCCTAGTTATCTCTTAAATGTCTTTGAAGTCATCCTTCACTGACTGGCATAGTAGGGTTTGGTTTCTACATAGATGGCTTACAAATCTCCTTTACAGAATATCATTTGACCATACCCTTGGTGTTTTGTGCTGAACAACTCTTTCTTTCTCTCTCTCCCTCCCTTCCTTCCTTCCTTCCTTCCATTCCTTTTTTTTTTTTTTTTTGTACTGGAGATTGAACTCAGGGGCATCCTAGCTCAGAGCTATACCCCATAAGTTTCTGAGAATATTGCTAAGTTGATTTGACTTTTCTTGAACCTTCAATATTTCGATCACAGTCTCCAAAGTACTTGGATTACATATGTGCCACCATGCATAGTGTATTTCTTCCAAAATCTTTAAGTTCTGTTTTCTTTTGGGTTGATGACATTTTGAAATAATTCCTTTCTTCATGTATTTCACAATGAACTTCAGCACTTTGATACTTCCTCATCCAGATGTCTAATTTCATCACTCATGAGTTCGATCCTTTGTAAACACTAAGATATGAATACAATTCAGCCAGGTTCTTTACCATGCTACAACAGGATAGCTTAGATTTCGACCATTGACAAGTCCATCTGCTTCCTCATTAGAGTGGCCTTTATCATCCATGATTCTAACAGTGTTCTGTTCATGACCACTTAGGTAGGTATACTCTAAGAAAACTGGAACTTTCTCTGCAGCTCACCTCCTCTTCTTCTGAGCCTTATCAGAATTACCCTGAACTGTTTGTTCATAGCAATTTAAAATTTTGTTAGCGGGTATCTCCAAACACAGCCTTTACCTAATTACCCAGCTCTAAAGTCACTTCCACATTTTATATATTTGCCACAGTAACACTCCCACTTCTCAGTACTAATTTTGCTTGTATGAACCAAGTAAGAATTTAGTAGAAATTTCCATCTGTTTAACTTTTAGGGACATCATGAGCAACTAACCAATACCCTGGGTCTGTATGAGTCAGACTATTCTGTGACTGCTGCAATGGCTCTGTTCTCCATTACAGTATTGATGTTCAATGTGCCTTTGTGGTTGAGGGTTGTCACTTGCCCATGCCATTCTACAATCCAATTACTCCCACTGCATTTAAATTTTCCAGTTGAGTGGATGATCTCCAGAGCTTCTCAAGGATGGTTGGGCTCCCCTCTCAAATTTGTATTTCAAGGTATAGATAAAAGATAAGCCCTCTGAACCCTTCCTCGTGTGGGTGAAGAGGTCTTGGAGGATGATTATATTCTAACATTCCAATCTCCCCAAGCCTTTTAATCTTTTCTTCTATATTAAAAAGGGAGATTGGGCATTTGCAGTTTGCTCACAATGGGCCATCTTATGGGTCATGATTCATCCAACCAACCAACCAAGGTGCTAGATCCACTTTTAACTCTCTGAGCAGCAAATTAAATGTTTACTGGGTTCATATGAATAAATTTAGCCCAGTTTTACTCTGTCTTCCTTCCATACACAAGTACCACATATACCTCATATTCATTCTTATACCTATTCTCTGCCTTACTATGTGATAACTTAGAAAACACAAAACAAAAAGTAGTTATTTTGGAGTGTAGGACACCCTTTGTGGGTCTTACTTTGTACCTCACTTTGGGAAATGGTTGGAACTTGAAACTTGTTATAGGTTTAAAAGCTAAATATGATAATGACACTGAGTCCTAAGGGGGTATCAGTATCCTTTTGCATAGCCATTATTATTTTCTAAGGCAAAGCAGGTTAATTCTCTCAAGTGGAAATAAAAGGTTCAAATCCCTGGGAGTAGAAAGGCTATTGCCACTGAGTGTGAAAAGGCTAATTTCATTTGAGGTGAAAAGGCCAATTCACTGTGAAGGGCTTTTTCTAACAAGCATCTCAAAAAGGTTTCCATATTTTAGGTATTTGGTACCAAAGGACCTCATTCCAAGTACCATTTTTATGCTTTTATCCATGTGGTCTGCTCTAACAAAATACCATAAACTGGGTATAGCTTATAAACAACAGATTTTTTTTTTCTCTCACAGTGCCACAGGCTGAAAAGTCCAAGGTCAAGTCACTGGCAGATTTGCTGTTTGGTTTGTCTCCATGTGTGATTAATAGATGCTTTATTGTTATATCCTCACATGGTGGAGGAAACAGATGAGTTTTTATGGGTATCCTTTATATTCCAATTTAAGGGAGCTCTGTTCTCATCTTCTGATCACACCCCCCAAAGTCCAGCATTGAACACCATCACTTAGAAGTCTAGAACTTCAACATATAAATATGAAGGAGATACAAACATTCAGGCCAGAATAATATTTTAATCAATTCAAAAAAGAGCACAGGGACAATCTGGGCATGGTAACTACCCCCATGTGCTCAGGACATAGAGAATACTAGATTTGAGTAAAGCTATGATGAGCATGGACATAACAGTAGTTAGAAGAACAGGGTTCTAGAGCTAGATTTTCTGAGTTCACATCTTAACTCTGTATTTACTAGCTGTGTAACTTTGTAAAGTTGACTTTTGTTACTACAGTCCCTCATACATAAAACGGGAAGAGCCAGGCATGGTGGCACATGCTTGTAATCCCTGTGCTTGGGAAGCTGAGACAGGAGGATCACACAGGTTCGAAACCAGCCTCAGCTACTTAGTGAGGCTTTCAGCAACTCAGTGAGACCCTGTTTCCAAATAAAATATAAAAAAGGTCTGGGAGTATAGCCTGCAGGTAGAAAGCCTCTGGGTTCCATCCCCAGTACCACCAAAATAAATAAATAAAATAAAATAAAATAAAATAAAATGGGAAGAAAAATAGCAGCAGATTCCAAGTGTTGTTTAGAGGATTGAATATATGTGCAAAATTAATATAGGCAATATTGCTATATGCATATGCAAACTTATGTTGGTATATTTACCACATGCAAATGAGCATAGCTAATACAATCTAGGTTATTCTGGCTATTATTAATTTTTTTAACAGTTTTGTTGGGATAAAACCCATATTCTATGCTATACACTCATTTATATGCAAAGTCAGTGTTTTTAGGGTATTCACAGATATATAATCATTACCACAGTCTCATTTGAAAATATTTGTTGCCCCCAAAAGAAACTCTGTGACCATTGGTAGTCATTCCCTATGTCATCTGTCTGCCCCCAGCAGCCTCTAATTTACTCTCATCTTTATAGATTTTCTTATTTTACATTCAAATATATAGATCTATATTCATATCATATTCATATTCAACATTTCATATAAATGGAATCATACCATATGCGGTCCTTTTGTGTCTGGCTTATTTCACTCAACATAATGTTTTCAAGGTTCATCTAGGTCATAGAATATACCAGTATTTCATTTCATTTTATTGCCAAATAATATTGTCTCCTATGAATGCACCATATTTTATTACAGTATGATTATTGCAGGACGGTATACTTTTGAGTGACACAGAAGGAGAAAGAAGGAGCAGAGGTAGGATCTTAATGATGTCCAGGTAACTAGGAGCAGCAGGGAGAGGTTTCTGACTAGAGAAAGGAAAGGCTATTTGAGAAAGGAAGCTGACACTCTTGTAGAAATACTCTTGAGACTTGGAGTGGTCCTGCCTGGAGTCAGAGGAACAGCAGGTGACTCATTCATTTGGGCACAGAGATGACAACGCAGAAGACAGCTCTGCCTTCTTACTGGTTCTATTAGCTTGCAGAAGTTGTTTAACTCCTTGAAGTGTCATTTCCCTCCATTCCTCTTCCCCCTCTCCATTCCTCCCCTGCAGCCCCATTCTTACCCCAATGAAGCTCATCGTGAGGATCACATCTTAATAAAGGTCAAAAGGTTCTGTGAACTGGAACGTCATTTTAAAAGTACAATACTTTTATATGAGAGGCATTTTAAAATGTTTTCTGATAGCAGAAAGGTGCTTTAGGGGTCTTTGCATTTCCTAGAAATTTATAGATAAGAAACAAATCAAGATCCCCAACTAGCTATTATAGTTAATTGAAAAATGTTTCCTAACAGACTCCAGTAACCCCTCTAGGTGGAAATCTATCTTATTCATGTTTGAACCACATTGTTTGTCACAATTTATAGAATATAATGATGTCTCAATAAATCTATGCTGTTAAAACAAAATCATAGATGTGCATGAGAGTTTATCAAACCAGTATTTGGATGATTTACATGCTATATTTTTCACTCATATTAAAAATAAACAAAAAGAAGTATCATTGATATTAACCTAACTTATATTTAGTGGGCATGCACTATGTTTTAAGCAGTATGCTAAGCTCTTCATATGGATTAACTTACAACAACCAAGGACAAAAGAAACTTTCTTTTTCTTTTCTTTTTTTCCCTTCCTCCTTCCTGCCTTTCTGCTTTCTTTTATTCCCTCCTTTATATTTTTTTAGTACTGTTTATTGAACCCAGAGGCATTCTATCTCTGAGCCACCCCCAAATAGAACCTTGCTAGGTTCCTTAAAGTCTCACTAAGTTGCTGAGACTGGCCTTGAACCTGTGATCCTCCTGTCTCAGCTTACAGATACAGTAAGATTTTTTTTTAGTTAAAAAGCAGTTCACAAAGCTGGGACTTTAAGCCAATTTGATCTGAAATAAAAGCATTTAAAAAGGCTTTTGCCTGCTTGTATTTATTAGGATTAAGTATAATAAATATTAACTTAAATATAAAGGCTTTAAGTAACAAAGAAGGAATGGAGTGGGGAATAATATCTTGTATTGTTTGGAAATATTAGGTAAAGCATACACATTAATTCTGACTTACTTCCACTGAATGGCTCACCTACACGAGTTCTTTATTCAAGTGATATTCTTTAATGACTACCCAACAGACTCTTTATGTCATTATCTCTGTAAAAACAGAAAATGTCTCCATATTTATTCTTTTGTTACCATACTTTATCCTGTCATTTTTCCCCCAAAACTTTTCAAAACTCAACTCATCCCTGAAATCTGCGATCAAGGCGGAAGCCACCCAGACTTTCTGTTAATATCCTCAGTGTGATTGATATTTCTCTCCTGCAGTGTGGCAAGATAGCATATGCGTATATGTGGGCAAGCGTATATATCTTTATGTTAATGTGCATCTGTTCCTCTCCTCTCTACCATATACTATTAAGGTATTAAGCTCCTAGGGTCTGTCCTTGTTTCCACGGAAGAGAGTGTTTATTCACCTGGGTCAGCTCAGTGCCTAGCTCTGTAGCATGATGCACATGTTTGATAAACATTTATTGACCGAGTGGTGAGTGCTCGATGATGTCAGTGCCAACTACGAAGGGAACTCTCCTCCCAAACAGAGAAAATAAGATCACATACAAATATAACTACATGAAGTTTGCCTCCTCGTATATTTTATTTTGAAGCATTCTCAAGTTGAAATGTGCTGTGGAATAGCTGAGACTTAGCAGGTAAATTTCATTCCACCTCTGTTTTCCAAAAGGTGACCACTTACTCAATGTGTTACAATTAAGGTGTGATACCCTTCCCCCTTTTCAGATTTGCCATGATGATGGATTCTTTTGAGTCTCTCTCTCTCTCTCTCTCTCTCTCTCTCTCTCTCTCTCTCTCTCTCTCTCTCCCTCTCTCTTTTTTATTTTTATTGTGGTACTAAGGATGGAACCCAGGGACATTCTACAACCCCGGCCCTGTTTTTTATTCTTTATTTTTGAAACAGGGTCTCACTGAGTCGCAAAGGGCCTCACTAAGTAGCTGAGGCTGTCCATGAACCACGATCCTCCTGTCTCAGCCTCCCAAATGCTGGGATTTCAAGTGTGCACCACTGCACCCGGCCGAGTCTTTCCCTATTAATGTTGTGGAACTCATTTATGTCTTACTTATTGGGAATGGATTTATTTGGTTGAGCATAAGTCCATATAGTTCCATATCAATACGTTTAGAGCAGCAGCGCAGTTATGAACGGCTGTGTGTTATGGTTTAGATATGTAGCATCTCCTAGAACAGCTCATGTCTTGGCAATGCAGTAAGGTTCAGTGGTTGGGCCTGGCTGGAGAAGGTGAGTCACTGAAGGTGGCCTTGGCCCTTGCCTATCCTTGTCCCCTTAGCTACCCCTTCTACTCCCAGCCACCATGAGTTGAGTAGCTTTCCCTGCCATGCCTTGGCACCATGATGCTTCTGCTTAGAGCCAGCTGACCACTAGAACTCTGAACTCTAACTTTTTCTCTTATGAATTGCTATTATCTGGTATTTCGGCCACAGATAAGAAAATAACAACTAATATGTACTGTATAATGTTTTATTGTTGATAGACTGCATTATAAAAATATTCTTTACTTGGGGGTATTTGGGATTTTCCCCAACATATAACAACTGTTTTCTTTTTAACTGGTACATTGTAGTCATACATCTCAAAGAGGTACAAGGTGGTAGAGGCATGTTTGACACATTGCTCATTTAGCCCTTCCCCACTTCTTATCCTGATCTTGCAACTGTTTAAAATGCTCTGATAATCGTGTGTGTGTGTGTGTGTGTGTGTGTGTGTATAATCATGTATATATAATCATGTGTATATATAAACATGTATATAAGCATATATAATCATGTATATATAATCATGTGTATATATAAACATGTATTATATATATTTGTGTGTGTGTGTGTGTGTGTGTGTGTGTGTGTGTGTGTAGGTATGGGGATGGAAACCAGAGGCATTTAACCTCCGAACTACACCCCCTGCCCAATTTTTAATTCTTTATTTTGAAACAGGATCTCACTGAGTTGCAGAGAGCCTCACTAAGTAGCTGAGGGTGTCTGCGAACTGTGGTCCTCCTGTGTCAGTCTCCCAAATGCTAGGACAATGGGATTACAAGTGTGTGCCACCACCATGCCCGGCTAATGTGTATATATAATAATGTATATATGAATATATATATAACCACTTGTGCATATAATACACATCTGTATTCATTTGTCCACTGATATCTCTTTTCTTTGGTGCCAGGAACTGAACCTATGGCTTCAGGAATGCTAAAACTTCACTCTATCACTAAGGCACATGGCAACCCTTTCCACTGGTATCTTTAAGATAAATCTTTGAAAAAGAAATATTAGGTCAAGGGCATGCACAGTTTGATTGGTCTCTAGAAGGGTTATATCAAATTACACTCTGAACAGCGGTTTATAAAATGTTCTTTCTCTATGCTCTTGCCACTCCTGGGTGTTTTAATTCAGTTTTTAATTTAAAGAGCAAGGAGGAGATCTCCCACAGGGCCTGAGACCTCCCTGAGTAAGGCTGTATTAGATTTATGGTGAAAGATTTGTTAACCAGGACCTGAGTCATGGGAGTGTGGGCATGTTTGTTCTATTACCCAGAACTCTATGAATCAGATCTAATAACTATTTCAGTCACTACCAATACAGCTACATTTCAGAGACAACCCAAGCTGGAAAAAAAACTATATATTTTTATCACAAAAAAATTCCCATGGATGTGATAATGGCCAATATCCTTTTAGTTCTCTTTAGATTGGGGCAATAGTATTGTTTTACTCAAAATTATGAATCTCATTTTAGATATTGGGAACCTAATTTGTAGATATGCTTCCAGAAATAAGTGGAACTCAATTTGTTTCTAAATAAAAATGTCCATCATAAAGTAACAACCATTGCATCTTACTCATGTAGATGTCTACTTTTGTACATAAACCAGGATCCTGACAAGGCTATTTGGAACTTTACATGCTCCAGTCTGTTGCCCTGCCCATTTAATGATCCCTTGGAGAACAATAATTTTCAGTCTTTCTATTAGCAAGAAGTCAGAATAAACTTTAGTACTGGTAGGGCCAATTTCTTTTAGGATAACAATTCCAAATTTTTAAAAATACTCTGCATGTCAGTTTTTATACACAACAGAAAATGAAGAGTTACTATAGTTAGTGAAATGAGTGGTTACATTTTCTAATCTCCTCTGGATTTTAATAAATTTTTGCACAAGATTCTTGGAAAATTTCTCTGAATAGCTAAACACTTTTATAGAGCTTGTTATGCATTTACTTAACTGATTCTAAATATGATTAGAAACTTCATAAATCTCAAGGCAAAATTAAAGTTAGAATGTTCCCACTATGACCTGATTTTATTATGCTGTGATTTATTGGTGCCCAGAAACCACATAGCCTTGAACTTCTGAGATTAATTATTTAGGTAGATCTACTGGGGATAGACACAGCTTCCCCTTAAGTTATTAGGTCTTTAAAATTATTATTTTGGTTTCTTAATTTACTAAAAGTATGTTATAAAGGCTTTAAGGATAAAAGGGATGAGAGAAAACAGATTTGCTTATTTCAATTTAGATGAGAAAATATGTTTATTTTTAAACAGTTTCATGCATTCTTAATTAACTAATTCAAACATTGATTTAACATTTATGAAATATCAACAATGAGAACATTTTTGGTTGTACTTAAACTATAGAAATCCATGGCTTTTAAAAATAGGATCCTGAATGAGATAATGTATTTGTTTATTTCAGGAGCAGGAAGCCCTATAGGCCATTTGTAATTTTATCCCTATTAAGATATATTTATTTTATAAAAGATTTTTAGATATGGCTCTTCAGGAAAGGTCCAGTATTTTTATTACCTTTCTTCTCATCTTTCTTTTTTTATCTTCTTAAATGAGAAGATAGCCCTTCATATAATAAATTGTACTTTCCCAAATATCAATTCTAGCTACTATCCAGAAGGAAGCTATGTCTCCAAAATCTAGATCTGATAACAGATTACACATTTGACCCAGTTTTTTTTTTTTTTTTTTTTTTTTTTTTTTTTTTTTTTTTTAGTTCTTGACTTATAAAACATAGTTGACATTCCAGCAGTTGGTGTGTGTGTGTGTGTGTGTGTGTGTGTGTGTGTGTGTGTGTGTGTGTGTTAATGGGCAATGAACTCAGGAATATTGGACTTCTGATCTAAACCTCCAGCATTATCTTATTTTTATTTTGAAACAGAGTTTTACTAGGTTGATGAGAATCTCACTACTTGCTGATGCTGCCCTCCAGCTTCCAATCATCCTTTCTAAGCCTCCAAAGTGCTTGGACTACAAGAGTGTGCCATCACCTCCAGCTTCCAGCAAGTTCTTTAACGTGTGACTTTATGTTCATACTTCTCCTCCCTGAACCCTTTCTATATCATCTATCACGGCATCGATGTGACTTTGCACTGCTCTACATTTTCCTTTCTGACTTCACCTTCTCAACAACTACATTAACCTTCCTGTTTCATTAGTTCAAGCATAATTTTAGGCACTCATTACCAAGATTACAAAATTATTCTGCTTTTTGACTAAATGTTCTTTAAATTTGAAGTGTTCTTATTTCATACTTGAAAGGGGCAGATGAGAAAAAAAGACTCCTTTTAAATATCAGTGGTCTATATTCCCTGTGGGAGCAAATTTCTGGTAACCAGGAGCTATACTTCCCTTTCAGAGAGAACCCAAGGTCAGTTTAGGACCTCTGTAGTGTTGATCATAGTTTTACGATTTTATATTAGTAAACATAAGAATTAGCTGTATAAGTTCTGACTGTTAAACTGAAAAAGTTCACCAGTCTAAAACCTTTGCTAACAATCAACATTCCAAATGTCACTAGTCCAACAGTTTTTGTACATTACTCATGATTATATGTGATAATATATTCTAAGTCACAAATTGTAACAGATGAAATAATATTAATGACAGATTCCACCTTCTGATAGCAGTCTTATATTTTATGATTCTTTCTCATAATATGTATCTATAATAAAGTAATAAGTACAAATGTTTGCTCTTCCATAATGAAAGCCCAAGTGGTCCAGTTTATTAGATTTGTCTTCTGCTACTCAAGTCTTGTCAAGAGGATGTATCACCAAAATTTAACAAGAACACGTGGTGGCACTCACTTGTAATCCCAGCGTTTGGGAGGCTGAGACCGGAGGATCGCGGTTTGCAGACAGCCTCAGGTATTTAGTGAGGCCCTCTGCAACTCAGTGAGATCCAGTTTCAAAATAAAGAATAAAAAATAGGGCAGGGGCTGTAGCTCGGAGGTAAAATGCCCCTGGGTTCCATTCCCAGACCCGCAAAAATAAATAAATAAATAAATAATAACAAGAACAACAAAAACAAAATACGCTAAAACATTTCTTTCTTTCTTTCTTTCTTTCTTTCTTTATTTTTTTTTTTTTGTGGTACGAGGGGTGAAACCCAGAGGTTTTCTAACTCCGGGCTATACTCCCAGGTTTTTTTTTATATATTTTATTTGGAAACAGGGTCTCACTAAGTTGCTGAGAGCCTCACTAAGTAGCTGAGGCTGGCTTCGAACCCATGCGATCCTCCTGTCACAGCCTCCCAAGCGCAGGGATTACAAGCGTGCGCCACCATGCCCGGCTTGAATTTTAAATATTAGATAAAGAAACTAAAACAATGGCTTTTTCAGTATCAGGGATTGAACCTAGGATCTCATGCATGCTAAGTAAGTGGTATACCACTGAGCCACTCAGCTATACTCCCAGGCCACAGAATGATAAACACAAAGATGAAATAAAGGGTATTAATGCATTCTAAATGCAGTAATACCTTGAGAATATTAAGTGTGTCCTAGTGCTTTCTCTGGATACTTGGCTTGACCCACAATTCTTTAGAAAGTCCATTGTTTTGCTTTTCATCAAGCTTATGATTATATATATATATATATATATATATATATATATCTCACTGTAATAATATTTTAATATATATTGTTCCATATAGATTTCATATATTACTGTTCAGAGTTGATATAGTTGAGTCAGGGGGTTGTACTATTATTATTAAATCCACTGTAATGGATTTACTGGGTGGTAACCTAGGCTAGTGTGTTGTGACTGGAGAAGGTGAATCCCAGGCGGTGTGACCTTAGGGACTGCTTTTTGTTTTGAATCCCCTTGCTTGCTCTCTCTTGCTTCTGGCCTCCATGATGTAAGAGCAGAGCCCTTGCTTTCTTCCTTATTTTGCTTTTTGCTGCAATGCCCTGAGATTTATAGACCCATGTGTCAAATGGACTGCACCTACCACCTTCAAAAAACTGTAAACAAATAAATCTTCCTTTCTCCACATCATTGTGTGGTAAGTTGTCTTGGAGTCTATTAGTAAGAATACTGACCAAGACATATACTTACTTACTTTTTTTTAATTTTTGGGGTACTGGGGAATGGAACCCAGGGGCATTCTACCTCCAAGATACACCCCCAGCCCTATATTTCATTCTTTACTTTGAAACAGGGTCTCACTGAGTTGCAGAGGGCCTCACTAAGTAGCTGAGGCTGTCTGCGAACCACAATCTTCCTGTTTCAGCCTCCTGAATGCTGAGATTACAAGCGTGTTCCACCACGCTCGGCTTAAGACATATACTTTCTATTAAATTTTCCCTTGGTTTTGTTCTTATCTCACAATAAATAAATAAATTATTTATTAACTAAGGGTCTCAAATTCCTATCATCACTAATACACTGAAGATTTAGTTAATTTCACTTACTACCTAGATAAAAACTTATTCTACATAATCTTTGAATGAGGCAGGTTAGATATAAAAGAAAGAGGTAGAGAGGACATATAAAGGAAAAACAAAGAATATGTAACTTTAATATGGAAGCTGGTAAGAAAAATCCCTAGGATTATTATTATCAAACCAGGCCTATCACGTTTCCTACACCAGGTCAGTTAATCCCAAATTTCTGGGAAATTTACCACTGTTTACTAATTACCCTAAACATTGTTGACTATTCTCAAAAAGGCATTTTTTTTTATTCCATCAACAATAGAGACCACACAAAATTTATAGAAACGTGGTCAGACACCACACTGCAAATTACTCACTCACAAAGTACCTTGAACATGGATATGATTGTATTATTATTATAATATTCTGATTTCAGGAGGAGGGATGCCAGTAGAATAGTGAAAGGGGTTCTAGGGGTGGAGGCAGGCAGAAGAAGAGGGAATAATTGATGAAAAAACAGTTCAAATAATGCTAAGTACTTTTATAAAGTTATCAATATCAAATAATACTTACAGGTAGAGAAAAACAGCAGGTGCTATATACATGTATGTTTCTATTGCTCTGAACATAATTATAATGTATAATTGCAATGTATCAAAAAAAACTATTTGGAGCTATTAGTTATCCAACCTAGGAATAGTTAAGTAGGAGAGATATCTGATGATCAGAGGACACAGATCACAAGAGCAGTCCCCTCAGGTACTGTTAGTCATCCTCTGCAAATGATTCAAACAAAAGAGTCATGTTTCTGGACACTGTTGGCAGTTTCTGAATAGTTTAAGGCAGGGAAGGCCTAATCAGAAAATGCCCAAGACACCCTAAATTGTCTTGTGATTACCAAAGCAAGGGCATTATTATGTACCTTCTCCTACCCACGCCTCACAAAAGTCTCCTATCAAAATGAGCCACTGACTCCCCAGATTTATCTGTCAGTCTGGAGATGGCCCCATTCTCCTCTGGATACGTGTTTCTTGCTTCCCAAATAGTCTCTATGTCTGTAACTGGCTCGTGCTGAAATTCTTTTCCGCATGTGACCAAGGATCCCATGGGTCCTGATTTGCATTCCCGACACTCCTTCAGACCCTTTACTGAATCAGCCCTTCTCATGTGGCAGTAATACACCTGAAAAGTTAAAAATTACTATATACAATAGAATTTTTAAAAATAATCTGGACTGTCAATGGCAGTGAACTACCGTAGTCAGCTGCGTCATCTCAGACATGCCCAGTGCTATTCTGAAAATTTGTGACTTCTGACAGCAAGTTGGATTCTTTGGCTAGAACCTGGTTTGATTCTTATAGGAGAGGGAAATCTCAGTGCTGTAGCAGCCTCCCTCTACGGCACTATGATTACTAGGTTAGAGAAATCACTATGTAACCAAAAAGTGCTCTTTCTTTTGGCAGGTCTCTCCCATTCTTCAGTAGTGATAGGGAATAATAGTCACTCTCCATTTTAATTTTATGCAAACATAACTAGCTTCCAGCTGGGTGTGGTGGCACATACTGTTAATCCCAGCATTTGGGAGGCTGAGATAGGAGGACTGAGGTTTGCAGCCAGCCTCAGCTACTTAATGAGGCCCTTGGCAACCCAGTGAGACCCTGTTTCAAAATAAATAATTAAAAAATAGGGCTAAGGGTGTAGCTCGGAAGTAGAATGCCTCTGGGTTCCACCCTCAGTACTGCAATAATAAATAAATAAATACAATTAGCTTATGTTAGTATCCACCTGGCTTTTTCTTTACTTCTTTTCCTGTCTCTTCTACTTTGTCAGTAGAGTTGCTTCTTTGATTGATGAATTTTGGAGCAAGACTTTGTCTATTATAGATTAATTAATTTTCCTCTCTTTCCTCTTTGGAATGGGAAGCTTACAGAAAGGTACAGGTAGACTGGCTCCTGTCCAGGAGGATTTCCCGGGTGGGCTGCTGTGTTGAGAGAGCCTGTATATTTCCAGCACTGCATGGTAGATCTACCTAATGCTAGGGATAATGGTAGGAAGCTCCTTTTTTGCCCAATCACTGAAGCAATATCTTCAAATATTAATTCTATTATTAATACAATTGTTAGCTAGTTTTATGCTCTTACATTTTTTTCATTTATTTACACTCCTTTTTTATAACTTAAGCAACTAGAATAGAAGCTCCAAGAAAATAGATTAGTACTTGAAACCTACCTCATTAAAATATATCCAACAGATCCCTGTCTTCCTGAAAAATTCCGAAGAGGTTAAATGCTCTGGATTTCTGTAGGTGATGATTCTTTGCACCTGGAGAAAGATAATACAAATATAAACTTTTTAAAGAATACCAAACTGTAAGAAAAATTTATTGTTGGATATTTCTGACTACATCTCAACTAGAATTTTATAATTTAAATGATGAAATAACCATCTTGTGTGTGTATTATGACTAATAAATGTAGAGATGGATAAAATAAAGCAATTATATAAACCACATAAATATGTGCATATTCAGGATATAATTCAAATATATATTTGCCTTAGTTTACTCATTTACTAGACTTGTTATTCATTCATTAGTTTGTCAATGTTTATTGCATTTTGTTGTAGAAGTCTACCATAAGAATTTTAGTGGGGAAGATATATATTATATAAAAATATATTTGGTATCTGACACACACACACACACACACACACACACACACACACACACACATATATATATATTTTCTTGATTTTACCTTATCCTTCTGGCCAGAAGCTCAAAATAATACATTAAATATCATTTTATTTAAACTCTAATAGCCAGACTTAAAAAAACGAGAAAAAATACACTGTAATTATATATTCTCAGTTTGATATAACAACAAAGAAAACGAGCAAATGCACGCATTGGACTTAGAATTAGAACTGGATTCAATTCATAACCCTAACATAATTATCCAGAAAATCTTAGGGAAGTATCTAAACATTGCTGACTCTTAATCCTCCTGCATGTAAAATAAAAGCACATTCTGAACAAAAATTCTACCAAGGCTCTTTATTCTCTCAAGTTTTGTAATACTTTTTTCTAGGAATACGATTCAGTATTAGTAGGATGACAAGAATTTGTGAGAACAAAACCCTCATATTTAGGTAAAGTCTAACTTTCTATGAACTTATGTGCAGTGAGTTAGTTGCCTTTTTCTGTTTAGAAATTAGTTACCTGTAGACAACTGATACCAAGGTGATTACAATCAATTCATTTGAGGTTCACCTATTGATTTAAAAGAATCAATATTGTCAACCTTATGGAGTTTAGCAAACTTTAATTTTTTAATGCACAGAATTGAAATAATCCTTTGGGGTTTTAGCTAGTGGTTCACCTGTTTAACCTTTGGCTATCCTGCCTTTCAGGGGAAGACACTGAAATTTTGGAGACACTGGAGAAACCACAGATTAAGTTGTAAAATAGTTTACAGAATTTAGCCATCCTATCATGGTTATTTTTTCTCATGTATTTTTCAAGGTAGAAAAAAAAATTCTGGATAATCTAGTCATATGTAATCGGTAATTCATATGCCACTTTCTTTTATATATTTATTTATTTTTTAATTTATGTTGATGCATTGTACTCATAAATCTTAATTAGTACAAGATGGTAGAGGCATACATGGACACATTACTCACTTAGCCCATCCCCAACTCCCACCCCATTCCGTCTCTCCTATGTCTTTCTCATGTTTCCTTAGTGATTGACTTTGACAAGTTAGTGAATGTACATTATATGCAGCAAAAAATTTCCTCTTCCTCTCTCCCGTCTTCCTTTGTTAGGTCACCTTATTTGCTCATCTGTGGTTTCTCTATCTTGGTTTAGAGTTCTTTCTATGACCCTTTTCTCTCTCTAACTTTTGCATATTAGGGTTTCTCGTAAGCCCAATGTTTTCTAAAATTCAGAGTTGAGTGATAGTTAAAATTATTATTATGAAGGATAAATTAAAAAATGAAACATTGGATTTTTTTGCTGACTTTATTCAGATAAAGAAGATTAGTGCAAACCCGTATTATACTTCTGATTTTGGGTTTAAACTATTCTTTTTAAATATGAGCCTTAAAATTACTATATGAAATTTTTTAATTAAGATTCCCATTTTATAAATGAAGAACCTAAGGCATAAATATTCATCAGTTACTTAGATAAGTGGCATAGTTAGCAGGTCTATTTGATTACAAAGCCCGTATTCCTTCTTACTCCACTGCATTACACATCTGGCGATACAGAGCTCAGTGGCTACACATAGACTAGTATATATTAAATTTCAGAAGGATTTATATGTCTCATTATCTGTTCAACTGAATATATTGTTTAAAACTCATCTTTCCACATAGCTGAAGGCTTTGTTTGATTGCTCTCAGGACTCTTATGTTTTACATTTCCATACTCAAAAGAACAAAATGTTTATTCTATGATATAGTCAGAGTTTTTTTTTTACCTGAGATTTAGCATATTTCAAAGATATTTTTGATTGCAAGAGGCCTATTTTAACTGTATATTAGTTCAAGGAATAGCCAGGTGTGGCTGCCTGCAGGGACTTGGGCATCAGGTAACTGTAATGATGGGTGGTTGTACAAAAAGCAAGTAGGCAGTTTACTGATCAAAGTAAAGTAAATTATACCATTGGGCAGATTCACAAAATATGCAGCTGTAACAGGTCAAACTAATCCACTAATTCACATCATGCACTGTGCAGGTGAAGGGCATAACATATAATATGTTCACAAACTGAAAAAATAGGTTTCTGGATTTCATGCATTTATTAGGCTTCTTAAAAGAAACACTGAATTCTCAATTTTATATTTATGTGTGTGTGTGTGTGTGTGTGTGTGTGTGTGTGTGTGTGTGTGTGTTAGCTTCACTGGGATAGAACTCAGGGGCATTCTACTTCTGAGCTAAACTACCAGTCATATTTTATTTTATTTTATTTTGAAATAGGGCCTCACCAAGTTGCTGAGGTTGGCCACAAAACTTCAATCCTCCTGTCTCATCCTTCCAAATACTGCGATTTTAAGCATGCACCATTACACCCAGCTTATCTCCATCTTTTTGAGATGAAAGTCACTCCTCTAGGCTTTCATGTGTCATTCATGCCACATAGTCTAAGATACATGCGGCATAGTGGTTAAAAAAGAAATGTTGGAGTCAGAGCAGCCCAGGGCCAGCAATATAGCTGGTGAGAAACCTTTGAGAAGTAGTTTATTATCTCTACAGGTCACCATCTTAATTTATAATGCAGGAAAATAAGAGCTCTTCCCTGTCCATGCTACTTTGGGAATCAAATCATAAAGTTTTTATAATGCATAACCATCATCATCATCTTTCTTTCTGTCATTTTTTTTCAGTACTGAGATTGAGTCTAGGGGAATTCTACATCCTATCTACACGCCCATACCTATTTTTTATGAAATAGAGTCTTGCTAGATTGCTGTGGGATTTACTAAATTGCTAACCCTGGCCTTGAACCTTCTATCCTTCCGTCTAAGCCTCCTAAGTACTAACGTACTGGGGTTACAGGAATACACCACTAAATGTGAACTATCATTTCTTTCCTGTAGACCTCATGTGATAATATATTCTTTATAAATTGTTCATTTTATTAATGAAATGTATACATCCCAATAAACCTAATTATGGCTAAAGTATTAACCAAAGAAACTCACATATCTAGCATAGTCTTAGTGACTTTACTTTTCTCACCAGTAAAATAAAAAAGCCACCAATTTCTTCACATATTTAAAGCGAAATATTCAATATCTTTAAAAACTAGATTAAAAAATTGATATTTTTGTTTAAACCTGTGCAAAGTAATTGCACTCAAAAAGAGAGGTTCTCATAGCTTCTCAAAACTAAACATTTTAATTAAAACAAATGATTTAGCATGACAAAAGAAAAGGAAAAAAAAGGGAAAGCTTTATTTTTTTCTTAGCCATATAACTTCTTGTGAAAGAATGTCCTCTTGGATTCTGTTATTAGAGAGCTCAGTTATACAAAATTTATATAAAATAGTTTCTAATCAAGATGATGTTTTAAATTTACATTTACATTTAAATTAGTGAGAAGCTCACTGTGAATTACGGAGACTTGGTTGTTTAGGACTATGTCTCTTCTTGCCAACTTGGAACAAAGTCTATTGACTCACCTTCTTAGTCTCATAAATAGCTTCCAGACTTTATGTATTTTCAGTGCCAGAGGATTTTCAGACTGTTGAAAGGTGCCATACTGATATCACCAGGGAATGAAGCTGGCCCTATCCACTAAAGAGGAAAATGCTTCCAGCAACTGCACATAACTTCCTTGAAGAGTAAATTGCCATGGATCATTATCAGATCTGAGACTGCTTGACGATCAGAACTTCTTTTCTTTACCGTGAATTTGATTCATCAAATATTTATAGAGCAACTACTCTTCACAGAGAACTGTGCTAAAAAACACAAATATTACTTCAAGCAACTCACTTTCTAATCTTTGATTGCATGCACATATAAAGGCAACTATCGCATATTAGAAGTAGTCAATGATATGAGAAGATTCATGGTGAGTGCTGTGATAAGTCTAGAGGAAAATCAGGAACAACTTTCTGAAAAAGTGAGGCTTAAAAGACAGCTAGGCATTAATCTCAAAAGGACAGAAAACCTCATCTTGAAGAAAGACCCTATAAGAGAGGCTATCACTTTGAACTACATTATGGTGTAAGACTATGTTGTACCAATGAAAGTTTACATATCTATGTAAACTTTATGTTAACTAATGATTTTCTTTTGATGAAGAATAAATTTAGAATGAATCATATGAGAGGTGGTGAGTGTGAGTGTGTGCATATCTGTGTTGTTTAACGTGAGAGGATGAACACATGCACACATACATGGAAAATAAATTAAGATGCCTGGTTAAGCAAGGACAAAATTATGAGCAATTTAATATGTCATGTTAATGAGTCTGGACATTGTCCTTAAATTATGCAGTTGCAGAGGTTTTGATGGGTTTTAAGTAAGCTTGATTTAAGAACCACTCTGGAAAATAGTACAGATAACAGAAAAAAGGTGAGCAGTTCCAAATCTAATAACATTGTCAAATGCCAAAATAAGCTTTTGTATATCTATACTTTGGTTTAAATGATATGAGATATGAAACACACACAGTAGAAAATGACAGAGAAACTTACTAGTGTCCAGTTACATGGTTTTCCTTTTGAAGGTGAATTAAAAAGAGCAATTAGAGTCCAGAATTACTAATACTGTATGTGCACCCTCACTCATTTTCCTAAAAGCTATAAATAGGCACCAATTATATGTGAAAGCATTAGAGCCTGTGGTATAGTAAAAAGAAGACAAGAATGCCCAATATCACCACTTCTTTGGAACATGGTACTCAAGATTCTAGACAGAGTAATAAGGTAAGAGAAGGAAATCAAAGGAATGCAAATAGTAAAAGAAGAACTGGAGCTGTTTCTATTTGCAGATGGTATGATCTTAGAAGACCCAATAAACTGAACCAAAATATATTTAGAACTGATTAAAAATTTCAGCAAAATGCCTGGTTACAAAATACATCTTAAAAATCAGAAGGTTTCTATATGTCAACCATTAATCTACTGAAAAAGAAATCCAGAAAATATTTCATTCACAATAACCTCAAAAACAATAAAGTACTTAGGAATAATTCTAATGAAGGAAATAAAAGACTTCTACAATGAAAATCATAAGTCTTTAAAAAAGTTGAAAAAGATCTGAGAAGGTGGAAGGATCTCCCATATTCTTGAATAGGATGAATAAGTATCATCAAAGTGATCGTCCATCCACAAGTGATCTACAAATTCATTACAAACTCCATTAAAATATTATGGCTATTCTTCACAGATCTAGTAAAATCAGTCCTTAAATTTATTTAGAACAACAAAAATCCAGAATAGCCAAAATAATTCTCAGCAATAAGAACCATGAAGTTATATAATAACACTTTTAAGTTTTCAATTTAAAAAAAATTGGGAAACCTCAACAACTGCTATGTGCATGTACGTCACTATTAGTATTTGATACATTATGATGTGAGACCATAAGACTATAGTGAACCAATAAAAATATAAAAATAAATTACTTAATTAGTTTAAAAACAGCAAGAGGCACCACAATACCTGACTTGAAAATTATAATTCAAAGTCATAGTAATAAAAACTGCATGGTATTGACATAAAGAAAGGCATATTGAGCAATGGAGAAAAATAGAAAGTTCAGAAATAAATCCACACATTTTTAGCCAATTAATTTTTGACAAAGAGGCCAAAAACAGACACTGGAAAAATAATAGCCTTTTTAACAAATAGTGTTGGCAAAACTGGCTACCCATATGTACAAAATGGAAATAAATCCCACTTTTCTGCCATGTACATGAGTCAATTCAAGATGGATCAAAGGCCTGAAATTTAGACCTGAAACTTTTCAATTATTTGAAGTGGGAATAGGATGAAAAACTCCAACATATAGTCATGGTAAAAACTTCCAGAATAAGACCTCAAAGGCACAAGAAATTAAAAAGAGAATTAATAGGTTGGATTGCATTAAACTGAGGAATTTCTGTACAGCAAAAGAAGCTATCATGAGCCTCAAGAGAAAGACAACCGAATGGTAGAAGATATTTGTTGGCTACTCCTCAAACAGAGGACTAATATTTAGAATATACAGTGAACTCAAGAAATTCACCAAAAATATCAAATAATCCAATCAAAAAGGGCAAATAAACTAGACACTCCACAATGAAGAAAATGGTCACTGAATGTATGAAAAAAAAATTAGCATCATTAGTAATAAGAGAGATGCAAATCAAAACTTTTCTGAGATTTCACCTAACTCCAATTAGAATGGCAATCATTACAAAAAACAATTTTAAAAATCCTGCTAAGGATGTGGAAAAGTAAGAACTCTGATACTTTATGGATTGGATTGAAAATTAGTACAACCAATTTTTTTTTTTTTTTGGTGGTGGTACTGGGGTTCCTGGAAGACCTTCTAACTCCGGGCTACACTCCCAGACATATCTTATTTTTGGAAACAGGGTCTATTAAGCCAGCGCGGCTGGCTTCAAACCTGTGCAATCCTTTCTCTGCCTCCCAAGCGCGGGGATTACAAGCGTGTGTCACCACGCCCGGCTAGTACAACCAATTTTGAAAACAGTCTGAAGGATCCTTAGAAGAATGGGAATGAACTTCCAATATGACTCAGCTATACCACTCCTGGGTATCTATCCTAAAGAGTTGAAACCAGACTGCTATAGTAATGTATGCATATCTACGTTTATGTTTACATAATTCATAATTGCTAAACTATGGAATCAGCTGAATTATCCATCAACATAAGACTGTATTAAAAATTATGAGATATATACACAATGGAATTCTACTCAGCCACAAAGAACAAAATTATGTAATTTGAAGAGAAATGGATGAAAATAAAGAATATTGTTCCAGATGAGATTAGTCAGTCACAAAAATGATACTCCATCATATGCTAGAGAGAAAATGGGACATAAGACAGACTCTAGACAAAGGAGAAGAAACTAAGATGAGAGGAGAGGACTGATGAAAGGAGGAGAGGACCTGAGGGAGATGAGAGGGGTGAAGAAGACTTGAAGAGGGAAACACCTCGATGGTCATGATGTACATGTACAAACTCATCAAATCTAATCATTGTGTTGAGCACAGGAAGGTGAGGAGGAAGAATGAGTGGTTTGGGAACTGAGGGAGGGCTCAAAAAGTCCTTTGTGTATGTATACCTCTATTACCCTGATCTTCATCAAGATGTTTGATAATAATACAAGAGCTAAAAATATATAAAAGAAATTGGATAATGTAATAATAAACCAGGATGGGTTTAGACAGGGTCAGTTATCTATGAGAGGCTGAGCTTCTGACTTGAACTCTCTTTTTCAAATCTCTGTTCTGCCATATGTTGTATTGACAATATCCGGTGCCTAAGTTTCTTCATATTTAAAATGATGGTAAATAATTCTACTTCATATATTTATTGTGATAATTAGATGAATTAATATATAGATAAGAATTAGCCTGGATATTGGCATATAAGAATGGTCTAAATTTTTGTACTGTGGTCATCATAATTAGTCTATTAGTATTACTTTTCTATGGATATATTGGCCATAGAAGACCTCTTTGCAAGAACAAAATATGGGATTATATATGAAGAATGATAAATATCCAGACATGTGCAGAATTTTGGGATGGATATTCTCATCATTTTCTAAACACAGCCAATATCAATGCAAGATTCCTAGGGTGCCCTTAATGTTAAAATGTCTTCAACTTAAACTACTTTAGTGTGTAATATATTATATAAATTCCATTTGCTTTATCTTTAACTCCAGGAAAAGAGGAGTCATTTGTCTTAATTTGAGGATTAAATAAGACTCTCATTACATCATCTAGTAAGATAATATAAGAAAAGTCACATTCAGAACATATCTACCAAAACTCCAAAACTTCATATTTTTCCCTCTTTTGATCAATACCCATCAATCCACTAATAGTCATGGTCCATATCAGAAACTATTTGTATGAAATAAATGTATTGATCATTGACATTATAATGTATATTATTCTATTTTTACTTTTTTATTTATTTATTTATTTTTTGGTGGTACTGGGGTTCCTGGAAGCCCTTCTACCTCCGGGCTACACTTCCAGACCTATTTTTATACTTTTTTATTTTGGAAACAGGGTCTCTTAAGCCAGAATGGCTGGCTTCGAACCTGCACTATTCTCCTGTGTCTGCATCCCAAGCATGGGGATTACAAGGTTGTGCCACCATGCCCGGCTATAATTCTTGATTTGTATAATTAATGGCATTTGACATCAGTGGATTGACCTACATATTTGTGTGTGTGTGTGTGTGTGTGTGTGTGTGTGGTACTGGGATTCCTGGAAAACCTTCTACCTCTGGGCTACACTCCCAGACCTATTTCACTTTTTTTTTTTTTAATTTGGAAACAGGGTCTCTTAAGGTAGCATGGCTGGCTTTGAACCTGCGTGGTCCTCCTGTCTTTGCCTCCCAAGCGCAGGAATTACAAGCATGTGCCATCACGCCTGGCTGACCTACATGTTTTTGAGTCAGTTCTCATACTTATACTGACACATTTTAGTTATCTGTAAAGGCTGAAAGTAAAACCAAGTTAGGACTAACCCCTGAAGCTTCATCCATAACTGTTTCTCCATCCAGCCATGGGTGAGAAGAATATTCTATTGATCTAACTATACAGGTGTACTAATGCTGTCTAGTGAATGATGACACTGAGATAATAACACTAAAATAATACAAAGTAGAACATTTTTGTACTTTAGAATAGGCTGTAGAAACCATTTTGTGGTTGCTCACTATTGCAAGCATGTTTGTCTAATGAACATATTTGTGTTTGGCAAAATATAGTCTGTGACATTGCATTATTATAACTTGGTATTCAGGGTACAAAAAACCCTCACCTAGCTCAGGTTTCTTCAGAAATTATTATTTAATTTTAAAAAGTCCACCCATTTTGCAGGATCAATGCAACTTTTATCAGTTTGCAATATTTAACTTGTTAAAGAAATAACAGAAAACCATTGCATTTGGAATGTGGTAAGGAAGACATTGCTAGAAATTTAAACTGTAGCAGTAGTAGACTGGAACCAGAGACAGAGGGGTATTGTGGCTCTAGGATAGCACTGTTTGATTTTTTTCTAATAGAAATCCTCTAAGATATAATCAAATAGTGCTACTGATATATTCTGCAATAAGATGATAATGACCAATGTTCACAAAATAGTTTATAAAAGCAAGAATGAGTACAGGGAGAAAAGTTTATAAATATTGCAGAAGTTTAGGCAGACTGATAAAGGCTCCTACCACAGTGACAGAAATGGACACTGAGAAATGGGATGAATTTTGAAATGAATTTCGGAAGAAATCTTCATAGGATTAATTTGTGGATTAGAGGTAAGAATTACAGCATAGGAATAAGTGTAGATTTGGGTCAGCTTCTTCACATGGGGAGGCAGATCTAAATGGGAACTTGTAGTGTTTCAAATGTATTTCAGAATCATTGTGCCTTGCTTGTCCATTTTAGAAAATGAAAGACCAAGAAAGGGGCTTCTTTGTCTACCATCATAAAGGAGATGATATGCATCAAAAGTGATAGGACTTCACAATGATGCTTGGCTCTGAGTATTGATTCACCAGGTAGTCTATCGGTCAGCCTGCTTAGCAGCCACTCATTGGGTAAACATTTACTGTGAATTAGCCATGGACTGAGCCAGGTTTGGGAGATGAATCTGAAATTTCTGTCTGTGCATGTCCTAGATATTTAATCTATTCAGCATGAAAAATATATATACACTTAATATCAACTCTGGAACTATTGAAAAAAATTAAAGATTATGCAAATAATACATTTAATTAGTTTTATGTTTGCTATATGGAGCATTTACATGCTTTAGAAAATTAAAAAGAAAATCTTTTTATTTCTTCTTTCCAAATGCTAACTGTGGATTTGCTTGATATGCTTTTTTTCATTTTTGAAAAAAAAATGTCATGATCTTTACACATGTTAACGAGTATGGAACACAAGGCATGGACTTGGTTTGTAGAGAGACACTTCTCAAACTTAACTCTTTTCTTAAACATTTTAAAAGAATTTGGTTTCTATAGGAAGAACTAAAATGAGAACATTTACATCCAAAAGTGATATTTTACATTTTCAAGGCCTGTGTAGCTTTGAAAAGAGACAGCTCAACATTCTGTGCCACAGTATTTTTATCTTAAGTGAAGTCAATTCTATGTAGTCACTTTCTTCTTTAACATGAGTTTAAGAAGTCTGGTGTCCAGGAAACCTAGGATCTTTAATTTTTATCTCAAAATAAACAGAGTGTATCATGAGTTATCTAAAGCAAAATGTTGAGAAAGGAAGAGATGAATTGTCCAGAAAAAATTCAATGATGTAGAATAATACATCCTCACACTGTGATTTATCTTCATATCTGCCTTTAGCTATTGGACACAGATGAAACTGTTGACAAGTAACATGTTTATTACCAACCCATGAATTCATATATTTGTATTTCTGTAAGGCAGGTAATACTAGTCAATCACTGGAATAACTCTTATTGGATCAACATTTAATAATTGAGGTATAGGAAATTTCTTGATAATTTATAATCAAATTAGAAAAAGTAGTCATCCTAGGATACCACCTGTATACTTTTGTAGTATTTTCTCCACTAGGGAATAATAACATTAATTATTATTTCTCTCATAACTTAAAAACAGGAGAAAGATGATATTGGTTTTAATACAGAATATGTTATGCATTATTTGCCTTTAGAGTGCTCAGAAGACTAGTGATTTCAATTTTGAAATTTTGTAAATGTAGCAAAAGTAAGCAGAGGTAACAGAATGCAGGGGGCACTTCTATAACTTTCTGCACTTAACATGGCTTATTTTTATTTAGGAATATTAATGTATTTTAGTATGGTTATGATGCCACTTTCCTAAGTCAATGAGAACAAATTCTGTCACAAATATAAAACTGTGTATCTGGTGTGAGGGCGGGAGACTTCTATTGTAAGCCCCAAAGTAAGCTCAGGAAGACGATGTGAGTGACAAAATGCTACTCTTTGTAAGTGGGTCTGATTCTGTGCTCTATATCCTCTCATTTTTTATTCTTCTAATCACACAAGAAAGTGAAAATAACAGTTAGTTTTGTGAAGACCAAGCACAACATTCAGATTTAATTAAACCTTGTTTTACTTGAGCAAGTTAGTCATGCAGTGATATCAATGGAGAACAAAGCCCAATACTTTGATGACTAGAAGCAGAAAGAAGTACAGATGAAATGCCATCACACAAGGATGAAGGTGCCCAGGTGAGGTTCTTGTTCCTATCATCTTTTGACAAAGAATTAAAGTCAGAATCCTATAGTGACACATGTATATGCATACAGTACAATTCATAACAATCAGGTTATGGACCCAACCTTCCAGGCTTCCATCAACATATGAATAAATGAAGAAAATGTAGTACGTACACACAGTGAAGTTTTACTTAGCAATGAAGAAGAACTAAATCATTTCATTTGCAGAAAAATAGATGGAATTAGAGAACATTATGCGAAATGACATCAACCAGTCTCAGAAAGATTAAGGTCACTGTCTTCTTTCATACATGGAAGATAAAAAGAAACTAGTAAAGAAAAGAGACTTCATAAAAATGAGACCAATAGAGTGGTAAAAGAGAAATGAGGGAGGAAAAGAGGACATTCAAGGAAGAAAACAAACCAAATAAGTAGCATTTGTGCAGATATGAATGTATCTCTATGAATTTAATTATTGTGTACAATTATAGTGTACCAATAGAAGATTAATAATAATAAAAAAAGTAAACCGAATTGAGGGGAGCCACCAGACCAGTGCTATGTCTCATGAGCTATGCAGGAAGGACATGAGGTTGTTGAGTTTCTAGAAAGCAAGCAGACTATGGGACACTGGGCATAAGTCTGTGTTTCTGGGGTGTTCTGGTAAAGTTTGATTAAGATTCTTTTGTGTGCCTTAAGGCATATAACAAGAACCAAAGATGGTAATGAGAGGAAATCCAATTATAGTTTCATGTAAAAGAGAAATTCTAGTCCTTAAAACTATCCAAGGGTGGAATAGACTACCACTGAAGGTACTGTGTTTATTACCACTTACATAATTTAACTACAGGCTACTCAAGCCACTTAGTAGTTATTGTCTAGCTTGGTATAGTGTCATTCTCAGAATTCAGTGTGTTCTACCATTTTGATTAAACTTAATAAAGAAGAGGGTGTTGTATTATGAGTAGACATGAATTGCATTTGCTTATGAGATAGTTTGGAGCAGTATGATGGTCAATTTATCAATATTTTGTTTTGTTTTGGTACTGGTGATGGAACTCAGGTTGTGTGCATACAAGGCAAACACTTTCCCTCTGGTCTCCAACCTAGCCCTTCAGCTGGTTTAAGGGATACACAGATAACTTGCAAAATATTATTCTGGGTGTGTTTGTGTGAGTGTTTCTGGAAGAGATTAGCATTTGATTCAGTAGCCTGAGTAAAGATCTGCCCCTCACTGATGTGGGTGTGTGTCTTCTAGTCTTTGTGGGCTCCAGCAAAAGAAAATTCAGTCAGTCAGTCAGTCAGTCTGTCTGTCTGTCTGTCTATCATCTATCTATCATCTCCTCTTATCTCTCTCTCTCTCTCTCTCTCTCTCTCTCTCTCTCACTCACACACACACACACACACACACACACACACACACACACACACACCTGGGGCATGCATCTTCTCCTGCCCTGTGACAGCAAAGATTCAGGCATTTGGGTCTTTAGGCTCTGGCACTTGCATCAGTCTCCCCCACCCCCGCCCCACTGTTCTTCAGATTTGGACTGAATTACATCACCAGCTTTCCTGATTTTCCAGCTTACAGATGGCATGTTTTGGACTTCGTGGCTTCCATAATTATCTGAGCCAGTTCTCTTAATAAATCATATATGTGTACACACACACACACACACACACACACATGCACACACATTCTGAAAAACTCTAATATATGTGAGATTACCAGCACTGACCCAAATGCTATGAGATGTAAACAAACACTTGAGGGGCAGTTCCTCTGATGAAGCTTCTCTACATTCTGCAGACTCGAAAAATTGAAGATACTTTAGTAGCACATTAGTTTTTTGGAGCTGCTATCACAAAGCATCACAACAGCACATTCACAGTGGCTCTAAATATGATCTTTTTTAAATAAAAACAAAAAGGAAAAATAATTTTCTCACTGTTTTTAAAGTCAGAAGCCCCATATCAAGACCTGACCACAGCATCAGCTCACTGAAGCTCTGTGGGTGAATGCTTTCTTCTCCCTAATAAGTCTGAGTGGTGTTAGGTATTTCTTGACTGGCTGCAACCTAAGTCCCATCCCTGTCTCCACATCCACATGCTTTTCTTTACCTTCTCCTCCACCTTTACACATGCTCTGTGTGTCTTCTCTGTGACCCTAATTCTGTTCTTATAAGGATACAAGTCATTGGATTTAATAATCACCAAAATCCTAATCTTATTTTAACCAGTGAAGAGACCCTATTTTAAAATGTTGTAGGTCAAATCAAAAGCATCCCTCAAAGTGTGATATGATGAAGACTTGGTCCACACGATGGCATTGCTAAAAGGCAGAGCAGCCTTTTAGAGGTGGGGCCTAATAAAACATCTTCAGATCATTGGGGGTGTGCTTTCCCAGGATTTTGTGTGAGTCTAGCTGCTTTCTTTTCTTCATTTCATTTTGCTTTCTGGACATGAAGCGAGAGGGTTGTTTTTTGTTTGCTTGTTTGACATGTGCTTCCACCATGATATACTGTCTCTCCACAGGCCCCAAAGAAGCCAGCTAGCAAAGAGCCAAAACTTCTAAAACTACAAGGCAAATTCTGTCTTTATATGTTATCACAGGTATATGTTACAGTGACAGAAGTGTAATGGGTGTATGTTACAGTGACAACTAAAACACCAAATAAGGTCACACAACCACAACAGATAGAACTTTCAGCATGTGTTATGGGGATAAACCAATACACAATAAGCACTCTTACTTCATTTCACCATCAAAACTTACGTATGAGATAAGGGATCTGACTTTTAAAATCATTTCCTGAACCTTAACTCATATCATTTTGTCTTCCTTATTTTCCAGTTTAACAGGACTAAGGCATATGTAATTCCCTGAATATATCACTTCCCATCAGGTGATTGTGTGTGGACTGGAATCTTTACTCTCTAGTCTTTCTTTAAATTTTAACCTCCTCACTGTTTTCATATATCTAATAGGCAAAATTTAGTTTCTTTCTTTTTTTTCCCCCCTGGATACTGAGTATGGAACCCAGGGGCATTCTACCTCCAAGGTACACCCCCAGTCCTATTTTTTTATTATTTATTTTAAAACAGGGTCTCACTAAGTTGTGAAGGACCTCACTAAGTAGCTGAGGCTGACTGCAAACCAGGATCCTCCTGTCTCAGCCTCACAAGTGCTGGGATTACAAGCGTGGCCACCACGCCCAGTTAAAATTTAGTTTCCTACATCGTCTATTCTCACTTACAAAATGGACATATATCTCCACTAAACCAATTATCAAACTATTTTATTAGCATTTATTTGCTTTTCTATAAGAATTATTTAAAATTAGAAACACTAACACACATGAATATTTATTTTCTGAGATTTATAATTTATCACTGATTGTTAATCTATGGATTAAAGAATAATCAAATGAATTAGTGAACTAATGATGCATGTGAATATATTAAAAATCTGAATGTTTAATGAATATAAAGAGTGCTAGATCTCAAAATTAAGAAGAAACAAAGAGATAATATCCTTTATATTATACCTTTAAAATAATTTGCTTCTGGTGTTTTTCTCTTGCTACAATAAAAATATAAATTCATCCTTATTCTGAAAGATCACTTATTCTAAGGTAAATGCAATATTTTGATGAATTATCATCATATACCTAGTCATGTTATTTTATTATGTGTACAAATGAAACTATATTTATAAAATATATCAAGAAGATGAAACTTTTTTAGATTAAATAATTACTAGAGTCCTTGGTGCTCAGAATGTGAAAACCTAACCTGGTATTTATGCTTGGTGTGGTTTATTATGTACAGAGAGAAAGCCTCTGGGAATCTTGTTCCCTTTTATATTGAGGGACACCTATCATGCTTTTAAAGGTCTTCAGTAAAACCATTACATGATTTCTAAATATTAAAGCTGTGGCTATAGAGAGCATTTTCTTATTATCAAGGATGCAGTTAAACCATTTTAGTGAAACTTTTAATAATGGCTTCAGAAGACACCAAGAAGGAAAGCATACCACTGGGCTCTATTATCTATAAGGCCAGCAGGCTAGAGTTTAGGAAACAAGTTGAAGACATAATAAAACATTGTAAGAGCAGTTTATATCACAGTAATGCACCACCAAGTGTGAGTAGGAGAGGAAGGTAATTACGTTTTATTTTGCTATCTACATGCTATCTCTTTGGGAGTGTATAGTCATAATTGTTTTGTGGTTACTTTTGCAAAAATTCAGCAATTATAAACGCATTAACAAACAAGGTATTAAGTAGAATACTGAAGTCACTGACAAACATGTATATATATTTATGTACACATGTTCATACATATATGATGCACATATATATATGCCTAAATAAGCAAGCCATCCAGCCAGTTGATAGAGTAAGACATGATAAAACATTAAGATATTTGGAAGACTCTATCTCTAATTTTTACTTTTTCTTTCCTTCCTTCTTTTCATCTTTTTATTACTCTAGGGTCACTCATCAAGATAATCTTGGTTACTCATAGCTCCTTGGAATTATTAGTAAAAGTATTTTTCCTCTTCAGATTTTTAGTAATTAAATCACTTTTTAGACACAAAATTTTCAAAGGCTTGATATTAGTAACATATATTTTAATGGCCTCAGTTTTTCTATACTCCAAATGCCTAGCAAAATTACAAGAAAAAATGAATCAGCAATAAATGCATGCAGGAGGGCTCAAAATATAGCTCAGTAGTAGAACACCTGGTAGTATTTGTGAGAACTTGGGTTCAATCCTCTGCACCACAAAAAATCAAGACAGAACAAACCTATAAGATACCAGTAATTTGTCTACTAAAGAAATATATTGAAATCTCTTGCTTGGTCAGTATCAGTACTCATTGGAAACCATTTCTCAATTAATTATCCAGTGTCTGGATGATCCACAAAATCTCATGTATTCAAATTTTAAAACAATTATGTAACTTACAAATACTTTATTAATAAAAATATGTTTATATTACTTTTAAAGTATACAAACAAAAGGCTAAGGCCTTTTTTAAAATTTTTTATTGGTGCCAAAGTTAATGACTAAGCAAATACAAGATGGAAGGAGGGGAAGGGAACAGGGAACGGGGTGGGAATTGGGGAGGGGCTAGATGAGTGATGTGTTCATACATGCCTTTACCATCTTGACCCCATAAAGATGTATGACAAAAATGCGCCGATAATAAAATAAGATAAAATAAAATAAATAAGAAAATACTTTTCCATACACAAAAGTCGGTACAGGCTTGTATTTGTGCTAGTAGAGGTTTAATTTACACATATTTGTATTATATTGAGAAAGTGGTGGGTTTCTGTGGATGACATTTTAAAGCATATCCCAAAATTAGATTTTTGAATTAGAATTTAGGCTTAACATTTCTCCTTCAGTCTATAAACCCTACATATAAGCCCTATTTTATTAGGATGTAAAACAGAAGGTGAACTTTCTTATTAAAGAGCTTTTCAAGCATCATTTCAAATTGAATAGCCAAAATAATAGAAAATAAAGAATAAAACTTTTAATAAAAATCAAATAGATCCTAATTATATTCCTTTGCTATAGCATAGCAAAAAATATGTGCTATGTAACCAGCATAGAAAAATAGAAAATATTAGAATTGTAGTTAGGATAGTTGTCGTATATACCTAGGTCAGATGTCCATCCAGACATGAAAATGTTTCATCTTTATAATATTCTTGTACTATAGCAAGAATGCAACATTTTTTCTTTTTGGTGGTACTGGGGTTCCTGGAAGCTCTTCTACCTCGGGGTTACACTCCTAGACCTATTTTATATTTTTATTTGGAAACAAGGTCTCTTAAGCTAGCACGGCTGGCTTCAAACCTGCACAATCCTCCTGTCTCCGCCTCCCAAGTGCAGGGATTACAAGCGTGCGCCACCATGCCAGGCGAAAGCAGCATTTTTTAAAATGAGATGCCTATCACAAAGAGAATGGATTTGACTAAGTGCTTGAAATTTCTTTATCATGTAGCTACTCTTCCAATGTAGCTATAGATACACACTGCCTATAACTGCTCAGAACATGGGTCCCAAATCCAGATCAACTGGATTCCAGCTGCCTTTTCTAGTTCTGTGATCTTAAGGATTATGTTCACCTCTATGTACCATTGATGTCATCTGTAACATGTGGACACTAACAGCACCTGCCACATATGGTCATTTTGTAGATTGTTTCTGTCAAGCACACACACCAGTGGCTTTCGCTTATAAGGCATTATATCACTGCTTGTTTTTTATATATATTTATTTTTAATTATATAGATATTACAATGCTATATACCAAGCATAGACCTAGTGTCTTATATGATGGGATACAACAATAATCAAAACAAAAACAAAATTTTTACTCCAATTAAATTTATATTCTAACTTGATGCTGGCCAGGATGTAGAGAAGTAAGAACTCTAATATGTTATTGGTGAGATTGCAAATTAGTGCAACCACTTTGGAAAACAGTTTGGAGGATCCTAAGAAACTTTCGTATAAACCTATTATATGACCCAGCTATACCACTCCTGGATATCTACCCAAAAAAGTGGAACACAAACTAGCAGACTAATGCATGCATATCTATGTTTATAACTGCACAATTCACAATTGCCAAACTATGGAACTCGCTGTGAAGTTCATCAACAGGGGATTGGACTACAAAGATATGGGATATGTACACAAAGAAATTTTACTCACAATGGAATGCTACTTATTTTATGAATGACGAAATTATGTCCTTTGCAAAAGAAATGGACAGAACTAGAGAATATTATGCTAAGTGAGATTAGTCAGTCACAAAAAGTGAAAAGTCAGATATTCTCCCTAATATGCAGGAGCTGTGGATAAATTAGACAAAGGAGAAGAAGCCTTAGATGAGTGAAGAAGCCAACCCAACTGAGGGGCGTGGAAAAAGGGAAGAGGGACACACCTCAATGGTCACAATTTACATGCACAAACATATCAAAGTCAGTAACTGTCCTGAGCATGGGAAGGAGGAGAGGGGGAAGAACTAGGGCAGAAGCTGGGAAGGACTTAATGTGTGCTGTGTGCATGTATGCACCTATCACCCTGAACCTCATCAAAATGTATGATTACAGTGAACCAATAAAAATAAATTTATATTCTAATTTGAACGACTGAGAAAACCTAGGTAGTTATTCACCAAACAATTCTTTTCTTCAGCTTTTTTTTAAGGTTATGGATTGAATGAAGAGCCTCATATATGCTAGTCAACTTCTCTAGTACTGGCTACACCTGTAGCACCGCCTCTTTCTTCTTTACAGACAGCTCAACTATGTCTTCCCTAAAACTATGTGTGCCTATAGGGCTAAAATTTGGCCAAAGGATTATGAACAGAAATGATATGCACTATATTTAGGCCTGGCTCATAAATATTTTCAACATGTCTTTTTTTCTCTCATCCCTTGCAAATTTTCTTATGAAGGTGCCAGGATAAACTCAAAAGCCACACGGATGCCAGAATTGGTTTCTAAATGACTATATGGGACAGACCCTCAGCTTCAAGTTCCTGCTGCCACCAACATTCATTGCTTATGCAAATAAGAAATGATCTGCATAGTATGTTGTTAACATTTCAAAGTTTATCTCTTACAGCATTTAACATTACTTCTACTAATAAGGAAGGAGGGAGTAAAAGTAAGCTAATATCAGCTAATGCTAATTGCTCTGCAAAAAGATGAACCAGGGAAATGGAGAGTTGAGGAGAGTGGTTATGGAAGTCTTCTCAGAGTAAGAAGACTTGAGAAAAATGAGATAGAGATACCACATCTGCTGTTACTATCACTCTGAACTACATTATAATGTGAAACTATAATGCACATAATACAAATATATACAAAAAAGCTAATACTTTTTTGTGGTATTGGGGATGGAACTCAGGGGCATTCTACCTCTGAAGTATACCCCAGTCTTATGTATTATATTTTTTTTCCAGGAAAAGGGAATCAAAAGCATAGGTCCCCATGCGCAAGTACGCTAGGAATTTTCACAATATCTTGGGACCAACAATATGGTGTAGACCTCAGTAGGAAAGGAATTCAGAGGCAATCAGAGGACAGATCAGAAAGACTTTCTAGACCATGGTAAAGACTGGGTTTTATTGGAAGATTTTTCAGCAGAAAATGGTACATTTAAAAACAATTACCGTAGTTCCTACATAGAGGGTGGATTTAGGAGAAATGGAAGTTGAGGAGTCCTTTACAAAGAGATTTCAGTAGGGTGGAATACAACAAAGTGACAGCCCAAGAGTTCTCCTGTCAATGTTTTTGCTCCTTTGATCTTCAGTTTATTACATAACAAAGCTTATCAATCCTTCATCATCCTTTGACTGCTCTCCCAGAAGCACTTGAGTTTGATGCCATTGTTCTTAAATTCATTTTAAGAACAGATTTAAGTATCATTCTTTAGCACTGTGCCACAACTCTTATCTTCTGAAAGCTAGACATTGTACTGCAAGAAAATTCATCGAACTAGAAGTCTTGTCTGTATTTTCAACCCTTAAACCCGGTCACATCTGTTTGTAATATCTTAAACTAATACTTTTTTTGTGGTACTGGGGGTGGAATTCAGGGGCATTCTACCTCTGAAGTACACCCCAGCCCTATTTTATTTTTATTTTCAAACAGAATCTCACTAGGTTGATAAGAGTCTCACTACTTGTTGTTCTTGAGCCTGCAATCCTTTTTTTTTGCCTTCCAAATACTGGGATTACATGCATGCACTATCATGTCCAACCAGCTAATACTTTAACAAATAACTTTTAAATTACTTTTGACATGGAATCAATGCATTAATATTAGTTATGTTTTTTACATTCAAGTGTGGAAACTTAGTTGAACTTTTTTCTATCATCATAATTCAGTGCTAAACTCCAAAGAACATGCTCTTGAGGGAGTACTTAAGTTTGATGTGAAAAAAGGCATGTACTTAAATATGTTTAGAAATCATTGAACTAAATAATCAGATCTCATGACGGCAAGGGAGTACTGAGAATTTAGCGCTTCTATGCATTGTGACTATCTATGATACAAGACAATATTTGGAGCATTTATCAAACTTAAAGACAGAAGTCTCATCTCTTTTTTTCTTTTGCTTACAGCATTTCAAGATACTAATGTTCTGCTGAATATATGCTCTGACTTCTGGAAGACAAAAGTTTTAAATAATTTTTAATCTGATATAGCATGAAAGCAGCAACCTCTATGACCAAATTGGTAATTTAAGAGTAAAATAGGTATAAGAACTCCTTATCAGTTTATATATCAACATTAATCTTATTCATCAGAAAAAACACACTCTGGTGATATTATCATGAAGACACTACTTAAAAGCAATTTTTTATTTAGAAAAAATAAAATTTTATTAGCATGTACTTGTTTTCAAGTAAAAATGTACTTGTTCCTATTTCTAATAGTATTCAGTGTTTCAGAGGTTTTTTTATAATTATGTAAAAACCATACTTAGTTTAATTTCAATTGGAGTTTGTTTTATATTATAAGTTCAAGAAAACAAACTTTTCTATTTTTTTCCCCTGGGGATAAATATTCTAAAACATATTTTTTTAAATTTTTTATTATTGGAATTTTACTCAGCCATAAAGAAGAACACAATTACGTTATTTACAGGGAAATGGATGAAATAGAGAGCATTATGCTAAGTGAGATTAGTCAGCCACAAAAAATAAGAAATTGGATACTCTCCCTAACATGTGGAAGCTAAGGAAGAAAATGAGTCATAGGCATAACTCTAGAAGAAGGAGAGACTGTAGATGAGCAAATAAAGCGACCTCACTGAGGAGGTTGGGAGGGGGGAGAAGGGAAATTCCCTTATGTACATGATGTACATTAACAAACATATCAAAGTCGATCACTAAGCCAAACATGAGGAGGGAGAGGAGAGGGAATAGGGTGGGAATTGGAGAAGGGCTAATTGGGTGATGTGTGCATGTATGCCTCCACCATCTTGTACCCCATTAATATGTATGACTTCAATTCACCAATAAAAAATAAAAATATATTGTAGTGTAATTATACATCATCTTGAGGTATAAGAGCACACAGACAAACAACACTTGGTGAGTTTTCCTCCTGGTCCCATCCCACTCCCTCCCCTTCATTGTACATGTTTTTGAGATTGGTGTTGATAATTTTATATATGTAATAGTATTATTTAAACTGGAAAGTGGTTTTTAAAATTAAAAGTATACTAGAGAACTGGCTAGTCAATACTACCTATATTTGTTCCAAAGTTTTGGGTAGAAGGCATTGAATCTGATCTAAGCATAGTTCTACTCATTAAAATTAAAATTCGGAGGAGCATGATGGATAAAAGCTGGACACCGTTTCTAGTTACTAAATGATAAAGACAGAAAGAGGCTCCTATCTTCAGAGACTTGCAGATATGGCAGAGATGACTCACCCTATCATTTGCAGGCCACCAGGTAGTCCTAAAAGATTGTTGTTTACTGGGAATATGTACTCACCCTGTTCCTATTCCAGTTTCAAGTTGAGTACAGGTACAGAGAACCAGAGGGTATTTTCACACCTTTCCCTCCTTCTTATTCAGGTAGATTTCACAGCCCAAGTGTGACAGGTAGTGTTTTTGCACACAGAGTCTTCCCAGGAACATATTATCAAACTCCATAGGAGCTGTAGACCTTAGATTGATTCAGAATTAATAGATACCACTTTGCTATCAGCAATGTCTTTACACTCTGAGAAAAAGTTTGTGAACAGGTATGCTATATATTTTTTTGGACAGCCAATAGCAGTTATCTCAAAATATACAAATAGTTTATCTTTCCATGTCATGATAAAAATAACATGTACTTCAACATTTTTAAAATCTTCAAACTCTACATTTTTAAGTTGAAAATAAGTCAAATATATGTTGCTATGTTATCCTATTATTTGATGTTTGATATGGGCAAAACAATAACTCTACTTCATGACACTGTTGTACAAATTAATGTGTTTCAATTTCTTTTTAAATATTTTAGAATATGAGTCCAGGAGAGCAGGTATCTTGACCACAGTATTCACTGTCATGCCCCAGTGCCTTGAGATGTATCTTACATAAAATAGGATGAGTACTTTTTTATTCTTCACAGTAGTGGGATTGAATCCAGGGGTATTCTATCCCTGAGCTACACCTCCAGGTCTAGTTTCTTTCTTTATTTTGAAACAGTTTTCCACTAAATTGCATATGGCCTCACTAAGTAACTAAGGCTGTCTGCAAACCTGCAATCCTCCTATCAGCCTCCCAAGTACTGGGATTATAAGCATTTGTCACTATGCCTGGTGAACCAGTATATTTTTAACTATACTGTCTTAATGTTGGTTGATGACACTCTTTCAGTCGTTTTCCAGTGAAAACAAAGTAACAGATAATAAAATGTGCTTTCAGCAGATTTTTAAAATTTATCATAAAATACTGCTTTTAGCCAGGAGTGGTGGTGCGTTCTTGTAATCCCAGCATTTGGGAGACTGAGACAGGAGGATCATGGTTGAGAGTGTAGCTTGGAGGTAGAATGCTCCTGGGTTCCATCCCCAGTACCTCAAATAAATAAATAAATTAAATAAATAAATAATAAATACTGCTCTTATTATTGGACATGTTTTAAGTAAATAACCTAGACCATTAGACCTTATCAGCAGTGATAATATTTATTAAGTATGTCTTTGTTTTATTTTGTGAACTATCTTCAAAAACAAGTGAAGAATGATAACATGATGGTTTAGACACAATTACAAAATTTAATACTGTAAAACAGAAATTTGATATTCACTTAGAAATTTGAAATATATGTTTCCAAGAGAACAGAAATATAATAAATTGCATGGATATAAGACTTATCTTGTTCTTCCCTATGGAGTTTTCAAACAAAATTCTGTAAGTTTTAATTGATAAAACAATTCCATAAAAATTCCATTCAATTGCTCTAGTATATTTTACCTTTCCTTAGTAACTATCTACTTCCCATCCTGCCCAAGTATCTCTTTTTTTTGCTTCATATCTGATATTTCCACATATAAAACTACTAGTATAAAATAATCAACAACAAAATAAACAGAATGCATATAAAATTCTGAGTTCTGTTTTACTACCATGGTCAGAAACAGGCAATTCACCACTGAACCAGTAGATAGAGTTCAAATGCTGCTTAGTATTGTTTGCATTCTTTTTCTATAAGGAACCAGGAGAAGATGGCAAACACTGTATTAAGAGGCTGAGACAGGAAGACACAGGTTCTAGGCCAGCCTTAGCCATTCAGTGAGGCTCTCTACAACTTAGTGCAACCTTGTTTCAAAATAAAGAATAAAAAAATAGGGCTAGGGGTATACCTCAGAAGTAAAATGACCCTGAGTTCAATCCCCAGTACCTCAAAAAAAAAAAAAAAAACATATCTACTTTTACCCAACAAAATTTGGTCATACACTGTGATTGAGTAATATGTGGGGGGTCTGAAGGAGAGTAGAAATGGAGGATACAGAGAGAGGTTCAGAAGGGTAAATTTTTGTAATTACATAATTCCATTATAGTATAATGTATAGCTACTATTTGTAACAACTGCCATAAAAGCTGTAATAATAACAATTATTGGTTATTATGCACATGTACTCTGATAATATACTGAAGGATTCTTTTGCTTTACCATTAACAATGACACAACATAAGTAATTTATCTTGACTTTAGAAAAAGAAAGAAATTGTAAACTATAGAAGTTCACCAATGTACAGTGCAATGATGCTGTTCATAGCAGAGCTGAGGCCAAATCCTGGGTCTCTTTCTCCTACTTTCCCTTCACTAAGCACAAATACAGGTGAGAAATGAGAGGAAATGGACTTTAACTTGTAAAAGCCAACATGAAGCCCACATGGCAATTTATTAATTGTGGGAGAAAATTTGAAATTCAAGATTCAACCAGTAAGGATGACCTCACAATCTATAAATTTCTGTTAGATTTAAAGTTCTGGTGCTGAATACAGTACGAGATAAGCTAAGAAAGCTTTGAACTTGCCAAAGGTCTATTGACAAATCTTTCCTGGTGTTAACAACATCAAAAAGCGTTTGTACATCCCAGTGTATTGGTACACAACTCTAATCCCAGTACTTGGGAGGCTGAAATGGGAAGATCCCAAGTCTGAAGTAGCATCCCAGGGTTTAATCTTCAGTACCAAAAAATAAAATAAAATAAAATAAAATAAAATAAAATAAAATAAAATAAAATAAAATAAAATAATAAAATAAAGGCTGCTATATGAAGCTTTGCTGTCAGAAATTCTAAAACCAAGTGATGCCTGGTGTTTCTTATTTCTTTTCTCACTTGAAATACAGGAACTATAAAAAACTTTTACATTTATATTAATTTCTTTGCCTTATCTTCTTCCACATTTCAAAATACAGAAGGAAATATAATCATCACAGTTGATACATCAATTTTCATATCTCCTCTTGCCTTTCCCTGAGTAGCAAGGTTGGGGTTTAGTTGTAAAAAGAAATGTAAGTGGACACTTCTGGTGCTTGGAAAAGAGGATGTCATTGAATATGTGATCTTAAATATAGAGTTTTTTTTTTTTTTTCCCCGCAGTTCTCTTCATAAATTACAGCTCAACATTTTGCTTTGCATTTTGGTATAAATTTTGTTACTGGAACTTTTTAAAAAGCAAGACAATTAAATCATTCTAAAGAAAATATAGCAAAGCTTGCCTGCATATCAGCCATATGGTTGTAAAATTAAAAAGCATTATTATGCAAAATTAATCATCTTCAGTTTTCCCCATATAACATATTAATGCATAAATTTGAACCAAATTTAAATCTTGACAATTCAATTTAAGCCTTTAAAAAGGAAAAGACTCTGATGCCCTATAAATCAATGAGGAAAATATCTGTACTTCAACAAAAAAATTGGTAAAAAAGATGAAGGCGCATTAATAGAAAAATAAAAATAAATGGTAAAAACATGAAAATTATTCAATATAACTACTTTAAAGAAACAAAGATCATTACAAAATGACTTCATCTGCCAGTCTTGTAATTTTATTTAAATAAAAGCATCTTTTCTGCTAGTTAAAATATAAAGTGGCCTTCTTTCCCCCATTACTGTCTTTTTTATTACCATATATACTCCATATTGCTAATTAGGTTATATAATTTAGTTATCTCAATGTCTATCCCTTTTTTTATTTATTCATCTTTCCTTCAATCCATGTATTTTCTTTACTACCTATCTTTTGTCAAATATGTAGTGAATTTCATAAGTTCAGCAGTAATATTTTTCTTATTTGTTACCATATTTCTTATTATTAATATTAGTGCCTAATACTTAACTGGTACTGATGAAATGATTATTGAAAAATGAGCCCATGCTAAAGAATTCAAGACTATCTAGACAGAATGGATAACTACCATTGGAAATTCATATAAGTTGAACTTAGTTTATATAAATAGTCATAATATCTATGAAATACTGGCTTCAGAACTCCTGCAGATACCCAAATACAGTATGCTAAAGTCCATTATATAGAATGCTGTAGCCCATATTTGTATACTTTCTCCTGTATATGGTAAATCATCTCTAGATTACTTATAATAGCTAATGCAAGTAAAACTGTAAATTGTTTTGTTTATGAACTAGTGAGAAGAAAACAGAATCTGTTTATCTTTGGTACAGGTGCAAGTTGCTTTTTGAAGCATTTTTGATCTGCAGTTTGTAGAATACACATATTCAGAACCCCTGCATAGAGAGAGCTTATTGTTCTTTGACATATTTGCACAGGATTACATCTTTGAACACACGATGCTTTAATATTTGCAACAGAAAACTGGAATTAACCTAAGTTCATTAATCAGAGATTGTTTAATCAAACGACTTGGCATCTGGATGATAAAGAACTATTAAACATAAAAGTCAATATGATTATTTACATAGAGTGATACCTGAAAATCTTCAAGTTCTATTATTATTTTAAATTCAAGATTCAGCATTGTCTCTAATAGCTTTGTCTGTTTAAATTATATATGCATATACCATTTTGTATATACAATCATGGCTATAGATAGGAACATGTAGTTTCCACTTGAAAGTATGATGTTGAGTAAGAGTTGAAAAAGGCATACACTTTTCATTTTAGGCTTTTTGGTAATGTTTTAATGTATTAATATGTCTATGTGACATTTTGATAATGATAATCTTGATGATAACAGGAAAATAGTACTTAAATGATTATGATACAGGTCTGAACATGCTATTATAAAAGGTTTCTCTCCCTCAATTTATGTACTGTATATTTAATATGTATATATAATTAAAATAAGTAATATGTGGGAAAATGCAGTTAAAATACAAAATATTAAAATAATAAACACATACACATACATACCCTATGTGTCTCTATGTAGGTATTTATTAAAGTAGAGAGGTACTGAAAAAGTGGTACATTAAAAGTGATGGAAGGAGTATAGGGAAGGGAAGATTGGAGGAAGAAGACCTGATGGAATACTTTAAATAATGATATACACATATGTGAAATTATCAATGACAATTTTTAGTATCATGTATGGAAAAGGAGAAGGAGTGGGGCAGGATTTGATGGAAAATTCACCAGGTGTTAGAATGTTTCTATTACTCTGAAGAACATTTTTATGTATAATTACAATGCACCAATAAAAACATACTAAGAGTTAGCCATAATTAATTTTGAAAACAAATTATAGGTGAAACTGACAAGGAAGATTTTTATGTTATAAATTATGTAGGCTTATATATTTGCATGGATATATTCACACCTAAATTTGTAATTTAATAATTAGAAGGCAAGAATTATATTCTTATGAAAACACAGTATTGGCAGATGTAGGTTATGTTCACCTAGTTATATCTTAGAAATTATACAAAAACTCCTAAGAGAAAGTGAACTTAGAAGAAAATATTAAATGAGATGTGGGCTCAGAAGTTCAACATTAGTCATTTTTGTATCCAGCTAGAATCATATAGTTTCTACATGCTAGATTACTTCCCTAAATAAATTAGGCTCTTCTAATTCTCTGATCTTGTGCTCAAGTAGTATTTCAGTCAAGAATGCCCACATGATATTTCCCATTATATTAGGCAATCTGATGTCTCTTCCTCTCTAATAACTTTACCTTTAGCACTTCAGGGAAGAATTACTAATTCCATATTTGAAATTGCTCAAGAATTGAGGATGGGAGGCTTGCTGAGATGCAAAAAGAAATATACTTAAGAGCTCTGCACATGTATATTTCTATCACATTGAACCTCAGAGTATGATGCATAATTGCAATGCACCAATACAAGCATAAGAAAAAATAAAGCTACCCTTTTAAATAAAAAATTAAGAAGTTATCTATTTGGACTATTTAGCATTTTATTCTCTGGGAACATTCATATCAAGCACTGCATAGGAGATATCTTTTTTTTTTAATGATAAATTCTTCTTTATTGAAAGACACCCAGTTGAGAAATAGAGAAGTCATCGTTAGCTAAGTGTATATGGCACGATTATGATTAAGTTCCATTAATTCGTATATCTGACTATATTTTCTGCCCAGAGCACTATATTCATGCAGCAGTGGTAGGATGCATTGGTTCCCCCCATGTCCATCCTTTAAATAAAGCAATGTAACTTCAGAAACATTTATTTAGCTGGAGCCATTTTCTACCCCTCGAGTATGGTAAGCTCTAATGTTAAGAAATAAGTCTTAAGTGTAAGAAATTTAGACTGGTTAATTAATTGATACATAAAACTCATACATCCAGTAGTTGTACCTGCTTTCCACCTATTTTTGTGTTGCAATTTTCCATCACTTATGGCTTGTCCCAAGCACAAAATCCTAGCCACGGGGCCCCAGACCACACATACAGAAGAGAAAAGAGGGCCTTCAGATAAACCTGTGGAGCCCTGAACAGGAGGCAGACACAGACTGCTGCCATCATGATTGTGTACTACCAGGAGATATCTTGAGGTCCCCAACTCCTTGCAAAATCTGGTACACAAGTGTTCAGGAACTGCTAGTATTTGTTCTGATTCTTGACTTTAGCAAGAGAGTAAAGATGCCCAATGGCTTGTGACATTTATGATATCCACTAAAAGCTCTGCCTTGTTATCTGTATATCACTTTGAGTTTACAACTCAGATGTTGCGTTATTTTCTTCAAGCATCACTTCAAGACAGAAAAATAACTATTACTAGTATTCCAATTTGACTGTTGAGATAAACACTTTATTTACCTTCCCACGTGTCCCACATGTAATGCTGAGCTTGGCTCTCAAGCCACTTGAGTCCCAAAATATTGTCAATGAATATAAACTCAAGGAAAAAATGATACTTTTATATTGTTCCATTACTGCAGTCAGACTTATTTTCATTTGTAGCTGTGATGGGGACATTCTAAAACCCAGCATCCCCACTTCTGCTTCCAGCAGCTCAAAACACAGCCAGCCCACAACTACACTGCCTCCTTCACCCAAACCTACGCATACTATAACAGGGATTCAAATTTGGAGATTCATCTACTGATTTCAAGGTATGATAAAAAGTAAGAATTTAAAAATAGTTCCTTTTTCAATATACAAGGTCAAGAACTGAGAATAAATGAGAAGTGGAAGAAAAGAAGAGAACAGAAGGTAGATGAGCTGTGAGAGGAATGACTTTACCAGTGTGAATAGCAGCTAACATTTACTGAGCACTTAGTAGATAGTAAATTAAACACATGGCTTGATAGCACAGAGGTTTAATACATACACTTAGAACTTAGACAGCAGGAGTTTGGATCTCAGCTTCAGGGTGCATTAATGAGCCTTGGGCAAGTTGTTCATCCTTTCAGTTTCTCAACTGTAATAAGGGGTTGTGATATTAGCACCTGCCTCACAGGGTTGTTCAGCGGTGCAGTGTCTGCCAATTTCAATGTTGCAAACACTTCTACAAATGCCTGCTACAAGCTATTAACAGTTTAACAAACAGCTCACAAAATTCTTGAATATTTAATAATTGGCTCTCATGAGCCAGAATGAACTAGATCTAGCACAGCCCTGTTGCAATGATGATTAAATATTTTGCATTATAATCACTTAGAGGAATGCCTGGGATATAATATGTACTATATTAAGCATTTATCTTATTTTTATTTTTGTGGTTCTGGGAGTTGAGTTCAAGGACACTCTACAATTGAGCTACACCCATCCCTCTTTATTTTGAAACAGGTCTCTCTAAGTTGGCAAGGCTGGGCTAGAATTTGTGATACTCCTATCATAGCCTCCCAAGTACTGGGGTTATAAATGTGCAACACTATTTTAAAAAATATACATTAACTTATCTATTCCTCAAAATTATTCTATGAGGTTGGTATTATTTCATTTCCTGTTTCACAAGAGATTAATGAAGTAGTAAGACCATCAGTTTTTCACTGCCAAGGGTAAAAGTGAATTTAAGCAGCATGCCAGGCCATCTTGGACTTTCACTTTATTTATTCATCAGGGGATCACATCCCATTGTGCTTACATACACATGTGGCTGTGCATGATCATAGAATAAAGAAAGAAAAGGTGATCCTGGTAAAACTCCACACTGTGAAATGCCAGTATCATTTGTAAAGGTCCCTTGGTATTAGGGGTCTTTCAGTCATCTTGGAGAAAATTATTATATCATGATATAATCATATTATCAGCATTCTCTAGAAGGGTAGGTTTAAAGAAAACATGTAGTTCAAATACTGCTGTTCATATGCGGAAGTTGTTGGTACAAATTTCAGTATTATATGCAAAGAGCAGTAAGTCGCGGGGTGGTATCCAATACTGTGTGCGTGTGTGGTTATATCACACTCAGTCTTATTACGTAATATAATCAATCACAATGCAAAAATAAGAATGAAAAAGAATCAATGATGAATGGTTAGTCTGTTCTTGATATATTTTTAGTCAAAATGAATTACCTACAAATTATGGCAAACTTCTGAGGAAGGACTATAATTGTTCCATGGTACAGATGAGAAATCAAGATCAAGAAAATTAAATAACTTGCTCAAGGCCACAAAAACAACATTCAATATCAGTTCTTTTTGAACCCCATGTCTACAAGTGCACTGCATACTATGTATTATACTAGTGCCCCGTAAATTGATGAAAAATTATCAAAAATATGATGCTTCATATGCTTTTGGAGGCTATAATATTATTAAAAATTTAAAGTTAACACTGAAACTTGTTTGAGGAAGTGGGGGAGGGGTAGGTTAGAAGGTATTTAACCACCAAAGTTGGCCAAAAATAGGTTGGCAGAAGTTTATGTATTAAATGTAACAACTATTCTATTAAAATATGGTTATATTTTATTACAAATATGCCTTTGCTTTTAGTATGTATACAGTGCTGAAACTGGAGAGAAACATGAATATACTTGCTGTATCTGTCAAGAAAGTCACTTAAGGAGATAAGCAAGGGTCAATGAAAGGCTACTCTACATTCTGCTTGGCACCTTCATTGTATTGTAGAAGAAAAAAATTAATTGGCTCATTTAGCCCTTGACTTAATTCAGTCTTTTATTGTGCACTTCAGTGCTTACCCAAATGAACAGAGACAGTGCAGGAAACAGAACACAATTAATGGGGCTCTCAAAAATGTGCAATTGTTGCTCTGGCTTCTTTAATAGACACAAATCATTTATTTCCTTCTGAAAAACTCCATTAGCCAGACAAAAAGCGTTTCTTAAAATATGTATGTCTTACCCAAAATGAAAACCATCTCTTTTTATTTCTCTTTCTCTTTTTCTTTCTTGCACAGGGTCATGGAAACAGGTTCACAAGTTCTACAAAGACTCTTTTGTGCATGTTAAGATCATAAAGATTTGGCCTAAAAAAAGAACCCAACTAAAATAGATGGACAAAGTGTCTTAGCTCAAATTAAGCCCAGTCTTCTCATTTTAAAGATAAGAGAAGTGAGGCTTGAAAAGGTGAAGTGGTTAGCTTGGTGTCATATAGGCAGTCGGTGATCATTTTGGAAGCTGAATCTAGCCTCCCTACTCAAACTGGTAACATAGCCTTCGCTCTCACCCTCTAGGCTCCTACGTATTGATCACAGCCATCAGCCCCACAGTCTGATCTCCTATTGTGCCTAACCTCTAACCCTTACAAAAATGCATATGGATCTATGGATAAATGTAGCAGCTTCTGTTTCCCCCTGCAACTTCTTCCTTTTCCCTTTCATAAAATGCTATTTTTGGTTTTGATAGTGATCATCTTTTGAGATTTGGCCTCAAAATAATCATGAAAATTATCTGATTTCTTTTTGAGTTGGGTTCTCATTATGTTGTCTAGGCTCAAGTAATCCTCTGTCTCAAACTTGTGAGTGACTTGATTTAATAAAAGCTCTCAAATATTATGAGCTATTGGGTCTTTAGGGTTTCTATTGATTCTCCTGCTATCCCATTTCCCATACAACCATATACAGTTCATTGGTTTGTGTTAATTCTTTTAGCTTAAAGGGTCAGTTTAATTAATATATTATGTTTAATATAAAAATCAGTATAATATAAACAGAGACTAGTAGTTTGTTTGCCAGAGGCTAGGGGATCTAGGGGAAATGTTCTTCAAAGAGTACAAAGCTTTAGTTACAATACAGAAAAAAGTTTTCATAATCTATTGCACTGCATGGTGAACCCAGTTAATAAAAATGTGTTGTAAGTTTTAAAATTGCTAAAAATTATTTTAACACTCATAATGAAAAACATTGATGAGGTTATTATGCTAACTATCTTGATGGAATCTTTTATGTATATATAGGTGAAAACACAACATTGTATCCCAAGGCTACACAAAATTATTTATCAAATTAATTAATAAAAGCAACCCTCACCCTAAAATCAGAGTAAGAAAATGTTAACAAGATATAAAATAAAGCTGATATTTTCTCCATAGGTGACATGTCAGATAGATTAAAGAAAAGGTACTGGTGGCCAAGTGATACAGAGGAGTGATTCATTATGGAGAGGTGGTAGAGATGCCTGTGCTCACCTCAAAAACACAGTCCTGCTAAATGGCCTTTATCAGAATCACAAGACTACAAATGACATAATTTTGTTCTTTATTGACGAATATTCTATTGTATTTCCTATAATTTTGTAATCCATTAATCTCTTTATAGAGATTAATGGTTGGTTCTATAGTTTGGCTATTGTGCATTGGGCTGCTATGAGCATGGGTATACATGTTACTGTAGTTCTCTGATTTCACCCTCTTTGGAAAGATACTCAGTAGTGGTATACCCAGATCGTACGGTGGATCCAGTCCCAGTTTTCTAAGGAATCTCCACTTTGATCTCCATAGTGCCTGAATTAGTTTGCACTCCCATCAGCAGTGTAGAAGAGTTCCTATTTTCCTTTTTCCTCACCAACATTTATTGTTATTTGACTTCTTCAAGCTTGCCATTCTGAAAACATTATGTTAAGTGAGATTAGCCAAACACAAAAAGAGAAGGGACATGTTTTCTCTAATATGCTCAAAATAGGGAGTATTTGGGACACCAAATGGACTCCAGATAATGGAGAAGATTCACAGTAGAGCCAGAGGAAAGGAGGAAAGCGTAGGGAAGGAAGAAGGCTAAGGTTCATTAAAAAAATACTACCTGTGATGACTATGTGTATACATATGAATATAACATGGTTAACCTGGATACTTGGTATTGGGAGGGAGGAAAATGGGGAGACGGAGGGGGGCATCAAGAACTGTGTGAAAATATGCCATTGTCAACATGATCCACATTATGATGTAAGTCTACAATGCACCAAAAAATAATTCATCTGAAAAGAAAATAAAGTCCACTCTCTTATACTTTCTGAAAAAAAAAAATCACAAGTCTAGATGGCACATTATGCAAACCATGTTCCAGATACAGAGAACTGATCCAGTGGCAGAACTACACATCACATCCTGGTTGCCTGGAAAATATGCTTTCATATAATTTTAGACTTTTCAGTATGATGAACCACCTTCCTCTACACAGAGAACTGTTTGTCCCAAAGCCACTCATTCGCAATGGTATTATTAATTTTAGCTTTTTTATTTTTTTATATTGTAACCAAAATTCCTGGCAAAAGCAACTTAAAAGAGGACAAGTTAATTTTGTCTCACAGTTTCACAGAATCAGTTCATGTTTGGCAAATTCCAAGGCAGAAACATCATGGTGGTAGACCAGGAAGTAGGAAAGCTGCTCAGGGCAGCTGGAAGAGAGAAAAGTGCGAAAGCAGCCAGGAACAGACAAGGTCCTCAAGGCCGAGCTTATATTGCCCCACCTGCCTCAGTCTCACTCAACCTGCCTACAGTTACCACCCAGGAAATCCATTTAAATCAACTAATAAGGATAGACCCCTGATGCACTTATTTCACCTCTAAGCTTTTCTACAATGCCCACACATAAAAATTTTCTAGGGGACATTTTCATAGCCAAACCATAAGAAATGGGCAATGTGTGTTAATTTTCTTGCTTGTCAAATAAACTCATATCCCTTAGGTTAGTTTGTAATTGTTCATGATATATTACAATGATTACTGTTCCATGTCATGACAACAATACTTTGCAACAAGTTCCTTACTTCCAGTCTTCCAATCTCAATTTATTCTGAGGCCAGATTCATCCTTTTACATGTACCCACCATCTGAACCATCTTCTTGACTCATGCTTTTCTGTTTTTTTATTCCCACCTACTGCAGGATATCCTCTAAGTGATCTTTTTGTGTGTGTATGTTTGTGTGGATCTGGGGATTGAACTCAGGGGAACTATACCTTTAAGCTACACCCCAGCTCTATTTTTTAAGTAATAGGTCTCACTAAGTTGTGGAGTCCCTCACTATGTAGCTGAGGCTGGCCTTGAACCTGTGGTCCTCCTGTTTCAGCCTCCTCTAAGTTATTTATCATAGCACTAAAAACTAAAAAAAATGAATCAACTCAGTCTGATCAACTTTACATCTTATACTTCATTTCCAAGCACTTTCTGCTACCTAAAAGTTGTCTAATTTAAAATAAAACTGAGTTGGAATGTTTTAAAAATAATGCTTGATTACTTGCCTTGGTGTAATCTCTAGCTGATGTCTACAAGAACCAGATAAAATAATCAAACAAAACCTGAAACCCATGCCGTATCTATATTTAATAGGACATAATTTTAAGAGCCTACTGTATGGGAGTTATCTCAAAAGTTAAAGCAGTGACTGCTAAAAATTTAAGTTGATTACTTTATAGTTTTAAACAAAAAATATTAAAAACAAAATTCTGTAGAAGCATACAATTTTAAAGAATTCAGCATATAAAAATGAAGACCATATATAAAATGATATTTTTTCAGATGATGGGACAAAGGCAGTGTAGGACATTCTGAAGCAAGAAAAATAAGATGATCCTATGACTATATTAATTGGACACTTGAAGAGAGAGTCCAGGTCATAGTGCAGGATAAAGGAATCCAAGAAGAATCTGCCCCATGAATTGAAAAGATAGTGAACAAAAATTGGAGAGGTAAAGAAAACTAGAATTCAAGAGGTACAATGACAGCAATGAAAAAGTGATACTCAGGACACAGAGTTTTGCTGAGGTTTCCCCATAATTCATTAAATGATTACTGACAGAAGAATTGAGGGAACTTCCAAGTTTGGAAAACATTTAGCACAGAGAACAGGTAGGGAAAAGAAAACCCTGGTTATCACACAGGAACAAGAAAAGTTTGTTTCCATCAGAAAGAAAAAAAAAAAAAACTTTTCTAACCAACTGCACATTGTAGAAAGGCCAAGGTTCTTGCCTCAGTAGTGAGCTCAAGTAAACTCTAGACAGATGGATTCTCTATAAATGATGAAAAAAAAGGTAAAGCTTCAAAGAAAATGCAATAGTATCCTGTAACTTAACTACCTACCAAGACAAAGACAAAAATCACGGTAGGAACAAGGGAAAAAGGTGAGCAACTAACAAAGATTTTGTGATGTCTGATGCCATTTAAAAAATTACCAGATTCAAGTTATGGTCACGCGCACTTATAATCCCAGCTACTATGGTGGCTGAGACAGGAGGTCACAGATTGTAAGATAGCCTGAGAATCTTCGTGAGACTGTCTAAAAATAAAATAAGAGTTGGGTATATAGGTAAGTGATAAAGAACTTGCCTAGCATTCATGAAACCCTGGATTTGATTCACAGAACTGAAAAACAAAAACAAAAATAAAAAAAAAACAGACAGACATACAAACAAGCAGGAAATACAATTTATACTAGAAAAAAATTAGTCATTACATATAGACCCTGAACTGAACTAGATTAAAAAATAAGTAACAATATTGATCTTCTCTCATAAGTGTATAGTATATGATCAAGAAGTTAACTAAAACCATGAACATGTAAAGAAATGTAAAAGATATAAAATGATCTAAATTAGCTTTCTAAAGAAAGAAAATATATTGACCAAAATGAAAAAAATACTGTATAGTATTAAAAACAAATTAAGTACTGCAGAAGTAAGTCTCATTTGGACACAGAGAAACTATCTGGAAGGAGATACATATTTTAAAAAATAAAAGGGCAAGATCAGATAATAAATTAGTTATGAGGCAGCTTAAAGTACCTATGTGGTAATTTTTTTTAAATGGGCAAAAAACCCATGTTTGTAGAATCAGTGACCAGAATTTTTCAAAATTTAATGAGAATTAAAAACCCACTCATTGAATAAACTCAATAAACCCAGATAAATATTAAGAAAATAACAGGAACACATCATAATTATATTGTCTAAGACTATTGGGAAATATAATAAACAATCAAAATAAAAATCCATTTCTTACAGAGAATATAACAGATAAAATGAATAGAAACTTATTATAAAACGTAAGTCTGAAGAAAATTGAAAAATGGTTTCAAAGGACTATACTTAGTTAAAAAATCAGGTAGAATCTGGCATGGTTGCAGACACCTATAGTCCCAGTACATGGGAGGCTGAGCCAGGAGGGTCAAAGGTTTGAGGACAACCTCAGCAAATAGAGTGAGACCTCATTTCAAAATATAATTGGTCTGAGAGTATAGCTTGGTAGAAGTCCCCTGGGATCAATCCCTAGAACCACAAAAATAAATAAAAAACAAATAAGTACATACATATATTTTTCTAAAAAAAATCATACTATCTTAACATCCTAGGTCCAGCAAGACTTTTTCCAAAGTAATGGTAAAATTCATTATATTCAGAAATAAAAACCTGAGCCAGGCATCGTGGCACACACCTGTAATCCTAGTTTTTAGGAGGGCAAAACAAGAGGATTTCAGTTTCAGGGTCACCCTCAGAAACTTCGAAAGAACCTGATTTAAAATAAAAAGCAGAAGGCCGGGCGTGGTGGCGCACGCCTGTAATCCCCGGGCTTGGGAGGCAGAGACGGGAGGATCGCGCAGGTTCGAAGCCAGCCGCGCGCGCTGGTTTATGAGACCCTGTTTCCAAGTAAAAAAGTATAAAAAATAGGTCTGGGAGTGTAGCCTGGAGGTAGAAGGGCTTCCAGGAACCCCAGTACCACCAATAAATAAATAAATAAATAAATAAATAAATAAATAAATAAATAAATAAATAAATAATAAAATAAAAAGCAGAAAAAGACTAGGATGCAGCTCAGAAGTAGAGCACCCCTGGATTTCATCCCTAGTACTGACCCCTGTGTATACACACACACACACACACACACACACACACACACACACACACACACACTACAACCTAAGAAGCATTCTACACTGTTAGATGGGCACTGCAAGAAAGGTTAACAACACTTCAAGTAGGAAAAAAATGGTACCAGGTGGAAATATACTTATGTACAAAGCAATAAAATATATAAGGCATAGTACATATGTGGAGAAACTTTAAAGACTATTTGAAAAAGCTCTTTAAAAGGTAATTGTGGGCTGGAGATGTACCTCAGTGGTAAACTACTATGATTTTTAAAATACAGGAAGCCAGGTATGTTGGTACATACCTGGAATGCCAGAAATTGGGAGACTGCAACAAGAAGATCACAGGTATAAGTCCAGCCTTAACAACCTACCAAGCCCATCAGCAACTTAGTGAGACCATAGTTAAAACTAAAAAAAATCTGTAGATCACTTTTGGAAGTATGGCCATTTTGATGATATTTATTCTGCCTATCCATAAACATGGAAGATCTTTCCATTTTTAAGGTCTTTTTCAATTAAATTTTTATTGTTTTATAACTTTATTTGTAGGGGTCTTATACCTCCTTGGTTACATTTATTCGTTAATATTATTTTGTGGGATCTTCTGAATGAAAGTATTTTCTGGATTTCTTTTCCAGTGGATTTATGGTTGGTATACAAAAATGCTTCTGATTGTTTAAGATTGTATTTGTATGCAGACAGCTTATTGAATTTGTTGATCAGTTCTATAAGCCTTTTGAATTAGTTGGGTCTTTTAAGAATAAATGTTATCAAAACACCAGACTTCCAAAAGTGATCTACAGATTCAATGTAATATCCATTAAATTACCAAGGGCATTCTTTACAGACATAGAAAAATCAGTACTTAAATTTGTTTGGAACAACAAAAAATCCAGAATAGCCAAAGTGGTTCTCAGCAACAAAAAACATGAAGGAGGAATCGCAATACCTGACTTTAAATTATACTACAAAGCCATAGTAATAAAAACAGCATGTCACTGGCACAAAAACAGATACACAGACCAATGGAGCAGAATAGAAGACTCAGAAATAAATCCGCACAGTTATAGCCAATTGACTTTTGACAAAGGGGCCAAAAACAAACACTGGAAAAAAAGATAGCCTCTACAACAAATAGTGTTGGCAAAACTATTTAATCATATGAGAGAAATGGAAATGAACCACACATTTTTACCCTGCACAAGAATAATTTCAAGATGGATAAAAGACTTGGAAATTAGACTAGAGACCTTGAGGCTTCTTGAAGAGAGCATACATCCAACATTGTAACACATAGGTACAGGAAACAATTTCTCAATAAGACCCCAAAGGCACAAGAAACTAAAAGGTGAATCAGTATGTGGTATTGCATTAAATTGAAGAGCTTCTGTACAGCAAAGGAAACTATCAAGAACCTTAACCAAGAGCCAACAGAATGAGAAAGTTTTTGCCAACTACTCCTCCTATAGAGGACTAATATCTAGAATATACAAAGAACTCAAGAATTTCAGCACTAAGAAAAATAACCCAATAAAAAAAATGGACTAGTGAACTAAATAGACACTTCATGAAAGAAGAAATTCACATGGCCAATAAATGCATGAAAAAATGCTCAACATCATTAGCAATCAGACAGATGCAAATCAAAACTATTCTGAGATTTCACCTAACTCCAATTAGAATGAAAATCATTCAAAACACAACAAATGCTGGCAAGGATGTGGAAAAGTGGGAACTCTAATACATTGGTGGTGGAATTGCAAATTAGTGCAACCACTTTGGAAAACAGCATGGAGGATCCTCAGAATAATAGGAATGAACTTAACATATGATCCACCAATACCACTTCTGTGTATGTACCCAAAAGAATGAAAACCAAACTACCAAACTAATGCATGCGTATCTATGTTCATAGCTGCACAATTCACAGTGACAAACTCTGGAGCCAGCCAAGATGTTTGGATTACCAAACTATGGGATATGTTCACAATGGAATTTTACTCAGCCATTAAAAAAAACACAATTATGTCATTTACAGGGAAATGTATAAAACTGGAGAACATTATGTTAAGTGAGATTAGTCAGTCACAAAAATGATAATACATCAGATGCTCTCCCTAATATGTAAAAGCTAGGGAGAAGATGGATCATAGGAGGAACTCTAGATGAAGAAGATTCTATAGATAAGCAAATAAGGTGACCTAACTGAGGGGATGGGAGGGGGGGAGAGGGAAATTCTCTAATGCACATGATGTACATTAACCAACATACCAAAGTCAATCACTCAGCCAAACATGAGAAGGAGGGAATGTGAGGGAATGGGGCAGGATTTATGTAAGGGCTAAATAAGTGATATGTGTATGTATCATTCCACCCTCCTGTACCCCCATTAATATGTATGAATACAATGCATCAATAAAAATTTTAAAAATAAAAATAAAATTTAAAATTTAAAATCAATACGTGCTTGGGTGTATCTTACAGGAAGAATGCCCCTGGATTCAATCCTCAATACCTAACTTACTTACATATATAAGAGTATAACATGTTACATGTTTCTTTGTTTTTGTTTTCATCTTTTTCCTTTTTCTTTACCACCTCTGAGCTATTCCCCCAGCCCTATTTTATTTCTTAATTTTAAAACAGGGTTTTTTGAAGTTACTGAGAGCTTTACCATGCGGCTGAGGCTGTCCTTGAACCTGTGATCCTTCTGTATCAGTCTCCTAAGTATTTGGATTACAGGTGTTCATGGCAAGGCCCAGCTTGGATTCATCTTAAAACTATGAAGTCATAGGCCTGAGTTGTTTTTTCCAGTTCTACTTTCAACCACATATCTGTAAAGAATTTGAGTCCTCATTGTGTCTCTATTTTACATAGGTAAAAGAAAGGCTCTGGTCCTGATTTTTTTTTTTTTTTAATTTCTGTCATCCTATGATACATTATCTATAATGTCTCTTCTTGGTAAACTCATGTCACATGGGTTGTAAGGAAAAAATGAAGGATAGCTTAGAGGGCCCTCAAAGGAGGTTTTTTTTTTTTTTTTTTTCTTTTTAAGCAGGAGGATGTTTTAATTAAAAAAAAAAGGGTAAAGGATAAACTTTTTTAACAATAGTATGTTATGAGGAGAAGTAAATGTCATGGGTGGTGACTCAAGATGATGATTGTCAGATCTTCACGATGCAGAACAAAAATGCCAATCTTGACATGGTGAGAACAATTAACTTCATTGTCACTTGTGATTTTTTCCAATATTTATTCTATTTAAAGTACCTGAGTGGGTTGTAAGAGGTATAGGCCTATCTCCCTTTACGTATTATATTTGACTTTGCAAGCCAATAATACTATCAATGATATTTAAAATGTATTCTTGTATATGAGAACACATGTTGCATAGACATGGGCAGACTACAAATTAAGTTTCACAGTGTTTATCATAATTTGATAAATCCAATATTGTGTATTAGAAGGTTATGCGATGAGAATTTTAATCTCAATACAATGAACTAGCTATATTACCTAAAATTAAAAAATGTTTTGTCTTCTGTAAAATGAGGATTCTAAAACAGATTACTTTTAAGGTCATTCCAAATTATAAACTTCTGTCTGCCCTATCTGCTTAAATCTGTACCAGAAACTATGAAGAAAATAAGCTAACAGAGCACACACTCATGAGGAAATTTACTCATGAGGAAATTATAGTGTATTTGTGTAATACACAGTATCTATAATTTAACTCGGAATTAATTACTGAATGTTTAATATGTTCAAAGTACAAGGCTTTAAGCTACTTGAAACAATTATAATATCCTTAAATATCTTGAGAGATATTGTCAGCCGGGTTCTCAAAAATGTCTTTATAAATAAGTTGAGATTCAGGGTATAATTTATAAGATGACTAATACACTGAAGTTATTGTAGGAATGCGAGCTAGGGTGATTGTAAAATTTCAGAAGACAAAGAAGGATACTATTTACCCATATTATTAATACAAATATGTAAGGCTTACATAAGTTTACTATTTCTTTGTGTGTGCATATATAGAAGAAAATCAGAAAACCATATACTTTTTTTGTACTGGGGTTCCTGGAATCCCTTCTACCTCTGGGCTACACTCCCAGACCTATTTTTTATATTTTTATTTGGAAACAGGGTCTCTTAAGCCAGTGTGGCTGGCTTCGAACCTACATGATCCTCCTGTCTCCACCTCCCAAACTTGGGGATAAGGGGATAACAAGCGTGTGCCACCACGCCCAACTACATTTGCTATATATACATACATACACATATATATATTCATATATTTCTATAATATATGTGTATTTTCATATCCTAATACAAATTTAAATGTTACACACACAAACACACACACACACAAGGACACATAGCATTTATGTATCTCTACACACAGTTTTTTGAGAAAGACCTTTTAATGAAGACAAAGAAAAAGAACAGATGGAATGGTAATGATGTGGTAGAAATAGCATCCAGATGTTCTCACATTGACTCCAAATACTGTAACTGAGTCTCTGATTTGCCATAATTCTCAGATAACTGTAAATACAGTAGTGAGATATAATATCAATGCATATTCTATGGTTCCACAAGAGACATTTTAGCAGCTGCTGCTGAACTACACCTGTTTCTGGGATACAGAGAGACCTGGCTCTTTCCAGAAGGACATTGTAATCTGCTTCGGGAACCAAGGCCCAGATATGAAATTGATATGACAAATTTTTATTTATTTATTTTTATTAAATTAAATTAATTAATTTATTTTTGCGGGTCTGGGATGGAACCCAGGAGCATACAACCTCTGAGCTACAGCCCCTGCCCTATTTTTTATTATTTATTTATTTATTTATTTATTTATTTATTTATTTATTTATTTTTTGTGGGTCTGGGGATGGAACCCAGGGGCATTCTACCTCTGAGCTACACCCCCTGCCCTATTTTTTTCTTCTTTATTTTGAAACCGGGTCTCACTGAATTGCAGAGCACCTCACTAAGTAGCTGAGCGTCCATGAACCGCAATCCTCTGGTCTCAGCCTCCCAAATGCTGGGATTACAAGCGTGCACCACCACGCCCGGTGACAAATGTTTAATACCAACTGTTTATTCAGTAATGTAGTAGGGACATGTATCCCCATTATATATCTTATTTCCATTTATGATACAACCATGTCTGTATTATTTGCTAACTGGATTTCTAGCACTTATCATAGAGTCAAATACATTATAGACACTGATTCAAATTCTTATTTAAATGGTAAACAGATTAATGCATGAAAGAACACAAGTTAACTATCATTGCATTTAAAGCACTATTGACTGTTTTCTTCTACTGATAGAAAAGAAAGCAGATGCATACCTGTTCAAAACCCTCATTTTCCCATCTTGTCAAATTCATTGCTTAGGAACATTTTCAGTTGTTAATTCACAAGTGGATTTTACTAGATGATCTCACCTTGAAACTCATAATTTGCAATAAATTAATGCTGCAGTGATATTTCTAGAAAAATTGTCATCATTTGTTTCTGTTTTATTACAATGAAATACATAGGGGCCTCAGTATATTGGTGAACAATTATAAAGGCAGTGCCATTTTTTCTTTTCTGCTTTCTTTTTTTCTGTAGCACTTAACTTTCAGGGTATTGTCAAATGCGTTTGGTAATTATCTCATTCCTTCTACCAGATTGCATGCTTTATTCTTTTTTTGTGTGTGTGGTACTGAGGTTCCTGGAAGCCCTTCTACCTCCAGGCTACACTCCCAGACCTATTTTTATATTTTTATTTGGAAATAGGGTCTCTTAAGCCAGAGCAAGCGTCTGGCTTCGAACCTGCAGGATCCTCCTGTCTCCACCTCCCAAGCGCTGGGACTACAAGCGTGCACCACCACGCCCGGCCAGATTGTATGCTTTATAAGGGCAGAGTTTTACCTTTTCTTTTATTCTTTTTTTTATAATGGTGCATTGTAATTACACGTCATAGAGAGGTTCGGAGTGATCAACACATACATGCATGTAGTTGTGTTTCCCTCTGGCTCTCATCCCACTCCTCATACCCATAGTCTTTACATCTATATAAGTAACTTCATGTCTGAAAAAAGCATTATCTGAAAATTAACCATCATCATCTCTCCCCTTTATCCTCCCTTCTCCCCACCTCTAGATCCCCCCAATTCCACTATGTCTCTCCTCATTTATCTGAGGTCTTTTTTGTTTCTCATTTTATCTCTAGCTTCCACATATGAGTAAAAAGATATGGCCCTTAAATTTCTGTGACAGGCTAATCTCATAAGCATAATATTTCAAGCTCCATTCATTTTCCTGCAAATGACATAATTGTGTTATTTTTTATGCCTGAGTAGAATTCCATTTTGTGTATGTACCATAATTTCGTTTTCCATTCATCTCTTGACTGACGCCTTGTCTGGTTTCATAGTTTGGCTTTCATGAATTGAGCTGCTGTCTGTGTTTCTGGTCCTTAGCATTCACATAGTAGGATATCAAAAATATTTAAAATTTCAAATGATTATTAAACTGCTCTATCCACCCATGAACATTTTGGTCACCTTAGCAACCATGTTATTATTTTTTTTCCAGACTACTGGCTGTGGTCATAGCTGATATAATTAAGACAGATGCATTCTTACAGATAACCCAGCTAAATATCTAAATCATATATAAATATATTATATATAATAATATATAAATGTATAATTAATATAAGTATATTAATTATAGAGAAGAGTGAAAAATAAATATTTACAAATCACACATAGTATAAAGCACACATAAATCATTTTAAATTTCACTAAAATAGATGAAATGAAAGTGTACATTATATGAAAATAACAGTAGGCATATAATTTTCTTTGGGAAGATCTGAGATGACCTTTTGAATATAATACCGAGTGGAATTGAGATAGAAAACTTTTATTTGGGGTATCCTTTTATTTATTTATTTTTTGCAGTACTGGGGGTGGAATTCAGAAGCATAGTACCTCCAATCTACACTCTCAGCTCTATATTTTTGTGTGTGTTCATTATTTTGAAACAGGCTCTCACGGAGTTGCAAAGAGCCTAACTAGGTAGCCAAGGCTGTCCGCCAATCACAATCCTCCTGTCTCAGCCTTCCAAATGCTGAGATTACAAGCATGTGCCACCACACCCGGCTCTTTTAATTCTATTTATACATTTTCACTATTCAGATATAGAAAAATGAAATCTTTTCTGGAAACCCAAATGAATTTTTTCTCATGGCACCTTAAAATGACCTAAAATGCACTTAGTATAGGAACATTTATATGTATTGTGTGGTCTTTCTACTAATGGCATCAATCCTATTGGACTGGAAGCTTTATATGAGAATATTTCAGTTCCTGAAGCCTCCAAATTCCTAATTGCAGACTCATCTGAAGCAACATTGCATGTTTCCAAAGGGGTTATAGGATATCGTTCAGCCTTATTTAAATAAATTTGTACTGGCACTTATTTGTATATGTCTATGGGGTATGAAATAATAATACTTATGTATGTTTAGAGTATATAGTGATCAAATCAGATTAATTAACATTTCTATCTTCTCATTTATTTTTCTATGTTGGGAACTTTCAATTCTCTTATGGTTGTTTTGAAATATATGTTGAGTTGTTGAAGACCCTAGCGACCCTACTGTGTTACAGAACACAAGAACTAAGTTCTTCTCAGTTGTAATTTAATAACCATTATCTAAATTTTCTGTGTCCATCCTGTTTCCTACACTTTCAGGCCTCCAGTGATGACTATAAATTTTAATTTACATTTTTATAAGATAATTACTTATGGTTTGTTTTCAGTTTTCATAAGCTAGCCTAAGCAAACATCTACTCTACCTGAATAAGAGCTTCCTATGAAGTAGTATTTTGCTATACAAAGATAAATTTGTGTTTAATAGTGCTAGCATGAGTGAATATTACAGGTGTCTCATGAACTCTGGAGATAAAATAAACCAGATTTTACCCTCATGTCTTATCATTTTTCCCCTTTGGTACTAGAAATTGAACAGAGGGATGTTCAATATTTGAGTTACACCCCTAGTGTTAGGGCCCACTTGGCTAGACCGGGATGGGGTGGTGGCTCAAGATGGCGCCTAGGCATGTTGCCAAGTCACGAGGCTCACGAGACTGGCGGTGCCCTGAGCCTGCGCAGTGAGCACTATCAGGCGCCCTACGGATGATCAGTGACACAGCGCCTCGTGCTATCACCAGCCCACCTATGAGAGGGTTAGAAATGTGCATGCCCTAGCTGTGGGAAGCTTGGGGTTGGTGGAGTGATGAGGGAGGGGTTATGAGACTGATATATATTTGCCTGCTGTGCACATTAAGGGGGAAGCATTAAAGAGGAAGCATTAAAGAGGAAGTAGCTTCATCAGCAAGTCAGCGTTCGTGTGTTTCTTCCCTAGGCTCTGCTGGTCAGAGCCTTAGGGTCGCGACACCCTAGCCCTTTTATTTTTTATTTTGTAATAAGTCTCCCTAAGTTACCACAGGCTGGCTATGAAGTTGTGATCCTCCTGTTTCAGGCTCCTATATATTAGGATCATAAGTGTGCACTTCTGCTCCTGGCTTGTGTGGTATCATTTAATGTCTGGGTCACTTTGAATACTATTCTAACTTTTTTGAGCTATCATTTCAAAATCAGCAACAGTGTTGTAACATTGAAAGATTGGTGGCATGATTTATTTATTTATTTATTTATTTATTTATTTATTTATTTATTGTATGGTACAGGGGTGGAAACCAGGGGCTTTTCTACCTCTGGGCTACACTCCCAGACATATTTTATATTTTATTTGGAAACAGTCTCACTAAGTTGCTGAGAGCCTCACTAAGTAAGATGAGGCTGGCTTCGAACCTTGTGTGATCCTTTTCTGTCACAGCCTCCCAAGCGTGGGGATTACAAGCCTGTGCCACCATGCCTGGCTAGTGACATGTTTTAAATAAAGTATTTACACTATCTTTGCAAATAAATGAGGCTCATACAATGATTAGATAACAATATAATGGTTATTTATCCTGGCATAATAAGATAAATTGACTACATTTATTCAATATATACCTATTGGATGCCTATTGTATATTAACTGTACAGTGGGAACAGTCAGAGAGGACATAGCCTACCACCAATATAAAAAACAGAGAACTACAGATCGGTTCCGGGAAGATGGCGACCGAGAAAAGCGGGGCTTAAGAGCCTCGCTAACAACCAATCTCCATTACCACAAAATCAGCGCCTTTCATAGCCAGAAAAGACCACATCACCAGAGAAACAAAAAAATCACCAGGTTCCAGAGAGAAAGTGGACTGAGAACAGAGCTCAGAGCCACAGAGGAGATACACCGGCCTCACGCCTGAGGACGCGGCAGCAGCGCCATACTGCCGGCGGCAGTGGCAAGTTCACCGGACGGCTACAGCAAGCCGAGGTGAGCCGCTGCGGAACAGCCAGGCGGGATTTTTCAGCGCAAGGAACATCTAAAGCTCCCAGTGGCTGAGCTCAGCACACGCTGCAGGGACTCAGAGTGGAACTCAAAACAAGAAGAAATAAGTCAGCCTCACGGCCGAGGGCATAGCAGCGGCGCCATATTGCCACTGGTGGCAGCAGCAGCTAATTCAACGAGTCCAGTACAGCTACATCTGCGTACTCAAGAACAGTGAGTCAAATTGTGGGCCACAGAGGAGAAATCCCAGTACTGTACTTCCTGGGACTTGACCCAGTGGGGGAGTGGTGGTGGCAGAGATATCACACCATAGGAGAACGTGCAACCTGGCAGCCCCCATAGTTTAAAGCAGCCTCTCTCGACTTCCTGGGTCGGAGACTCTGTGATACAACCCAGTAAAGGAGTAGTGGGGTCTGAGATACTACAGACTCGAGATCCAGAGCACCTTAAGTGAAGTCATAGTGACCCAAGGGAAGAACCCAGAGAAGGCACAAACTTCCGAAATCATGGGAAAGAGGAATAACACTGGAGCAATGAATGCCCACAACCCCACAACATCAGAACCCGATAAAACAGAAAATCAGAGATTTCTAGAAGATCAAATCAGGAAAATAACTGTAGAAATAATAGAGGTGCTTCGAAAAGAACTCAGAGAGAGCCAAAAAGAGATAAAGGATGCAATTAATGAAGTAAAGGCCTCAATTCAAAGCACAAACAACCGATTAGACCACATGGAGAACAGAATCTCGCTCTTAGAAGATGATCATTCCAAAAATGAATGCATAGTTTCTAATCTAGAAAAAAATATCTGACAGCAGGAATCTGATATTGCAAAAATATGGGCCCATTTTAAGAGAGCTAACCTAAGAATAATTGGAATAGAGGAGGGAAAAGAAAGTGATACCAAAGGGATCAACAATCTCTTCAAGGAAGTAATAGCAGAAAAACTTCCAAACATAGAACAAGAGGTTGATACACAGATCCAGGAAACTTATAGAACTCCCTTTAGACAGGATCAGAGAAGAGGATCCCCATGCCACATAATTGTCAAAATGACCAATGTGGAAGCCAAGCAGAGAATCTTAAAGGCAACAAAAACAAAGGGCCAAGTGACATTCAGAGGCAAACCAATTAGAATCACTCCAGACTTCCCAAACCAAGTCATGAGAGCCAGAAGGGCTTGGAGTAACATATTCCAAACTCTGAAAGAAAACAACTTCCAACCGAAAATTTTCTACCCAGCAAAACTTTCTATCAAATTAGATGGAAAAATAAGAAGCTTTCATGACAAACAGAAACTGAAGGAATTTATGTCTTCAAAACCAGCGCTAGAGAAAATACTCAAAGAGATTAACTACAAAGAAGAAATAGGTAACATACACCAGAACCAGAGAAACAAGATTTTCCATCCAACAGACACCAAGATTGGTTATCTGTGGAGATTCATTATTTATGTTAGTCTTTTACCTATCTCTAAATTGTTTTGTTTGCCTTTATTGTTGTTGATTTTTAGGATTTCTAGTTGGAATATTAATATACCTTCAGATATAGCATTTGGAAATATTTTTTCCAATTCTATTAGTAACTTTTAACTCGGTTTACATTGTCTTTGGATATACAATATTTTTTTTATTTTTTAGGGAGTTTGTATACTCTTCTGTTGCCTGTTCCAATGAAATCATATCCAAGAAATCACTGCCAATTTCAATGTTGTGAGGTTTTATGACCCAGATTTTCTCCTAAAAGTTTATAGTCTTAAGATTTATATTTAGGTATTTTATCTATTTTGAGTTAATACTTGTATATGGGATTAGGTAAGGGTCCAATTTTATTCTTTTCCATGTAATTATTATTTTTCAACAATATTTATTTAAAATATTATTATTTCCACCACCAAATGTTCGTGGAAACCTTGTCAAAAATAACTTGACAATATAGGGAAGAATTTAGCTCTAGGCTTTTATTTAACTCCAATGGTTTATATATCTGCCTTTAGAATAGTACTACACTGTTTCAATTATTGTAGCTCTATATGGTTTGAAATCAGAAAATATATATCTTCTAGCTTTGTTTTTTTTAAGATTGTTTTGCGTATCTAGAATCCATATTTCATATTAGGATAGATTTTTTTCTGAAAAATAAATATATAAAAATATGATAGTTTCACCTAAAAAAATAGAAAAAATTATTCTCTGGTAAGAAAGAAAGCAAAAAGAAATATTGAAATGTTATCTTTAAGTCATCAAAAGCTTGGTATCAGACAAATGAAACTGTTATGTGAGATTATCATTTTTAATTTTGGATAAATTGCTATAATACTAGATGTCAACCACTAAGCCAAGCATGGGAAGGAGGGATGGGGAGAGAATGGGGTGGGGATCGGGTGGGGGCTGACTGGGTGATGTGTGCATGTATGTCTACAAAAGTTTGTATCCCACTATGATGTATGAATACAGTGCACCAATTTAAAAAAAAAAAAGCAACCAAAAAAAAAAAAAAAAGAAAACTACAAATCAGAATCCTGTGAAGGTTGGAGTAAGAATTAGCTCTGTCCCCTGCAATGAAATAGTTGAAACTTCTATTCAGCTTCCAGGGAGCAATAAACTTTGATGGTCTAATTTCCCCTCCCCATTTTTGATCCATAGTTTTTTCTCTCTCTTATTATCCTAATTGCTTATGCTATAGTATTAAAATTAATTAATATTTAAAATGACAGATGTGAGCCAGGCATGGTAGCACATGCTTGTAATCCCAGCATTTGGGAGGCTGAGACCGGAGGAATGTAGTTCAAGGACAGCCTCAGCTACTTATTGAGACCCTGTTTCAAAATAAAGAATAAAAATTAGAGCAGGGAGTGTAGCTTGGAAGTCAAATGCCCCTGGGTTCTATCCCCAGACCCGCAAATAATAAATGAATGAATGAATGAATGAATAAATAAATAAATATTGACAGATGCAATTGTAAATGATTATCATGGACAACATGTTATTCTGAAATATGTATCTATCATGAAATGGCTATATCAATATAATTAAACCACACATCATATCTTCCATACTTATTATTTAGGGGAGAGAGAATACTTAAAATATACTAGATTCTAAGTAGATATCAGATTAAAAAGAGGAAGCAAATATGCAAACATATCCAAAATTTTAGTTTAAATCAAGATATACATATTAAATAGAAAAAGAAAAAAAGTGGCAGACTTGAAGAATATTTTATGTATGGGCCCTCCATAAAGATTGAATTTTTTTCTGTGTTATGTATATACATATAGAAGCAGAAGAAAATATTTTAAGATAAAATATAAGTTTGTAAATCTCAGGAATACTTGAATTTGCAAAAGGAAGTTATGAGATCTTTAAATTCTTATCTCTAAGTAAGGATGTGGAGAATTTATTGGCTTGATGAGCTAAATCCAAGCTTTAGACACCCACTGAAGCCGGCACCTGTGAAGACATAACTAAGAGCCAACATAAGGTTCTTAGTCTGTAACTAATGTCAGTCAGCTAAGAACTCACTGGCAGCATACAAAATGCCAACCTAATGCCCAGGGCACAGACCTCAACACTATCTGCAACACATAAAACGTTCACTGAAACCACCACTACAGATACTACAGCAGGTTCTTTTCATCCTCATTAGGACAGATGATCAGAGAGGTTCTATTCTGAGCACGTTTTATAGTTAAGCCAACCCTTAAAAATTAGATTATCTGGCCGGGCATGGTGGCGCACGCTTGTAATCCCAGCATTTGGGAGGCTGAGACTGGAGGATCTCAGTTCGCGGACAGCCTCAGCTACTTAGTGAGGCCCTCTGCAACTCAGTGAGACCCTGTTTAAAAATAAAGAATAAAAAATTGGGCAGGGGGAGTAGCTCAGAGGTCAAATGCCTCTGGGTTCCATCCCCAAACCCGCCAAAAAAAAAAAAAATTAGATTATCCAAGGTTAGGAATAAAATAGAAAGAAAAAAAAGTACATATTTATACATATTTAGTATGCACAAAAAATAGCAAGGCCCGCAAAACCAGCTTATCTAGACTCAAAATAATTGAGCTACGATTCTTAGGACCAAGAACACAGAGTCAAGGAAGTATAACCAGAGGCTGCTGCTATCCCACTTTCTACAAGAATTAATAAAAGGTGGCAAATATTTTCATAAAATACTTCAGGTAAAACAACCTAGCATGGGTTTACATTAGAGCAAGAAAGGTCAAGTTGCTATTAATAAAGAGTTAACTTTCCAAGAAATGGAGAAAAGTTTCTAAAGTTAAACCAAAATATACAAAGAATTACAAATAATATAGGAAAATTAAAATTTGTTTTCAGTGCACAGCAGTTACTTGTGATTTCTATATGTCCCATGTTTTTAAAATGGAACCTTAGTAAACTCATTTTACCTAATCCTTTGCAAAGTTTGAAAATGTAATGAGTCATATTTAATTGCCACCGTATACTGACTTTTTGGAGAATCTTATCTAAATACATCTCTCAGACATAAAGACACTCATTTTTTTTGCATAAAAAGTAATGCTCGCTAGATCACAATGACATCAAGGAACAAACTGTAAAAGCCACTTATGTTACAGGACTTTTCCCCAAAACACTGAAGTACAGGATTATTAGTTTCCATACCACTCACTTTCTAATTTAAATATTCCTGAGATGAGTGCATTCAAACTCATCAATTTTTAAAATTACAAGCAATTTGCCAACTTTGTAAACTGTAGTTGACATCTATTCAAGATTTTCCAGCTGGAGTAATACATCTTTTTCACATATGTGCTCTGTCATATGGAGATATTTCTTAGCAAATAAGAAAGGTTTGGCACATTAGTCTTTGTAAATTGCTGACAATTCTGTTGGCAAGACACTTCCTTTAAGTCCAGTGGTATGAACTTCACAACTTTGGCCCAAGTGATCTTATATTGTTTTAATGATTTATTCATTTTCTACAACCTAAAAATTGCCAAAATCTCTTATCAGAATATAAATGATTATAGATTATGGTGGATATTTTCTGTTCTGGGAATTTAATCTCCTCTGCATTAAATAGGCACTTTGGCACATTAACCCTTTCAGATACAATCACAGGTATCTGTTAAGCTGTGTGCTAGAAGATGAATATATGGAATGAATCAGAAAAAGTTTCTGCCTTGATAGCCTCATAGAAATTTACAGAAGAGGGTAGAATTACAATTAGAATTATACAAAATGCTATGAGAACTTTGAAATACAAATGGATCATAAAAAAGATGCAATGGAAGTTGAGGTACCCAGATAGTGAGGATCAGAAAAACACTGCTTTTTCATTTATGCATGAGAGGCTCATAGAAATCACAATTATTGAGATGGCAGGGGGCAGATGATTAAGAAATGGGAAAGGTGGCACTATGTTTTACAAGTATGTCTAGAAATTTAAGAATATTGAAAAAACACCCTGATTGTGATATTTAACCCAAACACGGGTTAAATGATTAAAAAGATGATGAGATGCATTTCTAAAACAGGTCTACTATGGCAAAAACTACCAGTCTGCACTAAATATGTCTGAGAATCTGATATAATATAACTCTTAGGACTCAGCAAGTAGGACCTGAAAGCTGTTCATTCCTAAAGAAGTCAAATTCTTTTATGCTTATTTCTGAGAAGACCATGGAGGACAATACAGAAAGAAGAACTTTCTGGAAGATTTTAAGAAACACTGTCAGATAATGTGACCACTTTCTTGCTCCTAGAGGTAGATGGTTCTTTTTTTTTAAGAACTAAGATTAGTTTTGTCCAATTAGATACTCCAGGATATTCTCTTTAAGGTTCACTATCACAATACATCAACAAAGTGGCTTTTTCCATGTAACCAATTTATTCATAGGTTTCAGAGGTTAAGGTAGAGGCATTTTGGGTGGGAGAGGGGGATGCATTCAACTCACTGCACCAGCAATACTGAGCTTTTTGCTGTGTGCCATCCCTGGATGGAAATTTTAGATCATCTTATGTGGGGAGACAGTATATGTGGATAACAGAAAGGATACTGAGCTGAATATCTGGGGATTTATAGAGATAGTTTTGTCATTAGGTCTATTTACAAACATTTTGTATTTTTTATCACACTTTAGAGTTGGATATTTGGTCCAGGTATGGTCAGGTAGGGCAGATTTCCAGTTCCAGTAGAGAATTTGAAATATGTTTAAAATTATTTCAGTAGTTTGAATAACTTACCTAGCCATGCTGGTATATTAGTTGTTAATGAAGGACTACTGTGTATTGTAATGACATGCTAGCTTCTCACACACATACCTAACCTTTTTTTTTTTTAAGGCCAGATTCTTTAATAAAGACAGGGAAAATTTGAAAGTGATGATGATAAATATATGATAATATAGGAAAATGCTTTCATGACCTTAGGAAGGGGAATAATATCACTCAAGCTCAGTATTAGAAGCATTAACCAGCTGATGCTGTTGCACATGCATGGAATCCTGGTGGGAGGCTGAGACAGAAGAATTTCAGGTTTGAGGTCAGCACTTGGTAATTTAGGGGGACCTTGTTTTAAATTTAAAAAAATATCAAAGATGTTGAGGATGTAGCTCAGTGGTAATACTTCTTGGGTTGAATCCCCAGTAACATACATGCACATCCATTAATCATAAAGTGAAGTTTGATAACTTTTATACTTAAACATAAAAAACATTCACAATAAAGATAATATACAATGAATAAAGTCAAGTGGTGAAATGAGAGAAGACATTTCCAAAACAGATAATTAAAAATTAATATTTACAATGTTTTAAAACTTTACAGGGGCTGCTGGTATAGCTTGAATCACATGCTTAGCATATGAGAGGGCTTGGGTTTACTCCCCAGGATCAAAGACAAAAGAATAAAAATCTTCACAGAAGCATTATATACAAAAAGAAATCACAAGTAGATGCTGCATTTAGTAAGCACTTTCTAAATGAAAAAAATAAGTGATATACTTATCAAATGTGCTCTGCTAATTACCATACAAGAAAATTCAAATGGCACCATAAGGATTTATTACTCCTTGACAAGATTCTTAAGCATTAAAAAGTTTAACAATAATACACATGGAAAAGAGGTAGAACAAGAAAAGTTCTCATTTGTTGCTGTTAGGAATGAAAAGTGCAAAACTATTTTTGTGATAATGAGAAAAAATATTAGCATGAATTCTAGAAAAATAAAGTTACTAAAATGTTTATTATTATTTGATGGTTGTAGTACCGATTATATATTTTCTTCCCCTCATGGGTGGGCTGGTTCTTACTCATTATTTTAATATGTATTCATTAATTTTCTACTCCATACAGATGCTGTATTAGACTCTGGAGATAGAGAAATGGTCTAAAAATGGTTGTAGTTCCTGTGATAAAGTTGCTTATTTTTTAATAAATTTAATAACCTATTATTATTTCATTTCTATGTTTTCTATATAGATTTATGCCATAAAAATAATATGTATAATTTCTTTCATACTTAACATGTATCAGAAAAATAGAGGATGGATTGCAAAAAATTGTATGAATATGAAATTTAAAAATTCTCTCTGGTACTTCCACATTTTCTTTTATTCAACTCTGACACTTTAGATATTTTTAGGAATTTAATTCATATCCAGCAGACATAACACAAAGCAGGAAAACTAGAAAGGTAAAAATTTGCTAATTCTGTTGTTCTTCTCCATCCAGTACAAAAAACTATCTTGATATTAATCTGGTACCATATTTACCTTTCTAAGTGCCTCATTTGTTATTAGGCAATAAAGTTCAACATCCCTTGAATTTTAATTATGAAGTAAAATAAAGCACCAAATACTTCAAAATCATTTCTTCATTTTCTTCATCTTACCAATGAGAAAAGCCTTAGTAAAGGAAGTAAAAAGAAAGCACATATCTGACATGATAATTAATAATTAATAATAATAATAAATATGCAAAAGTCTTTACAATCCTTTTTATGTTAACTTTTGAAAAATGGTAGGTTGTATACCTATGGATCCCTTGAGAATTTAAAATATTTTTCAGTTGAACAGAATTTTCTAGTAATAGAATCAAGGTACAAATTGGTTTCTAAGCTATATAGCTGAGTTATTAAATATTAACTGTAAGGCTCTGTAGTCATACATGGTAACACTCTTTCCATTTTATTACCAGACTATCATCTTAGAAGGGGAAAAATAACATTGGAAAACAGATTCCAATATCCCTTTTTCAACAACAGTAATTACAGTGAAGTGCTCTCTATAAATGAAATAGAGGTAGCACAATTCCAAACAGAAAAGGTCTTGTGTATTTTTGAGATATATCCAACGTAGAAAATGAACCTGTTTCTTTTTCTTTTTACTTCTGAAAAGTAATGATGACATAGTACAAATTAAAACACCTCCCATGACAATCAGCAACATTGGATGAGATTAATATAGCCACAAAGGCAGCTTAATAACTTTTTTAAAGAAAAAGCAGATTTACATTCATTAGCAAAATTAAATAGTTTTTACCAAATTATGATATTGTGTACTATTCTACTAAACTACAGGTAGATGAATATGACTAGTCAAGCCTTGAACTATGACAGGTTCTAATGAAATTTAAATATTTGAGACAAAATATTCTATTTTGAGCATACCACAATTAAGTAAAGGTTCTGGAATGATTTTCATCTCTTACTTGACCATGCATTAAAAACACAAACACATATAGTTGGACCCAAATGTTCCCATAGACACAGACAGACATAATTTTTATTTTCTTGGGACTGACCCACTTGGGCATAGATAGGTAGACTAACAGGAGAAAAGTGGAAACTCCACAGACATGAAGCCTGGTTTCAAAACCCAGCCTTCATTTCTCAGATGTGAACAATTGTTAAGTATTCTCTAGGTGTCCCCGTTTCTTTTAAAACTGAAAAAAATATGGAGGGAATTATGTTACATATTTATTCCATCTAACCCCAATCAGAGTGGCAAGCATAAAAAAATCAAATAAAAACGAATGCTGGAGAGGATGTGGGAAAAGAGAAACTCTTACACTTTTGGTGGGAGTGCACACTAGTTCAACCGCTATGCAGATCAGTGTGGAGATTTCTCAGAAAACTGGAATGTATCCACCATATGATTAGGCTATACCACTCCTGGTTATTTTTCCAAAGGGGTTGAAATCAGAGAACTACAGTAACATATCCATACCCATGTTCATAGCAGCACAATTCATAATAGCCAAAATATGGAACCAACCTAGGTCTCTATCAACAGATGAACGGAATGCAAAATTTATGAGAAATACACACAGTGAATTCTACTCAGCTATAAAGAAGAACAAAATCATGTCATTTGCAAGAAGATGGAAAGACCTGGAGAACATTATGTTAAGTGAGATCAGCCAAGCACAGAAAGAGAAGGGACATATAATTTCCCTAATATCCCCAAATTAGGGAGTATTAGGAATACCAGAGGGACTCCAGATAATGGAGGGGAAACCTCAGAAAATAAAGAATGGAAGGATAGGAGAGGAAGAAGTTTGAGGTTGATTAATGGAGGAGCTATATTCGAATATTTATAAAAGTATGAATATAGCATGGTTAACCTGGACATTCACTGTTGGGAGGAGGAGAAGGGGAAGCAGGGTGGGGAAGAGGGCACCAAGCATAGTTTGAATGTATGCCATTTTCAGTATGTTCCACAGAAAAATAAAAAATAAATGAAAAAAATAAAACTGAAAAAGTATAAATAATTATCTTAGTGTGTTATTTAAATTCCAAAGGTTGTTTATATTAATGTTTTTATGGCAAGTACGGAAGTTTGTTTATGTACATGATACTCTTACCAACTAAGAGTCTTACATGGGAAAGAGATATTTAGCCAAGTAATAATTAATAATAGGATAAGGATAATTATGAATGTTTTTATCTTTTTTCATATCTATCTTTACAAATATGTTTTATCTATAGCATCAATATTTAAGAGATTCAAAAGAACCAAGATTAAAATAATGTAACATTCATTCACAAGGAGCCCTCAGCCTTTCTGAGGCTGAAATGGAAGGGAAGTTAACAGCCTCAAGCACAGTAACTTTTTAGAAATTTTCCAGGTCAAGAAACTGAGTACATGTCTTATAGATCTGATTCCCCAGTGCCATTGTATGGAAACACAGAAATGAGTGGAGCAGAGCAGAGAAGAAATCTGTATGAATTATTTTGGAGTGTGCAAAAACTTGAGATACTGAAGAGAAATGTACTCTAGCTTCAAAAACTATAGAAGTTTAAGACATCTGATTTTCCTTATTTCTTCTTCTTCTTCTTCTTCTTTTTTTTTTTTTTTTTTTTGGATACTGGGGATAGAACCTAGTAGCATTTTACCTCCAAGATACAACCCTAGCCATATTTTCTATTCTTTGAAACAGTGTCTCACTGAGTTGCTGAGGGCCTCACTAAGTAGCTGAGACTGGCCTTGAACTGTGATCCTCCTGTCTCAGCCTCCCAAATGCTGGGAGTACAAGCATGTGCCACCACTCTCATCTTCATATTTCTTCTATGATTGTTAGTCATGGGTTTAAACTAATATACTAGCAGAGGACTTCAACATATTTTCATCCAGATGCTGCAGCCTGGTGCTAGACTTGACAATTTTTCCTTAACACCAAGAGACAAAAGCAGGAACAATATTTGCATTTCAGAGTGTGTGTGTGTGTGTGTGTGTGTGTGTGTGTGTGTGTGTGTGTGTGTGTTTGTAGTGGGGTAAAGTGCCTTCTTTCTGCACATGACTCTATAGCCTTCAATTAGCCTACAGTAAAAACTTAAAGGTAAGAAAGAATTAGGAGGCTTCCTGAAGAACAGAATAAATGCATGTTTAGAAAGATCATCATGTTTGGAGAGGACTGATGTCTTATATATGATCTTGCTTGGCTCATGATGGGTTTTTCCTAATGTCTGATTCCAGTGGACATACTTCATAATCAGTATAATAACTTCTCTCCAAAGATCACTTTTACATACCCTATCCATGTGTCTAATGTACCATAGGTGGCACAGTGCCAGTGAAGCAAGGAGAATGAGAGCCAGTGAGAAGGCATAAAAATGGAAAGAGGAAGAGATCATTCAGATCTTGACTCCATGGCTCCTCAAAGACCACTCAAAGCACAGTTTTCGGGGGCACTAATGAAGCATGTACTTGAAAGTCCTTATCTGAATATCATGACACCTCATGATTGTCCTTAGAACCCCTTATTCTCACTTTTGTTTGGTATCTCTTCATGTCACCAACTATGCAGTGGAAGAAAGATATAGCTCATTATCTGATTTTGATGCTGACAATAATTGTTACATAATATATGTCATTATGAAGAAACCAAGTATTGGAACCTTTTGAGCCATTGATTTATTTATACTATCAATATTTTCTCCCGGGAGTAGTTGGCTTACTTGATTGTTGTATAGTGTTGATGTACATTCCTTTAGGGACTGCATATTTAATATTTCTCTTAAACTATATCATCAGCTCAATTTTTGTTACACTGTAGAAAGGACAAGAAATAAGGAGGAGTACTAAATTTGCTAATTTTCAAATTTTTAGTTCTTACATTGATACGTTGAATTTACCTTTATATCATTTTCTGCAACAGAATAGATTCCACATTTTAATAGTATATTGTATTTTACTGAGAAGAATTCTAACATACAAACTTATCATTCTTGGGAGAATAAAGAATTATGTAAAAATATGTAATTCAAGAAGTTTTAATTTTTGAAAGGACATAAAACAAGAGGACACCTCATTTTTTTAACACAATAATTATAAAGCAGGGATAATATTGCCTTCCTAGGGAACTTTGTTATTATCTGGAAATATTTTTAGTTGTTACAATTGGGGAAATGCTACTAGGATCTAGTTAGCGGAAGCCAGTGAAACTTCTAAACTTCCTACAATTCACAAAACAGCTTCTCCCCAAAAAAGACTTATTCAATCAGTACATTACAAAAGGTAAATGCTATTGTGGTTGAGAAACTGTGTGATAAAGCAGAGTTACAAATATCCAATGCAGGAGTTAAGAGTTTGCATGACTTGTGATGAACTCAGTAAACAGCAATAGACAGAATTTTTGCTAATCTGGTCCCACTAGGTTCTTAAACACTATAACCGAATTCACTTAGTCAGCACCAGATCTTAAAGGTAGTATAACATCAAGAGGTATATTGAGATCAAAATCATATATCAAGGAATAAATTGATATAAGACAAATTAAGAAACTAATTTTGGGCTCTTTTGGTATTTAATGAATTATTTAACTTAGTTAACTGCTTGGTGTCTTTGGTAAAAAGTTATCATGAGAAACCTTCAGGCACAATCACAAAAATTATCATAAGAAGAATATAAGTTACCTGATCAAAAATTCTCATTTCCATGAATAATTAAATTATGACTTTTGCCTTGTAGGCATATTAGGGCCATGTGGGGCCATTAAAAGGATTTATTATTATTCATTCTTATCTTTTAAAAGTAGTGCTTGGGGTAAAGATGTTAACTGTATTTTAGTGAGGCAGAGCTAAAATTTTAAATATTTAAGAAAATATCTTTCTAGAATTAATTATTGACCATAGGTTGCATAGCCCTGTGGAGGTATGAGTATTTCAAGCCATGTATTTTATGCTGTGACTACATTGTCTCTGACCCTGATAGGTGTCGATTTTGTATTAAATAGATAAATATGTCATTTTCAAGCTGGAGTTGAATCTGATCACATGAAAAAGAATATAGAAGCAAATATCTGACACAAGAACCATTCTTATGTGATAACTAATTATAGTTCCTCTGTCATACTTGCATGAGTGGAACTCATGGGAAGTCCAATGTAGGGTTGAGATTCACATGTAGAAAAGTCAGAAATAAAACAATTTGGTGTATATGAACCTGTGTGTGTTTCCTATCATATTACTGATAGATATGTACAGGGAACAACAGCTGTAGTTGTACTCATTTACTAGACATGTGTAACTAAACTTTAACCAAATATCAAGGGAGAAAGTAGGAACTAAAATCATATTAAAGCAAAAATGACTAAAATTTTAATATTTTCTAAAAATTGATTTGCACAGGAAAGGAGATAAAAATATGTAGGAGACCCTAACACAAATTAAGAGAAGAATAATTCCCATTATGTCTAAACAATATCTACCCAATTGGTCATTTGGATCACTTAAATAAAATATGCCAATCTAATTATAGCACAAAATATGAAATAATTTTATTGAAGAATACCCAGTAATTAGGATTCAGTTGACTCAGAAATAATTGTAAATCTAATGCTTCTACAAGAAGCTTAAAATCCATGTCCAATTTCTACGGTGTGATATATACTCTCACCAAAATAATTCAACTGATATTAGTTTTTACATTTTTTCTTTGTTTATTCTTTTCTTTATTGTTCTTCCTTTCTTTACATAGAACTGATTTTTCTTTTTTTTAAATTAATTAATTAATTAATTTTTTTATTTTATTGGTGCATTGTATTCATACATCATAGTGGGATACAAACTTTTGTAGACATACATGCACACATCGCCTAGTCAGCCCCCACCTGATCCCCACCCCATTCCCTCCCCATCCCTCCCTCCCATGCTTGGCTTAGTGGTTGACATCTAGTATTATAGCAATTTATCCAAAATTAAAAATGATAATCTCACATAACAGTTTCATTTGTCTGATACCAAGCTTTTGATGACTTAAAGATAACATTATAATATTTCTTTTTACTTTCTTTCTTACCAGAGAATATTTTTTTTCTATTTTTTAGGTGAAACTATCATATATCTATATATTTATTTTTCAGGAAAAAAAAATCTATCCTAATATGGAATATGGACTCTAGATACCCAAAACGATCTTGAAAAAGAACAAAGCTAGAAGATAGATATTTTCTGATTTCAAACCATATAAAGCTACAATAATTAAAACAGTGTAGTACTATTCTAAAGGCAGATATATAAACCATTGGAGTTAAATAAAAGCCTAGAGCTAAATTCTTCCCTATATTGTCAAGTTATTTTTGACAAGGTTTCCATGAACATTTGGTGGTGGAAATAATAATCTTTTAACTAAATATTGTTGAAACATAATAATTACATGGAAAAGAATAAAGTTGGACCCTTACCTAATCCCATATACAAATATTAACTCAAAATAGATAAAAGACCTAAATATAAATCTTAAGACTATAAATTTTTGGAGAAAATCTGGGTCATAAAATCTCACAACATTGAAATTGGCAGTGATTTCTTGGATATGATTTCAATGGCACAGGCAACAGAAGAGTATACAAACTCCCTAAAAAATAAAAAAAATATTGTATATCCAAAGACAATGTAAACAGAGTTAACAGTTACTAATAGAATGGGATAAAATATTTCTAAATGCTATATCTGAAGGTATATTAATATTCCAACTAGAAATCCTAAAAATTAACAACAATAAAGGCAAACAATACCATTTAGAGATAGGTAAAAGACTAACATAAGTAATGAATCTCCACAGATAACCAATCTTAGGTGTCTGTTGGATAGAAAATCTTGTTTCTCTGGTTATGGTGTATGTTACCTATTTCTTCTTTGTAGATAATCTCTTTGAGTATTTTCTCTAGCGCTGGTTTTGAAGACATAAATTCCTTCCGTTTCTGTTTGTCATGGAAGCTTCTTATTTCTCCATCTAATTTGATAGAAAGTTTGGCTGGGTAGGAAATTTTTGGCTGGAAGTTGTTTTCTTTCAGAGTTTGGAATATGTTACTCCAAGCCCTTCTGGCTCTCATGACTTGGTTTGAGAAGTCTGGAGTGATTCTAATTGGTTTGCCTCTGAATGTCACTTGGCCCTTTGTTTTTGTTGCCTTTAAGATTTTCTGCTTGGCTTCCACATTGGTCATTTTGACAATTATGTGGCATGGGGATCCTCTTCTCTGATCCTGTCTAAAGGGAGTTCTATAAGTTTCCTGGACCTGTATATCAACCTCTTGCTCTATGTTTGGAAAATTTTCTGCTATTACTTCCTTGAAGAGATTGTTGATCCCTTTGGTATCACTTTCTTTTCCCTCCTCTATTCCAATTATTCTTAGGTTAGCTCTCTTAAAATGGGCCCATATTTTTGCAATGTCAGATTCCTGATGTTGGATTTTTTTTCTAGATTAGAAACTATGCGTTCATTTTTGGAATGATCATCTTCTAAGAGCGAGATTCTGTTCTCCATGTGGTCTAATCGGTTGTTTGTGCTTTGAATTGAGGCCTTTACTTCATTAATTGCATCCTTTATCTCTTCTTGGCTCTCTCTGAGTTCTTTTCGAAGCACCTCTATTATTTCTACAGTTATTTTCCTGATTTGATCTTCTAGAAATCTCTGATTTTCTGTTTTATCGGGTTCTGATGTTGTGGGGTGGTGGGCATTCATTGCTCCATATTATTCCTCTTTCCCATGATTTTGGAAGTTTGTGCCTTCTCTGGGTTCTTCCCTTGGGTCACTATGACTTCACTTAAAGGTGCTCTGGATCTCGAGTCTGTAGTATCTCAGACCCCACTACTCCTTTACTGGGTTGTATCACAGAGTCTCCGACCCAGAGAGTCGATAGAGGCTGCTTTAGACTATGGGGGCTGCCAGGTTGCACGTTCTCCTATGGTGTGATATCTCTGCCACCGCCTCACCCCCACTGGGTCAAGTCCCAGGTAGTACAGTACTGGTATTTCTCCTCTGTGGCTCGCAATTTGACTCACTGTTCTTGAGTATGCAAATGTAGCTGTACTGGACTCGTTGAATTAGCTGCTGCTGGTGCCGCCGGTGGCAATATGGCGCTGCTGCTAAGCCCTCGGCTGTGAGGCTGGCGTATTTCTTCTTGGTTTTGATTTCCACTCTGAATCCCTGCAGCCTGTGCTGAGCTCAGCCACTGGCAGCTTTAGATTTTACCTGCTGCGAGAAATCCTGCCTGGCTGTCCTGCAGCGGCTCACCTCGGCTTGATGTATTCGTCCGGTGAATTTGCAGCTGCTCCCGGCTGTATGGCACTGCTGCCGCGTCCTCAGGCGTGAGGCCAGTGTATCTCCTCTGTAGCTCTGAGCTCTGTTCTCAGTCTGCTTTCTCTCTGGAGCCTGGTGATTTTTTTTGTTTCTCTGGTGATGGTGTTTTCTGGCCATGAAAGGCGCTGATTTTGTGGTAATGAAGATTGGTTGTTAGCGGGGCTCTTAAGCCCCACTTTTCTCGGTCACCATCTTCCCGGAAGTCCTAGAACTCTAGATTTTACATTTTTGATAAATGTATCAAAGCACCTTATACACTCTAAGCAAAATCAGAAAATCTGAATTTCTTTTTTTCTTTTTTTCAAAACTGAAAGTCTGATTTTGTACTTCTTATTCTTGATTTTAAATAACTAGCTAGGAAATTGGAGAGGAAAATAAAACACAAAGTATATTTCTATAATCTCTTCTGACACTCCCATTTCCTTAACTGTGGGAATCAGTGTCATAGCTGATGGTTAAAAATTCATCACTCTTACTCTGAAAACATTTTATCATTGAAAATGGCTTTAAGGAATCAAGTCAGCTTAGAGCAAGGTACATTTTTATTTATTATCTGATACCTGAGTGATTCTCAAATTGTGGTTCTAGGCCACAATCAACAGTAACTGAGAACTTGTTGAAATACAAATTAGTAGGCCCCATCCCAAACATACTACAGCAGAATCTCTATTTCAGTGATCTGTCATCCATGTTTTTATGAGTTTTCTGGATGATTCTGATGTAAGCTGAGGTTTTAAAACCACTATGATATAGAGATTAATGTGTGCATGTATGCCTCTACCATCTTGTACTTCATTAAGATGTATGACTCCAAAGTACCAATAAGAAAAGTTGTAAAAATGTCACCTCACAATATTCCTAGAATTTCTGGACTACTGAAATAATTGTAAAAACATTTATGTTTCAGAGAAGCCACATATAAGATGCAAAGTTCATATAAAGGAGAAGAAGATACAAGGCTTGAATTCATACATAGATTGGAATTACAAATGAAATATGTGTGTAAGTATATATGAAAATGTGTCCATTTTGCTTTACATGGCCAAAAATGTATGCACCTTTGGGGCTACTAATATATACACATATATTGTTTGTAATGTTCATGAAGAGGAAAAAAAGATATCTTTCTCTCTATCTGATACCTGTTAAACAAAGTGATTGCCAGTTATTTTGTGTCCATGAGTATGGGTATGCACACTTGCGTGGGCATGAGGACACTCTTAGCTCAATATCACAGCAATCTGGATATTCACACTGTTTCCTTGACAACCACTCCAGTATTGTTTCAAGTATCTCATGGCTATGGATGGGTGTGCAATATACATTTAATGCCATGATTAAAAGAATGAGCACTTACCACATGCTTGAATAAATGGTTTAATGTGTTTTGGAAGAATAATTAATCTCTGCTGGGGAGAGCATTAACTATTTAGTGGTGAGCTGGGATAGTTGAAGTTCATTTTAAAAAGAAGAGTGGGGAAGGGAGCTTTGGTAGTAACAGTATGAAGCAACAATGTTATCGATCTGAGGTAATCTATTTGGCAATTACCAACTTTAAGTATGCCATTAACCAATTGTACCTGCCTTTAAATTCTCTTTCATAATCCTGGGCTATGACATCTGCATCCTAGGTGATATTTAATACATCAATTTAATTAACATAAATAGAGGGAAATATTGCATTTTTAAATTGGACATCACCCTAGCAATTTTTTTTTGACAGTGTTCTGGCATTTACCCTAGCAATTTTTACTTATCACTGTCAAATATATTTTGTCTCTGGTCTTAAGAATTGGTTGGACAATTTTATGTCATAACAAATTTTTCATGAGAGCAGATAGTGAAGGTAAGCCAATGCCAGTCTTCCAGTGCATAAACTGATCATCTGGAGCTTACAGAAATATGCCACAGGTTAGATAAACTGTTTTCTCCAAACTGGGAATGTGAGTGTCCTCATATGCTGATGACATCCTCTTGGTGCTGTTGGTGCTGTTACATCCTTCTCTAGGCATCATCGCAACTCTAGACGCTTAGCACAAATTTGAACTTTGGGCATTTGGACAGTGTCTGAAAAACCTACTGGCTTGCAAATATACACAGCAGTAAATCAAGATGTAAATGACTCTGATTCTGAGTCTTGTGCTTTGGTTTTAGGGGACAAATAACAGGACCCACAAAGAACTACCACAGCATATGAATAAAATGATTTGTAAATATTGTGTTTCTATTTTTCAGTTTTATTTACTTATATTCAAATTTTCCATTGGCTATGGAATTTATTGTATTGTAGAAAAATTCTTTAGAGGTATCTTTTTTCTCTAGTGGGGATAAAAATGTGGAGATGATAGATAAGAAACAGAAAATTTAGATTAAAATTAGAATAAAGGAGGGAGAGAAATAAAATTACATTGAAATATTGTTTACAAAAATATTACAAATAACAATAGTTACATTTTATTGGTTAACACTAAAAAGTATACTAATTTCTGTTTATTTGCTCTCATTCAATCTTGTTTCATGGGGTAGGTATACTTATTAACCCTTTTACATAGGTGAATGAATGAGTGTAGACAGATTAAGTATACATACCGTCTACCTGAGAGCAGAGCCAGGATTTAAACTCAAGGATGATGGCCTTTTCACTCACCTTGATTTTCTCTCTTCTATGCTATCAGAGAGCCATCAGAGAGAAATGTAAGCAGTCTGCTAAAATTAGGTTTTTCAGAGCCACTGAAGATACATACTCTGTAATGCTTAATTTTTTTTCTTTCATCTCTCAAATTTTGATCTCTCTAGAATCAGAATATCTCAACTGGTATATTCTCAAACATCTCTTTGTCTTTCTGTATCACAAGGGATTATCTTAATCAAATTAGAAAATCCACTTCTGACAGGCTTATTATATATTTTTATAAGCAACAAGAGTCTTTGGATAATTCATTACAAACTAGATTTCCAGTAGGTACTTAATTAGGTATATTTGGAAAATTTAATATAAATAAATATATTCAGTTACACCATCTGTCCAACAATGCTTAAATATAAACACTTTAAGCACCACACTCAAAGTTATCTGCAGACACAAAGGTGGGCTTCCACAGACAGGTTTTAACATATGCTCATGTGGGAAACAGATGTGTGTGCCTGCCATTTCATGGTGACAACTGAAATCATTCTGTTGCTGAGAAGAAAATATAAGGGAACAATGATTCATTCTTCTTAGGGGGGAATTAAATAATCTCAAGGAGACTGTATTAATAATCAAATACTGATTAAAACAGATGAAAACTTTTTCTCATCTATATAGAAGAGAATTTTCATTTGTGCTGTTGAGCATCATGTAGCTAACTAAGGCAATATTAGACATGTGCCCAGTGATTCATATTAAGATCAAATAGCCAGGCTTCTGAATGTTGACTTAGCAACTCTAGTGTCAGGCTTGGTACAACAGACATAACAAAAACTTCAGGCACACAGAAAAAAATAAACATCTACTGGTTCTCACGTTCCTGCAACTGTGTCCTTAGCTTCTGACCTGACAGTAAAGAATCCAACTCAATAACTAAGGCCAGTTTCTCTCTTTCCTTTCTGTACATTAGGATGAGACTTTCAATCTTTGGCCAGACAGAAATAACAACCAGCCAGCTTGAATCAACTATAGAAGATGGACTTACACCCCTGAGATTAAGGGATCAAAGAATTGAGGGGAGAAAGAAAATATAAGGAAGAACAAGAAAAAATGTGACTTTAATATGGAAACCTGTGACAAGACCTGTTAGACCCCAAACTTCCTGAGGAACTTACAGGAGACCTTAGTGTGATATCTGTTCATCAAACAACAGATCACACCAACAGACTAATCCTTGGGGCACCAAGCAAAAGAGCAATCTCTTCAACACGGTTGGTTGTCCTTGAATAGTTTAGAATACCTGGTGATAAGACAGTGCCGGTCAGGAACAATAACACCCTAAATCACCTTTTGATTACCAGTAAGTACCCTGTAAAGGAAGACTCAGTCCTACACTCCCAAAGAGTAACTCTTTCTCTTGAGTACCATTCACCCTTGAATTAGTACTTTCTACTTTCCTAAATAAACTTTTGTTTATGCCTCTGAAAAACAAAGTTTTATAAACATTTAGAAAACTGAAAATACATGATTATGTCACCAGGCATCAAATACACATATACAAGTGATCATTAAGTTATCCTCTGCATTTAGAACTTTAGTTTGGCAAAACTTTAAAAAATCTAGTTGTTTTAGGAACAAAAAAATAGAAACTTTTTGAACTGAAGTATCAGACCTACCTGGGGTCATATTTCAAAATTTCCATTGAGCAGAATTTAGGTTTGGCAAAATCCTTTGGTCATCTGAGTCTGCTCTTTATAATATAGAGGCAAGAATACCTACTTCATAGAAAAGTATTTTGAAGAAGCTGGGCGTGGTGGTGCACACTTGTAATCCCTGCATTTGGGGGGCTGAGACAGGACTATCATTTTTTTTTTACAACTCAGTGAGACCCTGTTAAATAAAATACAGACTAAAAATTGGGCTGAGGCTGTAGCTCTGAGGTAGAATTCCCTGGATTCCATCTCCAGCACCACACAAAAAAATCTTTTTTGAAGATTAAATGAAATAATTATAGTGAGTCTGTTCAATTACTTTAGGCTGTCTCATTCCTCTTAGTATTTCTTATGGGCTTCAGAATAAAACAGACACTCAAAAAGAAATCTGAATTAGCAATTTTTTGCTATTCTAATTCTTTTCAGCATACATTCCTTTTGTCCTTTATTTATTTATTTCTTATTAATTTTTCCAGCTATCCTCACTTTTATTTTTATAATCTCAGATATGCCAAAGTCTTGATGTAATACTCAAGGTTCTTTGGAGTAAAAATACTATATAAATGTAATAAACAAATATGTGGTTACAGTATCAAAGTGTCTTTTACTAGATGGGTTTTTCATGAAGCTTTTCTTTAATTGGAAAGCTCACATATATATTTTTAATGTAGGATGTTTTCTTGAGTTAATCATTCTAGAAAGCTCTCAAGTTCCACTGGGGTTAATTAAACCCTTGTATATTTTTATGTCATATACATCTGTATCTGTTGACTCAGTGATTTGATTCAATGTGCAGTGAATACTGATATGTTTTATTAGAACATAAGACATATTGAAAATTGTTATTTGGATAAATTTTGTTATAAATAAAAATTCCTCATTTGACTGTAAAATAAAAGAGATTTGGAGAAAGCAAAGTAAATAAAATTGATAAAACTGGCTTTTTAAATTTTTAGTTTCTTTGTTTTCCTCATTTATATTTTATACAATTTTATATACACTAATATGCATTTTATTTAAAATAATTGATAACTATAATAATAATAATACTTAAAAACATCTATTAATACAATAAAAGGCAAAATATTTTGGTCCAGGTTTGTATGGGCCACCATTACCAATCAAATATCCTCTTTCTTTCTTTTCTTTTTTTTTTTTTTTTTCAAATCTGGGAATGGATTCCAGGGACATTCAACCTCTGAGAGATATCCCTTTCCCTATTTGTTTTTATTCTTTATTTTGAAACTGGGTCTCACTAAGTTGTGGAGGGCCTCACTAATTATCTGGGACAATTATCTGGGACTCTCCATGAACCATGATCCTCTGGTCTCAGCCTCCCAAATGCTGGGATTACAAACGTGTGCCGACATGCCTGGCTTCCTTGTTTCTTAATATGGTTACTTTTTTTTTTTATTTGTGCACTGTAGTCATATATCTTAATTGGGTACAGAATAGTAGAGGCATACATGCACACATCACTCATTTAACCCTTCCCCATTTCTCACACCATTCCCTTCAAGCTCCCTCCTTCTCATGTTTGTCTTAGTGAATGACTTCGATACATTTGTGAATGTACATCATGTACCTTAGGGAATTTCTGTCTTCCCCCACATCCCTCAATTATGTTGCTTTATTTGCTCATCTATGGTTTCTCCCTTTTTGTTTAGAGTTTCTCTTATGAGCCATCACAAAACTATGAAATAGGTACACCACGGAATTTTACTCAGCCATAAAGAAGAAAAAATTATGTCCTTTGCAAGAAAATAGATGAAACTGGAGAACATTATTCTAAGTGAGATTAGTCAGTCACAAAAAGTAAAAAAATCGGATGCTCTCCCAATATGGTTACTATAAAAGGAATAAATAATATGATTCTGATACCCACATATTTTTGCAAACATTTAATCACTTTTTTCTGGTACCTTACTGGAATGAGTTGCAAACCAAAAAGCTGAGGAGAAATGCACATGTATATTCCTTGCACTGTGTATTCACAGAACCCATGACCATCTCTTCAAGAGAACAATAGTCTGCATTTCTCCCTTAAGTTGTTTCAATTTCTAACACCATATTTACTCTTTAATGGGAGGTCAAGTCATGGTGATTGCTGTAAAGACAGAAGCAAACTTAGAGTCATTTATTTTCATGAAGGTGAGAGTTTCCCTGGGGGTATGATTGTATTTAGGTGAAAAGCAATAGTGCCTATGTCAGGAAAAGTGATGGGGAAGAAAATTAGTGATTTTTACTGGGAGCAACAGTGGTAGTCCAAGTCGAATGAATATATTCTCTCTTTTTGCCTCAGCAACTTTGTAAATGGTTGCTGTGATATTTGCATTTGTTGTCCTTTTTGAATGCTGACCTTCAAATCTGCAGTTGAACTGGCTTGCTGTTGGCAGCATTTTGTTTTTTAAAGGCCCTTTTGAGGCCAGGCTAATTTCCACAGAGATTTCCTTTTGCCTCAAACATTCCATCTCATTTTACTTCCTGTGCTTGGTGCTCATTACAGCATGATTGACTCAAAGATGAAATATGGCAGCTCGTAAAGGTATTTTTTATCCCCAATAAACCTCGTCAACCCTTCGTCTGATTTTTATATATATAGTAAAATATGCATTGAGAAAAGCAGCCTACAAGCTATCTGCTTCTATCCAAGTGTTGCTGACTTTTTTAACCTTCATTTGAAAAGAGGAATAGTGTTTTTTTTTTTTTCTCCAATTAAGAAGATTTCTATCTTTCAAAGGGGGTAAAAGAAAAGGACAAGGTAAGATATATTATCAGGTTGCTTGTCTTTTAATCCCTTGGTAATTCCATGGGGCCTTTCAAAATGTGGTATTTCTCAGAAAAAAGAAATTCTGTCAACCTCAGTTGTTCTGGTTTTACGAGCTCATGGTACTCAGAAGTACACCATGAACATGTTCAAGTCTGATGGGACTATTTACAAAAGTTATTATTACATGGGCAAAAAGCTAGACATGCAGGAATTCATGGAGAGTTGAAAACTTGGAAGATACTCTTCCTGGTAGGTCTTCTCACACACCACAAGATTTCATTTGGAATTGCAAAAGAGGCCAAACATGTTATGAAGGAAGCATTTTACTGGTATCCTAATGTCGTTGCTAGCAATTTTATGGTTGAGTGAGACAATGTCACTGTGTTATTAAAGGCCCAGTCAAGGTACATACAGGGATCAAATTCCAATGATTGTCAGCTACATATCATGGACACACAAACAGAAATCTGCTAACTATACCAGCTGGAAGGCAACCTAAAGTGCTCTTATGCAAAGGGGAGAGGTAATGCTAGTGCATTATTAAATCAACACGAGAGTCTTACTTGTACCACCAAGTCATTTGTGAATTTTTGGCTTTGGTTCCAATCTATTTGTTTTAACACTGTCCTGAAGGTCAGAGATAAGGTGTAGATTCAAAGCTTATTCTCATTTCTCAAGGAACCAAAGTCGCTCAGTATGCTTATTTTTTATTTATAAATGCACCTTTTGCATTCATTATAGTGCTCTTGTTCAACTTTTTAGGGTGTGAGGAAGAAGAGATGCACTTCTCTTTTCCTTGAGGTATACTTTGAGTACTGGATACTTAAGAAACGTGAAAGAATGGGTCATTTATTATTTAATAAACAGAAGGCATACAAGAAAGAATTTGAAGCTGTAAGAGGATTTTTGAAAAGAGAATAAATCAGAGATCCCAACAGGTACATTAAACTTGGAAGAAAAGCTGGAGCCACCAAAATAACAACAAAATGATGGAAAAATTGTGGGTATAGTAGAAAAGCATTTTTTAAAATTAAGAACAAAATATGGCATCATTGCTAACTTCATAGCCAATCCCTTTCACACACCACTCAATCTTGTGTATTGTACTATGGTTAGCCTACTCATCAAGGACTCATAAAGGAATAGAATGTAAAAGAGTTTTTATTTTCTATGTACTTAATGTAAATTTTCTTATAAACTGTCTCCTCTATGCCTCAGAATACCAGAGGAACTCTAGATAATGGGATGGAAACCTTAGCAAAGCCAGAATAGAAGGGTAGGAGAGGAAGAAGGCTGAAATTGATTAATGGAAGAGATACATTTGAATATGTGTAAAAGTATAAATGTAGCATGGTCAACCTGGACACTCATTGTTGGGAGGGGAGAAAAGGGGAAGTGGGATGGGGGGAGGGCACCAAGTACTGTCTGAATATATGCCATTTTTAATATGATACACATAAAAATAAAAATAAAATAAAACAAAATATACTAAAAAAGAAAAAGAGAAAAAAAGCAAAAATTATTATTTGTATTTATACCACTATTTTCTCTATTTTTAATATCTGAAAACTAGAAAGTAGGAGGTTAATTTACTTGCCCAAGCCTTCACCTGGCAAGTAATTCATGTGAAATTTCTAATCAAGGGTGAATAAATTTTTCCCTAGGTCACAAGAGTCGTTAATAATCATTGCCCTAATTTCTTTACTCGCTCCCTAAGTATAGACCTCCAGGTACAAGAGTGATGGACCATTTGATAAGAGCCATCGAACTGAACCACACTTGTGGTTTTATTTTTATTTATTTATTTTTTTACTAGTACTTTACTGATGCCTATCTCCAGGTTTCTAGACAGAATCTTGGTATATGTGCCTGGACCTGCTGCATTTAGGAGGAAAATGAGTCACTAAAGATACAGCTGATCAGGAATGATTTCTGGCAATAAGATATGAAGAAAATATACTGAGCACGAAGAATCTGAGGCTTATACAGTTTCAAAGGAAGAAGTCACCCCTATTACAATATTCTAACCCAGGGTCATTATATTTTGCCCGGATCAAAGGATCCCAAGTGACAATTTATAATTGCATCGATGAACATTTATATTTTATACCTCTATTTATAGGAAGTTATGACAAGGCTAAAGTATTCACTCTGATCTTATAGCTGACATGTTGAAAAATCAAAACACATCATTTCATGCCATGAATAATCTCTGTTTAAATGTAAAGCAAATAAGCTTTGATTAGTATGGCTGGCATTAATTTAGACATCACACTTCTGTCAGTGTTTAGCTGCACAAGATAGTTACAGAAGCATCCAACATGGCTCTTTAAATAATACAAGAAATTCAGCTAAATCTTGAGTGTTAAGCTGAATTAACAATCCAAACTACATTTCTGATCTGTTGATTCCTAATGCATAAGTAATTCAGAATATCCTAAACTTATCTCTCTGAGACACAGACACTCATGACAAAAAAGCCTGGAAAAATCAGTTATTTCTCTTAATTCAGCAGTTATCTATACTGTCTGATAAAAACCCATATATTAATACTAAATAGACTAAGAACATTTAATTGAAGTTTGGAATGGATAAGAAAACTTCAAAAGTTCCCATAGCAAGGTGGGGACTGGAAATTTGATTGTGACTTGAGTCCATGATTGTACCCTCTCTGTCAAACAGATTCCTGTATATCAAATGCTAACAAACTGTCACAGTTCCCCCTGCTCAAACTCAGCCCCCCTTTAAACTATATGGAAATAACCTCCTTTCCTTTTGAATATATTGATTTCTTTGTGACAAAAAATTTTATCTTTTCTCTACCTCAAATATCAGTTCCATTTCTGGCTCATATTAACAATAGTATTTGAGAATGCATGAGCAAAGAATAAGCTTTGCTTGTTTTTGAAACTCTCCAGATTAACACTATCCAGTTTTTCCTCCATTCAAAAATTTTATTTATGTAGAAAGATTTTTATCTACATAACCATCCGTATAGTAACAGTTTGTTCTTAAGCTCTTCTCTAGGCACTTTATATTGCATGTCATTTTATCTTTTTATCTTATTTTATGGTTATACCTTTATCATCCCCATTCTAAGATAAGGTAAGATAATTGAAGTAAAACTAAGAAAATCCAAAGGGGTCATGGATTAAGGAGATAACCAGAATTTAAACTCAGTGTGTCTATTTTTATAGCCTGCATTTTCAGCCACTGCCTATGTCCCCTATATTCTATAGATAAGGTTGATAGAGCTTTCTAGTATTTATATATCCCTTTGTTTTCATTAAAAAAATATTGATTTTTGTACTCAAAGTCATAAAACTTATGGCCACTATACTATAGCATCAATAAGGGAAATATAATTGTAAATAAATGAAAAAGATTACCCAAACCTTAAAAGAAATCCAAGTGGTATACTTTGGATTTAAAATGTCTTTTGAGTCCTTGTGTGTTGAAGGTGTCCCCAGTGCAGCAAGGTTCAGAGATGGGGCATAGTTGAAAAAGGCTGCTCCAATGGAGCCTGATCTCAGAAGCTTTGTATATCTGCAGACTCTTCCTCTCTGCTTTCAGCACCCATGGGGTGAGAGCTGCATCCATCCACCATGGACCTTCCAACTGAGTTTATGCCCTGATGTTGGCCCTAAGGACTGAAACCTCTGAAACTGTAAACCCCAACTGATCTCTCTTCTCCTAATTTGTTCTTGCCAGGTACTTTTATAACAGTGATGGGGAATATAACTAAAACAAAATTTTCTTCACTGAGGGTTGGGGTTGTTGTGACCATATGATTCTGAAGTCTTTAGAAGACATTTACAAAAGGAGTTTAGAAAGGTCACGGTGTACATTAGGCAAAAATGTATAAAATGTATAACACAAAGAGTGAGGCTAATTCGATCTATAAACTTTAGTTAATATTAATATGTCATATTAGTTAATAAATAATTGTCAACATAAAATAGACAACTAATGAAAGATGTTAGTGATAATGGAAACTATATATGTTGTAGAGAAGGGGAATATAGAAGCTTCACATTGTACCCATTTTTTCTATAATCATAGAATTTCAGTATAATAAAGTCTATTAACATTTAGCATCGATTAATTATTTAAAAATAAAGAATATCCAAATAAAAATAAAGACATCCAAGTGGTTTTTGAAGACATGGATCTTTCTATTTAATAATGTTAAAAAAGAATGTTTGAGTTTTTCAAAATGGCGACTTAGGGACACAGCACTTCTCAGTAGCTGAAACAAATAAAGTTCAACTACTTAGATAGCAGTGTCTTAATCAACAAAATAAATACATACCAGGGACCAAAACAGATCCAGGTACCTCGGCGGAACCCTGAACTCAAAGAAGAAGAAGAACAAAGATCGGACACCAGACCTGCTGCAGATACAATCGGGACGCCCACCGGCGGGGTGCCTGCGCGGCTGCCTGCCAGCCCAAATGGCACTCCCGAGCCCTGACTGAAATCACTGCGGCAATATAATCTGGGACTGAAAACGGACATAGGACCTCATCTTAAGCAGCGAGCAGCACCCACATCAGAATCCTCTGTGCTCACCAGCTACTGGATCACAACAGCACAAGGACTCCCTACAGAAGCCTGAACCAAGGAAGCCAGGTACCTGAGTATGTCCAGGGAAAGTGTGGGTCCTAGCGTGTGCCCCAGCCCCAACCCCAGCACTGGTCTGGGGCATCTGTCCCACGCCTCAGAACCCAGCACTGTCCTCACGCACCCTGTCTGCGCCCCGGACCCCTGCTAGTAGTCAGTGCCAGCGCCACTGCCACCCCTAAATCGGAGTCTACCTTGTGTGTCTAGCCCCCGCCCCCCACTGGAGCCCAGACATCCACCTTACCAGAGGAATGCCTTCCAGGTGGCGAAAGCTCTGTGCACCCCTGAAATCTCCTCGCCCCCCCCCCAGCTTCTAGGTGCAGGAGGCAGAGATCAATGCTAGACACCATGCACTGCCTGTGCACCCGGACCCTTGTGTACCTATCCTGCACCCCTGACCCACCGCTGGGAGTTCCCGCCCACCCGATAGCCCGATGCTTAGTTCTAATCGAGAACACAGCTCAATACATCTTGGAAGAGCATAGCAGCAGCAATAGGCAGCTGTACCCACTCACACCTGGGTCCAGTAATAGCAGCACACCCAGCCTGCACTCTTGGAATAGGCAGAGCTCTGGCAGTAAGTGTGGGCATCCAGGAACCAGCATCCCTTTGCCCAGGGTACATCTTGGGACCACACCAGCTATCCCAGTTGGAATTTCCAGAGACACAGGAAAATCCATCAAGACACAATATCTGCACAGGACCTCAGGGGGAGGTTCCAAGTATACTTTGGACATTCTCCATTCCTGCTGTAGGGAAGCACAGGCGGGAGTCTAGGGTGGTGAGTGCAGAGGTGCTGACTATAGGTTGAAATTTCGCAGAACCTGGGAATTGTACAGAATCTAATAACAGTGAAACCAGACATCCTGACACATAAACCCAAAGCAGTTAAAGGAAAGAAAGGTGTCCAAACACCCAGAGTGACCTAAGAAGATAAAAATAGAGTACAAAGAAAACTAAGAGACATTGGATTATATTCTGAAAGCTATCAAAGCAATCAGATACACAAATATTATATGGACCTGACACCATATTCATAAATAAGTAGGACTGTTTGTTTTACTTTTATTGTGGATGTTTTGCTTTGTTTTGCTTTTATAGTGCTTTTGTTTTGGTATGATTATTGCTGTTTTATATTTTTTTCTTAACCCACCCTTCTTTTACTTTAAAAGTAAAATAAATAGTTTGCCTTATTTTCTGATTTCACACAGCTCCTAGTTCCTTTTATTTTATTCTTGTCCTTTTTTTTTCCTCTTTCTTCCTCTTTCCTTCCTTTTTTTTGTTCTCCTTTGATTGGTTTTTCCTTTCTTTTACTTGGATTACATAATAGTCTTGGTATCTTGTGTGGATTTTTTTATGTTTGTCTGCTCCTTCCATCACCCCTATTTACAAACTTTCCCACACTAACCTACATACTCTTTTCCCCCCAATTTTTCCCCATAATATACCTCCTTGTTTAATACTCAAAGTATTTCAAATATCCATACTTACTCTACTAACGACAAGAGTCCTACTAGTTAACTCTTTCTCATTCTTAGCAAGCTATTACCTATCATACTTAAAATCTTTCTCAACCTAAACATATCCTCTACCTAATCCAACTCCTTTACCCATCACCCCAACTCCTCCCACATCACCCACCCTCAACACTGGAAAAGCTCTGCTGACTTGCCGATACCCCTAAACTCCTAATATTAAGATTGGACTAAGCATAATACTCATGAATGATGGGTAGAAATCAGAAAAACAGGACAGAGAACACTATAAATATGAGAACCAGGAATTATGAAGAGACAGCAGAAATCACGAATACTGACCTACTAGAAATGCAAGAAGGGGAATTCAGAATCTTGATATACAATATGATAAAAGGATTTAAAACAAGTATAGAGGAGGTTAAACGTGAGTTAGGAACACTAAAAAGGAATCAGAAAGAGGTCTGGAATGAAATGAAAGAGGCAATAAGTGAAATGAAGATAGCAATAGAAATAAATTCTGGAAGATTAGATGAAATGGAAAACAGAATATCAATATTAGAAGACAGTACATCCCAAACCGAAAACACAGTCAGCGATATACAGAAATCTTTACAGCAACCAAACCGAAACATCCAACAATTATGGGATAATATGAAGTGTCCTAATTTATGGATAATAGGCATTGAAGAAGGGGTAGAGGTACAGACCAAGGGCATCTGTAATATCTTAAAAGAAATAATCTCAGAGAATTTCCAAAATATGGAAAGAGACTTGGACCTTCATGTCCAGGAGGCATACAGAACTCCACTGAGACAGGACCAAAGAAAGACCACTCCACGCCACATAATAACCAAAATGACCAACATAGAGGCCAAGGAAGGAATCTTAAAAGCAGTGAGAACAAAAGGATGGGTGACATATAGAGGCACAACAATAAGAATCACCCCAGACTATACAACCCAGGTCATGAATGCTAGGAGAGACTGGTACGATGTGATTCAGACCCTGGAAGAAAATAACTTCCAACCAAAGCTTATTTATGCAGCAAAACTATTATCCAAGATCAATGGTGAAACCAAAGTCTTTTAGGATAAACAACATCTTAAAAAATTCATGAATTCAAAGCCAACACTAGAGAAACTTCTTAAAGAAATAAACCATAAGGAAGAAAAGAGAAGCAGACTTAAGAATCAGAGAAGAAAGGAAGTTTATAAGTGGGCCATTTAAGTAAAGAAGAAAGATCATACCACCCAAGAGTAGACAGAACACAAAATGGCAGAAAACAAAAAATCATATTTCAATAATATCTCTTAATGTCAAAGGACTTAACTCACCAATCAAAAGACATAGATTGGCAATATGGATTAGGAAACATAATCCAAATATATGCTGTCTGCAAGAAACTCACCTCACAGCCAAAGACATTCACAGGCTGAAAGTGAAAGGATGGAAAAAGATATACCATGCCAACGGTGAGCAAAAAAGAGCAGGAGTAGCAATTCTGATATCCAACAAAACAGACTTTAAACTAAAACACATCAAAAGAGACAAATCAGGGCCCTTCCTTTTATTAAAATGAACAATACACCAAGAAGATATGAGGATAGTAAATATTTATGCCCCAAATGTGGGTGCAACCACATTTGTAAAACAAACCCTTCTGGACATAAGATCCCAAGTAGAGCCAAATACAATAATTCTGGGAGACTTTAATACGCCTCTCACACCACTGGATCGATCTTCAAGGCAAAAGATGAGTAAAGACACTTTAGAACTAAAGGAAACCATAAACCAAATGGGCCTAATAGACATTTTCAGATTATTTCAACCAGGAACTACAGAATACACATTCTTCTCAGCAGCCCATGGAACCTTCTCCAAAATAGACCATATCCTGGGACACAAAGAAAATACCAGCAAATTCAAAAATGTAATATAATTCCTTGCATCTTTTCAGACCACAATGGAATAAAAGTATAAATCAACAACAGGAAACTCGAAAGAAAGTATTCAAATTCATGGAGAATGAATGATACACTATTGAATGATGAATGGGTAAGAGCAGAAATTAGGGAAGAAATAAAGAAAATTATGGAAACAAACGAAAACAGAGATACAACCTACCAAAATCTATGGGCCACCATGAAGGCAGTATTAAGAGGAAAGTTTATTGCATTGAGTGCCCACATAAAAAGGACAGAGAACCACCATATAAAGAATCTAATGACAAGCCAGGCATGGTGGAGCACGCTTGTAATACCCGCGCTTGGGAGGCAGAGACAGGAGGATCACGAAGGTTCGAAGCCAGCCACGTGCGCTGGCTTAGGAGACCCTGTTTCCAAATAAAAATGTAAAAATAGGTCTGGGAGTTTAGCCCAGAGGTAGAAGGGCTTCCAGGAACCCCAGTACCACACACACACACAAAAAGAACCTAATGACACAACTAAAGGACCTAGAAATTCTGCAACAGTCTATTCCCAAAGCCAGCAGAAGGCAAGAAATCATTAAAATTAGAGCAGAAATAAATGAAATAGAGAACAAAAAAACAATTCAAAGAATCAATAAAACAAAAAGTTGGTTCTTTGAAAAGATTAATAGAATTGATAATCCGCTGGCCAACCTAACCAAAAGAAAAAGAGAATCAACTCAAATTATCAAAATTAGAAATGAAAAAGGAGATATCACCACAGATAGTGAAGAAATTCAAAAGATTATCAGAAACTACTTTAAAAATTGATACTCCATTAGACTTGAAAATCTGGAAGAAATTGATAGATTTCTAAGCACAGTTAACCTTCCTACACTCAGCCAAGAGGACATAGCATGCCTAAACCAACCAATAACAACCAAAGAAATAGAAGCGGCAATAAAAATTCTTCCACCAAAGAAAAGCCCAGGCCCAGATGGGTTTCCAGCTGAATTCTACAAAACCTTCAGTGAACAACTAATACCAATACTTCATAACATGTCCCAGGAAATTGAAAGAGATGGAACTCTCCCAAATTCCTTCTATGAGGCCAGTATCACATTAATCCCCAAACCAAATAAAGATACCTCAAAAAAGGAAAACTACAGACCAATATCCTTAATGAACATAGGTGCAAAAATTCTAAACAAAATACTAGCTATATGCATTCAGAACTATATCAAGAGAATAATACATCATGACCAAGTCGGTTTCATCCCAGAAAAACAAGGCTGGTTCAACATACGCAAATCAATACATGTTATTCACCACATAAATAGAACCAAGAACAAAAACCACATCATCATAGCAAAAGATGCTGAAAAAGCATTCGACAAAATCCAATACCCATTTATGTTAAAAACACTGCAAAAAATTGGGATAGAAGAAAATTACTTCAACATCATTAAGGCAATATACTGTAAACCCAAAGCCAACATTATATTGAATGGGGAAAAACTGCAAGAATTTCCGCTAAAGTCAGGAAGAAGACAAGGATGCCCACTATCACCACTCCTTTTCAATATAGTCCTTGAGACTCTTGCTGCAGCAATCAGACAAGAGAAGGAAATCAAAGGAATTCACATAGGAAGAGAGGAATTAAAATTATCCTTATTCGCAGATGACATGATCCTTTACCTGGAAGACCCAAAGAACTCAACCAAAAGACTTCTGGAGCTGATTGACAAATTCAGCAAATTCGCAGGTTACAAAATCAACCTAAAGAAATCAGTGGTTTTTCTTTATGCCAACAACGAATCCACAATGAAAGAAACAAAGAAAACAATTCCATTCCCTATAACCTCAAAACCAATAAAATACCTGGGAATAAACCTAACCCAAGATGTAAAAGATCTCTACAACAAAAACTATAAAACATTAAAGAAAGCAATTGAAAATTTTGGCAGATGGAAAGATCTCCCGTGCTCAAGCATAGGCAGAATAAATATCATCAAAATGGCCATTCTGCCAAAACTGATCTATAGGTTCAATGCAATTCCCATTAAAATACCAGTGACATTCTTCAGAGACCTAGAAAAATCAATCATGAACTTCATATGTAGAAAGAAAAGACCTAGAATAGCCAAAGCAATTCTCAACAATAAGAAACATGCAGGAGGCATTACAATCCCAGACTTCAAACTATACTATAGAGCAATAGTAGTAAAAACAGCATGGTACTAGCACAATAACAGATATACTGACCAGTGGATTAGAATAGAAGATACAGAAACAAACCCACACATCTTTAGTCAATTAATCTTTAACAAAGGGGCCAAACACATATGCTGGAGAAAAGACAGCCTTTTCAACAAGTGGTGCTGGGAGAACTGGCTAACCATTTGTAAAAAGATGAATCTAAACCCCTATATCTCACCAAACACAGGAATCAACTCAAGATGAATCAAAGACTTAGAAATTAGACCTGAGACTGTGAAGTTAGTAGAGGAGAGCATAGGTTCAACACTACAACAAATTGGCACAGGCAGTAACTTTCTCAACAAAACCTCCAAAGCTCAGGAAATTAAAGCAAGAATAAATAAGTGGGATAACAACAAACTAAAAAGTTTCTTCTCATCAAAGGAAACTATCAATAACCTAAAGAGGAAGCCTACAGAATTTGAAAGGATCTTTACCAGCCACCATTCTGATAGGGGGCTAATATCCAGAATATACAAAGAGCTCAAAAGACTCTACACTAGCAAAATGAACAACCCAATCAAGAAATGGGCAAATGAACTAAATAGATACTTCACAAAAGAAGAGATACAAAGGGCAAATAGATACATGAAAAGATGCTCTTCATCACTGGCCATCAGAAGATGCAAATCAAAATTACACTGAGATTCCATCTAACCCCAGTCAGAGTGGCGAGCATAAAGAAATCAAACAACAACAAATGCTGGCGAGGATGTGGGGAAAGAGGAACTCTTTTACACTGTTGGTGGGAATGCAAACTAGTTCAGCCACTATGGAGATTTGTGTGGAGATTCCTAAGAAAGGTGGGAATAGATCCATCATATGATCCAGCTATACCACTCCTGGGTATCTTTCCAAAGGGGTTCATTTCAGAGAAATACAGCAACATATGAATACCTATGTTCATAGCAGCACAATTTGTAATAGCCAAAATATGGAACCAACCCAGATCACCATCAACAGATGAATGGATAGCAAATCTTTGGGAAATACACACAATGGAATTCTATTCAGCCATAAAGAAGAACAAAATTATATCCTTTGCAAGAAGATAGAAAGCCATGGAGAACATTATGTTAAGTGAAATCAGCCAAGCACAGAAGGAGAAGGTACATATGTTTCCTCTAATATGCCCAAACTAGGAAACACAGAGGATACCAGTGGGACTCCAGATAATGGAGGGGAAATACCAGCAAAGTTTGAATGGAAAGATAGGAGAGGAGGAAGGCTGATCTTGATTAATGAGGGTCTACATCTGAACATGTGAAAAATTATGAATAAGGCATGGTTAACCTGGACAACCATTGGTGGGAGGGGGGAAGGGAAAATGGGGGCGGGAGGGAGAGGGCACCAAATATAGTTTAAATGTATACTATTTATGTTCAATAAAAAATTGTTAAAAGAAAAAAAAGAATGTTATATGTACCAATACTCATCATAAATATTTGATTATCATTTTTCTCTGTATAATTTACTTAGTTTTTATCTTATGTGATTATCATTTTTATTATAAATATTTAGCTTTAAAATACTACAATGAAAGGGAAAAAGCACATTAAATCAATTGCTGTAAAAATGTATACATAGAAGAAAGAAACCAGAGTTATTAAAACAGTTAAATATCCAATGTCCACTAGACTTCATATCTAATGGTATATTAATAGATGAATGATTATTTGCCTTCAAGACAACTAACTGTAGGACAACTATTTGCTGACAGAAGATGAAGCTAAGTGTCCCATGATGGGATGAAGAACAAAGGCTCAGTCCTTGTCCAGAATGGACAATCTATCAGTAATTGAAAGAAGATATCAATATATAATATATAACCCAATATATCACATTAAGCATTTGATGAAAGCAAAGGCATATATAAAGAGTTATAATGGTAAAGTAAAATAAAAAGAGAAAGCATAGAGCCTTGTGGAAGATATAAGTCAGAAAAAGAAAATAATGCAAATGTATGTTACCAGCTATTAGACTATGTAGCCCCCCTAGTTGTTCCACATAATCAGGTCAACAGGGATTGTAATATTCTAGAGATAAATGAATCTTAACTTTACAAATAAGATGAATTTTTTACCTTCTAATAATATTATATGTATAATGCTTGTCTTGAACTACATAATTTCATTATGTAATATTTCAGATAAGATTCACCTAGTTAATTTACCAGTATTTTGCTTTAAAATATCCAGGTTAAAAATATTCAGTTAAGACTTTCTTAGTAGATATTGAAGATTTATGAAGAACATAAAATGAATATTCATATCAACAATAGGCTTTGTTTTGATTTCACTACAAATTTTTCAGCTATCACTCTCTTTTGAACGAATGATTTAATAGTAATAGTTGAAGCAAGGAAAAATAAAAAGTCTATGCCATAATTCTTTGGAAAAAATAAGACAGTGGTGGTAAAGGATAAAAGGGGTTTTATGTTTGTTTGTTTTGGCAGCACTGGAAATGGAACTCAGTAGCATTCTACCTCTGAGCTACACCCCAAGCCCTATTTTTTAGTCTTTATTTTGAAACTGGGTCTCAGTGAGTTGCAAGAGTCTCACTAAATAGCTGAGAATGGCTGTGAACCGGGACCTACCTGTCTTAGCCTCCCAAATGCTGGGATTATAAGGGTGTACTACCATGCCTGGACAATAATAGAGTATTTCATTCCAAATATGTCAACATTAACTCTGAACCTCCAGCACTAAAATCAAGGCCCAGAGACTAACATCATAACCTATATGAAAAAGAATTGCAATGTTGATTGATATGAAAGGAGGCAATGGTCCTTTAATGAATTCTACATATTGCTTGTCAAAAATTATTAGAACTATATGAGATCAGAGCTGCGCCTCCTGTCCACCAAACCAAAGTTTTCAGAAAAAGTGACTTAATTGAATTTGATTAGGGTTTCTCTAAGCAACTCTTAAAAAGTCTAAAGTAAATTTTATATTTACACAGACTTATAGCAGGCGGAACTAGATTCACACATGACTTTAACACAAAGGAGAGACTGAATGAGAGGTCTAATTTGTGTTTATATTACATATTTTTCAATGGTAGACAAGACAAGAAATAATTAAAAAGGGAATAAAAGGTTAAACTGACTAGGGACAATGAAACATTCCTATAATCGGAGCATTTGGAAGGCTGAGACAGAAGGGTTGAAGTTTGAGGCCAGCTTGCTGCATCACAATGAGATTGTGTTTCAAAATAAAAAATGAAAAGGGCTGGTTGTAGAAAGGGGTGCAATGCCTCTGGGTTTAACACCTAGTACTACAAAAACATGTAGAGAAAACTGGGACGGAAGTGATAAACATGAAACTCAGGAAAAAATGGATGGATAATTTAGTATGGACAGGGCTTAGAATATCTGTACAAGAAAATAGAGTGACAGCATGGTGTTTCAGGATACTGCTGGGCCAGGCTGCTGGAAGTTTTGAGGAATTTAAAAAAATAAAAAAAGAAGACCTAGAAAACAAAGTACCCAGTCATATCCCAGTCTGCTAGAGAAAGAAAACAGCTCCTGTTTATGTCCAGATAATGAATCTTCCTGGCAGAATAACCTTTTCCTTCTAAGGGAGCAGGGCACGTCATTGACCTTCAGTTAAGAATTATCTTCAAGGAGATAGGACAAATGAGTAACTGGAGAAAGCTAGGAGCTGACGACTTGGTGAATTGAGAGATAAATCCTCTTTTTGAGAGCTATTTTTTCATTTTTCTCTGTCACAGACACTTTCTTAAACAATCTGTTGATACCTAACCTGAGATTCCTGTCCAGTTTTTGTTTGATACTTTCAGATAAAATAAACATCTAGACCTGGGCATGATGGTGCATGCTTGTAATCCCAGCTTTTGTGAGGCTGAGACCAGAGGATCTTGGTTCGTGGACAGCCTTAGCTATTTAGTGAGACCCTCTGCAACTTTTTTATTTTTATTTTATTTTATTTTATTTTATTTTATTTTATTGCAGTAATGAGGATGAAACCCAGGGGCATTGTACCTCTGAGATACACCCCCAGCCCTATTTTTTAATTTTTTTATTGTTTGATGGTACTGGGGTTCCTTGAAACTCTTCTACCTCCAGGCTACACTCCCAGACCTATTTTTATACTTATTTAATTTGGAAACAGAGTCTCTAAAGCCAGAGAGGCTGGCTTCGAACCAGCGCAATCCTCCTGTCTCCGCCTCCCAAGCGCGGGGATTACAAGCATGCACCACCACTCTGGGCTAGTTTTTTTAATCTTTGAAACAGGGTTTCACTGAGTTGCAAAGGGCCTCACTAAGTAGCTGAGGCTGTCAATGAACTACAACCCTCAGGTCTCTTTCTCCAGAATGATGGGATTACAAGCAGGCGACACCATGCCAGGTTCCTATTTCTGTTTTTAAATAAGGTAAACTTAAGTTGCTGAGAGCACTGCTAAATTGCTGAGGCCGACCTTGAACCTGTTATCCCACTATCTTAGCCTCCCAGGTACTGGTATTGCAGGTTTATGCTTAATATATCTTTATTAACCTTGATGATCTCAATAGAAACTTTCAACCTTCACCAATTTTTCAGCTCTTGGCCTAAAGAGTTGAATTTTAGTTATTTTTCTCATTCATTTATTCAAGATCTATAATGATGTAATGTTATAGACAAATAAAATTCATAGATTATTTTAAAGAATGAAGCTCCAGGCATGCTTTTCATAAATGATGTGCTCTAAGCTAAAATTTTCTACTAAACAACTCATCCTATATTTAATTTAGATACCTTAATTGTGGTCCACCCTCCTGTGCATAGATATTTGGTGAGAACCCTTTGACACTGCTTGTTTAGAATTGCCAGTCTATAGCCAGGCGTGGTGGCATATGCTTGTAATCCCCATACTTGGGAGGCAAAGACAGCAGGTTTGAAGCCAGCCTTGTTGGCTTAAGAGACCCTGTTTCCAAATAAAAAAATATAAAAAATGGCTCTGTGAGTGTAGTCCAGAGGTAGAAGGGTTTCCATAAACCCCAATACCACCAAAAAAAAAAAAAAAAAAAAAAAAGAATTTTCAATCTATGCTGTTACACTAACCCTGGGCCTCTACATTGTGAGATCCTGTGCTATAGAGGTCTGCCATACACTTTTGTCTGATATATTCAAGAATATTAGGGGTGCCCAGTTCTATATCAGGCACTCTTTTTCATATATTTTACATTTTCTACTTAGATAGCATAAATTGGAAAAATTATAATTTAAATCAAATCCAGGAAAATCTGAATACATGTACAGTGTATCATTGTAGAAAGAGCAATGGTTGGGAATCAAAACACTATTTTGGAGTTTCAAAAAATATGCAAGTAAATAACCATAGAGATATGGCCTCCTGTTTGTGAGTATGTAATTTCTAAAAATGGAAGTTCAACATATTTGTGTATTTCAGTTGCTTAAAACTCTCTGAAGTGTCCAAGTATGGTGGTGCATGCTTATAATCCTAATACTTGGGAGGCTGAGACAGGAAAATTGCAGGTTCACAGCCAGCCTCAGCTATTTAGTGAGGCCCTCAGCAACTTAGTGAGACCCTGTTTCAAAATAAAGAATAAAAATAGGGCTGAGGGTGTAGTTCAGAGATAGAATGCCCCTGGATTTAATCCCTAGTACTGCAAAAAAATGTTCTCTTAATTGCTTATTAAAACAGATTTCTCTTCCCCATATTAACAAACAAATTAAAGTCTATCATGAAGCCAAACATGAGAAGGAAGGTGGGGGAGGAAATGAGGTGGGAATTAGGTAAGGACTAATTGGGTGATGTGTGTATGTACCCCTCTCCCATTTTGTACTCCATTAAGACATCCCCGCACTTGGGAGGCAGAGACAGGAGGATCGCGCGGGTTCGAAGCCAGCCGCACTGGCTTAAGAGACCCTGTTTCCAAATAAAAAAGTATAAGATAGATCTTGAAGTATAACCTGGAGGTAGAAGGGTTTCCAGGAACCCCAGTACCACACACACACACACACACACACACACACACACACAAAGATGTATGACTACAGTACACCAATAAAACAAACAACAAAACAGATTCCTGGGGTCTACACTCAGATACTTTGCCTTCTTTTTCCCTGAACCTAGGGATAAGGATTTCAGGCCATGTTGGGATAGAAACAGCCTATTCATACACCGTCTACAGACTTGTTTTAATCCATCAAGGACCATATAGCATTGGTCATCCTCTAGCATAAGCATTGTTCCCCATTGTACTCCTATTATTTTTTCTCAACGATTATAACACTTTGCCTCAGAATCCTTGGTTCTGAAAAATTTGAATGATTCAATTAAAACAGAATCAATTTTATACTTTTCATCTCAATTCTTTTTAGAATATACTTCGGTCGGGCGTGGTGACACAAGCCAGTAATCCCCGCGCTTGGGAGGTGGAAACAGGAGGATCCTGCAGATTCAAAGCCAGCCGCGCTGGGTTAAGAGACCCTGTTTCCAAACAAAAATATAAAAAGATAGGTCTGTGAGTGTAGCCCGAAGGTAGAAGGGCTTCCAGGGACCCCACTACCACCAAATATATATATATATATATATATATATATATATATATATATATATATATATTATATATACTTATTATATATATTACTTAGATATATTACTTAGAAATATATATTTATATAAATTATATATAAATTTTTATAAAATTTTATATTATTTTATATTATATATAAATTTATATTATATAAATTATATAAATTATATATTTATATAAATATATATTTATATATGTTTATATATATTATATATAAATATATATATATATGTATAATTCTAAGTAATTGTAATAATACTGTTCTGTTGGTATGCATTTTTGTCCCTTGTACTATCAGATACATATATGATATAAAGTTGTGCTTATAGCTCTGCAACCACCTTCTTGTAACTAGAGAATTATTCCTATAGTTGCTTCAAATGAAAAAGCTTATATTGAATTTGAGGATAAGAGAGAGAGAGAGAGATTGGAGGGAAAGTTATACAGATAAAGTAGAATCTATGCCAAAATATTAAAATATTAGAATATTTAATGGTGAAATATTGGTAAGAGTTGGCATCTATTTGGCAAGCCACAGCATGTTATCAGTGGCACTATTTGCTATGTGCTTATCTTTTACTTTTAAATGATAAAAGTAATTAAATAAGGAGAAAAGAAACCTGACTTGATTCTGTTAGCAAAGCCTTCAGTTGCCTTTCAAAACATAATTTTAAGAATCTGTATGCAAACACATTTCAGTGACCTCAGATCATTTACAATCCGTCGAAGATGTAAAAGTAAAAAAGAAATAAATGTTCCCTAGAGGGTTTTCAGTCTGAGTTATAATGCATCTTAATGTTCTGTATAATGCAAGCATTAATAAGATGCAGATGTTTTTCTTATATGGATACATTAACCATGCATAGAAGTAATTTATTAAGAAAAATAATTTGATATTTCACATACTCTAAATTGAAAATTTCTTCAAATCTAAAAGACATCCAAATCTTGCTCAGGTTTTACTGAGTTTGTCTTTGAGAGTAACTCATTCCATGTACCGTAAGATTCTGATATCCTGTGATTTATAACATGGATTTAAATGATCAGGATGTTAAATCATTCTCCACCCAAACTCTGGAAACATTTCAAAAAGATATAATTTTTAAAGATGTTTTATCTTTTAATCTCAGTGTGACAAAGAGTGTTCATAATGTTTTGATGACGAGGTGGAGAAAAATTTTAACTTCAAAAAATGAATTCAGGAAATAGTGTAATTAAGCAAAACATATGGGATGATATAATACCATTGGCATTCATCCTAGATATCAATTTTGAAGTAAAAGCGAGGAAAGTGAAAGAGTTATGTTATAAAAAGAAAAAAAGTTTTTTATGAACTTGGGAGTTGTGAAATTTACACATCTGAATAATGGAATACTTGTACCATCATACTCTCTCCATGGTTACCAAACAAAAATATAAATGACAAAGTCATTATCCCTTTTGTGTTGAATGGTGACTGCAGACAAGTTGGAAGGTGTGGCAGTAGTGCAGTAGTGGGTGGGTAAACAGCATGGTTCATACAGGGGACTTCATTCATGAAGACGGAAACGTGGGAGGAACTCTCATCTTACCTGGGATGAAGGACAGTTTTGTCCAGCAGACACTGTCCAAATGAAAATTGTCTCTCTCTCCAATTAAAACATCAGCAACATGAGTTCCATGACTATGTTTGCCTGGGTTACCACTGTGTTCCAGTACCTAGTATGATACATATCCAAAAATCAATAAAAATTTGCTATTGTTGCTTTTATATAAATCCTCAATAGACCTGTTTGGAACAAGTGAATAAATAAATATTATATAGTCTTCTCAGTAGGTTGAGAAGAAACATATGGAGTCTTGTATCCAAAAATAAAAACACATGGCTAGAACTCTGATAGCTTCTTATCTTTTAGCTTGAATTGCTTCTGTCTTTTGACTTTAATATTGATATATTACACATGACAGAGGAAAACTTGATTAGGTTCAAGTGAGTGGTCAGCTACAGATGGATAAATTAAACTTAAATTTGGATGCTAGGACCCCGATGAAGAGGATGGAGAAGTTCCTTGATCTTGGTTCTAGACTTCATACTATTAAATCAGAGTTAATTAACATCCAAAGAGCAACATAAAAACAAAGTTTTAGAAAATGGTCTGCTAATCAGCCATCCTAACAAATCAGCAACAACAGGTTCACTATTATTGTTGCCAATGGTCATATACATTCCATTGATGCATAAAATATGAATTCATGAGCTGATTCCCTTTGCAAATCTAAGCTGCTTCTAAACTTTTACTCTTTTAGATAACCCTCTGATTAGCATAATAATGAAAAGAGCTATTGTCTTTATTGAAATTATATCCTAACAGCATTTTAAGGAGTAAGATTTTTGAATTAGAATCATGCACTAAGAGGATCAAAATGTGTTCAGAGAACAATAGTCGGGATGTTAGGGAGTTTAACAGAAACAACTGACAATTCCCATTAGAAGTCACAATTGTAACATCATGTGCTAATGGCTTTTTCTGTCATTTTTTTCATGAGTAATGAAAGTAAAATAAAAACAACCACAAACTTTCATGTCACATGAAAAATAGCTGGAGGACCGTGGGGGCAGTAATAAGAGTACAAGAAAGTATCCAGAAGGGGCATTTCATTACTTACAATATACAATAAACTGACATATGAAAGACATTTTAGAGTTTTTCAAAATAAAGCTACCAAGGACAAAGTTAAGACCAGTAGTCAGAATCCCAGTAAAATGCTTCCAGTTCATTGCAAGGAACAAGTTCTAATGGCAGGAAGTGATCTGCAGATGCACTGTATTCAATATTCTTGAATTTTCACAGAAAACAAAAATATTGTATAGTCTTCTCAGTAGGTTGAGAAAAAACATGGAAAGTATTTATTTGTCTTGAGGTTTTCTTAGATATAGCAAAGTATGTGGTACCTTACAAGCATGAATGAACTACCCAGGACATGAGCAGAGGTTTCTCCATGGCTTAGATGCAGTGGTAACTTACTCTGGAAAATCATTCAGTGCCGAACTAGAGAGAAGGCTCTCCTTTAAAGATCCACATAAAATTGAATTTCCATTTTCTATAAATATTTTATTAAGACCTCTACAAAGCTATATTTTAGATCTTTTTATTCCTCCAAATTACTTTCAAATTATGGGTTGTTTAATACACACACACACACACACACACACACACACACACATATATATATATATATTTGTGTGTGTGTGTGTTTATATCATTTATATCTATATATCTAATCTATATCTATTTTTCAGACATTATAATTAGATTTTAGTATAGATTATCTAAGTCAAGTCATAGATAAAAATCCTTCACTCCCTGGATAAAAGCTTATTGCATTATTATTTTTAATGTACCTTCTGCCAAACTCTCCAGCCAATACTTGCTGTCTCTTTGCCCATTCTTACTTCAGATCTAATGAACTTTTAGATCATATAAGTATTCACACATTGTTTAAATGTTTCAAGTTTTCTTATGATCATGTCTTTACACTGTTTGCTTTAACTAAGAGTAATAAATTACTTTCTCACTGTCTCTGGCTAACTCCCAGTTAGAGTTTATTTCTTGATTTTAGATATTATATCTTTTTAAGTCTTTCTTGATTTAAAAATCTGGAAATAAAGCATCCTTTACTTTTTCTAGCACATTTTATAGTAGTTGAGGTTCTTGGATCCCCTTTTTTCCCTGTCATCTATAAATTCCATTTAGGTAAGTATTCTGTCCAAATTATTTAATTTTATATTCCCATTGCTTAGCAAAGAGTATCTGCATAGAGCAAATTCTTTATTTTTTTCAGGTCTGGGGATGGAACCCATGGGCAATCAGCCTTCGAGCTACACCCCCTGCCCTATTTTTTATTCTTTATTTTGAAACAGGGTCTCACTATGTTTCAGAGGGCCTCACTAAGTAGCTGAAGCTGTCCACAAACTGTCATCCTCTGGTGTCAGCCTCCCAAATGCTGGGATTACAAGCGTGTACCACCACGCCCGGCTTAGCAAATTCTTAATGCATATTTGATAAATTAATGGTGGATCCTATGCTATTTGCAGGGGGTAAATAGAAAAGATGCTAGGAGTATGAGTCTGTTATCTTTTCAATCCTCATTGTCTAACACAGGAAATAATCCATATGCTAAGCAAGATTAGGATGGGTAATTAATTTTTTCTGATGTATTTTTTTTAGCCAGGCATTAGTATACAATAAATCATTTTCTTTCTTGTCTCTCTCTGTCTCTCTCTCACACAAACACACACACACATACATGCATGCACGCACACAAGCATACAACACACACACACACAATAAGGTCTTATCTTACTACAGACACCTCCATCTGCTCTGAAACAATGTACAGACAGGACATTAACCTGAAATATAATATTGACAAAGCATCCTGTCTTCCTGCATCAACTCTGAATTCACTACCAGGTATGCAGGACTTGTTTCACAGAGCCATGTGACTTGTTCTGGCTATCACTTACCTTTGAGTACCTTTGGTATTTGGCCCTGTTGACAGAAGTAGCCAACATCTTGTATTAGAGGTTCTAATGGGTGCATCATGTGTTGATTGCTTTCTCTATCAATTCAGTCTGGTTGCCCCATAATGAAATTGAAATGAAACTATCAAAGCGATAGTACATCAAATCTAAAGCAAGATAGTTCATTTCTTCTAACCTGAGAACATTTCACAGGGGTATGCTTTGCCCTCAACAGCCCACCATATAAGCACATTTGCTGGTAGAAAAAAGGAAAATAATGAATTGAAAATGATATGAAATATCCTTGGGTGTGTGAGGGTGTGGGGTGTAAATTCACAATCTGATGAGTTATTATAGAATACGAACAAAACTGTTTTGTTTTTGTTGTGTGTGTTTGTGTGTATATATCTTGTTGAGTGTGTTTTCCATATAAGTCTGTATAGGAATGTGTTTATATTAAATATATTTCTTCTGAAATAGATATATCTCTGTGCTCTTCAGACAAAGAGGAGGGGACTTAATAAATATGGAAAATTGGGTAAGGATATTAAAGAAGAAGAAAATGTAGTCATTTCAATGGGTGATGTAGTTTCAATGCATACAGAACTTAAATCATTTTTCTGAAATTTCAAATAAGTTGTTTGGGAAGAGTACACTAAATAGAAGCCAGGTTGAAGGGCACACACAAATTTAACAAGATCTTATTTAACAAGATCTTAATGAAAAACTGATTTCACTATAATTGTCTCCATGTAACTGTAAATAAGAACAGTTACTATGGAATTCCCGGATTATTTGAAAAATGATTATTCTCAATATTTTATTAGTAAATTCACATTTTATGAAATATTCAGTATTTGTGTTTTTTAAATATTTTGACCATTAAACCAATCCTGTGGTTGGGTAGGCAAATGTACTTTACTATGGTTTTAAAGCTAGAAATTGAAGCATATGATTATAGGATCTGTTCAAGATGAAGCTAGAATTCATATCTCATAATGCAGCTTACTACTCTATTAATTTCCTCAGAAGATACAAACATCTACACTAGAGATATTACATGGGTTCACTCAGACAACTGCCAAATTAGGAGTATAAAGCCTTCTTTATCAAAATAGATACCAACAATACATTTTCATGAATACTCCAATAATGAATTGCCATCCATATTCCCAAAAACAACAACCTAAGATCATTCCATTGAATTAGAAGAGCTGATGTCTTCTTAAAGGCATATAAGATGAAAATGCTAACACTTTTTGAGAATTTTTTATAGCCTGATTTCAGTACCAGGTATATTCTAATGCTAACTAATGTAATCATCATTGAAATTCTTAGAAATTGAACAAAATTTTTTTTACTCAAATAAATGGTGGCATTTTAGCCAGGAGTAGTGACACAGACTTTTAATCACAGTCATTAGGAGGCTGAGACAGGATAATCACAGGTTTGCAGTCAATCTTAGCAACTTATTAAGGCCCTCTGCAACTTATTGAGATACTGTTTCAAAATTAAAACGAAATGAAATAAAATTGAGCCAGGTAGTATTCCTCAGAGGTAAATGTCCCTGGGTTTAATCCCCAGCATCACACACACACACACACACACACACACACACACACACACACGAGAGAGAGAGAGAGAGAGAGAGAGAGAGAGAGAGAGAGAGAGAGAGAGACTTAAAGCCAATGGATTGCAGATCTGTAGTAACAATATCACCCTTTTTCTGGCTTATTATATTAGTTTATGAAACTGAATTTTGATATTAGTTACAATTTATGACATTCTCAAGATGTCTCTGTATTCTGGGTATTATTTTCTTTACTATAAAATGAATGATGTAAGAAAGATAATTTACATTGTCTCTTCTAGCTTTTAAGTCACATCATATGATCTTATAATTCCTTGGTCTGCACTGAACCTTATAGCCTGAGGGGTTTGGTGGAATGCGTCTTCAAAGCAAATGATATCATTATTATGCAAGAAGTAAATGCAAATTTTAGAGGAGACATCAAAGAATTTAGTATAAGTTACTACCCACTAACTATAACCTAGAAAGTATTCCTATTTTTGTGTGCTTCCTACATCTTCCTGCAAATTAAGGAATATATATTTCAATAGTGTCATTTAGTTTTCTTTAATTAAAAGTGACACAAAATTGGATCATTTACATGCTGATTAATGCTGATATATTAATTTCTATTAACAATAACTAACATAAGGACAAAATGACATGTCACAATTGAACAATCAGTGCCAAACTCTGGAATTACAGGTCAACAGAATGGGAAAATGCAACATAATTATAGACTTAATTATAGACTTTAGCTAGTGTGTTTTTTCCTTTGTCATTAAAGGAAATATATATATTATAGTATATGACAATATGAGTCTTAAAATGGCCTTTTTTACACAACTGGAAACAAAAATGGTGATCAATTTTGTATCATAAGTCTTAGAGGATGAAATAACATTAGGGTTTGGGTTCATCAGTCCAGTCTCTATGGATGCAACACATGAAGGCTAGGGAACTAAAGTGATGCTCATAATAATACAGACTTGTGTGGACGAAAGTCCACACACTCTCAAAGTCCAAGTCATCTCTAATTCCTCTACTGCATTTCTGTATTGAGATAACAATTTCTCCTAATAATGGTCTTCAACATCTTTATGGCTCCCATTTATACTGCCTTAGAGTTGGCCATATGTTTTGCCTTATTATGTTTTAAAAATATTTTATTGGCACATCAAAATTGTACATGATGATGACATTCAGAGTGATTCATTCAATGAGACTCAAACATGAAGGACATAAACAGAGAATTCAAAGTCATTTCTACATAGAAATATGTTTTTTACTCTTTCTGTTCTTGGAATCTGCTGGCACCATATTAATATGCCCAAGCTAACCTCCTGGCTAATGAGAGAATGTGGGCCAAGGTGCCCTTGTCATGCCAGGTTCATAAGCAGTCAGTACCAGGATCCTAGCTGACCCACAGATGGCCCACGATACATGAGTCCAGCTGAGACCAGCAAGATAAAACTCCACCAAACGCTGTTCATCTGACACACACAATCAAGAGCTAAATAAAGAGTAGTTATATTAAGCCACTAGATGTTGTATTGGTCTTCAAATGGTGCAAAATGGGTATTATCAGTGAATGACTAGCATATATTTGGTAATCACCCTCTATATTAACTATGCATCCAGTCCTATAATTGTACTATATGGACAATTTATTTTGCTTTATAAATTAATTGGTCTTGTTCTATTAATTCCTCTACCCCTCTGTTAGCCCATGATGACTTTCCTTTTGCTTGAACTTTTAAAACAGCCTCCCACCTGGTAATCTTTTTTTGTACTTGCTACAATAATTTTCCTCTATTTCATAGTCAAGGCTATGTTCTACAATTCCTATCTTATAATAATATTCCATTGTTAAAAATCTTCAAAGACCTTTTATTATTCTTAATATACAATTCAATCTCTATATTATGGTGAGGCAAATATTCTACCATGTTTTATCATCAGTACAGAATCTTCATCCTAAAATTTAAGTAACATCCATTTGGTCACCCAACTACAGATAATATTTCCCAAAAGAGTCATGTGATTGTATTGTATTATCAACCATTAAAAGTATGTATTTTCACTCATTTTTATGACAGCTTCTCAAAAGAAAACCATGTGTTTTCCAATTCTTCATTTTTCCTTTAGGCGTAAAACCTGATACTGTGCAGGTGACATGACTTGGACCATATGACCATGTAAACAATTCTAGGGAAGAAGTAATCCATAGGAAAGGAGCCTGGGCTCTTTATAATCTGGCAGAACAGAACCACCCATGCACATTGGGAAATTTCCATTTTTCTGTACAAGTTATATGAGAAAAAAATCCCTACTGTCATCTTTTTTTCAATGTGTATATAGGGTTTCTTTGTACAGCATCTTGGCCTGTAGCCTAATTAATAGCCATTACTTTCATGGATCATCGCATAATGGCCACTGCAACTGTCCTAGTTCCTCTATTGTCAAAGTCGTGTTCACTCTCTAAGGCTATAATAAAGTGCTATTTATTTCCTAGAACATGCACCAAACCTTTAATCTGAGCCCTTCCTCTGGGTACGTGCTTTTCTAATTTCTTTCTTTTTCTTCACCTGACGCAAGTTATGTAGTCTTAGACCTAAACTTAAATAATATTTCTTCTATAAAGCCTTCCCTGGAGTTCCCCAACTGTGCAATGTTCTTTTGTTTATCATGAGTTATTCTTAAATTTTCTTTCATTCCATAAAACATGAATAGGTTATTTTGCATTCATTTTTTTCTCTAACTGAATGATAAATTCTGAAAGGGAAATGAACAGTGTCACTTTAATTCACCTTTGTATTCTCAGATAATAATGTGATACATGTTATATTTTAGGTATTTTATACGGCAAATGAACAAATTAAACAAAAATTTGAATAAAATTGGAAGGATATATACTTTAAAAATAAAGTTTTGTGTTTAAGTTCATCAATAATATATGCTTATTATTTTCTTTCCTTGAGCTGTCTTTATTCGGATTTTGTATTAATGTGATGTTGGCTTCATAAAATATATTTGAAAAAGTCCCGTTTCTTCATATTTCATTGACCAGTTCGAGGAATATAGGGATTATCTCTTCTATAAGGTTTTATGAAATTCACTTGGGAAACTATCTGGTCCTGAGCTTTTGTTTAGTGGTAGATTCTTTACTGCTGTCTCTGATTGTTATTGGTCAGTTTAAATTTTCTATATCATCTTGACACAATTTAGGAAGGTTGTATGAATCTAGAAATTTGTCAATTTCTTTTAGAAATTTTGTTGGAGTATAGTTTTTTCAAAGTACTTTCTGATAATACTTTGGATTTTCACATTGTCAGTAATAATATCTCCTTTTTCATCACTTATTTTTAGTAATTTGGATTGATTCTCTCTTTTGGGTAGGTTGGCAGTGGTTTATCTATGTTTTTTTTTTGAGAAACCAGCTTTTGGTTTTGTTGATTTTCTGTATTTTTTATATTCTCTACTTCAATGATTTTTGCTCTGATTTTAATTACTTTCTGTCTTCTACTGGCTTTGTGGTTAGACTGGTGCTGTTTTTCAACAGCTTTGAGGTGTGTCCATAGGTTATTTGGTGATTTTCTTTTTTTCTTAGATGGGAACTTACTGCTATAAATTTTCCTCTTAGCACTGCTTTAAGGTGTCCCAGAGGCTTGTATGTTGTGCCTCTATTTTCATTTGGTTTTAGAAATTTTTTAACTTCACCCCTTACTTCTTCTATGACCCATTAATTATTCAGCAATGTGCTGATCAGTCTCCACATGTTCATGTTGTTATTCTGGGCCTTGTTATAGTTGATTTCCAGTTAGAAAAAATACTCAAAGAGATTAATTGCAAATAGGGAATAAGTAATAATGGCCAGAACCAGAAAAAATTTTAATTTCCATCAAACAAACAACTAAGCAAAGAACAAACACTACCCACAACCTAATTTAAAATTCAAAATGTTAGGAATTAAAAATAATCTCTCAGTAATCATGATGAATATAAATGGCCTCAACTCCCCAATAAAAAGACATAAGGTGGCAAAATAAATTATAAAGCAGTATTCATCTATATGCTGCCTGCAAGAAACATACCTTATAAGATAGTCACAAACTATCAAAAATATCAATCACTAAGCTAAACATGAAAAGGAAGGAGGGGGAGGAAATGGTCTAGGAATTGGGCAAGGGTTAAATAGATGCTGTGTTCATGTATGCCTCTACCATCTAGTAATCAATTAAATGTACAACTACACTGCACGAATAAATATTTTTTAAAAAGAAGAAATAAAAAATAAAAAAAAATTATCTATGGGTAGTAAAACTACAAGTTCTTCTTTTTTAAGTTGATATGTCAATATTGTCTAGTTTCTAGTGTGTGTGTTTGTGTGTATGTGTGTATGATACTTTTTAACCATGAACATAATTCAACAAACAGTTTATTTGAAAAATATCATGTATTAAACATAAGATCTTGCTTTTAAATTTGATTGAAAACCAAAAATATAAACAGCAATGAAGGAAAGAGTTCAAATAATGCTAAATACGTACAAGAAATTATAAATACCAATCTCAATAATATGTATGGGTGGAAGGAACAGGATGGAATCTGGAAGGGCATGCACCAGGTTCTATGTGCATATTTGTTTTCACCACTCTGAATCTCATTATAATCTATTATTGTAATAAACTTGTAAAAGTACATTAAAATATTAACTGGAATAACCTATATTTGTGCCTCCTAGTTATGGCAACAATTGTATGTCCAGGCTAGCAACAAGGAAATATGAAGAAATATAATTGACCTGTTCTTGAGTCCCATCCTGAGACAGATAAAATCAATATGAGCTGATTCTCCCCCTCTTGATAAATTTACACATAATAAGAGAGACACTGACAATGATGGATGTGGCCTACATATATTCCTTTGGGGAATGTTCAAAAGACTTTTTTGTCCTGCCTTACACCTAAGTTTTCATAAAAGCTTTAAGGATCAAAGTTGCTTTCCAACTGAAAATTTATCCTCTTGAGAGATTACAGAGGAAATTTATGACCCAGTCCCAAAGGACATTAGCATATGATTGCATTTATGTTCTAAAAATACAAATATTTCCTAGATTCTAAAACAAAGCTATAAATTTGCATACCATGTGGATTTTAGAAAGCAAAGTATCTGGTGGAAGTAGTAGCTCTTCACACACACAGGGCAAACTGTAGCTCAGACACATTGATTTCTCTATTAAAAGCTGGAAGATACTCTCTATTTGTCTCTTGTTTTGTCCTTGAAATAGTTAGGTTGATTTGATGGATTCTGGTTTGTGTGCATTCAGTTATAGATTTTTCTTTGCTGAACTCATTTTTCAGGCAGGGAATGTTTCAATGCATGGGTATCAAAGGAAGTTTCCCTAAAAGTCATCAGTTGAATGAGGACTGTTCATTCATTCTAATGAGCTATCCTCATCTTCTCTTGGAATGACGATAAATGTCATAGATACATTATACATAGGAGAAAGGCTGGGCTAGGGCAACAGCTGAAATTAATTGAATCTCCTGCTCCAGCTTCAACTACCTACATCATTCAAACAACAACAGCAACACAAAATTAATAGCTTGATATACTTTTGTATTTAACCTTGAAATATGGTTGGGCAAATTAAACCAATTCAATGCACAAATTCAATCAGTATAAAAAATCCATTAGTGATTGAGACCAATTTATTAAAGAAAGAAATGTAAACTCAGTGTAATTACATCACACATTCTGTGGTTATAACTCAGCTGAAGAGCATGAAAGGAATTGGCAAAGAGGATGGGAACTTTAGAGGAATATTTAATAAAAGCACAGTTTAAAATATTAATTATCTGCTTATATCCAATAACTGGGCATACGCTCAGACACATTGGATGTTATTTTTTATTCGTACATTGATATCTAAAGGGAGGAATTATAACAATTTATCTTTGGTAATCGCATTACTTTGTGTTAAAACCCTATAGCATTCTACTAGGAACATTAAAAGGAATGTAGTCAAGCAGATTTGAGATTCCTATTTAAGCTCTTCTATGAGTTGATGACTTTCAACATATTAAACTATTTTTAGTATAAAAATCAGAAGCTATAATTTTTGAGATTTTTAAAAAATTTATCACCTCAATTTTCAACTAACATTAAGTTAACATAAAACAAAGCAAAAGTATGTGTTTAGTATTGGATTGAAGTTATTATACACTTAATTAAAGTACACATCTTGTATCTAATTTATCTCAACAAAAACCTTGTAAAAAAATCCTCTACATTTAAATAATACCAGTGGCAGAAAACTTGCTACTTTTAGAAGTAGTATATTTTATTCTTTGTAAACTTTACCTTCTCCTTTTATTAAATTTCAAAGTTATCTCTATGATACCTTACTTGACACTCCACAGGGAAATACTTCTATAAAAATTATATTAACTACATTTTAAAATGTGATATAATTTTACTAATAGCTGTTTGTAACTAAATGCACAACAAAGTATAAGATGAAAAACTTTTATGATAAGCCTGTTTCTATATGCCAAAGAATGCATTTTTCTTTTTCAAATTTTTTAAATCAAATTTAAAAAATAATACTTTACAACAATTGAAAACTCTTGACATTTATATTTAAGTGTTTTTAAAAACTATACTATATTGATGGAAGAGGTTGAAGAAGACACAAGTAAATAGAATGGTATCAAATATTCAGAAATTGGAATAAATATGGTTAAAGTATCCATGATATCCAAAGCCATTTATAGAACCAGTACAATCACTAACAAATTCTAATTACAGTTTTTCCCAGAAATAGAAAAAAAAAATAGTCTTAATTTTCTGTGGCTCCGTAAAAGAACTGGAATAGTCACAGCAAGCTTGAGCAAAAAGAACAAAGCTGGAGAAATATTTAAAATATACTACAAAGCTATAATAAGACAAATAATATAACATGCAATCATAGAAATAAACCTATTGCCGGGCGTGGTGGCGCACGCTTGTAATCCCCGCGCTTGGGAGGCGGAGACAGGAGGATCACGCAGGTTCAAAGCCAGCTATGCTGGCTTAAGAGACCCTGTTTCCAAAAAAAACATAAAAAAAAATTAGGTCTGGGAGTGTAGCCCGGAAGTAGAAGGGCTTCCAGGAATCCCAGTACCACACATACACACACAAAGAAATAAACCTATTTATCAAAACAGAAAAGAGGGCCCCAAAGTAAACCCATCACCAATTAGTGGGGAAGGTCAGGCTTTTCAATAAATGGTGTCAGGATAACTAGGTATCTACATGCAGAAGAGTAAAATAAGACTCATTTATTTCACACTATATAAAAATCAACTCTAAAGCCGGGCGTGGTGGCACACACTTGTAATCCCAGCATTTGGGAGGCTGAGACCAGAGGATTGCAGTTCGCGGACAGCGTCAGCTACTTAGTGAGGCCTCTGCAACTCAGTGAGATCCGGTTTCAAAATTAAGAATAAAAAAAAAAAAATTGGGCAGGGGGTGTAGCAAAAAAAAAATTAAACTCTAAATGTTCTAAAATATAAAAGTAAGACCCAAAGTATAAAACTGCTAGAATAAAATAAGAGAAGAGCTTCATAACTTTGGCTCAACAGCATGTTTTGAAATATGATCTAAAAAAGAAGAGGTAACAGAGGGTAAATAGAGAAATGGGATTCTATTAAAACAAACAAAACTCGTCTGCATAGCCAAGAAAGCAATCAAAAGCAATCAATAGGATGAATAGAAAACCTTAAAATAAAAGTAAACCATGTATCTAAAACATACCAGAGGGACTCCAGATAATGGAGGGCAAACCTCAGCAAAGCTAGAATGGAAGGGTAGGAGGTGAAGAAGGCTGAGGTTGATTAATGCAGGAGCTACATTTGAATATGTGTAAAAGTATGAATGTAGCATGGTTAACCTGGACACTCATTGTTGGAAGTGGGGGAGAGGAAGCAGGGAGTGGGGCAGAGGGCACCAAGCACTCTCTGAATATATGCCATTTTTATTATGTTCTACATAAAAATAAAATAATAAATTAAATATATTTTGATAAGAAGTTAATAACCAAAATATAAATGGAATATAAACAACACTAATAAGAAAATAATTTATTTAAAGTGGGCAAAAGACCTAAACAGATCCTTCAAAAGAAGACGTACAGATTACCAATAGGTACACAAAAAGATATTCACCGTTACTAGTCATGAAGGAAATGAATAACAAATTTACAATGAGATATTACTTTATTTTCATTCGAATGGCTGTTATGAACAAGAGAAAAGACATGAAATGTTGGCAAGAATATGAAGAAAAGGGAATCTTTGCACACGGTGGAAATGCAAATATGTAGAGGCATTATGGAAACTAGTATGGAGGTTCCTAAAATTTTAAAAATAGAGTTACCATATGTTTCAGTGATCCCACTACTTGCTGTATATACAAAGAAAAGAAAATTAATTTAGTATGTCAAAGAGATACCTTTATTTTAATGTTTTATGGGTCTGGGAGTATAGCCCGGAGGTAGAAGGGTTTCCAGGAACCATAGTATCACCAAAAAAAAAAAAAAAAGAAAGAAAAAGAAAGAAAGAAATGAAAGAAATGTTTTATGCATACTCCAAATATCAAGATACAGAATCAATCTGTGTCCATCAGTGAGAGATTGGATAAAGAGAATATGGTGCATGCACAGTGAAATACTTTCTTGCATTAAAAAGGAGATTCTATCATTTTCAAAACTGGATGGACATGGGGAATTAAATCAAATTAGCCATGTATAGGAAGATAAGTATATTATGATCTAATTTATATGTGGAATTATAAATGTTGAAAAACGGTGCATATTATGCTGGGCATGGTAGCTCATGCTTGTAATATCTGCGCTTGGAAGGCAGAGACAGGAGGATCACACAGGTTCAAAGCAACTTCGCTGGCTTAAGAGACCTTGTTTCCAAATAAAAAATATAAAAATAGGTCTGGGAGTATAGCCCAGAGGTAGAAGGGTTTTCCAGGAACCACAGTATCACCAAAAAAAAAAAAAAAGGAAAGAAAAAGAAAGAAAGAAAGAAAGGAAGGAATGAAGGAAGGAAAGATGGAAGGAAGGAAGGAAGGAAGGAAGGAAAAAAGAGGATATTAAGAGTTGAAAATATCTGAGGTTTTGGAAATATTGTCCTAAAGATACAAAATTTTATTTTAGTTAGGAAGAAATGTTCCATAGATCTATTGTATGAAATGATGACTACAGGAAATAACAATCTATTATATTCTTAAAAATTGCTAAGAGTATAGATTTTAAATGTTCTTATCACAAAATAAATAAACATGGAAAGTGACATATGTTCATTAGTTCAATTCACCATGTCACAGTAAATACATATTTCAAAACATCTTGTACATGATAATTATTTATCCAAAAATGAAATTTTATTGGAACACAGCCACATGTATCGGTTTACATATTGCTTATGGTTGCTATCTTACTACATTGGAAAAGTTGAGGGGTTATTACAAAAATAAAACATAAACTATTTCACATATAGCTCATAATCAAATTTGCTGATTTCTTTTCTAGAAAAGGGATGTCCAATAGACAGATAATATAAAGTACGTGAGTTTTATTTTTTTTAGTATCCACATTGTAATACTGTAAACCAAAATAGATAAACTGAGTTTAGTGGTACATGCCTATAATCCCAGTACTTGGCAGACTGAGAAAGAAGGATTGCAGGTTCAAGTCTAGTGCATAGTAACATAGGGAAAATGAACTAAATAGACACTTCACAAAAGAAGAGATACAAAGGGCCAATAGATACATGAAAAGATGTTCTACATCACTGGCCATCAGGGAAATGCAAATCAAAACTACACTGAGATTCCATCTAACCCGAGTCAGAGTGGCAAGCATAAAGAAATCAAATAACAACAAATGCTGGTGAGGATGTGGGGAAAGAGGAACTCTTTTACACTGTTGGTGGGAATGCAAACTAGTTCAGCCACTATGGAGATCTGTGTGGAGATTCCTAAGAAAGGTGGGAATAGATCCATCATATGATCCAGCTATACCACTCCTGGGTATCTTTCCAAAGGGGTTCATTTCAGAGAAATACAGCAACATATGCATACCTATGTTCATAGCAGCACAATTTGTAATAGCCAAAATATGGAACCAACCCAGATCACCATCAACAGATGAATGGATAGCAAAACTGTGGGAAATACACACAATGGAATTCTATTCAGCCATAAAGAAGAACAAAATTATATCATTTGCAAGAAGATGGAAAGCCCTGGAGAACATTATGTTAAGTGAGATCAGCCAAGCACAGAAGGAGAAGGTACATATGTTTCCTCTAATATGCCCAAACTAGGAAACACAGAGGATACCAGTGGGACTCCAGATAATGGAGGGGAAATATCAGCAAATTTTGAATGGAAAGATAGGAGAGGAGGAAGGCTGATCTTGATTAATGAGGGTCTACATCTGAATATGTGTAAAATTATGAATACGACATGGTTACCCTGGACAACCATTGGTAGGAGGGGGGAAGGGAAAACGGGGACGGGGGGGAGAGGGCACCAAATATAGTTTAAATGTATACTATTTATGTTCAATACAATTTTTTTTTAAAAAAATAAAACAATAAAAAAAGGAAGGGGTAGCTGGGGAAAGTAGTTTAGTGACAGAGCACCACGGGGCTCAATACCACGTGCACATAAAAAAAATAGATACTGTTAGTTATATAATACACTTATTTAACACAAAATTTTTAAAAGTTACAGTCACCACATGCAATCAATATAAAGTTAAAATAACTAAAACTTCAAAATTTATTTATTTTTTATTTATTCTTTTATTTTTTTGGTGGTACTGGGGGTGGAACCCAGAGGCTTTCTACCTCTGGGCTATACTCCTGGACCTTTTTTTCTATTTTATTTGGAAACAGGGTCTCACTAGGTTGCTGAGAGCCTCACTAAGTAGCTGAGGCTGGCTTCGAACCTGCGCGATCCTCCTGGCTCAGCCTCCCAAGCGCGAGGATTACAAGCGTGCACCACCATGCCCCTAAATCTTCAAAATTTAGCGTTTTGTATTTACAGCTACTCTCCATTTACTGAGTATTGCCTTAGCATAGTTTGAGTGCTTAGGTGAAACACCTGTAGTTAGATGATACCATGAAAATTACTGGGTATCTAGGTGATAGGTCTTGTAAGTTTATCTCTTGTCACTAAACAATACTCTTATATTTTATCCTGCCTTTATTTCCTGGCCTAATGTCCATTTACCACATGACTCAAGGCCTGAGCCAAGGGTGGTCTGCTGGAGTTGAGTCTACTGGTGATCAAAGAGCAGGAATGAGGCACTGATCAGTGTAGTTGCTGTTCAAGGTACTAGTAGCAAAATTCTGAAAGTCTGTCGTTTTATCTTTTGTGTGTATTTATCGGTGCATTTTAATCTCACATCCTGATGTAAATCATATTGACAATGACATATATGAACATGATCTTGGTGCCTTCCTTCCCCATTTTCCTCCCTCCTGATACAGAGCACCCAGATTAATCTTGCTGTGTATTCACATGTGTACACATAATCTATGGTAGTATTTCTATTAATAAACCTCTATCTTCCTCCACCCCTACCCTTATATCTCCTCCCTGGCTCCCCTTGTCTTATTTCTACCCAAGCTAAGATTTCAACTCCTGAACTGAATTCAACAATCTAGGTGTTGTTTTTCCATTTTATATCAGGAAGAAGTGTCATCTATTTTGCTGTAGAAATAATTTTATTTTTAATATAGTCTAATTCCAATTAGCTTTCTTGACACCCACATATCACCATTGTTTTTTATGATACAGGAATATATCACCTCTAAGTCTTTATTTCTTAAAGTGTTGCATTTAAAACTACATATACCCATTTTATTTAAGTAGAGATTTTTCCTTTGCTTTCTTGTGCTTTGTGAATTAATAGCTATGCTCACAGGGAACACTGATGACTGTCAAGTAGGTCCGCTCAATAAACTCTAGCTACAATAAAACTAAGTCATTATTTCAATTTTTGTAGGCGAGGAAAAATAAACTGATACGATTAACTTAAAGTTTGCATTATTTTACTATGTGTTTATAAAACCTTATTGTTGTTGAACATCTTGAGCATTAAGATATAACAAAATGCGTAGCAAAGACGGTGAGTGGAAGAGCTCAGAAAAAATTTCCATATGCTTACTTTTGCTTATTTTTTGTGGACTTGTGTTCACAGGGCTGTGGTTTTAGAGCTTTGACAATTTGCACAGCAATGTTTTAATGCACCAAAATTGTTTCCAGATTTTAAGATGGAAATAAACACATCAAAAATGTCTGTCATTAAAGAAATTCCATTTCTATCTTTTAATAAGTAATACCAAATTTCCATGTGATCCTCTATCTGAATGTATTGAAGATGCACTGCTGTGTAATAAGTTTCTTTCTTCTTTTTCAATATTATCCACTCTTCCTTTTCTCACTATTTCTACCTCAAACTCTGAGTGCTGAATGGATAATGTGTGATATAAATCCTGAATATAAAAATATACAACTTAGTTTTTATTCAACTCCATCTCAAATCATAAAATAAAGCAAGTGCTTACTACTGCGGGTTTTATTTAGAAAGAAAAAAATTAAGATTCCTATAATTATGGTCATAAAGCCTATTTTATATATTGTCTTGCAATGAACATTAGATACTCTCCTGATTATTTCTCCAGGGAGGCACAGATTATCAAGAAACTTGGTAAAAAAAATAGAACTGGCAGTAGTAAAATAACAGTGCTAGCAAATATTTTATGAGCATACTATGATCTATATGCTTTGCTATAGTTAAAAATATATGTTATTTAGTACTTTCAATAGCACTATGAGATTGGACTCTATACTGTTTCTATTTTATAAGTAAGAAAGTAGTTGCATTTGAGTAACCTTCTCAGGAGTACAGATGTACAAAAATAGGGATTTCTCGAGTAATATGCTGTGTGTATGTGTGTGTTTGTATTTTCCATTGAGAAACTAATGACAGTAACTCTAATTTTGCTATGATGTCCTGAAATTTTCGATTTCATTCTAAACCTCACAAATAACTTTTATATGTGCTGCTTATTTTCAAAAACAAGTCAATTTCGTCTTGAAAAAATATCTTTTCAAAACCAGAATACAAATGACAACAGGGGTATACATAATAAGCTTTCTTGTAAATGGTTATTTTTCTCTAGAGAATACGATCACAAAAAAGATGCCATATTCAGAATTCTGTAATTGATAAATAATAAATGAATTATACTATCGATCACAGAATAACCACTGCCCCTACTGAACTTTCTTCTATTCTGGTATTCCATCTTCTGTGAATAAGTCTGCTCTCCTCCCAGTTACTGGGCTGGAACGAAGCTCATCATCTTTTGCTTTTTCCATCCCCATGTGTAATGATTTATCAGCTCTTAATTCTGAATGGACAACAACTCCATCCCTTCTTTTTACTTTTTGCCTCCATCTCTGTAATCCAAGCACTATTTTTTTTTTATCTCTCTTGTTTTAGTTACTTCCAAATGGAAATGCTTCACTTGGAGTGCTTGTCTCTAATTCATCTTGTATATCTCTACCAAATTATTTATTTGTAAAACAATTCTGTTTAGAATTTAAGAGCATTCATCCTGGCATCAGGTTCCCCTGGTTCACAGGGAAGTCCCAGAAACACATGGTATTCAGTAGTCCCATGTTTCACTGTAACATGGGGAATAACATCATACTATCTAGCATATGTATAGAATAGAATTTTACTCAGCAATATAGAAGAACAAAATTATGTCATTTACAGGGAAATGGATGGAACTGGAGAACATTTTGCTAAGTGAGATTAGTCAGTCACAAAAAGTACAAAACCGAATGTTCTCCCTAATATGCAGAAGCTAGAGAGAAAATGGGTGATAGGAGGAACTCTAGACTAAGAAGGAGAAATGACATAAGAGCAAATAAGGTGACCTACCTGAGGGGGATGAGAGAGTATAAGAGGGAAATTTCCTAATGAACATGATGTACATTCACAGACATATCAAAGTCAATCACTAAGCCAAACATGAAAAGGAAGGAGGGGGAGGGAATAGGGTGGGAACTGAGTGAGGGCTAATTAGGTGATGTGTGCCTGTATGCCTCTACCTTCTGGTACTCCCTTAAGATGTACGGCTACAATGCACCAATAAAAATATTTAAAAAGAGAGAAAAATAAAAATATGTTACATTTTGTTAGGCTTTGGATATAGAATATTCCTTTGGAAAGCTCATGTATTTTCAATGCAAAAACTGTTAAAGGTAGCCCTATGTGGTGGCGCAGGTGGAGACCGGAGGATCAATCGGATAGCGGTTCAAGGCCAGCCTCAGCTACTTAGGGAGACCCTTTGCAACTCAGTGAGTCTCTGATTCAAAGTAAAGAATAAAAATAGGGCTTGGGGTGTAGCTCAGAGGTAGAATGCCCCTGGGTTCCATCACCAATACCACACACACACACACACACACACACACACACACACACACACACACACAATAAAAGGTCAGAGGTGAAATAATTAAATCATAAAGGTGATGAATTAATGGAGTTTTGAGTTATAGTTAGGCAGCTAGGGTGTGTCTAAAGGAGACAGGTCACTGGGGTGTAACTTTGGAGATTATATGTCCTTCCTTCCCTGCCCTTGCTCCCTGTCTCTCACAGTCATTCCCTGAACTCCACAGACATGAAACAGCCTAACATGGGATGAAACCTATACAACTGTGAGCAAGTAAATCTTCTTTTCTCTAAATAAAATAATAAAAAATGTATTAAAAATAAAAAATATAAAATAAAATAATAAAATTGAATTGTGTAAATGATACTGCATAAAATAAGTACTTAGTACTTAACTACAAAATAAAAATTATTAGTTATTTGTTATTATGCTCAGGGACAAGGGGCTTCTATGGCTTCTACATTTCTAAATAACATTGAAGGTTCTTGGTACTTAGTTCTAATCCATTTCTACATTCACATATTTTCTTCTCCTGACTCCAACTCAATTCACTTTAACACTTGCTTAGATAAAACTAATCCAGACAATGGAATGTTTTTTATAAAGACAGTAATTGCCTAGAAGGAAATCGAAATCTAGTAAAATGAACAGAATCATAAAGAATCAGCAGTGTAAAGCAGTACACCTCATGCCATTGACGGCATGTAGCAGGAGGTGACTGGCGTTTTGTGAAAAGACCTTTTGGGGAGAGGTAGATAAAGCTGCATTCAGAAGGCAGTATTTGGGTTGGGCCTCTTTGTAAATGAGTGTTTCACTAGATTGTGCCATTAAAGGAAAAAAGAGAAGAATGCCAAGCATCCTCATACAGCAAAGCCAGCCATACTCAACCTGTCTTATCACTAGACTCAGTCATATTCACTGAATGGTTATAGTGATGGATATAAAACCCCAAAATTCACATACTTGCACTGAGTCTTCTCCATCCTAAGTATCTTTCCATCCTCTTCCCTTTAAACTCTTATTTTCTCTCATCTCAAAATTTCTAAATCTTTTACATTCCACAAGGTCTAATTCATGCATTTTATTCTCAAGAAAGTCTTGATTTTATACTTATATTTTATAAAAGATAAACTCTTTAAAATTTGGAGTTCTAAAACATTAATTTTGTGTATATTATAGCACTTGTTCAAGTAAATAGGTGAGACTTAAATATTGTTAAGTTAATATTGTTTTTGAAGTCAGAGGATGGAAAAGTGGCTTGATCTGGTTACTAATTTTGTCTGAAGACAAAAATTAGACCATTCTTTTTTAATATGATTTTTTAATTTTATTTAATTTTTTAAAATTTTTATTGGTGCATTGTAGTCATACATCTTAATGGGATACAAGATATTAGAGACATACATGCACATCACCCAATTAACCCTTACCCAATTTCTGCCCCATTCCCTCCCCCTCCCTCCTTCTCATGCTTGGGCTAGTGATTGACTTAGTTATGTTTGTTAAAGTACATCATGTGCATTAGAGAATTTTCCTCTTCCTCCCTCCCATCTCTTACTATTGTTTATTACCTTACTCATGGTAAACATGCCAAAATACTTTTGAGTAATTAGTAAAATACCAGTGGAAGAAATATTGATGATTTCTTAGTCATGAATAATTCTTATAATATTCAAGGTTATCATTGTCTCTTTTAACTTATTAGTTTCTGTATTATTTGAAATCTAAGAATTGTGTAAATTTCCCATCATTCTGTGTTCTTTTGTTATTTGCTATGTAATTAATAGACTTAAACTTATCTATTCATTCTAACACAGATGATGATGCACCAAAATTTATACATTACACATCTCTTCTTTCATGGCTGAGAAAGTATATGTAGGCTTAAATATATCATTTTTCATTTAAACTTCATGAAAACTCTATGTTATAATGATTGGGTTATTTTTTTGTGAAATTATTTTGTGAAAGAAATTCTACAGGACCAGGGATTTGTATTTAAATAAATAATTTCTGAAAAGAAAGTTAGAATGTAAAATTACAGATTTTGTTCAACATTATCCAGAATATTTTTAGCAGCTTTGTTTATCTGAATAATGTTTCTGAATCTGCTTTCATTAGGTAGTGTACTACAGGACCTGGCAGTTTGGGGAGGGAATCCATTTACAGTAGCTTATAGAGATAATGATAAACCATCTTATATTCTGGGCTTATCAAAAAGAACTGAAATGCATTATAGGGCAGCAGTAACTATAATTGTTGGTCTATCAACCAGTGGGGTAAAATTAAAAACGCATTAAAATATATACAAAGGGGAGTAAATAGCAATGATTCTTTATTGGTTTTGACATAGTTAAAATAACATTTTTTTTTCTCTTGTGTGGCTAATAAGACCTGTAAAGATAGAAAAATAATATTTCCTTTTAGAACTTGAGCATTTTGAAAATCTATTATTAATGAAATAGATATCCTCTTTTAATGTACATAAATCATGTGTTCATTCATAGGTATGCAAACACACACATATACATACACACACATGAGGAAATTATCTTCTCTCAGAATGGATGGCTATATTATTGATTCTTTTTATGACTAAGGTCTGACCAAGAAAAACGTACATATTTAGGTGGTGAAACATGACCCCAAAGAGAAAGGGAACAGAGAGCTTAGAAAAGCCACTTAGAAACTCAAGTATCATAACTTAAAAACACAAATATTAACTTGCGTCATGTGTGTGTATCTCTGTGTGTGTGCACCTATGAATAAACTGTGTTTAGTACTAGAGATTGTGTTTAGTACTGGAGAGTAAAGCCAGTGAGGCTGCACCTCCAACCCTTTTCGTTTTTAATTTTAATACAGGTTCTTACTAAGTTACCCAGGCTGGCCTTGAACCTGAAATCCTCCTGTCTCAGCCTCTTATGCACGACGATAACAATGATACACCACTGTGCCTTGTCTTTAATTTCAAGTGATTCCTTAAAACTTCACTCATAGAGATGTGAGAATCCTGGTCTTCCTACACAATGTGTTCTATATATGTATCAATTTATATAACAGTCATAATAATTTATATAATCTACTCAGGCAAGATGAATAAGAAACATAACTTTATAAATATATAATTGCAATTTCTATAGGGATTACAGTGAAAGAATGTAGACTGTAACCACCAGAAACAGTTGCACAGGTGGAGGAACTATGCAGTCTCATGGAAACTCACACTCAGAAATGTGGGTGGGGGGCTTGCCTTACTGCTCCCTCTTGTTATTTTGATACATTTTTAAATCATCTTTGGCTTTGAAATTTTATTTTATATGTGTTCTATAATACTGCCATACAATGTGTCTCTGTGTGAACAGAGGTGATAATGCATTGTGAGTACCCTCCATTCCTTGCTGCCCCATTTATATGTGGCCCTGAACTCCAGAGGACCTACAGTATGAGTACTCATTGAGACTAACGAGTATAACACGAGAGCGTTGCATCAATGACTGAGGAAGCAGGTGTACTGCTAACCCCTAAAAGCAAAACTTACCTCTCCTAACCAGAGCTTCAAATGCAGAAAGAGAGTAATAGTATTTTAAGACACCTGAGTGATCAAGACACGCTTGTAATCCCCATGCTTGGGAGGAAGAGATAGGAAGATCTTGCAGGTTGGAAGCCAGCCGCGCTGGCTTAAGAGACCCTGTTTCCAAAGGAAAAAAAATAGAAAAATAGGTCTGGGAGAGTAGCCCAGAGGTAGAACGGTTTCTAGGAACCCAAGTACCACCAAAAAAAATAAAAAATAAAAAATAAATTGGGGGGGGGTGAGTCTTATTCAGTAAATTCATTGTATCTCCATGATTATTAGTGGATTATGGAGTATTGACATGAATCTTCTGTCTTGCTGTGTTGCCAAGGCTGTCCTCCAGTCTCTGCTTTCTCAACCTCCCAAGGGCTGGGATCACAGGTGTGCGCCACAAGACCCAGTTTTATACATACTTTCTTTTACTCATATTACTTCTCTGTGATGGCCAACCACTTCCACCAAAAGTGATCACACTGAGACATAAATGAAGATAGGGTAACCCATCCTTCCTTTTCCTTTCAGTCCCACCTTGCCAGTCAGTTAAAGATAAAAAATGTTAGCCAGGCGTGGTGGTGCACCATTGTAATCCCCGCGCTAGGGAGGCAGAGACAGGAGGATCGCCCAGGTTCGAAGCCAGCCGCGCGTGCTGGCTTAGGAGACCCTGTTTCCAAATAAGAATGTAAAAATAGGTCTGGGAGTGTAGCCTGAGGTAGAAGGGCTTCCAGAAACCCCAGTACCACCAAAAAAAAAAAAAAAAAAGATAAAAAAAGGTTGACACAATGTGTGCAAACCAAGAAGTTAAAATATCCGTTAAAATATCCTGGCAAGGATATGGCAATGACTGGCAAGGTGGGACTGAAAGGAAAAGGAAGGATGGGTTACCCTATCTTCATTTATGTCTCAGTGTGATCACTTTTGGTGGAAGTGGTTGGCGATCACAGAGAAGTAATATGAGTAAAAAAATTAAAATATCCTTTAGCTGTGTGCAGCATTTGCACTGTTCTCAGAAGAATGAAATACATATGTACATGTGAGCTATGAAATAGAAATTGTTATTCCTACTCACACATATTTGTTAAATGTTTTTATATTTGCATTAAAACTGACATTGCACAATATCAAGTTGAAAGGTAAAATTCTTTGTTAATAATGGGAAGTCTTCAGTTATTCCCTGAAAGAACAGTAAATAATGACCAAAAAAACAAAACAAAACAAAACAAAACAAAAAAACAATATGTCATGACAAGTTGAGAAAGGGCTACTGGACAGAATAGAATAAAAGTATTATAATTTTATGCGTCATATGCAACTTTTTTTTCAGTACTGAAAATTGAACTCATGGCCTGGTACATGTGAGGCAAGCAGTTTCTCACTGAGCTATACTCCCAGCTCCCCCCCCCCTTTTTTTAAATTGTATTGTGTACTATAGTATCACAACATAATGTGGATCATGTTGACAGTGGCATATATTCACACAGTATTTGGTGCCCTTCCCCGACTTCCCCTTTTCCCTCCCTCCCAATACTGAGTGTCCAGGTTAACAATGTTATATTCACATGTATACACATATTCAAATGCAGCTTTTTCATTGATTAACCTCAGCCTTCTTCCTCCTCTACCCCTCCTTTCTGGCTTTGATGAGGTTTTCCCTTCATTATCTGGAGTCCCTCTGGTGTCCCTAATACTCCTTAACTTGAGGATATTAGAGAAAACATATGTTCCTTCTCGTTCTGTGCTTGGCTAATCTCACTTAAATTCTTAAAACAAGAATTAACAAGTGGGATGGCATTAAACAAAAAAATTTCTGTTCTTCAAAAGAAACCATCAAGAATCTAAAGAGAAAGCCTACAGTATGGGAGAAGATCTATACCAGCCATCACTCTGATAGAGGGCTAATATCCAGAATATACAAAGAGCTAAAAAGACTCTACACTAGAAAAAACAAATATCCCAATTAAGAAATGGGCAACTGAATTGAACAGACACTTCACAAAAGAAGAAATACAAATGACAGTAGATACATGAAAAAATGTTCAACATCATTAGCCATCAGGGACATGCAAATCAAAACTATACCGAGATTCCATTTAACCCCAATCAGAGTAGCAAGCATAAAAATGTCAAATAACAACAAATGCTGGAGAGGATGTGAGGAAATAGTAACTCTTTTACATTGTTGGTGGGAGTGTAAACTAGTTCAGCCACTATGGAGATCAGTGTGGAGATTCCTTAGAAAACTGGGAATGGATCCACCATATGATCTGGCTATACCAATCCTGGACATCTTTCCAAAGGGGTTAAAATTAGAGAACTACCGTAACATATGAATACCCATGTTCATAGCTACACAATTTACAATGGCCAAAATATGGAGCAAACCTAGATCTCTATCACCAGATGAATGGATTGCAGAATTATGGGAAAAACACACAAGGTCAACCTCAGCAACTTAGCAAGGCCTTTGGAAACTTAGTGAGAACTTATTTCAAAATATAAAAATATGAGCCTGGGGATACAGATGTAGGACAGCCCTGGGTTGAGTTCTTGGCACCACAAAAAGAGTAAAGATAAAAGTGTGCACAGGTGAGTTTGCAGCCAGGCATGGCGGTGCTAGCCTGTAATTCCAGCATTCAGGAGGTGGAGACCAGAGGATCGTGGTTCACAGACAGCCTCAGCTACTTAGTGAGGCCCTTTGCAACTCAGTGAGATCCTGTTTCAAAATTAAAAAGACTAAAATGCAAGACTTGGGGCATAGCTCAGAGGTAGAATGCCCCTGGGTTCCATCTCTTGTACCACACACAAAAAAATAAGAAATTAGCAGACAATAGATTTTTTTTTAAGGGTGGAAAGGGTAGGATGTTACAGGAAGAGGGTCAGATATAAAGTTGTTAAAAGATGGAGCTAGGAATGATTGTAAAACAGAAAGATGTTAAGAATACAGTTTAGTTAGCATGAGTTGGCTTCAAAGAGTAATATTTATATTTCTATCACACTGAATCTCCTGGAAGAGGAAAAATTGATGGGGCTAAAAGAAGGGTAAGTGGACTACCCAGAATGGATGACAGCAAAAGTCACTATACAGCAAAAGCCACTATATATCAAGCTATTATTATGGGCCTGGGACTCTTTTGAGTGACATACTGCATTTACCTTTTTGGTCCTTCCCAACTACATAGCAAAATAGGATTTCCTGACTTTCTTATTTAGATAAGGAAATGCAAGATTAAAAATTTTATCCTGGTTATATAGTCATTTAGTGGCACAGTAATAAATGGAGCACTCTTCCTGATTAGCTAGGAGGATGTAAGTGCCAAGTGGAAAGGATCCTTCCTTCCTGTGTGCTACTATATTCTTAGCGCTAATACTATACAAAAGATCAATATTTGTTCAATGACTACAAGAATCACTTAGGTGATTCTTATTTGATAAATTGTATGTATCTCTAAGACTGTTTAATGTATTAAGGAGTATTATATGAAGTATCTGTATACTTTGAGAACCAGTAAAAGGTCTTTTTCAAATAAATTACAAGAAATGAGAAGTAGAGCTGCATGAGTTAGGGAAAAAAATAAAAATAAAAATAGATTTTGCCTTTCTTAGCTCCATGTCCTTGGGTTAGTCAGTTCAATTCTGTTTTCAGTTTGGTTAACTGGCAATGTGTGAGGTTATTTCCAGTCTTTGCATATTAGGATTTTATTATTCTGGGAACTATGTGGTAACAAATGAACTCAGTACATAAACTTTCTCTTTTTTAAAAAGAGAGGAAACACATAATATGATACATATAATTCCGTAGCACCAAATCCCTCAAATGAGCTCCCTCATTTATTCATTTGTTCATTCTTTTTTAAAGCTTTTCTGAGAGGTGTACTATGTACTTGCAAGAAGCCTTCTGTTAAAAGGATGAAATGATCTCCATTTCTGGAAATAGGAAGACCTTGAGGGAGTAAGGCATGGCTTAAAGTTTATCTGCTGCTCAAAGATGGTAAAAGCCAAAGCTATTTCCCCTGTGAATCATGAGTCAGGTATTGAACAGAGCCAACGCTGCTGTAACATGGAGTAATCATGCCAGAACCCTTCAGAATGTGATCCGACGTGTGACTCATTTGATTATTTCCCTCACTTTGACTTTTCCTTGGCAAAAGAGCAAAGGCAGACAGCTGTAAAACTTCCTACACAAAACAAGGTCTGTGCCTTCCATGGGGCGGAGGGAAGCAGTTTCATTGACACAGAGGTTCTCATGTGACCTAATGGAACAAGACGAGAATATTGATGGGTTTGCTGAGGTGCCTGAAGTTCCCAGGGAAAGAGGCAGGTCCCATGGAGACAAGGCAGAAACCATGATTTGACAGCCAACATTCTTCACAGAAAGTGAATATCTCAAAGGACTGGGGAATGGGCACCAGTTCTAGATACTTGATGAATTTCTGACTTGTTTAGGTTTTGGCAGGATAAGTAAGCAAAGGAGGTGCATTTCACTTATGGACTCGTTATAAAGAGCAGAAGACATCAGAAGAATGAAACAGTCAACATGAGCCAGCACCTGGAGCAGTCTAGAAAATATAATGAATACATATATATTTTTTTAAATTGAAGGACTGAATGAATTTATTAGGGTAAAAAATCAATCTTAGTATTCAGAATCAAAGAGATCAGAGGCCGTGAGAATGTTTCATGGGTCTCCAAGGCTATAGAACATAATCAACCAGTGGTTCTTCTGGGGTGCTCTGAAAATGATTGCCACATTTTACTAAAGCCAGGCTTCCCTGTAAGCTGCTCTCTACCAATAATGGAGCATGGCCTGCCTCTGGAAGGCAAGGCGCTCCTCTGGTAGCCAACTTTTTCTCAATAACTCCTTGATAGTCTTCCTGTACCTCCCCCAGGCAACTCAGCAACCTAGCAACTCACTACCCTTCCCTCCTTCCTTCTCTCTTGGTAAGATTTGGCATAGAGTGGTCTGATAATTCTTCTATGCTTTCTCTGAACTCCATCCCCATTTTCTTTCAAAGACACTTATTTTAAAAATAAATCTAGTCTTGTTTTTGCTTCTGGGGTGAGCAGGACTAATGTAAAGATTCAGCTAGCGGAGGAGTATGGACATGAGCCTCTCCTTGGCCTCAATTTGGTGAATGAGTCAACTCAAGAGCGCACTGACTCATCACCTCCTTAATTGTCTCTTTTGTGTTGCTATAACAAAAAGCCCAAGACTGGGCATCTCAGTAAAGAGAGGTTTTCAGTTTGTGATTCTGGGGGCTGGGGGGTCATGCAGCATGGCAACAGCATCCTGCTGAGGCCCTCCTGGCTGCACAATAAGATGGTGGACAAGTGGAAAGAGAACTGGCTACATGAAGAGGGTAAATGTGTGAACTAAAAAGCGAGAGGCTGGGGAGGAGCCATGCTCACGGTATTTATAACAAGCTGCTTTCATGGGAACCACTTCACTGTGAAGAAGATCCTAGACCTAACCAACTCCAAGAGACTGACATGAATCCCTTTTGAGGGTGGTCATGGGCCAATCACCTCCAATTAGGTCTTGCCTCTTAAATTTTCCACCATCTCAACATCACCACACTGGGACCAAGCATCCGGCTCATAACTTTTGAGAGACAAACCATATCTAAACTACAGCATGTATTGAGTCGAAGAGAAAAGAACAACCTGAAATACATATATTGAAGACTGACTATCAGTTACACACTACATGTACTAAGTAATTCTCATGCCTAATCTCATTCAATCACCTCAACAACACTATGCTATATCCTGCTTCTTTAATTAATTTATTTTATAATGTATTGACAAATTATAGTTGTATATATTCATATGCAGAAAGAAGTGCTCCAATTTTTATTTCAGTTGAAAATGAACAAATTTAGCTGATTATCTACAAGTACTTGGAAGGACAAGACAGGAAGACCACAAGTTTAAAACCAGCCTCAGCAGGACCCTGTTTCAAACCAAATAAAAACAAACAAAACAAGGGGTTAGGAGGATAGCGTGGATGTATAATGCCTTGGGTTCAATTCTCAGTACCACATCCACACACATACAAAAAAAAAAAAATGGTGATTGATTCATCTATTACCTTAAATATATACCTTTGGCACCAAGCAGAATCTGAATGTATGCCATTTTTAATATGATCCACATAAAAATAAAAAATAATAAAAATTTTACCTTTTTGTGATAAGAGTATTGAAAATTTACATTTGGGAATACTTAAATGTATAGTACTCATAATCTATATTCATCATTCTGTAAAATTTATCTAAAAAGGTTATAGAAATTTCTTCTATCAACCTCAAGCTTTGTACCCATTGACTATCATCCCTCCATTTATCTCACAGTCTAACCTTGGCATCCATCATTTCATTCCCTGCTTCTACGAGTTCAACTATTTTTGATAATGCATATAAATGATAAATGTGGTATTTGCATTTGTCTTTGTTTTGCATCACTTAAAATAATGCTTATCAATTTCCTCCACAGTGTTTTAAATTATAAAATTTATTCTATTCCATTGTATGTGTGTATGTGTATTTATGTATATGTATATTTAAATGTATATGTATTTTTGTACATATATATATATATATATATATATATATATATATATACAATAGTGTATATACACTATATTTTCTTTGTAGTAGTTTCTTTATAGATGAAGAAATAGTACCTTGTCAGCTCATGAACACTGGAGGCAGAAGTCTAACCCATACCTTTATTTTATAGTATTTGTTTTAAATTTAAAATAGCCAGATGTGGTGGCACACACTTGTAATCCCCGCGCTTGGGAGGCTGAGACAGGAGGATCGCACAGGTTCGAAGCCAGCCTTAGCTACTTAGTGAGGCTCTCAGCAACCTAGTGAGACCCTGTTTCCAAATAAAATATAAAATAGGTCTGTGAGTGTATCCCAGAGGTAGAAAGCCCCTGGGTTCCACCCCCAATAAATAAATAAATAAGTACATAAATAAATAAATAAAATATATTTTGTTTTCTTCTTCTGTGGTACTAGGGTTTGAACCCAGAGGTGTCTATCTCTGAGCCATACCTACAGTCCTCTTTTTATTTATTTATTTTTCTGGAACAGGTTCTCCCTTAGTTACTGTGTATTGTCCTCAAACCTGTGATCCTCCTGTCCAGCCTCTCAAGTACTAGAATTACAGGGGTGCATCATTGAGCTTTGCTTAAAGTGTATATTTATATCTAAATCATTAACCAACAATGCCTTTAATATCTTTTTCTTTTTAATTTTTTTCTTTTTTAATATCTTTTAAAATGAAGACTTATTGTTTGGATCTCAAATATTCCCCAAAGTATTGAAGGCTTGGTCCCCAGTACAGTAATGTTCTGAAGTGGAGCTATTGGGAAGTGGTTGGATCATAAGGGCTAGGAGGGGTTCATAATTAAATGTAATATTGGAAGGTGGTGACAAGTGTAAGAGACAGGCCTACGTGGAAGAAACAGTTAATGGAGGGTAAGCTCTGAAAGTTCTTATATTTTTCATAGCCCTTCATTCATTTTCTCTCCCTCTTCTCTTCTTTCTTTCTCTCTCTCTCTCTCTCTCTCTCTCTCTCTCTCTCTCTCTCTCTCTCTCTCTCTCTCTCCCTCCCTCCCTCCCCCCCTCTCTCTTTCTCTCTTTCTCTTATTCTCTCTCTGCTTCCCAGCCAAAATGAGGAGGTCAGCTCTGCCTCACCACTCTCTCAAACATTCCCACACTGCCCTGATGCTCACTTACCCCCATCCCAGAAACCTATAGCCAAATAACCCTGTACTTAAAATACTGTGACCAGGAATCAAAATCAATCTTTTCTGAATCAAATTGTTTTTCCTCAGGCATTTTGTCACAGTGATAGAAAGCTAAGTGACATAGTAGGAGACTATTAATAATGTAATTGTGGAATAAATAGGCTTAATTTGCCACCATCAATATCACCATCATTATCATTAGCAATTTCATCTTTGTCATTAAGTTATTTGAGAATTTAAATATTCATTCTACCATTTAGTTTTTATGATACCCAATTAATTAGGCAAATTCTGGAAATTCTGAATATAGTTCAACTTAAGTCAAACAGTTTTTCACTTCTTTATGCCACTTCTTTCTCGAGGGTATGCTTTTACCCAAGATAAACTAAGGATGCCAGGGATTTAATACTTTTTAAAACTACCAATAGGACACTTGAAAACTTGATTTCACGGCTAGATTCAACAGGATAAATTTGATGTTCTTATTCTAAAAATATTCTCTAGGACCAGGAGGATTGGGCAATTTGGGTGGTATTATAGGAAACCTTCTGCCTCTGGGTCAGAGTCACTGGGCTCTGGACCAAGTCAGTAATGATCAAATGCCATTCTGTCTGACAGCTGTCTTGTGGCCTTTGTGATAAGGCCTCCAGCCAGTCACTTGTCGGCAACTTTCCATGCTGTATTCGGTGCCTGCTGCCATTGGTAATGACAAGCACAGCAGAAAGGGTGGCAGTTCAAATAGGCATGGAGACCCTGGGTATCCATCATTCAAGTCCAGCACTTAAACCCTAATTTAATAACAGCCCGATAACCAGTACTAATTTCCTTCCAAACAAAGAGCTTTTCTCTGGCCCATCCGCCCCACTGAAAGCCCCACAACTTTTTCTTTTCTGATAGTGAGATTCAAATTTACCTTTGAATTAAACACAAGGTCAGATAAAATAAGTCACTGTGAGTAGTCATTATATTTTCTGTCACTGGACCAATTAAGATTTCCAGCTGTCAGTTTCTGATGTTGTGGCTCCATAAAAAACGACACTGAGATGCATTGATCTGTGTCAAAGCTGCTTCAGAGGGAAAATTGGACCAAAAAAAAAATAATAATGATAATTGTCATAGGATGTCACTCCATTAAATAAAAACATAAAACGCAAAACGCTGTGGAGAAACCACAAAGTCATCCTCCTTGTAGAGGTGAAGCATTCCACCAGAGCCAAGCTCACTGATTCAGAGACAGTCCCGGCTCTCCTGTGAATGTCCCCCTGGTCTCTAGCAAGATAAATCCTGTGTGGCTCGTCCACTTTGAATTCAACTGGATATTAAATACAACTATACAGGGAGTTTAGTTCAGGAAATTCTAGTTGGAGAAAAGTGGACATTCCCTGGAAGTGAAACTAGAAGTAAAATTGCAAGGGCATCACAATAAACATCACAAAAGAAATGGAGACTTCCAATGACACACAGAGTAAGAGGTGTCTCTTGTCCCCTGCCAAGTTGAAGAGACAAGAAGCAGAACTCGATGAGCAAAGGCATATTGGTGAGATGCGATTAAAATCCCAATAAGACAAGAGTCTGGGGGATGACCCTCTAATGAATTTATTATTTGCATGTGTATATTTTGGAAAGAGGAGTTCATTGTTCAGCATCTAAGCCTGGCACAAAGAGGTAAATTTGTGAAATGATTTAAAATTAACTCAAGATTATGTTTTTCGTCTGCACACATGTCAGATTCAAAGTCCATTTCTTGTGACAGGGTAGAGCACAAACTTCCATGGGCTAGTACTCTCCATTCTTAGTCATTCAATCTAATTTCCATATAATAAGAAATTGAATAGAAGAGTTCTACTAGCATCCCCAGATCTGTACAAAATAGGTCATTATTTTGTTACTTATCAAAAAGAACAAAAGCTAAAAACAAAATAGAACTCTGGATTAAAAACCGCTTTAACCTAATGCGCCGTTTTTTTTTTTTCAAAAATGCAAATCTAAGCAATTTTTGTATGACTAGAAATTAAGTCTTTGTACCCTCAACCTTGAGGGGGGCTGAGGGACAGGTCCACAATAGTAGATTTTACCCTCTATAAGTGATAAAATATCAATCAGTGGTGAGCAGATGTTGTTTGTACAGGCTCACAAATCCAATTTAAATTTCCAATAAATTTGCCTTTCAGTTTTAAATGCAAACCACTATTAAAATTAAATTATATAAATTTAAATTAAGTTATATTAGATACAAAGATAATACATCTTCAGAATGTAACTGTTTCTAATTATTTCAATGCATTTACCATTGCTTTGTCTTTTGTATCAGTTTGGTGGAAATAATATACAGTGGCATTTTATTACAACTTTCTTTCCAACTCTCTATTCAGTAAAGTCACCCTGGTAACATGAAATCTACCATGATGTGAATGTTATAAAATGTTAAAATTCAGGCTTGAATGATTTTTTTTTATTTTGGAATTTGAGAAAGTGATAAAGAGAATGGTAAATTGCACTTTAAATGAGTTGTTTCTGATGTTTTAAATTGTGAATAACATGTAGGATTGAGGAAATGGTTTCCAGTATAAGAATGGTATTATTTGATTATATTAATGACATGTGTTTTCATTCTTGTCTTAATTTTAATATTTGTGTTGTAACTATGTTGATTTACATGGAAAATATTGATTATCTATTAATATCAGAGTTCAGAAAATATCTGTAAGAATATGGTATCAGAATCAATTTATTGTTTGAAATAAAGAATATTGCAGATTTATATTTTATGATAAAATATATTTCTTGATATATGCATTCTATTAATATGATATCCTTCATTCCTTCACACTATTATAATTTGTAATATCATTACATATGTGCATATTTATATTATATAAATTTTTTCCTATTGAATAGAAAGACTTAGTTGCTAAACATTTGCTAGTAAATCATCTGATAAAATTTACTAGCAAGGTGACATCAGATTATGAAGACACAAACTGGGAAGGTAAATCTATTATTCAGGGAAGAAGAAATTACCTTAATTAATCTTATAGAAACTTAAGTGGCCTTTACAAAACTTGGACCACCCGCACTGAGAAACCTGGAAAGGCAGTTCACTCTTTCAAGATTGTTATGAGTGATTTCTGAATCAGCCTTACTTGCTTAGGCTGCTCTAGAACCAAGATCTTCTGAGGAAGGAAGGAATGTAAATGGAACTTAAAATTAAGGAGGAGTTACACTTTAATGTTTTCTTTCTTCATTTTTAAGCACCTTAAATACTTTCATCTTACTCTAATTTGCCTCTTCTCTAATAAAATAAGTAATTGAGTACAACCTGCTTTCTAGCCAATGCCTATATTTTTAGGGGTAGTTAAATAGAGTACTTTGCATCTACTTTCTTATAGATTTCTATATAGTTCCTTCCTTCCTTCCTTCCTTCCTTCCTTCCTTCCTTCCTTCCTTCCTTCCTTCCTTCTGTTCTTTCAATTGAACTCAAGGCTGTACTACATCACTTAAAATAATGATAAAATGGAAAAAACATAAAAAAGAGACCAACTAAATACTGCAAGTCCAACCAAACAATACTATATAACCATTAGATAAAAATGAAATAAATCTATGTGCAGTCACATGGAATGATGTCGACTAGACCTACCTGGTATAAAGGCATTATTTTTAAAAGTTAAGTGTATACTATATTTGACTAACCATATATTTGTTTTGTTTTGTTTTGTTTTTGAGAATTTGCTACAAATTGTTAATGCTTAAAACTTCTAAATAATGAGAAACTTGATTTGGGGCTTTTAAATTTTATTTTAGTATTTTATGTAGTGTCTGTTTACAATGAGCAAGAACTAATATAATAAAAGAAAATGCTAAAATACATCTTAACAAAAAATAAACAAAACAACAACAACAACAACAACACATTCCAAGTGGATTTAAGTCTCTGCCCCTTGCAGGTAGAAGGCAGGAGGGTCTTTTAACATTTACTTTCCAGATGTTATCAAGGTAAATATAAGATGTACAAAACCTCTATCCTCTTTCAAGATTCTTACAACCTTACATTTAGAGGACACATGAAGAAATTTCACCTTCATGCAAAAAACAACAACAACAATAAAAATAAACATCTTATGGTAGGTGCAGGGATGTTCAGTGTATCAGGATTTAAGTTCTCAAGTGATGTAGCCAAATTCAATAATTTTCCCTCCTTTTTCATGATACTGAAACAGCTTAGCCAGATAGAGGTTGTGTTGCAGACAAAGAACTTATAAAGAAATCAGCCTCTATCTATGTTTATTATAAGGGTCTTTGCACTATCCTGCAAGGAAACACTGAGACAAGTAGAAAAAGATGATGGAATGTCCCTCCTCCTATTTTGGAGACTAAGGATTGAATTTTGGGACATTGCACCTCTGAAATAAATCCCCAGCTTTTTCTATTTTTCTAACTCCTAACTTTTCTATTCTAACTTGCTGTATTTTCTATTCCTACTTGCTAAGGCTGGTCTAGAAACTGCAATCCTCCTCTCTCTACGTTCTAAGTACTGGGATTACAGGCATGTGCCACAGTGTTTGCTAGAGATGGGATATTCTTGAGGAATAATGGAAATTTTGCTGGTGTCTTGGCTATTTGTTTTCTAGGGGCTCATCAAGATGTAGTTGCAGTGCAGATATTTCTATCTACATCTCATGATCTCAAACTTGTCTGGGAATTCTACTATTGTTAATCCGACACTCTCTAAACCCTAGTGAAACTGTGGTACATACATCGCAGTTCCATAAACTCAGATAGCCACAGAGTACGATGTTAGAACAGGAGAGAAATGGTAGTTTAAAATGGAGTGAAAAAGCCGGGCATGGTGGCGCACACTTGTAATCCCCGCGCTTGGGAGGCAGAGACAGGAAAATCGCGCAGGTTCATAGCCAGCCGCGCTGGCTTAAGAGACCCTGTTTCAAAAATATAAAGTAGGTCTGGGAGTGTAGCCCGGAGGCAGAAGGGCTTCCAGGAACCCCAGTACCACACACACACACACACACACACACACACACACACACACACACACAGACACACAGACAATGGAGTGAAAAAAACAATAATTGGAGGGGAAGTGAGAATAGTGAAAAGGAAAATTAAACAAGCATGAAATAACTCAACCAGATCAGACACAGTGACACTAATTATCTTGCATCATGAATTACAAATGGGAACTAAATTATTGTCTGATTTTTCAGTTTAGAAAAATTTTAAACAAATCTAACTCACTATAATGTCAGCATATGCACAGATACCTAGCCATCTTGGACAGAAGATATAACTCCAAGCTAATCTTCCCCCTTAGTTTACAAAAAACGTGTTTGAATTCCACTTACACTGCCACATGTTTTCTCAGCCTTTTAGCAGGCACTGAGCACTAACTCTGTACCAGGTGCTTATGCTTTAATGCAAGAGAAAAGAAGACGTCAGATGCATTCTCTGTGATTTGGGTCAAAATTACTCCTGTGATCTCATATCCCAGGGCATTCCACTTTCTCACTTTGGTTCAGCTGCTTTCTTTTCTCATGACTCCACCTGATTTTTTCCCCTTTGGGATTTCGCACTTATATTTGCTCTGCTTAGGCTACTCTTTCCCAAAGGATACTGTACAGCTGCTTCCTTCATTTCCATCAAGTGTCTGCTCAGGTGCCATCTTCTCAAGACGACCTATACTTTTCAACTCATTTTCTTCTGAGTATTCTGATCTAGCATCTTTCTCCTTTTGCCTTTTTCAAATTCTGAGATACTATATATTTACTTATTTATGAAGTTTATAATATCCTATCTTCTTACTCTAAAAGGAAGGCTCCTTAAAAGCAAAGATTCAGCCGGGCATGGTGGTGCAAGCTTCTAACTCCAGCATTTGGGAGGCTGAGACTGGAGGATCGCGGTTGGCAGACAGTCTCAGTTACTTAGAGAGGCTCTCTGCAACTCAGTGAGACCCGGTTTCCAAATAAATAATAAAAAAATGGGCAGGGGGTGTAGCTCGGAGGTCAAATGCCTCTGGGTTCCATCCCCAGACACTCCTTCCAAAAAAAAGCAAAGATTCTATTGATTGTGTGAATGGATATTTCCTCAATACTTTGAATAGTGCCTGCTACATAAGAGTTGTCTCATAAATAGTTTCTGAGTGAACCAATGAACAGAACAGGGGATGTTTTGTATTTCTTTGTGTTTATAGTTACTGAAAGACTTCCCCCATGTTTCTGTTTCTGGCTTATACTGAATGGAAAATCACTTCATTTCTAGTACCAGATTATTATTCTTCTGGTCAAGAATTTTTCCTTCTTTCCTAATATGTAGATCTAGTGGGTTTTGTCTATTGAGTGAATTGATTTTAATGCTAGAGTGTTCCTATAACCTAGTAAGATTATTTTTTGTTTATTCATATAATTATACATGAGAGTGGGATTCATTGTGCCATATTTGTATATGTACATAATATAATTTGATCAATTTTATTCCCTAGACACCTTTTTTCTCCCCGCCTTCCTCTTTCTGATTCCCTTTTTTCTGGTCATCTCCTTCTAATTTTCAAGTGGTAATTTTTTTCCTCTTTAACTTCCATATGTAAGAAAAAACATGATCTTTTATTTCATGAATCTGGCTTATTTTGCTGAATGTAATGCTTACCAGTTTCACACATTTCCTGCAAATTACATAATTTTGGTCTTCTTTTTTATTCATTGTGATAATGAGGCATATTATAGAGGCATTCTATCTCCAATCCACACCTCAACACTATTTTTTTTTAAATTGAAACAACGTCTTGATAAGTTGTAGAAGTTGTCACTAAGGTGCTAAGGCTGGTCTCAAATCTTCAATGTTCCTGTCTCTGCCTTCCAAATACTGAAATTACAGGTGTGTACCACCATATGCTGCTAACTTTGTTCTTCATGAGTAAGCACACATTTTTTGTGTATACATACCACACATTGTTTATTTATTCATCTATTGCTGGACATCTAGATTGGTTCCATAATGTGGCTATGGTGAATTGAAGTGCTATACAAACCTACTGATATGCATTCTGTGTTATAGTATAATGGCTTTAATTCTTTTGGATGAGTTCCAAGAAATGGCATAGCTGGGTGATATGATGTTTCCATTCTTAACTTTAGAATGAATCTCTATATTAATTTTTTAGTAAAATTTATATTCCTTAATGTATATGATATACATTCATAAACATATCAATCACTAAGTCAAACATGAGAATAAGGGAGGGGTTAGGGAATGGAATGAAAACTGGGGAAGGACTAAACAAGCAATGTGTCATGTAGGCCTCTACCATCTTGTACTCCATTAAGATGGATGACTACAATGCACCAATAAAAAAAAAAATAATTGTCCTGTGACATTTAAATAAAAACACGGCATTATATTATACAAAGTTGAGATATAGAAGACATAACTGGAAAAAACATGAGTAAGATATAATATTCACAATAATATAGATTCACAATAATATAGATATAATATAGATATAGACAGTATTTGCGAAAAGGTCCAGAAAATCTAGGATGGGTAAAAATAAAAGGAAGAAAACACCACGCTGAGGAAGTTCAATCACAGGTTCTGACAAAATGACTTGTCTTAAACGTATGTAACAAAGTCTCTACTCTCAAAGATTGTCAATCTAGTAAATTTGTTATGAGAAAGAAATAATCTCTAATGTATTTTACAAAGCCTTCTGAGTTCTGTTATAAAATAAAATTCAAATCAATATAGGTACAAATTATATGAATACTAGTTTTCTCTTTCCCCCAGGAATAGATTATGCAAATTCTCATGAAATTGGTTGTTTTAGAGCTATTGTTCTATTCTATGCTAAAAGAAGTTAAATTTCAGGCTTGGGTTAGATAAACTTGATTCCCTGAGATGGTATACAAACTCTTTCTAATTACGGAATGATGATGTATTTTTAAGTTGGCTTGGAATGTTGAAATGTTTTTATATGTGGTATTGGAAATAAAGTTTCTTAAGTATCAGTTTCCCTATCTGTAAAATTAGTTAATGTGGAATTGCTGATCTTCAAGGTCTTTCTTATTCTCTGGTATCATGTGATTTTAGAAAAATTTATGAGTGATGGCAAGATTTACCATCAAACTGAAGGCAAAATGCTTTATGTAAAACAACAGTCATTAGCATAAATGTATCCTGGGGAAATGAATTTATATTTCTTACTTGAGGAATTGGAAAGCATATCTCCTTCTGTAGCTTTGGCAGCATGGGAAGAAAACTGCCTTTTTGAAGGAATAAGTTATGTGAATAAAGTCATTCAACTGAATGAATGATAGGACCAGAACTCAGGCCATTTTTTCCAGTTGTTTTTTTCATCAGCGATTATATAAAGAGTATTTTTCAGTTGGGTGCAGTCAGCAGACAAAAAAATGTAAACATGAAAATATTCATCTGATAATAGGGCAAAAGGAAGTTACACTTACATTAAGACTATATGGACTTGTATTCCTAAATATTATTAAGACTTTATGCAAAGAATAGCTATTTTATGGGTAAGCAAGTTACCTTCAGTTAATAAATATCTAATGAGTGTAAAGGACTGGATACACCTTGACGGTTCTAACATTTATCTTAGGACAAGAGTTCCATAGGCCAAACGAATGATAAAAACAACCCCACATTCCTTAAAGGAAGTTGAATCTTGGAAAGGAGGTTGAAGGTCCTCAGTAAGAGGCTGTAGGGGCCCCCTCCAGCTTTCTAGTGGCTGAGACCAAAGACTTCTAAAGTTTAGAACTAAAGCTGGCTCTGTTTTATTTGTAATATTTTGTCTCAAAACACAAGATATTGAAATTCCTAGAAGAATGTAAGTTGGAACCAACTTGACCTTGGACAAGTAAATTCCCATATCTGAGACTTCATGAAATATGAATGGTTAGAATAGAATTTGAATGAAATGTTTTTAAGAGCTATTTTCTACTCTCCCATTCTCTGACTCTTGGTAATTTCACTTCTGTCTTTATCACTTCTCCTCTTTTATAACTTGGTTTAGTTGATAAAAGGTTCTGAGAACCCTGAGGGGCCACAACACTCCCATCACCTGCCCAAACATCATCTCATCCTAGGTTTGGCTTCTTTATCCCATGAACAGTGAGGTTGAGACCTAGTAGTTACCACAACTTACTGTCTATCTCTGCCTTCATAGCACATAGATTAAGACCAGCATCCTGAAAAGTAAACAGTACAAGGAACAGAGACCTGGAAGACTCACAGTGGAAGTATTATGACAGAAGGAAAATATTTATCTATATAAATCAGAATTTGGAGGCCCTAACATGTTTCAACGTAAGAACTCAATGTAATTTATTCATCATAAATGAGAAGAAGAAAGTATTTTTGGAAATGAAATACCAAAATTACCTTTTCATTGCATGATATTGTGAAATGTAAATTGGTTTAAAAAACAAAGGGATGCTGGTATAGACTTTGTTGGGTTCTGGTTCAAGACAGTGATAGTGTTGACAATTCTAAATACTTTACGTTTTACCCCCATTCTCATGTTTATACTCACAATTGCCAACATAATTATGAAGATTATCAATACTAGTGAAAAGAAGAAAGAAACAGGGAATATTCTAAAAAGCCTTGGCCCCAGAGTGCTAAATACTGAGACTCAATGGGCTATGATCACAGGCTTCTGACGCTTGGGCAGTCACAGTGGCAATATATAATGCCAATAATCAGGTTATAGAAAGCAGAAATGGACTAGTGTCTATTACTGAATTAGTGACCAAGATTCTACAATGGATATATCAAACTGAGAGTGAAAAGAAAGTCTAGAAGGTAAAAAACATCGTAATACTAACATAAAACATAATCTCACATTAGTAGCCCTTTAACACTAGTTCCCTACCAGATACACACACACACACACACACACACACACACACACACACACACACGGACCCTACATCACATGATGTCATAGAATCAAAAGTATGGAATGCCTACAAACAAGATATTTCTACTCCCAAGGTGAGACTCATGGGGCTTTATCTATCCTACTACCACTAAGAATAGCTCTTTAGCAAAAACCCATATGCAAATCTTTAGCCCAGAATTTCACTCAAAAACTTTTTTATCCACTCACTAGATAACTGTAACTGTACTACTTACACATCATGATTATGGATTGCTAGCATTTTTGTTTGTATAAAATATATTTCTCTTAAGTCCAATTTTTAATTAACACACATTAAAAAAATCACTCAAATAATGCTATGTTCAGTTTTTTTTTTTGTTTTTTTTTTGGTGGTACTAGGGTTCCTGGAAACCCTTCTACCTCTGGGCTACACTCTCAGACACCTATTTTTTTATATTTGTATTTGGAAACAGGGTCTCTTAAGCCAGTGAGGCTGGCTTCAAACCTGCACCATCCTCCTGTCTCCACTTCCCAAATGCGGGGATTACAACCATGCCCGGCTCTATGTTCATATTTTGAAACCTGCTTACTTAAAAAACTTATTAGGTTATAATTTTAAAAATCAATTTTTAAGTCAAATGTTTCCCTAATATGCAGAAGCTAGGGAGAAAGAGGGAAATTGGAGAAACTCTAGACAAAGATAATCTTAAAATGTGTAAAGAAGGCAATCTAACTGAGGGAGGTATAAGGGGGAAAAGGAAAGCACCCTAATGATCAAAGTCAATCACTAGCCAAAGTCAAGAAGGAGAAAGGGGCAAGGGAATAGGGGAGGATTTGAGGAAGGGCTGAACGATGTGTGCAGTATGCCTCTACCATCTTGCAACTCATAATGTATGATTCTAATGTACCAATAAATACTAAATAAAAATGAATCTTTAAGCACTTACAATAAAGATCTTAAATAAATGTAGAATTGAGTCACTTTATTTCATACAATTGAAGGTCCTTTTGTTCTTCAAAACTCAATTTTCTGAATCTTAAAATGTTATTAAGAACATGAAAACAATAATAAAAATAAAAAACAATAAGTACTAATATTTATTGAATTCTAGGCATGAGAATGAAGTCTTAAACCACTTTTACTTATTTAATCTTTACCTTCTCCTAAAGAAATAGGGTACTTGCTTTCACTCACATTTGAGTGATGTTGACATTGAATTATTTAGAATAGGAACACTTAACATGAGTATTCATGGAGATAAGGATTCATCAGGGACTCTGAGTCTTTTTTAATCACGTATAAAATATACAGAAGGAAGGATATGTGGGTTTTGAAAGGTGAAGCTATATAGTTTTCTTTAGATTCTCAAAATGTTCTATGACTCTTCCTCATTAAAAATGTTTTAAGAATTTATTTGAAAGAGTTGATCCGAAAAGGCAATTTGGCCTGAATTTCACAAGATGATGGCAAAAAGTTTGTGGAAGAAATGTGATGCAGCATAGGAGACTTTAGCCAGCATTTACTGCATTTTTGCAAGAACATTAAAATGTGTCTTTGATTAGCGATGTGTATAAATCTTTGAAGGTTATGCCAACTTCCCCTTTAGTTATTTTTTCTAGTGTTAAGTATAATACATGAAATATGACCTGAGCTATTAATCTAAACATTATTCTCATTAGTTTTAAAGCACGGTTATTGCTCCAAAGTATTTTAACAAATGGCACACTGCTTCATCTTGGCTCTTCTTTCAACATTTCACACCTATTTTCAACATTTCACACCTACTGTCCCCCCTAACCCTTCAATGGAAAGCTAAAAAGCAAAGTTTGGAATCTCCAATTCCAGCGGTGCTTTTGTTGTGCTTTACATCAATCAAAAATTCAAAAAGAATCTGAAAAGATTTTTCTCAGTTTTCATATCAGAGGGGTTAACATAAAGTCACTGTGCAGTAGGGGGGCACTGATAAGAACTCTAGGAAGTAAAGAAAATATATGGGAAGGGAGGCTCTGGAGGAAAGCTGGTAGAAGATTAACAATTTCCTGGGGGGAAAAAAAAAAAGTTTTCGGACGGAAAAACAGGACAAAGTAAAGCACATTAGAGTTATTCACCCAAGCATACAACATTGCAAGTACCTCTACATTTTTCACTGGATTCAGTGGGTAATAAGAAGCCCAGGACTTAGATGGTCATTTTAAATTCCCTTACAAGTGTGTGGTTTTGTCCATAAAAGAAGAACTAGTGGTAGTCCAATTACATAAGCAAAATAGAGCCTCCTTGCAATTATTCCAGAAAGCACAGCACAGGAATTCCCTTATAATTTTCTTCAGGGATATTCTTATTTATTTATTTATTTATTTATTTATTTATTTATTTATTTATACTATAAATTGAACCCAGGTACATTCCATCTCCTAGTGACACCCTTGGCCCTGTAATTTTTTTTTTTTTTTAATTTGGAGCAAGGTCTTGATAAATTGCTCAGGGTCTCTCTAAGTTGCTGAGCCTGGCCTTGTACTTATGATTCTCCTGTCTCAGCTTCCCAAACGTTGGGGCAACAGGCATGTTCATCTACCACTCATTAAATCTATACAATGTCCCTACATTTTGTCAGTATTTAATATGAATCATTCACTTCTCAAAGCTAAATTAATATCAGATCTATTATCTCCACTTACAGATGGAGAAACTGGATCCTAGGTGGGTGATGTCCATTTTGGCAATGTTGCCAAATTAAATAGCTAAAGAATTGACCCTGAAATAATTCACAGTACTGATGAACAGCTACAATGTACATGTGGCTGCCAAATGAAAGAGCAAGGGTAAAGATCCAAAGCTCTTGATTCTCACCCCTACCCCAACAACATGGAGACCCGTGTATAAGCACTGGTTCTCCCAGCTACGCACTATAAACTTCAAGGAAGCAGTCAGGCGACTTTGAGTTTCCACATTAGTTGACACTTAGCAACTTTTACTTTATCCCCACAACCTTGTCAGGCTTGCATCTTATTAACCTATCCACCCACACATGCCATGCATTTCAGCCTCCTCGACATATCCTGCCCAGGAACACTCCCTTGAAGTGACTGCATCTGCCCTTTAAAATACAGACAAATTTCCACCATCTCCTTGAAATCTCCTCTGATGATTCTAGACCATGCCATTTCCTCTTGCATGCACCGAATACTTACAGTAGTACTGTTATAAGGCATGCCTTAGCACAGTCCAATGATATGTCTTCCTTGACAAAATTATAAGTGTCTTGAGGAAATAGATTTTATATGCTTTGGTCTTTCTCTTTGGTTCTTAACATGGTGCTGAAAGCACACGCTGACAAGACTAGCTTTCTCTCTGAAATCTCTGTTATTTTGGAAAAAGCAAGACTTGCAGAAAAACGACAGGAGCTGTCTAAGTTCTGCAACATTTTTATTTTGGTTTCAGGGCATTTAGTGTGGATTGGTCTTCTCGACACAAAGTAAATGTGGATATCTCCATGTCTTCTGAGCATCTAATTCTTTCTGTATAAATCCCCAATCTTACCTTTATCATTTGACTTATTATACCCTGTTTTATATAGCCCGTCACAAAATAAATATGCTTTTCATGTTCATTTTGTCAAAAAGTCCCTTTATTAATGACCAAACAATGACAACCATAAATAAGATGTTTAAAAGATTTATTATATTCCCATGAGATGCACTTCCCTTAGATAAACAGATGGGCTTGTGTTAGCACTGAATGTAGATTTTTTTTTATTTTAAGTGGATATAAATAGGTCTTATGCAATAAATAATGAATGCTTATTATAGAAACTTCACAATTGTAAAATGAATAAAATAAGAGGAACAAACCAGAGATAATTACTTAAATCACTGTACTACACACATCTCCAAACACATTCGTTCATGAACACCAGAAGCCAAAATAATGTTATATATGGTAGTACATATATTTTTAATTTTTTTGGCAGGTCTGGGGATGAATCCCAGGGGCATTTGACCTTTGAGCTACATCCCCTGTTCTATTTTTTTATTCTTTATTTTGAAAAAGGGTCTCACTAAGTTGCAGAGGGCCTCACTAAGTAGGTGAGGCTGTCCGCTAACCGCGATCCTCTGGTCTCAGCCTCCCAAATTCTGGGATTACAATATTTTTGCTACCACACCCGGCTATTTTTAATTACTAACTTCTTTCTCTTATTTAACCCTGCTATGTAAATAGCACTAGATTTTTTTTTTTTTTTCAGTACTGGGGATAGAACTCAGGGGCATTCTACCTCAGACCTAAACACCCAGACCTATTTTTTTTTTATATTTTATTTTGAAACAGGGCCTTACTGAGTTGTAAAGGGCCTCACTAAGTAGCGGAGGCTGTCTACAAACCTGCATCCTCCTGTCTCAGCCTTCTAAATACTCTGATTTCAAGCGTGTGCCACCACGCCTGACTTAGCACTGGATTTACAAACATAATTACAGTTTCATAATTGTTCTACATAATTGAGTTGTAGATACAGTCCATATTGATGTTAGTTTTCAAATGTTTTATATAAAATCATAATATGAAACATTTAAAAAATTACATACATATCACTTAATATAATCTTATAATATATTATATTGTAATATTATTATCTATTATGTATTTAATGCAACAATGGAAAACCTTGCTTGGCTGTTATAATTCTGGAATTAAGAAGCAAAGACCTATTTTAAGTCATGCACTGATGATATGATAGATGGGACTGGGGTAGAGGGATTCTTTGGAAGGACAATAAAAATACCAAGGAGACTATATCAGAGCCTCAAGCAACAATTCAGGTAAAAGAATATAAGGGTTTATAAATCTTAACTTTCTGACTTCTCATAAAATCAGTTGAGCTGAAGAGAAAGAGCAAGAGAAAGTTGAAAGATGGTGAAAATCAGATAGGCACTATCTTTTGAAGATGAATTCATAGTGACAGAATTCCTGCCGGATGTTCACCTCTCAGAAGCAGACACCTCAAGGAAAAGAACACACACACACACACACACACACACACACACATGTGTATGTGTATATATATATATATATATATACACATTATATTACAATCCATAACATGTGAATACATGATATTTATAAAATCACTATTTATTATTTTGGTGATTTTATAAATATCATGTATTTACATGTTATAAAATGCAATATAATATATACGTACATATTATATGTATGTGTTCCTTTCTCTCTATATAATCTTATATATAAGATTATAATATATATGATATATAATAGTATTTATGTAAGCATCTTAGAATGATATCTATTTTTCTCTATCTATCTATCTACATATCGAGAGAAAGAGAGAGAGGGAGAGAGAGAGAGAGAAAGAGTCAGTCCAAGGACATGAAAGTATGAAAGTTGTGGGAGATGAGGCTGATAAGGCACAATTAGTGAGATAGGAGAGTGAGATGTCTTGCAAATCAGGAGAAAAAAATATTTCAAATAGATAGAATGACTGGCTTTGTGAATTTTATAGGTGAGTCAGGGGATATGGGCATTGAGGAATTTTCAAAACCATGAATCCCTGCATGCTTATTAAATAATCCTAAATGTTACAACAAATGGGGGAAAATAGTGTTCAGATTCCATAACTCTAACCCTTAAAAACTAATGAGAGCAATAATAGGGTTCAGAGTACATGAAAGTAGAGGTTTGTTTAAACAACTTATTTCCTTATCTGGCAGTTTTGTTGAAAATTCAGCAACTCTGATTTATTTCACCTCCATTTTTCTCAGCACTCTCATAGTTTCCCAACTACAAATGTTGATAATCATACTTGCCACTTAGGATTAGTGTGTAGAATGTTGGCAAACCACCTAAGCATCTTAGAATGAAATACTCCACACAGACACAATACATTATTATTACACTCAGCACTGCTCTCTTTGCTATTAGAAGATTGCTTATTTCTCTGTTACCCTAGAGCATTTAACAGGGGCTCCTGGCAGGGCAAGCTCTATTCTCTCACTATCTGGTTAAAGGCGATAACTGCTAACCTTGCCAGTGAGTCAAAATAGCCAAAGCTAGAGCTTCTTGTCATTTCCTTGGAGGACTTAAAAAAATGGAAAGGCACATTACTGCTCAGTAAAGAAGAAGTGAAGTGGTCTGGACACAGTGTTTTATGACAAGGAAGAAGCAGAAACAAAAACTCCAAGAGGATCTTAGAAGCAACGGTTGCTGACAATTTTAAACTCGGGTCTGAGGACCCAGTCAGCTGGGAAAAGAATACCAGACATACAGTTATCTTTTCTGCTACTCATGCAGGCTCCATGCTTATGTTCTTCAGAATTACTGTTGGTTAAACATAATACAATTCTCTAGTTAGCACTGTGAAACTAAAGGGGAAAATCAGCAAACCAACTGAACAGTTGCAGCTAAAGAACTATATTTGGTTTAATTCTACCTGTTAAGAAAAAGGGATGTTTTATTTTGATTGAGCTTTAAGAATTTTTCAGAAGGGAAGATGAAAGAGAAAGAAAGATAAAATGTTTTACATTAAAATGTTGTTTTACATTAAAATGTAACAATTTATTTTGTTTTACATTAAAATGTAACAATTTATTTTGTAAAAAAAAAGCCTTACAAGCTTCATTAATTGACCACTATATTATATTTGCAAAGTTGTGAATAAAAAAAATCAGCATACTTTCCCCCAAATCACCAGGGCATTCTCTACCACCTTGCCTGCCAGATAAAACTGAATGTCAAGAGAGCTAAACATCTGGGTGGAAGTAGGATAAAAATATCCAGGATGCCTCCACCATATGTTGCAACAAAATGGCCAGCCCCACACATTGTGGCTTTGTTTATGCTTCATATTAATGGACCCAGTCAGGGTATACAGGCAGCCAACAAGCAGCATATGCTGCTCAGACTGTGGCTGCCTCAATATTTTTTTTCACAAGCAGTTCATGGCAGACATTCCTCCTGTCACCAAAGCTATTGTATCACCGAACACTCGACCAAACCCAGAATCTTAAATTTTACTTTTCTTGGTTTTCAAAGAGACAGGTAAAACTTTTGAATCAATATTGATGTTTTTATAAGAGAATCCAGGAGAAAAGATAGGCAGAAGTGATGGGAAGATTATGCATATTGCACCATCTACATTGATTTATTGGACATTCTCAGCAGCAACTTTCCCATTGGCTCTCCATTACTTATAGGATAAAGTTTGAGCCGTCACAGGAAGGACCATGAAACTGAGCGTGATGAGAGGGTTCTGAGTAGAGGACATGAAGTCTCTGGCTTAATATTTGCAAATATTAGCCTGGCTGCACAGTGGAAGGACAGTTGCAGAGGAAGACAAGGTGGGGACAGGGAAAGATAGCAGTAGTTAAGTTACACATATGCAAACTGATGTGCAACTCTTAACCCAACTGTTGTCTTAGTTTTATACCAGTTAGTTTTGGAATGTTCATGGGGTATTAGGAGGTGTGAGGGAGGGGAGAAAACATACAAATACCCTTATGTATTTTGATTTCATCTTTCTCATATATCTTTACCTCCCCACTGCTCTCATTACATTTACAATGCCAGCCCCAGCCCTCGCCTGTGAATTTGTTCCTCTTACTTATTCTTCTCACCTGACCTGAAAGTTTTTTCCTCTGCTTAATTAAACCCTATCTATATTTAGTTTTCTAGCTCAATCCCTAGTATATAATAAAACCTTACCTATTTTCCACAACATTAGAATAGATGCACATAAGTATACCCACATCTTATTGGTCCCTCAAAAATAAGTTGCTACTGTTTTCCAGCTTGACTTATCAAAATGAACGGTAGCATTTTTTTTTTTTTTTTTTTTTTGTGTGTGTGTGTGGTAATGGGGATGGAACCCAGGGGCCTTCTACCTCAGGGCTATACTCCCAGACCTATTTTATATTTTATTTGGAAACAGGGTCTCTTAAGCCATCTGAGGTTGGCTTTGAACCTGTGTGATCCTATTGTCTCAGCCTCCCAAGTGCAGGGATTACAAGCATGTGCCACGACGCCCTGCTTATTCTTTATTTTGAAACAGGGTCTCATTAAGTTGCAGAGGGCCTCACTAAGTAGCTGAGGCTGTCCCATGAACCACAATCCTCCAGTCTCAGCCTCCCAAATGCTGGGATTACAAGCATGCGCCACCATGCCCGGCTAAACAATAGATTTTTTTTTATTCAGAAGTCTAAAATAATAATTAAGCATACACAGAAAAAATGGGAAGTGTCTCGAGGGCTTTATAGAAAGCTTGAGACATTCATTCTTTAATTCATTTAGTGTGTGGTATGTGTGTGTGTGTGTGTGTGTGTGTGTGTGTGTGTGTGTGTGTGTTCCTGGGAATTGAACTCAGAAATATTTTACCCCAGAGCTACACTTTCGGTCCTTTATATTTTATTTTTATTTTTGAAACAGGGTCAAGTTAATGAGGGTCTCGTTAAATTATTGAGGCTGGCCTCTAACTTGTTGATCTTCCTGTTAGCCTCCCAAGTACTGGAATTAAAGGCAGGCACCACAACACCTAGCTCATTTGACTTTCAATGACAGTATATCCATGTAATATAGGGACACAAAAGTATAGGAAACACAGCTTCTGTCCAACAGGAGTACCAATCTAAGGATATAGGAGTATGACTACGATAATTACTATGAAGTTTTGAGCCAGAGGGGATGTAAAGCTTCCTAGATAATTCTTCAACCTAGGCACTCAGGGACAGCAGAAATTGGTTAGAATCTGTTAAACTGGTATTTTTTTATGTCCTGCTTTAAAGAGTCTGGTATGTGCATCCAAGAGGGAAAGCTCCAATCCTGAAGCTCCACAGGTCCATAGAGCAATTATACACTGTGCCCAGATCCAAAGTGAGTCTTCAAAACCTGAACTGGCACAGGCTGAAACACCATCTGCCAGAGGCAGCCCAAACTATAACACACCAGCCCAAGTAGAAAAAATGGCAGCAGGGATTTCCAAGTTCTACAGTCCAACAGGGTGAAAAACTGCACTGCAAGCCGTGCTCTGCTGAGGATTTCAGGTACTGCTGAAGAATTTGGAGATGACTCCAAAGGAAGTGTTTGCCCTTGCCTATAGACAGGAAGGTGGGGAGGGAGGCTGAGACCTCTGAGTTGAGAAGGATCAGCAGTTTCAGAGCTCAAAAGGAAATATACCCACTTTCACCCCAGGACAATCATGGGGAACAACTGCTATTCGTTTGTTTGTTCTTTTTTATTGAAGGAGATATTATTCTTTTGTTGTTCTTGCATTTAACTCTTCTGATACCGGTTGTTGATTTATCTAAAGAAGAGCAAGTCATATTCTTCCAAGTAATCGTAGAAGTAAGCACTGTGAGTGGGTACTTTTTATCCAAGGACCTTTCTTTTCTTCTCCAGCTAATAAAATTGATCTAGGATAAGGGTGAGGTCAATCTACCTGTCTCACATGTACACACTGTAATTATGAATTTCACTGCTCTGTCTTATCTCACCGCAGCCTGTTTTCCATGACAAAGCCACGGTGATTTTAACAACATAGGAGGCAGATCCTGTCTTTCCTCTGAACATAATACTTCAACAACTTCACATTGTTGGGAGGCCATGCCCTTAGAGTAGCTTCTAACGACCCATGCTCACCAGGCTTCACTGGAGATTGATTTAACCTTTGGCCATTTTTCCCTTAGCTCATTTGGAGCTTGATACAATGACCCATGGTTTCTCAGAAGGAGGCTTGGTCACATTTCAAGACTTGCACCTCTGGTGTGCTTTGCCTGACTTGCTCTTCCGCAAGCTGTCCTTGGGGCTCACTCTCTCGTCTTCTGCAAGCATTTGCTCACAGGTCACCTTCTCAGTAAGTAACTCCTTGATAATCCTTTAGAAAAAAAAAAAAGTACCCCAAACAAACTAAAACCACTCCTCCAAAACTTCTGGCTCTTTTTTCTCTATTTTATTAATCTCCAAAGTCAAACTCCTTATTAACATGTGTATTTTGTTTCTCATGTGCACCCCTCCACTGGAATTTAGGCTCACCAAGCCAGGAGTATTTATCTCTTTGTCTTTACTACTCCATCGCCAGTTTCCAGAATAAAGCGTCCCTAGTGGTGAACACTCAGTAAACATATTGGATAAGCTAATGCTTTTTCTGACTTGATTGGAAGACTCCAGCAGGCAAGATAAACATGCTATGTAGTTTTCATATGCTGTAGAGGGTTTCACACATATTTGGATTCCAGACCCATCATGAGGACATATATCTTTGTTTTGCTGGACAATATTACTAAATTATGATTTACCTACTCATATCTTGCCAATTAAAAACTAAGAAACTGACTTTTCCTATTTTGCTTTTGTGGGGGCTATATTAACCATTTCAGTTAATAGCTACCCTTCAATAATTTTTATCTAATTTATCAATCAATTTGGGACAAATATAGTTTAAGAACTTTAAGTCTACATGGTTGTTTTGTAAGTTTCTACATTTCTGTTGATTGAAATTAGAGCCCAGGAACTAGAAACAACAAAGTAGTGAAGAAGCACAAAATATACCCATTGTGGGATGCTCCAGAATATTGGTTTCTCACTTATAAAATAAAGAAAGTAGAATCAGAATTAAATAGCATTTACTAAGTTCCCACCATGAGGATTAGAGCCTACTTTCTGAATTATTTTATTACTCATGCAATACTTCTGTAAAGTAACTATTCTGAATAATATTTAAAAATCAAAAATAAATGGGGAAGAATCTGTAATATGACTCAGGTTTTACAGATAGTTTTGTAGAAATTAAATCAGCATCCTACTAGACCATGGGTTGAAACATTATGGTCACTGGGTCTATTAACACCTAGCACCTGTGATTATAAATAAAATTTATTTTAATACAACCACATACATTCTTTGTGCATAATTGATTGCTGCACTCAGGATCATAATGGTACAGTTGAGTAAGCTTCCATAGAAATAGTCTGACCTATAAAGTCTACATTATGTACTCCATATCTCTTTGCAGAAGAATATATCTGTATCTTCTACTAGACTGTAAGTTGTATATGGGCAGAGACCCGTTTCTTATTATCTCTACTGCATTCCCAGTACCTCAAATATTGACTAGCATCGAGTAAAGGTGTGAAGGTTTTTAAAAATAAATAAATCAATGATATCTTCAGTTCAGCAATGTTCCCTATGCACAATTGTTCTACAAACTTCTGTTTTTCCTATAAATATCTTTATTAAAGCAAATCCTATGATATTATGGAGGGAGTTACCACCAGAACACAGTTAAAGATCCCCACACATATGAATGTTCTATCTTCAACCTCAGTCTTGGTAATGATTAACAAAAGGACCGAGTAGAGTAATAATCCACCTTTGGTGAATTTCTCACACTCCCCCATATTTTTCAAATTCTATTGTTCTTGCAGAATGTAAGATGAAAGGCAAAGAAGGATTTCCATATTCATTTTCTATTGATAATGACCTAATCCACCCACTTCACTTCTCAAGTGATAGATTCTCCCATTGAGGAGTATTATTTATTCATACGGAGTAATAAAGATATTAATAAATGGTGATTGTATTACAGCTCTTGTGGCGATCTGAAAATCCAGCTGTGTTCTCTTTACTTTCTCTTTTCCTAAAAATAATAGATGTTATACAACGCAGCTGGAAGTGCTGCTGATGACGCACCAGGCAAAAGGGTATTTACTTCTCTTGCACCCAGCTGCAATCTCTTAGCCAGTAAGGATTAAAAAACAAACAAACAAACAAAAAACATTTGTTTGTTTTAATTAGTAAAGCAAATAGATAAAATAGTTTATTCAGATTTTCTGTTTGAACAAGATTTAAAAATATTTCATATTTAACTCGCTAAAATATCTATTTCTAAACATCTTTTGAAATAAACTGTTCATCAGAAAGTGAACTCCATGGCTAGGTGTGGTAATGCACACCTGTAATCCCAGTCAGTACTTGTGAGACTGAAACAGGAAGATCACAGGTTTTTGGCCAGCCTTAGCAATTTAGCAAAGCCCTAAGCAAATTAGTGAAACAGTGTTTCAAAATCTCAAAAAAATAAATAGGACTGGAGTATAGCTCAGGAGTAGAACACCCCTGATCTTAATTCCCAACAACAACACACACACACACACACACACACACACACACGCTCATATATACACACACATGAATTCAAAGAAAATGAGTAGTGATTCACTTAACAACCCCTAAATGTCTCAAAGATACTGTAGTGGTAGCTATTTATTTATCAACCCAATATCTACACCTTCTCCTGGAATTAATACTTTGTTTTTCATTGGAAAAGTACTTCCCCACTTTTACTCCAAGCCATTCTTTTGGGCTCTGTGCTACGGTAGGCTGGAGGAATCATTCCCTCATACAGTTCTAAATCAGTCCCGAGATTCTAGTCCTACAGCTACATTGACTGACTGATGATGAACATACAAACTAAGCTGTGTGACCAAATAAGGAGTGGGTGTGTGTGTGTGTCTGTCTGTCTGTGTGTGTTGTTGTTGGGTAATGAACTCAGGGGGTGCTCTACTACTGAGCTGTAGCTTCAGCTATAGCTTATTTATTTATTTATTTATTTATTTTGAAACATGGTCTCTCTAAATTGTTGAGGCTAGCCTCAAATTTACAATCCTGGGTCAGTTTTCCAAGCACTGGTATTATGGGAGTACATCAGCACTCCTTCTAAATAGATGAGTCTTAAATATGTGTTCAACTGCACTCTTTGGATGGCAAAGCACTGATAACTATCTATTTGCATTTTGCAAGGTTAGCGGCATATACTTTTTGATATTAAAGTCAACTCAGAGAAGAGTAGGTTTCAAAGGATGAGGAAAACAAAAGAATGATATTCAATCTTCTAGTTTAAGTGCTAAAACTAACTGTATCTGAAGTTATTTCCCTCAACTTTTTATTTTTTTTAATGCAACTAAGTTCCCTATTTTATCTAAGGTAAACTGATCTGCATCTACCATTTGCAACTCAAAGGATCTTAAATGATTTAGAGCACAGATTCATTTGAGAATTATTCTTTCTGGAGAGTTCAAATGTTTAGAGAGGTTATTATATTAGAACTTAACAAAAACTAAATGTGGAGTCAACAAATCTTGTTTTAAAATTTTTTAAAATTATCTAGGTTTTTTGAGCTCTATGAAAGAGATGCATTATTTGGGCCTGCCTATATTACAGGATTGTTATGATGATCAATATCGACAATGAAAATGCAAACTCTACAAATCTGAAAGTATGGAGCAAAAGTAATGCTATGTCAACGTTTTCTTTCATTTTTAATTAAATTAAATTGGCCAGTTTATTTGCAGCATGGGGAATGGTTGAGCCCAGGGCCTTGTGTTTATTAGGGAGGCACTCTGTCACTGAGCTACATCTCCAGCTCTAGATCAAGTGTCTCTAAAACACTTAGCATATCATTGCATTTCACGAAAAGATGAATTAGCTAGTACTCCTGTATTGTAAGAGTCAATACAGAAGTACAAATATCTCATATGTCTCAATATTATGTCTATGAACTTGGCTCAGTTTATAAATTCTTAAGAGAAGTTGTTACACAGAAAGAAAAGCTTGACTCACTTCCTTAAATCTTGGTGTTGCTCTCAGGTGTGTTCCTTTGCTCTAGCAATAGAATTACGGACATTAAATGTGAACTGTTCGATAATCAAGACTTGGTTCACAGAAATGAGGATATCAAAGGGGAAACTTGGCTCAAGATCCTTTTGCCTCCCAGGCCACAGGTCACACTCAGTAATTGTTCAATTGCTCAGAGCAACTAGAGTCCCATTTATAAACTTCTTGTGCTCCATGTTCTGTACTGAAGGGCTTTATATAGGATCTGCAAAAACCTCCCCACAAATCTCCATGCAGTCGGTTTCATTAGTGTCCCATTTACAGATGAGTGACAGAAACGAGTCAATGGCATCAGGTGTCTGAGGCCTCAGAGCTAGTGAGTGAAGGAACAAACCACACTGTAGTGCGTGAACCCAATATCTCCCCTTGGTACTTTCTCCCTATATGTATTCATATTCAGATGAAATTCACATAACATTGGCAATTTTAAAGTGCATGATTTAGTGCCATTTAGTCCATTTGCAAATAAATACGACTACCACAGTATCACTACAGATATTTCTGTCATCTCCCCTAAAAAAAAAATATTCCTATGAGTAGTTCCTCCCCATTCCCTTCCCCCAGGTCCTGAAAACAACAATCTAATTTCTATAAACTTGCTGATTCTTGGTGTTTCATATAAATTGAATCATACAGTAAAAAAAATGAAAAAGAAGAAAACTAGAAATGTTTCAGAATAAGACCTAGATGAGAACTTCATTCACTTACTAATAAAGAAAAAATTATGAGGATTTATTTCTAATGCACTAAAAAGTCCTCCATGCATTTAGAGAGCAAAATTACAGCAGGTGATGTTGGGTAGGCAGATCAATATACAAAAATTCAAATGAATAAGATATATGCTATTATAAAAGAAGAATCAACTACAGAAAGAATCTACTACTGATGCTTAAAAATACTGGAAAATGTTTCAGTAAGAACTTGATCTTTTGTCCTCTCATCTCTCCTCCCTTCTCCTCTCCTTTCTTTTCCCTACCTCCTCCTGCTCCTTCTCCTTTTTCTCCTCCTTCTCTTACTTTTCTTCTTCTTTTTCCTTCTTTCCTCCTTCCCCTTCCCCTTCTCCTTCTCTTTCTCCTTCTTCTCCTCCTCCTCCTTCTCCTTCTCCTTCTCCTCCTTCTCCTTCTCCTCCTCCTCCTCCCCTCACACTCCCCTTCCTTCCTTCCTTCCTTCCTTCCTTCCTTCCTTCCTTCCTTCCTTCCTTCTTTCCTTTCTTCCTTCCTTCCTCCCCCCTCTCTCTCTTGCTGTCTTCTCTTCTCTCTTTTCATCTCTTTCTCTGTACTGGTGGATCGAACCCACAGGAATTCTTCTCCCAGCACTTTTTATTTTGAAAAATGGTCTCAATACTGTGCTCTGTCTTTAAACCTGTGATCCGCCTCTCTCAGCCTCTAAAGTCTAGTATTACAGGCATGTTCCACCACAACCACAAACAGCTAAGAATTTGACCCTTAAGACTGTCTCAAGGAATAAAATATGGTTCTCCTGGGAAACAGATATAAAGTATAGTTTGCAAGTTTTAGACCTAAAGGTAACTGTGAATATCAAATGAGCTATGAACAACAGGTATGTATTGATTTGCTAAGGTTTTCTTATTTATCTGGTCTTACATGGAATTATTGGAAGGAGGAGTATTGGATGATCACTAGCATATGTTACAGTTAAAACAGTTCATACTTTATGTTGAAACTTCATGTTACAAATGCAAAACTTTGAATATTACAAAAATAAGTTGCCTTAAGGATAGATATGAAGGTAGGAAATGAGAAAAATGCTCACAAACTGAGAATTATATTTTGAATCAAGAATTTCAGTATAAGCTTGCTATACATCCCAGTGTTATTCAACTTACAATATTTTTCTAGTTGTTATGTTTAATTTTTCCACAGTTATTTTTATGATTGGCAAACTGAAGCTCACAGGAAGGACTGGCTTAATCTGAGGAGAAATCGGGCTTCTGACCATCATCTGTACTTTGTATAATTTTGTCAGTGGGATTGTCCAAGTGATTGTCTACTATATCATGAACTACTTTTGTCTACTTGCACCATAGAAACTTTAACATTAGCTGGGAATGATCACATCACTATGGTGACAAGGTACTATCTAAATACAGTCTCTAAAACTTACTTTGGTAAAACTTAAATTGCTGTGAGGAACTTATACCTTAAGCTAACTATTTATATTTCAAATGTTGGACTTTTTAATTGGCAAATTTCTACACTAACTTCAATTCATTTTGCATCATGATGTCACAGATGATACTCTTCTACTTCTTCATGTATCAGCTGAAAAAATGTTCCCAAAGTGAGAATTAGCACTTTCAATCAGATTCTGTGATATATCATAAACTCTCCAAGTATTATTCTCCTCCAAAGACTACTTTTCCATCTGCAGTAAAGTACCCTGAGGAGTCAGAGGTTTTTACAGAGCAGATCTTCATCACTCAGTGGCAATTCACTAAATATTAATCTGATTGAAGTGTTGCCATTTCACTCCTAATGAGCACCTGTCAGATTGAGAGCCAAGGTAGCAAAATGTAGCATAAGTACTGTGTTTTACTAGTGTTTTGCAGATATCTTAGAGTGATGTTCACTATTTAAAAGTTAGTATAGTCTAAGCATCACTAACCACCCTTCACCAGTAAATGACATGCTAACACCATGATCCCCCTAATGTGAAGCTGCATAAAATGTAATTCTTACATTATACATTATACAAGAGTTATGAATGAGGACTTCCAGCTGAAATCCACTCAGTACAACAAATTCTGTTTATAACCTGATTTTAAACTGGTCAAAGTATCACACTCTTGTAATTCTAGTACTTGGAAGACTGGGACAGAGACCAGAGACTGCAAGTTCAAGGCTAGAGTAATTAGTGGACTCTGTTTCATATATATATATATATATATATATATATATATATATATATTATATGAAATATATATGAAACAGAGTATATATAATATACCATTGGAGCATATCTTAGTGATAGAATACCCTTTGGTTTATACCCAGTATCATGTAAGTAAGTAATATAAGTAAGTAAGTAAATAAATAAGCAAATAAACAAAATAAAACCCTACTTGGGGAAAATCATTTAGAAAGGGCTTCCAAGAGATAAAAGATGAATGTTCCCTGATATTTATTTAGTGTATGACACACTTGTGAAATTCTGTAGAAGTTTACCCAGCCTTCCTACTAAAATATAAGGTAAATGGCATTTACCTTATTACCCTTTTTTTCAGCTAAGAAAACTCAGGATCTGAGGGCTTATATAAATTCTCAAAGTATACAAGAATTAGGGAGTGATGGAGGCTGGGTTTGAACTCAGGCAGGCCATTGCCAAAGCCTGTTCTTCTTAATCTCCCTTAACATTTCAAATATTAATATTTAGTGATTTTAGAATTATAAAAATCAGGAATGCTTTCTGATGGGGAATATGCAGGTAGGGGAAAATTGCTTTTGTATTAATATCAAAATGTAAAAAGTAGTTAGGGACTGGATGCTACAAGGCACTCTGGAAGCTTGTTATATACAGAGTTCCCTCATCAAAAGTGATTACCAAGTACACAAAAGAGTGTAACCCAGGGTCTTCATATTTTAAAGACAAGTTTACGTAATAAATAACGTCTAGCAGATAGGCTAAAATTCCCCAAGGATGCAGGAGGATGGTACAGGCCTTTGTCAAAGGGGACAGATAGCATGTGACCCCTAACTTTGTTAACCAAGTAACACATCTTGGTCTTAGGGGACAGATAGCATGTGGCCCCTGACTTGGTTAACCAAGTAACACATCTTGGTCTTAACAAAGATTTGCACTAGAGATGAGGGGTGTGCCCACACCTGCATCAGAGCAGGAAGAAGGCTTTTGGTCAAGCAGGATGGGATATAGTAAATCCTCATAATCATGTCAAAATACTTGTACTGGAGATAATAGGCTGACCCACACATATGCCTATCAAGTCAGGAAGACTATTAGATAAGCAAGATGGGATATAATGAATCTTTATAAAAACTGTTCTATATTCAAAACCTCAGTGTCTTATTTTTCAAGGCACTCCATTACATTGTCCCTCTGAAGTACTTGCTTTAATAATTATGCCCCTTATTTCTGCCTTTATAATAATAAAAATTCGCTTAAGCTTACAGAAGTATAGTTCTGGCTATTTTTTTCTAAATTAGCTAAGAACAGGAACCCACGGATAGCTCTCCATCTCACACCATTACAATTTTGACGCCCAATGGCAGGGCTCCATTACACTTTCCCTAATGATTTCTTGTGCGATTACTTCAAGAAAACTGAAATAAGCCGGGTGTGGTGGCACACTCTTGTAATCCTTGTGCTTGGAAGGTGGAAACAGGAGGATCACAGAGGTTTGAAGTCAGTTGTGCTGGCTTAAGAGACCCTGTTTCCAAATAAAAAAGTATAAAATAGGTGTGGGAGTGTAGCCCGAAGGTAAAAGGGTTCCGAGGAACCCCATTACCACCAAAAAACAAAAAAAAAAAATGAAAACTGAAAACTGGAATAGTTTTCTTAAGTATGTTGGTTATGTAGATCATGATATTAAAATAAAACAAAACAGAAAATACAATAATTTGCTGGGCGTGGTGGCGCATGCTTGTAATCCCTGAGCTTGGGAGGCTGAGACAGGAGGATCGCACAGGTTCGAAGCCAGCCTCAGCTACTTAGTGAGGTTTTCAGCAACTTAGTGAGACCCTGTTTCCAAATAAAATATAAAAAAGGTCTGGGACCATAGCCCAGATGTAGAAAACCTCTGGGTTCCACCCCCAGTACCACACACACAAAAAAAGAAAATACAGTAATTCCATACTGTCTCTCATTTGCCTACATTTTTGTTTGTTCATATTTGTTTTGTTTGTTTGTTTTTGATGGATTATTTACCTGTATTAAATTTCCCCAAGTTGGAAGGACATTTGTTGACATCCTTGTCACTTAACGTGGTATGGCTCTCTCAGCAAACAGGCATCTAAATATTTTGTTTGTTTACAAGCATAAACAAAAGAGCACCACACATGGTGCTATAGATTGGATGTTGTTTGTCCCCATCATTTCACAAGATGGATCCTGGTTCATCAATGTGGTGGTAGAATTATTTGGAAAGGTGGGATCTAGTGAAAGGTCATGAGGTCACTGATTGTAGAGGAATTAAGGAAGTTCTTCTGGATTCCACCCTTAGTTCTTGAGAGAGTGAGTTGTTACAAGTGGAAGTCTAACTTCTCCATCACTCTCTGGCTTCCTGACTCTACATGTGATCTCTATCTCCATCATGTCCATGACACTGTGATGCTATCTCTCTTTAGTCACTCACCACAGAACAAACCAGTGGGACTTCACTATGTTGGACTTTTCAGCCTTCAAAACTGTGAGCTAGCCAGCCAGGTGCAGTGGCATAACCCTTTTTTCCCAGTACTTGGGATACTGAGATTGCAAGTTTGAGGCCAGTTTTAGAAACACAATGGGACACTAATTAAAAACAAAAAATTTTGACTTTTAGTGTAGCTCAATAGTATAATACCCCTAGGTTCAATCTCCAGTACCACCCACCCTCCAAACAACAACAACAACAACAATGAAAACTTTGAGCTAAGTATACTATTTTTCAAAAATAGCCTTCCTGTCACTAGCACAAGGAAGTTTAGAAATAAACATTCAGCGTAATTATATAGTCAAGACTCAAAAGTTTTGTTGTTTGGAATAAGCAATAAAGCTTGGAACTTTAGATCATTTTCTGATCTAAGCAACCTTTCAGTTTCCAGTAAAGACTTCTGTTGGCCTAATCACCTGTGGAGAATCTGGATCCATCTTAGTAGCTCTGTTGTAGAAGCTCCACTGATGGAGACTCAGAGCAACAAATCCATCTTGGATGCTCCCATCAGCCAAGCTACTATCTACCATTTCACTGCTACTGGCGTTGTGCAACTGGTAGGAATGCTTCTAGGGAGAGCGGTAAGAGAATTTTATAGACTATTGCAAAAGCTTTTTATCTTATTTTCCTCCTCACCCCTTATGAATTCAGCTCTACTTGTGCCAACAATGCAGTATTTATTTTGTTTTACTATTCGGTCAACCCAAAACAAGAAAAATCTAAGCCAAATAGAAGTAAATCTAAGTCCTTGGATGCAAGTTACTTCACACTGAATTGAACAGAAAATATTTTCACTTTTACTTTTTTTATTCTAATGTAGCCAAATGTTCTTTAACTCAGATAACTTATTCTAAGCACTTTATTTTTATACTTTTATTTTATACATTTTATTTTTATACATTTTAATTAAACATTGTAGGTTCAAAGTCATAGGAAAAAACATGCATACAGGTGTTTCTGTGTTTTTTTCTTTTATTTTTGTGCTACTAGGGATAGCACCCAGGGGCATTCAACTTCAGTGCTACACAAGGGCCTCGCGATCATCTGGTCTCAGTCTCCCACTTGCTGTGATTACAAGCATGTGCTACCATGCCTGGCTTGTGTATTTTTTCAGGTACCACCTGGCTATCTACCCCTTCCCTACATAATAGTGAGAATGGTAGTGATACCTTCATATATGAGCATAGCGCATATCTATATTTATGCCTGCACAATTTACAATATACAAATTATGGAACCAACCTAGGTGTCTATCAACAGATACATGAATAATAAAAATTATACACAATATAATTTTACATGATAAAAAACAATAAAACTATGTCATTTGCAGGAAAATCAGTGAATTGGGATATATTATGATAAGTGACCTCAGCCAGAATCTGCATTTTATTTGAAAGGAAGGGAAAATTCAGGCTTTGAAGTTGAGGAAGTTGTCCAAGGTTACTTATTTATATTATACAAAAACATGCTTTGACAACTGACCTCCTGGGCTAGTTGACTTGCAATTATGGCACTGCTTCCATGATCCCATGCACTACACTGGAAACAGACAGGGACCAATCCCTTGGCTACTCTGACTCTGATGGTTTTATCATTTTTACAATGATAACCCTAAGGAAAAGGCAGCAGTACTGTTTTAAAATTATATTGAACAAAATAAATATAGTAGGTGCTCTCGAGAAGAGAAAATAAAAAGCAGTGAACTTCAATGAAAGCTTATTATCTAGAGAAATATATTTTCATCTAAGGAGAAAGCTCTCAGAACTCATCCTGAGACATATGAGGAGGATGGAGTTTAAGATTTACTTGGACAATTACCTTGGGTACTCAGTAAAGTCTGGTTAACTATCTTAAAAGCATATTATTTTTAGATAGGGTGGTAATTTTAATGCTTCATTAATTACATTTATCACCAAGAATATAATACCAACAATATATGTCATTATCGTAATCCTTCATTATTAAGGATGCAGATATAAGAGAAAGGTTATGAAGAAGATCACTCATTAAATATGTCCTTATCTCCCCCACCTCTTATCTTTCTCTCTATATATACATGGTCAATTAATATATATCTTCTTTATGCTCAACAATAATAATAGACAAGTTATTGATGTAAATGAATTTAGAGGCCATAGCTTTTGTGTTTATGTTTAAAATAGTTTGTTAATTCTAGTTATAGCAATAATCTATTTCTTATAGAATAAGGAAAATAAGTACATCTAATAAAATATGTAGGTGATTTGTGTGAATGTATATGTGTTTGTGCATATATAAATATATATCCTTTGTGGATATACACATAATATAATAGGCACATACGGATGTGCTGATATAAATATTTATTATTTACTATATAATTGATATGGATATAAATAATGCCTATAGAGAGGGAAGAAACAAAGGCTCAGTGACTCAGTGATTTTCTAAAATTATTTTTCAAAGCTGAGTTAAGAGAATGTTTTTATGCATATAGAAATATAAGTATACTGATATTTATTTAGTGTTATAATTATTCATCTAAGCTCAGTCAAAGAGCCTTTTGGAAAGGATCATACATTTCAAAATATTACAGTTACATGACCTTGAAATATGCCTCAGGCTTGAGATGTAGCTCAGTGGTAGTGTGTTTAGCTAGCTAGCATGTACAGGACCTTGGATTTGATCTCCAGTACCAACAAAAAAACTCAACAAAAATAAATTATATCTCAATATCATTAAAGAATCATGATTATACTGACCATGTTCTCTCTTTCTCTCTCTCTTTTTTTTTTTTCCGGGTCTGGGGATGGAACCCAGGGGCATTTGACCTGTAAGCTACACTTCCTGCCTATTTTTTTAAATCTTTATTTTTGAAACAAGGTCTCATTAAGTTGCAGAGGGCCTCACTAGGTAGCTAAGGCTGTCTGCGAACCATACTCCTCCTTTCCAAATGCTGGGATTACAAGTGTGACCATCTCCTCTTTAAGCACAATAAAATTAAATGAAAAATAAACAACAGAAGGAAATTTGTGGAATTCACAAGTACTTATAAATTAAACAGTGCACTTCTAAGTAACAAATGAGTCAAAGAGAAATCCTGAGAAGATGGAGGCATGTCTTGAGATTTGTGAGGATAAAAAAAAAAAAAAGCCAAAACTTCTGGGATGAAATATTAAAGAAGTTCAAAAGGACATTAACAGATTTGAGTTCTCATTTTTTAAAAGTCTCAAATTAATAGCCTAACCTAAACTAGATAAGGACAAAAATAAACAAAATGAACAGAAAGATAAAGATAATGAAAAATTGGAGCAGAAATTAATAAAAAGATATATAATAAGAATATAATAGGAAATATATAAGAATATATAGTATAATATGTAAGAAGAATATCATAATAGGGAAAATTAATGAACTAAAAGGTTGATTCTCTTAAAGGCTCAACAAAATGAAGATTTAGTTGTACAACTAAAACAGTAGCAAAGAAAACTCAAATTACCTACATTAGAAATAAAAAAGGGCCATAACTACCACTATTAGAAAAATAATGAAGGTTTTGAGGAAACACCATGAACAACTATATTTCATAAAATTAAAATTCTGATATAAAGGACAGATGTACAGAAAAACACAAATAACCAGACTGACCAAAAATAAATAAATAAATAAGATTTGACCTATAATGGCTATGGAATTGAATTAAAGTTTATTCATAGAGAAAATTCCCAAATGATGTCTGGTGAATTTCACCATATATTGAAAGAAAAATTAATAATGAGTCTTATTTATAAATATTTCCTCAATTCATACAAAACTCTTCAAATAATACAAGGGGAGACAGCATTTTTTATTTCATTTTTTTCTGGTCAGTATTACCCTAATACCAAAACCAGGAAAAGATATTCCAGGAAAACAATAGACCTAACTTTTTTTTATGAATACAGACAATTCTTTAACAAAATACTAGCAAATCATCCCAGTAAAATATAAAAAGATTTGCACCTACACGTTTTAGTAAATGCCTAGATAAGAAAATTTAAGAAAAAAGACTAGTGATTACTTAGGGCTGGTACAGAGTGAGGAATTACTGCTAATTGGTATAAAAATGTCTTACAAAAAGTTATGCTACATGCACAACCATGAAAATTTGAACTAGTGCACAATTCAGTGAAATATTAAAACCTTTGAAGAGTGTATTTTATATGTAAATTATGTCTATTAAAGATTTTATAACTATTATAGCTCTAAGCAGGTAATGTCTCTTGTTGCATTGTCATTCTTCAATGAACAATATTAAAAAATAAGATCCATGAGGTTTTATAGACTGGCTATCTTTTAAGTATGTACTCTCCTGATTTTTCTGTTTTCTTTGGATAATATTTTCCTAATGCTTTAGCAATATTATTATGAAGCAACCACTTGAAAAAAGTTAATTTATTGAGAACTGTGAGTCTTTGTCACCAAAAGCAAGATATAAACTACCTACCGATAAGAGAGGTATAATGCTCAAGAACAACTATTTTAGATAAAATTTAATGTTATCCTTTTGTCCTTGCTACCATCACTCTTTTGTGGTCTACTATCTTAATGTAAGAGTGCTATAGAATAGGTTTAATTATAGTTAGTGAATATTAGAAAATATATTCCCTTTTGTTCAAGCTTTTTTTTAGCATTTAAAGTGAGATTTATGACATCTTGATTATTTTCATTATTTTCTGTTTTTTTTAAATGTGTATGTATGTGTATAGTAGTGGGGATTGAACCCAGAAAAAAAATCTAACTCCAAAAAAAACAAATTGGTTTAAAACAGGGGTCTTGAGGTCTCTGGTCTAATTTCCAAATCTTTGATACGTTTTGTATTGACTCTTGTGTAGGTTAAGAAAGTGGGGTACATTTCCATTTTTCTGTCTAGTTTTGCCAACACCATTTGTTGAACAGGGTATCTTTTTTCCAGTGTTTTTTTTTTTTTTTTTTCAGTCCCTCTGTCAAAAATCTACTGGTGTGTGCGGATTTGTTTCTGAATTTTCTATTCTGTTCCTTTAGTCTATGTATCTGTTTTTGTGCCAGTACCATGCTGCTTTTATTACTATGGCTTTGTAGTATAGTTTGAAGTCAGGTACTGTAATTGCTCCTGAATGTTTTTTGTTGCTGAGAACTACTTTGGCTATTCTGTTTCTCTTTGTTTGTTTGTTTGTTTTTTTTGTTTTTCTGCTGTTATTCTTGTTGTTCCAAATAAATGTAAGGACTGATTTTCATATCTGTGAGAAAAGACCTTGGTAATTTAATGGGAATTGCATTGAACCTTTAGGTCACTTTTAGAAGTATGGCCATGTTGATGATGTTCATTTGCCTATCTGTGAACATAGAAGATCTTTCCATATACTAAGTTTTTCTTTAAGTTCCTTTTTTAATACATTATAAACTTTTTGTAGTGGTCTTTTACCTACTTGGTTAAGTTTATTTCAAAGTATATTATGTTTTGTGGGATATCAGTGGTAGTGTTTTCTGTATTTCTTTTCTTTTTTGGAATTTCTTTTATAGGTGCATTGTAGTCATATATCTTAATGGGATAAAAGACTTGGGGAGACATACATGCACACATCCCCCGATTAGCCCATAGCGGATCCCCATCCTATTCCCTCTCCATCTCTTCTACCCATGCTTGGCTTAGTGATTGACTTTGGTATGTTTGTTTAATTATATCATGTGCTTTAGAGAGTTTCCCTCTCCCTCCCCATCCCTTCAGTTAGGTCGCCTTATTTGCTCCTCTGTAGGATCTCCTTCATCTAGAGGTCCTTCTGTTTTGATTTTGAAATTGGATGCTCTCCCTAATATGCTGAAGCTAGGGAGAAAACGGGTTATAGTTGGAACTCTAGATGATGAAGAAGAAACTATATATGACAAATAAGGTAATCTAACTGAGCAGGATAGAAGGGGGGAACTTTTTATTCACAGACATATCAAAATCAATCGCGAAGTCTGACATAAGAAGGAGAAAGTGGGGAGGCAAAGGGCTGCAAATTGGTTAAGGGATCCTGGAGTGGGAGTGGTGGCGCACACTTGTAATTTCAGCTTTCAGGAAGCTGAGAACGGAGAATAGCAGTTCCCAGACAGCCTCGGCTATTTAAGCGAGGTCCTTCACAATTAAGTGAGAGCCTGTTTCAAAAAAAATAAAGACTAAGAAATAGGGCTGGGGTATAGCTCAGAGGTACAGTGACCCTTGGTTTCATTCCCAGTACTGAAAAAAAAAAAGAAAGAAAAGAAAAGAAATTGGGTAAAGGTTAGTTGGGTGATGTGTGCATGTATGCCTCTACTATGTTGTACTCCATTAAGATGTATAATTACAATGCACCAATATAAAATTAAAAAAGAAAATAGATATGTGGTTATCAGAAGCCTGTAAAATAGGGTATGGGAGATGAGGAAGGACAAATGTTGCTCAAAAGGAACAAAATCTCGGTTTGAGCAATTAGTTTCAGAGATTTATTGCACTACATAGTGATCATAGTTACAGATATTTCATTGTATATTTCAAAATTGTAATTGTTAATGTTCTCACCCCAAAAAAGGTGATGGATATGTTAATTAGCTTGATTGAATTCTCTCTACAACATACACATAGATCAAAATAAGATTATATTTCATATATAAAATTCAGATTATATTTCAAAATTCAGATTATATTTCATAACTAGACACAATTATTATTTTGCCAAATAAAAATTAAGTAAACAAAAACATAAATAAAACAGGGTATCTCTAGGTTGCTGAGTCTCACCACATTGCAGAGATTGTCCTTCAACCTGGATCCTCTTGATTCAGCCTCCCTCAAGTACTAGAATTATAGGCATGTGCCATCACACCCATATCATCTTGAAAACTTTGAGAAAAAATATCTGCCTATCTTCCTAATTTACTTTCTTTACCTCATGAGACTAAAAACATGATTAATCTGAAAGGCAAAAATGGGAGAAGGATTTTGTGCCATTAATCACTTAGCTTCTTCTTGATGCTTACCAACCCTGACAGTCTACTTATTTATTGTGATTTTTATTCAATGAAGCAAATATATCTAGGTCAAGACTCAGTTTGTCTGAATGTTCATTAGTAATTAGTAACAATGCTGATCTTTGACTTTTGTTTTAATTTTAATTAATTAATTAATTGTTTGGTGGTACTGGGGATGAAACCCAGGAGCTTTCTACCTCCGGGCTATATTCCCAGACCTATTTTATATTTTTATCTGGAAACAGGGTCTAAGTAGCTGAGGCTGGCTTTGAACCTCTGTGATCCTCCTGTCTCAGCCTCCCAAGCACAGGGATTACAAGCGTGCGCCACCATGCCTGACTTGTTTTAATTTTTAAATGCTTCCAAAATTAGAGTGGTAAGAAACTCATTGGTTAGAATCCTCTTTATTGAAAGTACCACGCAAAAAGTAGCTCAAAGCTTTGAGTTTCTGGTACAGGGAAAGGTCATCTGTCCTGTGTCACAGCAAAAACAAGCATACAAACAAATAAATAATGTGGATGTAGAGGCACACACCTGTAATACAGTGCTTGGGAGGCTGAGACAGGAAGATCATAGGTTTCAGGACAACCTCAGCAAGTAGTGACACTCTCATCACCCTAGCAAGACCATATTTTAACAATAAAATAGGAAATAATCCTATAAGTATAGCTTAGAAGTAGAATGTCCGGGGGCTCAATCTCTAGTACCACAAAACGCATGAATGAATAACGAAATAAATAAATTTTAAAAGTTCATCTATAAATTAAAGAAGAAAGATACAAAAAAGCACAACTGGCTCAAACACTTGTCCACACTTGCAAAAACAGGAAGATTTTTTTGATATCAGGTGACAAATTCATGCCCAGAATATAACTAACCTGGATGATAAGGAAAATATAATGCTCCTGAATCTCAGATCCCAGAACAGAACAGTACAGAGTATCATTTGAACAGCACAATTGCTGTTTTTGCATGAAACGAGTTACGAGTTCCAGATGGAAGCAGGCCGACTCGCTGCTTCTGTGTCCAGTCTCACTCCTAGCCATCCCTGCTCTCTGAGGATAGCATCCATCTGTCCAGAATTGTTTAACTACAGTTCTGCCTGGAGGTAGGAAGCTGGGCAACATATCCAGCCTTATGTAACATTCCCAAAGTAGACTTCTACCCTATTTATTTCAGTTTTAGCTCTGATATTCCCCAAGAGCAGAAGAAAAGAAAAACTAAAATGGGGAGTGGCCAGGTTCCTGTTTTCTGTGTACTTAATATTCCATGTTCAAATTGTTCATCTGTGCTTGTTCTGTTTCACAAGAATCTTAATTTCATTTTACATTCCCATGAAAAAGAGAAAACAGGTCGACTCTCTCACTTCTCCGCAGACACATTCTCTATTTGCAGATGCTTTTCCCTCTAGAATTCATGAAAACCATGGGTGAGTTTCTCCTTTAATGACTCTTTGCTACCCTTTCTGTTGATGACATTGATACTCTTACTTCAGACCTGTAATTGAAAAAGAATAGTGTAAAACTATTCTTGGCATATATATTTTTTCTCTATGCAGACCGATTCATTTTACCTGCAAAATTCAAACTGCCTAGATATGAATATTAATGGTCATATTAGTATGGAAACCAAGTGACATTAAGATTGATATCTGGTAAATGCTCCAACTAAATGTGTAGAATTATCTCTTTCATGATTTCATGTCCTTAATACCTAACCTGATGCTTTGAGTCTCATAGCTTTTACTTTTATTCTATGGAAATGTGCTTTCTTCTCACTGAGAAGTTATTTAGGAAAAAAATCTACTTGATGGCAGAATTGTCTACAACTACATTAACTAGGCTCCATATTCTCTATAAATCAGTATATAAATCATTCCCAGAAATGTGAGAAAAACCAATAAGAGTAAAGAGAACTCTCCAGATGAACAGACTTAATTAACCTTAAAATAAATTTATTTAAAATCAATATTATCTGTAGGTATAGTACACAGAAACTGAAGAGTCATATGTTTTCTTTCATATGTGGAAGTTAGAGAATAACTGGAATATAAGAAGGGCTTTAGATCAAAGAGAAGAAACTCCAGTGAAGCAATGAAGAGCATGTAGGAGAGGAGGATTGGAGGAGGAAGGAGAATTAATGAATGAAACATCTCCCCTGACATTATTTACATATGTGAGCTACCAATCTAATATTAATATCATATATAGGGAAAGGAGGGAGTGAGGAGGGAGCTAGAGGAAAGTTCACCAAGCGGTGTGTGCATGTATGACACTATCACTATGAAATACATTATAATGTGAGAATACAGTGCACCAAAAAAGTATAAAAAGGCAAAATAAAAATAGACAATTAAAATAAAGAGATACTTTACAAAAGAAGAAATATAAATGACCACTGAATGAATTTTAGAAATGTACACCATCATTAGGAGTCAGGGAGATACAAATAAAAAAAAGTACACTGAAATTCTATCTAAATCCAATTAGGATGACAATCATCAAGAAGTCATACAACTTGAGGAATGTATAAATCTTTCTGATGGTTCCAAATAACAATGGTTGCATATTTCACTCTCATATCTATAAAGGGTTTCTTTTGCTTATATTGAATTTATTTAGTATAATGATTTAAATAGCAGAATCTACCAAAAATCTAATGGTTTACTTTCAGTTTGCAAGATAAAGAGTCTACCAATTACTAAAAAGAAATAGGATTTTACTAGAAAAATAAGAAAGAAGTCAAACAACAATAAATGGCAGCAAGAATGTGGAGAAATAGTACTCTTATACACTGTAGGTAGGATTGAAAATTAATGAAACTGCTGTGGAGACCAGTGTGGAGATTCCTCAGAAAATTTGGTATAGATCTATCATATGTCCAGCTATACTATTTCTAGTTATATTGACAAAGGAACTGAAATTGGAATATTATAATAATACATACACATCCATGTTTATTGCAGTACAACTCATAATAACCAAATTATGGAACCAATCTAGGTATCCATGGACAGATGCATGGAATACAAAATAAATACATAGTGGGATTCTACTCAGCAATAAAAACAAAAATTATGACTTTGAAGGAAAATGGATGGACCTGTAGAATATTGTGTTAAATGAGATTAGCCAGTCACAAGAAGTGAAGGGTCAAATTATCTTTCATATGCAGAATTAGGATATGAGATAGACTTTGGATAATGGGGGAGAAACCCCAGTGATATGATGGAGAGGATGTAGGAGAGGATAGTGATAGAGGAGAATTAATGGAGGAAAATCTTTCATCGACAATATGCACATATATGGTATTGCCAATGGCAATCCCAATATCAGGTATGGGGAAGTGGAGGGATCAGGAAGGGAGCCCGGGGAAGCTCACTAAGTTCTGTGTACATGTATGTCATTAGCACTATGAACTGCATTATGGTATGAGACTACAATATACCAATAGAAGTATATAAAAATAAAATAGGGCTAGGGGTGTAACTCAAAGATAGAAAGTTTCCAGGTCCAATCTCCAGTATCAATTAATAAATGAATAAATAATAAAAATATTAGTAATTTGAAGTGAATATACTCTCTCATGTTTTTGGTGTGTATATATACCCTATGACAGTACCTCTTCCTGAGAGTGGTTATAGTTAATCGGTAAATTCTTTAGAAATTTAAAGACAAGAAAATTTAAAGATAAGAAAATTTAAAGATAAGAAAAAGGCTTAAGGAAGCAGATACAGAGATTAAGATGTACCCACACACATGCAAGTAGGCAAAATTTTAAATGTATTATACTCATCATAGTAATTGCCTTGAGAGCTGGAAAAACTAGTCATTGAATATTTTTAGTGACCTATTCCCCTCCAAATGTATATACATAATCAATAACTCCTATTTCATAAGTGTTCTCTTATTCTGTGTTTCAGTACTAACTTCCTGTTACTATTGAATCTACATTCAAAGTATGATGAATACAGTCCAATTACATCCAATTTGAGAGCCATATGCAATTTATTTTATAAATCTATCGCTTTCATTGTCGCTCATTTGCAGAGTCATTGTGCTCCTCATCTGCAGGAGCCAGTGATTGTCAGCACTCAGGAATCTGTCAGTTGGCTTAAGGGTGCCCATCTCAATCAGAGGGGGAAAAAAATGACAAAAGGAAGCATTATGCCTCATTAAATGATATTACAGGCATTGCCGTGTGCTAATCTGTAATTGAAAATAATTTCAAAATCACACAAAGAATGGCCTCCTGTGAATTTTCTAACACCTTCAAATTCAGGCTCACATTTAATGATTACTTTATACAGCCAACCCATCCAGCCAAGAGAGCCGCATTTCTCCATTATTCGAGCTGGAGCGGATATATATTAGAGCCAAAACAGGACTATCAGGGGAAAAAAAAAAAAAAAAACTCAGGAAGCTCTATTTGGGAGTCTGAATTTGAGGAGAATGTTTTGCTGTTGTAGAATGATGTCCACCACATAAAGCCTTCACAACCAGGGGTCCCTTTGTTGGTGCTATGGGGCTAGAACTGCCACCTGTGTGTGCTCACTACCCTCTCACCATTCTGAGTTGTTTTTGCCCCCTGAGAGTTGAATCAAAGCCATGACTCAGCGCGAAGTTTGCATTGTGCCTGCAGAGGCGCTTGAGGATTGGAGGTAGACAAAAGACTTTCGCTATCTCTGGCTGACAATCAAGTCCCTTTCAGCAACAATGCACTTTCATGGGAGGGAAAAGCTAAAATAGGAAAGTGGCAAGACAATTGTAGCAGTCATTTGAATAGTTGTAATTTGGGGGATGGTTTATTCTTCCTCAAAACACTCGGCCCTAATTTTCCTCCTGGAAGTGGTGAGTGGCAGGACAGTAACCAACTCCAGCCACCTGAATTGATTTCTTTCTCCATCTTGTACTGTTTGAGCAAATATCATACATCAGACACTATAATACATATGAGCAATGAATGGTTTCTCTACTATAACAACTAACATCTGACAGGAAGGGAGAAAATAAAGATTGGGCCAAGAAAATGAGTATTTTTTTTAAATGAAATTCTGCTCCTAATACAGAAAAAAATTAAAAGAAACAACAATAACACTAGCTAACACATTAGGATCATGGATGGCAGAAATGGAGGAAGTGGAGAGAGAACTTTGGTGAAATTTATTGAGTAGTAACTAGAGGAAGAAGATCTGTATCCATGGCGACAGCATTCTGGATGCTATAGAGAGATCTTGTTCTATTACTATACTTTATGTATCAACTAAAATCTAAAGAAAGTACACCTTCTTCAGTTCACAGTCACACCACATGGTAAATATATTATCAGCAAGCTTCTATAAGCAACAGCTAGTTGCTTACACTAAAATCACTTCACTTTTGAAGGATGTGATGAAATAGAATGTGCAGACTTTCCTAATCACAAACATGCACTAAAAAGTGCATGAGCCAAGCATGATGACCCATGCTTCTAATCCTAATACTTGGGAGGGAGGCTGAGACAGGAAGATTTCATATTTGAGACTAGTCTTAGCAACTTAGTGAAGTTCTCAGCAACCTAGTGAGAATCTGTTTCTAAATAAAAAATAAAAAGTGCTGGAGTTGGGGTTGTAGTTAAGAGGTAAAATACCCCTTGATTCAATCTCTATTTTTTTTAAAAAAAGATGCTTCATAATGGCAGGATTCTCCTTCTCCTTCTACTTCTCCTTCTTTCCTCCTCCTCCTCCTCCTCCTCCTCCTCTTCCTCCTCCTCCTCCTCCTCCTCCTTCTCCTCTTCTTCCTCCTCCTCTTCCTCCTCCTCCTCCTCCTCCTCCTCCTCCTCCTCCTCCTCCTCCTCCTCCTCCTCCTCCTCCTTCTTCTTCTTCTTCTTCTTCTTCTTCTTCTTCTTCTTCTTCTTCTCTCTTCTTGACCTCCACAGAACCTAAAACATTCTGAGGCATCTATTATTAGGGGCTTGAAGGTGATAGTTATTGACTGAGTGGGTGTCTGAAGGAATGAATGAATAAATAAATAAATACAGGTGGTGCTGCTACAAAAACAATTACAGGGAGGCATCAAATGAATTTCCTCAAAATATGAAAAAAGTATGGTAAAATAACTGGTTCCAGTTCCATTCAACTAGCCATAAACCCAAGTGTTATTTCTCTACTTAAAACATTTAAAAGAGCACAGTTTTTCAAAACTTTATTTTCTATAAATAAATGCCCAAGACTAATGTTTAAAACAATGGTCATATATTTAGATAAGTTAAAAAATAAAATAATTGGTGATGAGAAATATTTTGAAACTCCTTGGGGTTAACCAGTCTGTTCAAAATTACATTATGTTGGATATGTCAATCTCAATATGGGAGGCAAAGGAATGTTCACCAAGTGCTGTGTGCATATATGTCTCCATCATTATGAAATTCAGCATGATGTATGATTATATCACCAAAAACAAAAATGTTACATAACTGGTGGCAATGTTATAAAGTGAAATCTGAACCCTTGAATACCTAGGCTTTAGTTTAGTTTAGTTTAATTTACTTTTGCGATACTTGGTATTGAACCTCAGGGGCAATCTACCTCTAAGATACAACCCTGGCCCTATATAATATAAATAATTTATTATTTATTAATTTATTTATTTATTTTCAAACAAGGTTTTACTAAGTTGCTGAGGCTGGTCTTGTACCTTAGATCATCCTGTCTCACCTTTTCACATGTTGTCATTACAGACATGTGTTATCATCTTTAGCTGAATGCCTGAGTGTTGGTGGACTACTGTGGAAACGGCATGGATTTTAAACTCAGAAAAGTCTGGGATTGAATGAAGACTCTACCATACATACAGGCTAAATTACCTTGGGTGAGATATGTCACTTCCCAGAGTCTTGGTTTCTTTGTTTGCAAAGTGGAAATTATAAATGAAACAATTTAAAGAAATGAAGTCTTCTTTACATTGCATTCTGTTGATGATACTGGCCTATCAGTTTTAATTATTACATATTAATAATTAATGGGGGAATGAAACAGACATTTTCATAATAGTTTAATTTTTTTAATTTTTTATTGGTGCATTTTAGTCATTCATCTTTATGAAGTACAAGATGGTAGAGGCATACATGCACACATCACTCATTTAGCCCTTCCCCATTTCTCACCTCCCTCCCCGCTTCCTTCTCATGTTTGGCTTAATGATTGACTTTGATATGTTTGTTTAGATGCCATCACATAAAAGACCTATGGAAAATAAGGACAAAGTGAGGTTAAGACCACTTTTTTTCCTCTGTCTTTCTTATTTAGGGGTAACTAGAAGCATAGATTTGCTTCTGTATTTTGAGAACAACACATAGTCCAGATGCCAAGTTAAAAGTGTAGATTATAGAACCTTCATTCTTCTCTTTTTAACATCTTATTTACTTTGACAAATAAAGTAGGGTGTGGAGGCATACTACTGTAATACTAGTACTAGGGAGGCTGAAACAGAGGCTGAGTCTGAGGCCAGCTTCGAGAATTTAGTGAGACCCTGTTTCAAAACAGAAAAATAAAGTAGGGCTTGGAGTATAACACAGAAGTAGAATGCCACTGAGTATAATGTCCAGAATCAAAAATAAAGAAACAAAAACAAAGAAATTGACAAGCATAATGCTATTGCTTATAGAGGGTATGTAGAATATAAATACTAATATAAAGCTCTGATAAAGATTAACATAAAGATTCAAAAATTAAATTCTAATAATGGGCCAATTTCCACACCATTTCCTCTTCCCTCTCTCCTTCTCATGTTTGGCTTAGTGATTGACTTTGATATGTTTGTAAATATGCATCATCTACATTAGATCTTTGTTTCTATCATGTTTCTATCAAGAATCCTTTTAGGTTCTTTCCAAAACTGGCTTTGGAATTTAAAAAAAAATGGACAGAAGACCTAAAAGCCTCACATTATCTTTATCTAAAATAATCTTAAAATAAATTTAAGAGTTCATACTGTAGTCACAATGCAAGTTATTATTTATTATTTACTTGGTTTATTTGGTTCTCTCATTCATCACTAATGATCAAGTAACTGTGATCAAAGGGGTAGGAGAAGCTGATCAGCTCCTGGAGCTGAGATGGGGTACATCTTCCAAGCGGTCTGGTTTACAACAGGAGAAGCACATTCTTTAAGTGTGCATGCTTATTGTTGGGGAGAGACAGGTGGTGGTGGTGGTGGTGGTGTTTGTGTATGTGTGTATACGTGTGTGTGTGCTTATAGCAGAGAAGACATGTGTGGTAGCAGGACACTGTGATTCCACATGTATATGAGGAAGGCACTTGACAACTGTGTACTTGTAGATGTTGAGTTCAATTTAAATTACTGGCAAAAAGAGAAGGTGCAAAAGTGGCTTTCTCAAAAGTGGTAGGTAAGACGAAGTTACAAGAAACTGAGCCCTGAGTAGAGATTTTAAGAATGAGTAGGAAGTCACACCACCATTTTGAACAAAGGGAGAGAAGTCTGACCTTTCCTTTTAATAACAGGTTGCATAAATCCCCAACATATGGTCTAAAGAATCTTAGCCTGTCAAAACCTTCAATGAGCAGAGGCATACTTGATCAAATGCATTAGAACCATTGCATTCTAAATCTTCTTTTGGAAATTTTTATTTGAAATGAGCCTATTAAAGGCTTTAAAAATCTCATGGTAAAGAAATGGTCTTAATCCACCATTCGTAAATGCATTTAACCATATAATATATTTGAGGAGTAACTCTAACACTCTATAGAAGGAATGTTTTAGACCTTCTATTGAGCAATGCAACCCATATCTTAAAAATTAAAAAGAAAGTATTTTAAAAGAATTTTTATAGTAAACAAAAAGCAGACAGCAAGTAATTATTAAGTGCTTACTGTGTTGCAGATGATATGAAAGATATACTACCACTGTTTGTTTTCTCAATAATTTTGTATATGATTATTATTGCCTTACATTTGACAAAGATATCAGTGAGTTTAAATAAGATAATACAATAAGAACATGTTATATAATATGATTAGAATTCAAATCTGTCTTTTTGTGATGAGATATTATCTGTTTTTTCACTATAGAGTACCAAGTTATTGTTAAGAGAAGATATAAGGTCAAAGTGAGGATCTTTTAATGATGCCTTCATCAAGAGCGTCCATGTAATTTATATTTTATATAATAGCCCTTAATTCTTCTTCCCTTCTCCCCTAAACAAATTTGGTTCATTTAAGTTTAAATCACAATACTTTCAATACTTTCATGGGCCTGGAAGTGTCATGTTTAATTTACCAAATGAATATATGGTCATTTATATTTTCATAAACTGTGCTTTTGTCTGATGAGGCATGAATGTTTGAGCTTATTCATATAAGCTTCAATTTTCATAAAAGGAAAAAAGATGCAGCCACAATGCCATTACTGAGAAGAAAACATCTGCATATCTTACAGATAGGGACTATCAGAGTCCAAAGACCTCTCAGCTTTAGTATTGCTACTGGATATAAACTGTGATATAACCATAGCAAGGATGAGCTCGTAATGGAGGGTGGAAATAAGGCACTTGTACAAGATGTGAGAACTCTCAGAGAAAGAAGCAAAGCTTCCTTCTTTACTTCCTTTGTTTTAAAATCTCTTCCTTCTCTCTTTAGCATTTTTGCGATGTTCCTTTGGGGACTGAATTCTTCTGTTTTCATCATTCTTAGTCTGAACTGAACTGAACTGGACCTTGTTCTGAACTGCTAGAGAGGACCTCTGCCCCCAGAGGATTTTTTGCATATGCTGGTAACCTGGACCCTAGGTTTTATTGGTAATAAAACTGAGAAGAGGAAAAACTTTGACCCTGCATATCAATGCTACTTTGTCTACTGGATTTCTTTTTTGTTTGTTTCTTTTTTTCTTTATGTGGTACCGGGGTTCCTGGAAGCCCTTTTACCTCTGGGCTACACTCCCAGACCTATGTTTTTATATTTTTATTTGGAAACAAGGTCTCTTAAGCCAGCACAGCTGGCTTTGAACCTGCGCGATCCTCCTGTCTCTGCCTCCCAAACGCGGGGATTACAAGCATGCGCCACCACACCTGGCAGTCTACTGGATTTCTGTCTTTATTTAAGTAAAGATTAAAATATTTTAAAATTCTGCAGAGGAAAAGAATCAATTTTTAAAATTTTATTTTAATTTCTTTATTGGTGCATTATAGTCATACATCTTAATGGGGTACAAGATGGTAGAAACATACATGCACACATCATTCATTTAGCCTTTCCCCATTTCCTAAAACATTCCCTCTCCCCCTTTCTCATGTTTGGTTTGGTGATTGACTTTGATATGTTTGTGAATGTACATTGGAATTAATGTTGCAGGCTAAAGTCCAAAGGCTAAAGCCTGGAGATAGAAATTCTTCTTCCTATGGGAGAATTTGATATTTTCTCTTAAGGCCCTCATTTGAGTGGAAGAAGGTTGATAATCTGCTTTACTCAAGCATATTAATTTATATGATGAATTTACCTAAAAAATGCTTTTCCAAAAGTAGCTAGACTGGCTTTTCACCAAATAATGGAAACCATAGCCTTGGCAGGTAGACACATGAAATTAACTATCATAGGAACCAGTAGCTGATGTGTGTGTGTGTGTGTGTGTGTGTGTGTGGTGTGCTGCAATTATCAGTTATATCTATATAGGCATAGGTGTACTTGATATTTAATAATTTAAAATAGATTGTGACATTATTACTCAATTACAAAATCAGACATCAAACTAAGTATTTTTTTTTTAATGGAACATCATTCATACAAAGAGCAGACAGTGGCCCCAAACTATCCCCTGGCATCTGTGCCCATAGCCTACTGGCACAGAAGAGAATCACACAATCAGAGAAGATAAAAAGGAAGTTGTAGCCAACTCTGACGACATATGGCTTGTAATCCCAGTACTTGGGAGGCTGAAACAGAAGAATCACAGGAGAACAACCTCAGCAACCTACCAAGATCTTTGTTAAAAACTAAAACTAAAAGTAGGAAATAGGTTGGGGTTGCATCTCAGATGTATAATGCCCCTGGTTTAAATCCCCAGTACTACAAAATAGAAAGTTCTAAAAGTTTTTTTTCTGTTGTACACTCATTCAATCTGTAACATGAGAAAGAAAATACAATGTCAGGGAGTCAATCCCACAAAGCAGTGAAATATAAGAGAATATCTTACTTACATGCTTTGAGATAAAGAGAGGCCATGAATATTATAGTTTATTTAAACTCCTCTTCTTTTAGACAAAGATCTTACAAAATGTTTCCTAATTTATTCTGTCCTGGGTTCAACTCAATTAATATGCATCAGAGAAGCTCAGCAAGCTTTGCCATCATGCAACACATAGAACAAAAAAAATGGATTGATGCTTTTTCATCTTTATCCTTTCAAATTCCAGCAATAACTCAGTTCAGCTCAATTTCTAAGACCAAAGCAGTCTGATTTATGCAAGTCAAAAACAGGCCATTCTGCTCACATATTAATTTTTTCAGCTTGTTCCAATAATTTTCTGTGAAAGGAGGAATTTGAGTAAGGTTTTAAGAGTCCTTTTAAGCTTTTATTTTAGAATTGGTAGTTATCATAACTACAAACCACAACCTCCAAACCACACCCTCCACCCTCTTTTATTTTGAAAGAGGACCTTCCTAAATTGCTGAGGGACTTTCCAAATTACTGAGGCTGACCTGTATTCTTCCAGTCTCCATCAACCAAAAACTGAGATTCTAGGCACCACCAAGCCCAGTTTATATTTTTAGATGAAAAAGGAGTCTACTCTCTTTCTTCTTGAAGATGATATTACTGAATTTGCGACCCTCCAATATGCAGGAATAGGTAGAAACTTCTTCAATAAGATCCCCAAAAGCTCAAGAAATTAATACAAGAATTAACAAATGGGATAGCCTTAAATTAAAAAAGCTTCTGTGCAAGAAAGAAAGCCAAAAAGAACCTATAGAGAGAACCTACAGAATGTGAGATCTTCACCATCTATTAACCGGACAAAGGTCTAATATATAGAGTATGCAAAATATTTAAACAGTTTAACATAAAAAAATCGAATTAAAGCTGAATGTGGTGGCATGTGCTTGTAATGTCTGCATTTGAGAGGTTGAGACAGGAAGATTTCAGTTTGAGGACAGCCTCGGCTACTTAATGAGGCCCTTTGCAACTCAGTGAGACCCTATTTCAAAAATAAAGAATAAAAAAAAGGGCTGGAAGTGTAGATCAGAGGTAGAATGCCCCTGGGCTCCATCCCCAGAACCACACGCGCGCGCGCGCGCGCGTGCGCGCACACACACACACACACACACACACACACACACACACATCCAATCTAATAAAAGAGGAGGCAACAGAACTGAATGAAGTCTTTTCAAAGAAGTACAAATGGATAAGAAATTAATGAAGAAATACTCAACATTGTTAGGAATCAGAAAAAAATGAAAATTAAAACTATACTGAAGCCGGGCGTGGTGGCACACGCTTGTAATCCCTGTGCTTGGGAGGCAGAGACAGGAGGATCGCACTTGTTCCAAGCCAACCATACTGGCTTAAGAGACCCTGTTTCCAAATAAAAATATAAAAATAAGTCTGGGAGTGTAGCCCGGAGGTAGAAGGGCCTCCAGGAACCCCAGTACCACCAATAAATAAATAAATAAATAAATAAATAAATAAATAAATAAATAAAACTATACTGAAGCCAGGTGTGGTGGAACACGCTTGTAATTCCAGCACTTGGGAGGCTAAGACAGGAGGATCACGCAGTATCAAAGACAGTCTCAGCAACTTTCATGAGACCCTGTTTCTAAACAAAATATGAAATCGGTCTGGGAGTATACCCCAGAGGTAGAAAAGTCCCTGGGTTCCACCCTCAGTACCACAAAATAAAAAAAAAAAAAATAAAAATAAAAATATACTGAAATTTTATGTAACTCCAGTTAGGATGGAAATCATCAAGAACAAAATTAATAATAAAGACCGATGAGAATGTGAGGAAATAGAAACCCTATTACATTTTTGGTGGGACTACAAGATAGTAGGCTCTCAGTGAATATCACCACGGTTGATTCTCAGAAGAGTAGGAATATAACTACCATATGACCCAGCAGTAGCACTTCTGGGCATCTTCCTTAAGAAAATGAAATCAAAATACTATAATAATACTTGCATATCTATGTTCATAGCAGCATAATTTGCAATAGTAAAATTATAACAGCCTAGATGTTCATCAACAGATGAGTAGATCATAAACTTTGGTATAGACACACAATAGAATTTTACTCAGCTATGAGAAAGAACAAAATCACCCCATTTGCAGAAAAATGGATAAAACCTGAAAATATTATACAAAGTGCAAAAAAGCTAGTCTCAAGAAATGAGTAGAAGTAGGTTTTATCTGATATGTGGAAGCCAGAGAAATAAGGGCAACATCAGATAGATGATCAGAGACTCCAAGGGAGTGACTAAGGGGAATTAGGGAAGAGAAGGGGTGAATTCATAAAGAATGAAACAGCTGAAATAATGCTATGAATGTATACAGAACTTCCAATATTAAAGACAGGCTTGGGACTGAAAGGGGGGAGTGTAAAGGAGAAGGGAATGCTCCTATAAAAAAGAAAAAAGGAAGAAGACCCTTAAAATAAACTGCTTGCCCTTCTAGTCAATAGTTACTACCTCGTTTTTTAAAAAATAACTAGAAGAGGGATGATCTGGCTTTGGTGTAACCTGTCTTCTCTCAGCAGCGTTCCGTCCTTGATGAAGGTATATCAACACATTCAGTACTCACCTGCCTTTGTTTTGAGAAGAATGCATTGTTTTTGTTATCTTTGTATTATTCTACTCTAAGATAAATCTGCAAGTTGTTCTTTCTATTCTTTTATTTAAAATATGGCTTGATTTCCTTCCCTGCTTTATATCAATTGCCATGTAATGTTTTGTTCTGCTTGTTTTAGACACTGTGTAGTTGTAAAAGTTCAGAAATTAATAGGTCCTTGCAAAGTGTTCAGGAGCCACCTTTATAGCAAAAATGTCTTGAAAAGAAGAGGAGTCTGGGAAACTACTTGGATGTGGGGTTTAGTCTTGGTATGTGACTTACTGTGAGCCTGAGGATAGCTTTCTTTCTTTAGATGGTTTCCTCATTACTTAATTATTTTTTGCACATCAGCCTAAATACAGATAGAAATATAGAAAATAATGCTTAATCTAGAATAAGTACATTCCTCTGAGAATGGGTTTTTAAACTCTATAGTGGAAGAAAGCTATCCTATTAATTCTGGCAAGGAACTTAGTACCACAGAGATGTAAATCAAATCTACATTTCACCTACTCCCAAATAAAATAGCAATCATTAATAACACAAACAATAATAAATGCTGATGAGGATGTGGAGAAGTAGAAACTCTGATACATTGTTGGTGGGATTGCAAATTTGTGCAACCATGTAGGGAAACAGTCCTGAGAAGAATGGGAATGAACCTATCATATGACCCAGTCATACAACTCCTGGATATCTACCCAGACAAATCAAAACTGCACTACCATTTTAATGCACGCATATCTATGTTTATAGCAAGACAATTCATAAGTGCCAAACTGTGTAACTAGTAAAAATATCCATCAATGATTACTCAGCCATAAAGAAGAACAAAATTACAGAATGTGCAGGAAAATAGGTGGAACTTGAAAATATGTGAAGTATGATTAGTCAGTCACCAAAAGTGAATGATTGAATTCTCTTCCTCACATAAAAAGGATAGGAAGAAATTGGTACAGAAGAAGGACTCCAGACAAAGGAAGAAAAGATTTATTGGAGGGAAAGAGAGGACCTAATTGAGGGAGATGCAAGGGTGGAGGAAGAATTCAAAGAGGGAAACACTTTAATGGGCATGATGTACATACACAGACTTCTCAAAGCCATTCACTGTGTTGAGTACCAGAGGGTACGGAGGGAGAGGGAGTAAGTCCAGAACTGGGGAGGACTAAATAAGTATTGTATGCATAGTAGTGTGCATGTATGCCTATATCACCCAGAACTTAATCAAATGTGTTATTACAATGCACTAATATAAATATTAAATATATATATATATATATATATATATATATATATATATATATATATATATATATATATCTGGTCTAGGATGCAGCATCCTTAGCTCCTTTCATACTACTGAGCTCACCTGTTTCAGAGTCAGTTTTTCACAGTCAAATATGGTCCCAAGAATGAGGCTGAATATAATACAAGTAAACAGTGTTAATTTAGTCATTTAAATGTATATGTTGGGGCAAGAGAAATCTGCTGAGAATCTATTCAAAATACTAAAGGATAAAGCCAAAAACAAACTTCCCCAAACAAAGGACAAATTACTTTTTTTTTTCTTTCCTTCTTCCTTCTCACTCTCATTGAGATGAGGTACGTAATGAGTGAGGCTGAAGCACTAAAGGAAATTGGCATAGTGAGTCTGGAAATATTAACAAAGCTTTGAATGTTATGCTCTCTTCTGTTAATGTTCGTGACTTTGAAGAAAAAGAATTGCATTGCTTTGTACAGAGAAAGAAAAAATTTTCTCTTTGTAAATACTTTTATAAATTTCTGCTTTGTTACAAGGAATGGTTTTCTCACATCTATATTTTTCATAATATATTATTTATCTAATTTTATGTATTTGACCGAATTGGGTTTGGACCAGGCTGCTCAAGGTTAATAATTGGAATAATCATTTATGACAGTAAAAGAGTATTCGGTAATTTTATATATTATAAAAATGTAAGAATCCAGGTGCAATAGCACATGCCTATAATTCTAGAATTTAGGAGCCTGTGACAGAAAAATGGCAAGTTCAAGGCCAGCAAGCTGAAACTTGGAGACCCTGTTTGATAATATGAAATAAAAAGGGAGGGAGTGTCCCTCAGAAGTAGAACACTCCTAGATTAATCCCTAGTACCAAAAATATAAGTTAAAAGGCAAAATAAAACAAAGAGAAAATGGATACTTAGTTGTTCCTAGAACCACTCATTAAAAGCTTTGCATTGTAATCTTATTAATTTAGTGACACACGAATGTCTTTCATTCATTCGTTCTTCTTAAAATTTTTTATAAGTAATCTTCACAGGGGACACCAGTGTGCCAGATTCTCTTTTAGGAAATTGCTGGATGGTTAACAAACCAGATGAGGTACCTGTCCTGCTGAAGGTCACAGTCTAGGGAAGAGGGGGTCAAGTGCAAAGAAGTGATCCTGCCACACAGATTCTTGTGAGTGCAGAAAGAAGGGTTATGAAGTAGAGAAGAACCAGGAAACACCAAATTTAGGTGGTATATCTGTGTAAGAGAAGAATATAAGACTATTCATCTATGATATGATGTAGGGATTAAGCTAGATCAGGTCAAGTTGGTAGGTGAGATGTCTCCTGCTCCCGTCACAGACCATTGCTCATGAATCCATGAAAGGTTGTTTCCACATATAATTGATGTTGACTAGTCATTTATTTTCTTCAGAAAAAAAACTTAGTTATTTCTTTGCAACATTTTTATAAAAATAATCAGTGGAGAGATAGAGGGGAAAGGCAGTTACATGGCTTTCTGTATTAGGAAGAACACCTTGAAATGTTAAAGACCCAGGTCCAAGCCTGCTGCCTTCTTCAATGGGACCCCGGCAACCTTATTTTCTGCATCCACATAGCGCAGACATTTGAAAAGATGACTTCTGTTATTCGTTGCTTCTACCAGATGTATGAGCCTGAATATAAACAAATAGTTGTTCTGTTTAAATTGTTTTTCCTTGAAGAGATTTAATCCTATATCAAGAAAAGCAATTTAGCTGAAAGCAAGGACAGGGATTAAAGCAACTTCAAGTACAATAAGGAAAAGCACCCTCAAAGTAGCAAAAGTATAAAGCCCACTGGAAAGCTCTTTCTACATAACTGTTCATGTCTCAGGCTGCCCAATATAAAGGAAATACTAGAAAGGCTTCCATGTCAAATACGTCTGAGTTAAAATCCTGACATCATCTACTATCCAGATATGTAACAATATGAAAGGCATTTTGTTTATGTTGCTGTTTTGTAAAGCTACTTGAGCCTCAGTTTTCTCGTCTTGGATCTATGAAATAGTTCCTAGGTATGAATGAGATGATGTTTTTAATATGTTCTGCACAGAGGAAGTGCTCAGAAAATGGCAGATGTACTTAGCAGTATGTGAAAGCAGGTGATTCCATTTTAACTAGTGCAGTATTTAGTGAGGACACAGTATAGTTAACTTTTTTGTAACTATCATTTATCACACCTATTTTGGACTCTGGGTAGCATTCAACAAAATGCATCTTTGTTTATAATACAGTAGTCTTTCTATCTGCCATTAGCATCTTATTTTCTAGATAGTGGTCATATCAGCATATATTTTGAAGAGAATTTTCCAAAGAATAAGTAACTATATCACTATTTTATTGCTTAAAGTATATACTTGATATTAAAATGCATACATTTTACTGCCATTGACCCTTGCATGTCACATGAATGGGAGTTGAACTCTCAATTTAGAAACAGCCACCTCAGGCCAGGTGTGTTGGTGCACACTTGTAATCCCAGCATTCCGGAGGCTGAGACAAGAGGATCCTGGTTCGTGGACAGCCTCAGTTACTTAGTGAGGCCCTCCACAACTTAGTGAGACCCTGTTTCAAATTATAAAGAATAAAAAATAGGACAGGGGGTGTAGCTCGGAGGTCAAATGCCCCTGGGTTCTATCCCCAGATTCACAAAAAAAAAAAAAAAAAAAAAAAGAAAGAAAAAAGAAACAGCCACCTCAGGGAAAAAATTTAATGAGTGCTCCAGAGGCCAAGAAATAAACTCTTTCATGTTTCTGTTGAATGTAAGGAGTGCATTTTTCATAGGTGTTAGCTTTCATAGATTGCATATAATACTGGTCCACGCAACAGGTCTCATTTTTAGGAGAGTTTGAGAAAAATGAAGCAGAACTGTTGTACTTACTGAATATGACATTTCTCCTTGTTATATTCCTTTTTTCTGGTAGGTAGATATTTGTTTGGGCTATTTTTCTGATGTTTTTAAATTTCAATTAATTATTTAATATTTTTACTGTGACACTGGGATTTGAACCTAGGGGCATTGTACCTCCAAGCTATACCTTTTAATTTTTTGTTTAGTATTAAAAATACTCAAAATTTATTTACTGCAGAAAAGAAATATGTAATAAATATACACCAGAACCAAGGAAACAGTTTTCATCAAGCAAACAACTAAGCAAAGAAGAACAAATACTACCTTAAAGAGGAGATATAACTCAAAATTTTGGGATTAAAAATCATGTTTCAATAAACACACATAACATAAATGGCATCAACTCTCCAATAAAAAGATATAAGGTGAAAATATGGGTTAAAAAGCAGAATCCAACTATCTGATAACTGCAAGAAACACGCCTTACAAGTAAAAATAGTTATAAACTATAGTAAAGAGCTAGAGAAAGATAATCCATGCCAATGGAACTCAAAGACAAGCAGGAGTAGCAGCTATGATATGAGACAAGTTAGACTTCAAGCCCAAGCTTATCAGAAGAGAAAAAGAAGGTCAATTTTACTGGTAAAAAGAAAAATCCAGGAAGAGAAAATATAGACAACATTTATGCCCCAAACATAGGTGCAGCTACTTTCATAAAGTCACACATAAGTCACGATACAATAACACTGGGAGACTTCAACACCCCTTTCACAGCACTATACAGATCTTCTAGACCAAAAGGTCAGGAAAAATGCCTCGGATATAAAGAAAAACCATCCACCAAATGAACCTATTAGATACATATAGAATATTCCTCTGAACTACAGCAGTTTAAATTTTTCTCAGTTGTTTACAGAACCTTTGCCAAAATAGATCACATCCTAGGCCACAAAGTGAGTACTAGCAAATTCAAAATAGTAGCAAATTCAAAGTATGTGACATACTTCCTTGTGTTTTCATAGACCATAATAGAATGAAACTAGAAAACTATAAGAATACCCAGAGAAATCACATGAACATGTGGAGACTGAACACCACACTGCGGAACCAAAAAAAACCAGGTCATAGAAGAAGTAATACGTGACATAAAAAATTCCTAGAAACAAATGAATGTTGACATACAGCTTACCAAAATCTCTGGGATACCTTGAAGGCAGTATTAAGAGGAAAATTCATAGCACTGAATTCCCACATAAGATCAGAAAATTATCAAATAAATAACCTCATGACACACCCCAAATCCATTGAAAAACAGGAATAGTATAACCCCAAATCCAGTAGAAGACAAAAAATTATTAAAATTAGATCAGAACTCAATGAAGTAGAGAATAAAAAATTACAGAAAATCAACAAAAAAGAATGCAGGTTTTTGAAATAATTAATTAACAAGATAGATAATACAGTAGCTAACTTAACCGAGAGAGAGAGAGAGAGAGAGAGAGAGAGAGAGAGAGAGAGAGAGAGAGAGGATAAATCCAAATAACAAAGATAAGTGATGAAATAGGAGATACTTCTGACAGTGTAGGAATTCATAGTTTTATCAAAAACTATTTTGAAAATTTCTACTCCAACAAAATGGAAAATATAGAAGAATTGACAACTTTCTAGATAAATACAACCTTCCTAAACTGAGTCAAGAAGATATAGAAAATTTAAACCAACCAATAGCAATCAAAGAGATTGTAGCAAAAAAAGAGCCTACTATCAAACAAAAGGCAATGACCAGATAACTTCCTAAGTGAATTTTATAAAACTTTTATAGAAAAGCTAATCCTAATACTTCTCAAACTATTTTGTGTAATATAAAGAAATGGTACTCTCTCAAATACATTCTATGAAGTCAATACCACATTAATACCAAAATCAAATTAAGACAGCTCAGGGAAAGAAAACTACAGGCATATATCATTGATGAACTTAGACACAAAACTGCTAAACAAAATATTAACAATACCCATTCAAAACCAAATCAAGAAAATCATACACCATCACCAAGTAGGGTTCATCCCAGAAATGCAAGGCTGGTTCAACCTACAAAAATCAATCCATGTAATTCATCATATAAATAGAACCAAAGAGAAAAAATCTCATGATCATTTCAATATACTCTGAAAAAGCATTTGACAAAATCCAACATCCATTTATGCTAAAAAGCACTGCAGAGAATTATAATAGAAAGAACATACCTCAACATGATAAAGGCGATATACAATAGGCATACAGTCAACATCATATTAAATGGGAAAAAACTGAGAATTTCCCCTAAAACCAGGAACAAGACAAAGATGTTCATTATCACCACTTCTTTGTAATATAGTTCTTGAGATTCTAGCCAGAAAAATAGAGCAAGAAAAGGAAATAAAAGAAGTGCAAATAGGAAAAGAAGAACCAAAACTTTTGCTATTTGTAGATGACATGATACTATCCTTAGAGGACTCAAAAACTCAGGCAAAAGGCTCACAGAACTGATCAACAAATTCAGCAAAGTGTCTGGGTACAAAAAAAAAAAATCAGAAGCTTTTCTGTATGCTAACCATAAATTCACTGAAAAAGAAATCCAGAAAACACTTCTACTCAGGATAGTCCACAAAAAATAAAATACTTAGAAATAAACTTAACCAAGGAGGTAAAAATACCTCTATAAAGAGAAGTATAAAAGATTGAAAAAAGAAATCAAAGAAGACCTTAGAAGATGAAAAGATCTTCCATGATTTTGCATAGGCAGAATAAATATCATCAAAATGACCATACTTTCAAAAGTGATTTACAGAATCAAAACAATAACCACTGAATTGCCAAGGTCATTCCTTACAGATATAGAAAAATTAATCTTTAAATTCATTTGGAACAACAAAAATAACTAGAATAGCCAAAGTAATTCTCACCAAAAAAAAAAAAAAAGGAATACAATACCTGATTTTAAACTATACTACAAAGCCATGGTAATAAAAAAACAGCATGGTACTGGCATAAAAACAGATACATAGACCAATGGAGCAGAAGAGAAGACTCAGAAACAAATCCATACACTTAGAGCCAATTGATTTTTGATAAAGGAGCCAGAAACATACACTGGAAAAAAGAAAACCTGTTCAACAAATGGGTGTTGGCAAAACTGGTTAACCATTTACAGTAAAATTGAAATATCCCCTACTTTCTCACCCTGCACAAGAGTTAATTCAAGATGGGTCGAAGACTTGGATATAAGACCAGAGACCTTGAGGATCCTTGAAGAAGGCATACGTCCAATACTGCAACACATAGGCACAGGTAAAAACTTTCTCAACAAGACTTCAAAGGCACAAGAAACTAAAAGCTGCCAATACCTGGGGTTACATCAAACTGAAGATCTTCTGTAAAGCAAAGGAAACTATCAAGAACCTCAACAGAGAGCCAAAAGAATGGGAGAAAAATTTTGCTAACTATTCTTCTGATAAAAGATGAATAACTAGAATCTACAGAGAATTTAAGAAACTCAGCACTAAGAAAACAAATAACCCAATCAAAAAATGAGCCAATGAACTATATATATACTTCACAAAGAAAAAAATTCAAATGGTCAAAAAATGTATAAAAAATGCTCAACATCATTAGCAAACAAAGAGGTGAAAATCAAAACTACCCTCAGATTTCACATAACTCCAACTAGAACGAGAATCATTCAAAAAAAAAAAAACAACAAACAAATAACAAATGCTGGTAAGGATGTAAAGAAGTGGGAACTCTTATACATTGTAAATTGGATTGCAAATTAGTTCAAAACATTTGAAAACAGTATGGAGGATCCTCAGAAAAATGGGAACAAACCTACCATATGACCCAGCAATACCACTTCTGGTTATCTACCCAAAAGAATGGAAACCTAACTACAAAACTAATGCATGTATATCTATGTTCATAGCCACACATTTCACAATTGCCAAACTATGGAATCAGCCAAGATTTCTATAAGAAGGTGAATGGATTATAAAATTATGGAATATATACACAATGGAATTTTACTCCTCCATAAAGAAAAACAAAATTGTGTCATTTACAGGGAAATGGATGTAACTGGAGAACATTATGCTAAGTAAGATTAGTCCATCACAAAAAATATAAAATCTGATGTTCTTCCTACTATGAAAAAGCTTGGGACAAAATGGGTCATAGGAACTGAGGGGGACTGGGTGGGAGAAGAGTAAAACTCCCTAATGTATATGCTGTACATTCACAAATATATCCAAGTCAATTGCTAAGCCAAACATGAGAAGAAAGGAGGGGCTAGGGAATGGTGTAGGAATTAGGGAAGGGCTAACCAAATGATGTTTGCATATATGCCTCTACAATATTGTATTCCATTAAGATGTATGATTAAAATCAAAATAATAAATGATAATGTGGATGTGGGGGAACTAGGATCTCATATACATTGTTGGTGTGATTATAAATTAGTGCAGCCACTTTGTAGATCAGTTTGAAGATTCCTCAGAAGATGTAGAATAGCACTACCATATCATCCAGCTACACCTCTCCTGGGTATCTTTTCTTTATTCTTTTCTTTTTTTTTTTTTTTTTTTTTAGGTGGTACTGGGGTGGGGGAACCCAGACAGAGGCTTTCTACTTTCAGGCTATACTACCAGACCTATTTTAGATTTTTTATATTGGAAACATGGTCTCACTAAGTCGCTGAGAGCCTCACTAAGTAGCTGAGGATAGCTATGAACCTGTGCTATCCTCCTGTCTCAGCCTCCCAAGCGCTGGGATTACAAGGATGAGACACCACGCCTGGCTATGGGTATCTTTTTTTTTTGATGGTACTGGGGTTCCCGGAAGCCCTTCTACCTCCGGGCTACACTCTCAGACCTATTTTATATACTTTTTTATTTGGAAACAGGGTCTCTTAAACCAGAACAGCTGGCTTCAAACCTGCGCGATCCTCCTGTCTCCCAAGCACGGGGATTACAAGTGTGTGCCACCACGCCCAGCAAAACCAATATTATTTTAAAAAATAAGCAAAAGACCATAACAGGCACCTAACAAAAGATATAAAAAGTATCAAATAGATGTTTAATTGTAGTTTGGTGTTATTCTTTAAATTTACCAAGTTATAGAGAATAATCAAATCTCAGCATTTTGAAAACCTTGTTAAACCTCAATTGCTGTGTTTCATCATGGGCATCTTTGGTGTATATTTAGTAGCAAGGTTGGTTAAAATCTGACATCTAAAGAGTCAGATTAAAAAATAGTTGCAAGATGTATGCAAGATGCAATTTATTATCTTGCAGAAAATTTAGAAGTCTTACCAACTCAGGAAGCAGATTAAAAACTTGCCTCTTCAAATGAAAGACTGATTTTCATTAGGAAGGAAAAACTAGCAGTAGAACACATAACAATTCTAACAAGAATCTATCTAAATGGTCAATTTATCTTTAACTCTGGTCATGAGAGTTAAACTGTACAGCTTTTGCTTTTGTCTGATGTATATGTTTTAAAAGTTATATTGAGCCCCCAACCAAAAATATTCTATTACAAGGGAATGACAGATTTGTCTTGATTTAAGAGACAATTATAGTTTAATATTATTCATTTACTTATAAGTTATATGGTATCTACCATGTTTCTTAGTTATTTGCATTTTGTTAAACATTCCCACAAATAATCTCCAACTCACAACATTGTAAAATGTGTATATCATTATCATAAACACATTCAGGATGAATAAATTGAATTTCAAGATTTTAAGTACCTATCCAAAATGACATAGCAACAAAAATAGTCCTTTCCTCTAAGATCTTTCAGATTTCAAAGGGTACATAAAACTTTAGTTGTATTCCACTGCTGAAAATCCAAAAAGAAAGAAAGAAAAGAAAAACACTTAAATGTGGGGAAAAATATCCAATAGGAGGAAAGGACAAACAGTATTTGCATATTTGTAAGCACTTGACAGATGTAATTCCAATTTTTTCAGCTTATCTCAAGTCACTTGAAATCACTAGCACATGCACAATTTATAAAAAGACAATGTCTGTAACGACCTTCCTGGCTTCTTTTCTTATAACCCTGTAAATTGTACAGCAGGATCCACTACATCTCTCTGGGCATTTGACCCTCACTTAGATCATGAGACTGCACATTCTCATGGGAGAAATACAAGAGTATTTTTGTCAGCATTTATTTATAAAGTAACAGCAAATCAACCTTGCTACCAGCTTTGCTTGGACAATGGTACTCTAGTTCCCCAGGCATTGATTTCTTTCTCTTACTTTGCAGTGATTTGGTCCTTATCAAGTATTTTATGTCTCTCACCATTGAACTTGTTGAACTTGTCACCTTGACCTTCTAGCTCCCTGGACCTGACTCTTTCTTTCCTACTGCTGGAACTCCCCAGTGTTGTCTTCCTGTTTGGATTCTTAAAAGACTAAACCCTAAATGGATTGCTCTGGGCAATGGCTTGAACTTTTGCTCATTTTATAGTCAGTGTATCTGGTGTTTCCCTCTCCTGTGTCTTGAATTTTTAACTAGACCTTTCTGTCTACTTCTGTCTCTTGGCTTCCTGGCCAATCCACTCACCTCTGTTGCATTAACTTGTCACATTTCCCTTTACTTATATTGTATATATATTTTTATTGGCACAATATAACCATAAATTATATTGAGGTTTAGTGTGAGAGAAACACACATGCACAAAGCACCCAATGTATTTTCCTTCAGGTGCCACTCCACTCCCTCCTATTAAGTCATATATCTTAATAGAGGACAACATGTTAGATGCATATATGCATGCATACCTTCTACTATTCTACTAGGATCTCTTCTCATCTATCTGAACTTTTTTTTCCTCTACATCCCATATAAGAGAGAAAGAATGTGACCTTTCACTTGCAGAGACTTGGTAATATTAATTTGCATTTAGTTCTATCCATTTTCCCATAAATTACATAATTTTGTTCTTCCGTATGGCTAAGTAGAATTCCACTGTATGTATATCCCAAAATTTTGTAATCTATTCATCTTTTGATGATCACAGAGCCTAGTTCTGTAGTTTGACTATCATGAGTGGTGCTACTATTAATCCCACTCTTTTTAAGAGTATGATCTAAAAGAAGAAAAGAAAAGGAGTCTGGGACTCTGACAGATCTGACAGATCCCTACTGTTAGTAAACAATCCTTGAGGAAGCCATCTGAAGATATTCCTTCTTTACATTTACGTTGGCCAGGATCTGTGTATTTTTCCCACAAGATTTACCCCCAACTCCATTTCATCCTACTTCACTGCTTTATCCCAAGCCTGTGTCACTTTCCCACCTGCATCATTCTCCTGCAGTGTTGTCCTTTGGAAATCTGATCTTCTCGCTGCTGCTTCTGTGCCTTGACTTCATCTATTCAGCTCTCTGCTTAGAAAGTCCTCCCTCTTCCTTGAAAGCCAAATCCTTCAAGAAAAGTTCTCATAACTCGGTTTATTACTATCTCTGGAAATCTTCAGATGTTCCTCTTCCTCATCTTCTCTCCTAACTCCCAAGCACTACCTAGCTTGTTGGGTTAGATGTTACCTATTACTTAATCCCATATACTGCTGAGAAACTTTGCTTTAAAACTTCCCATGTAATCCCTGCGCTTGGGAGGTGGAGATGGGAGGATCATGCAGGTTCGAAGCCAGCCATGCTGGCTTAAGAGACCCTGCTTCCAAATAAAAATATAAAAAAATAGGTCTGGGAGTGTAGCCCAGGGGTAGACAGGCTGCCAGGAACCCCAGTAGCACGCATGTGCACACACACACACACACACACACACACACACACAAAAAAAAAAAACCTTCCCATGTAGTTTGTTACTATTTATATATATTTATGCTGCAGGGCAGGGGCTTATTTATCATGTATTTCTGTCTCTATGGTTCCTAACATGGTTACTAAAACATTAGCATGGCTACCCCAAAAGCTGGGTAGGGTGCTGCATATCTGTAATCTCAGTATTTGGGAGGTGGAGACAGTAGGGTTTCAGGTTTGAAGCCAACCTCAGCAACCTGATGAGGCTTTTAGCAATTATCAAGACCCCGTTTCAAAGTAAACAGGGGGGTGTAGCTCAGAGATAGACTGTCTGGATTCAACCCCTAGTGTCAGTAAAAATGCTACCTACAAAATGCAGTGTGGCAAGCTACCGCTGCTACTCCCAGAAGCAATTGAGAATTCACAATAAATGCAATTCTATTTCGTCCTTCAGCAATGTGTGCTTTTTTTCTATCATCCATTTATTTCCAATTCAAGGTGTAAGTGCCTTAAATGAACTGTTTATGACGATGCACATCTGTAATCCTAGATTTGGGAGGCTGAGGCAAGAGGATTTCAGGTTTGAGGCCAGCTTCAGCAATTTAACAAGCTCCCTTCGGAACTTAGGGAAAACTTGTTTCCAAATAAAAATAAATTAGGACTGAGGTGTGTGGTTCAAGGTTAGAATGCCCCTGGGTTAAATCATCAGCACCACACACATGAGAGTCTAAAATGATAGCTTCTATTTACTGCTCTATTACGTTTGAAAACAAATTTTAAGGCAAAGAGGTAGGATCGTTTTGTTGATTTGATTTTGTAAATTTTTGCATCGATAAATTACTGCATGCACTCTCATTTATACATTTAATGTGCATTTAAAAAGTACTCATTTTGTGCAGAGACACATAGATTTAAAAAATACAAGAAAAAAATAGCTCTCAAAAATTATAGCCTATTAGAAATGGAAATATTCATTCTCCCTCCCCAATTGATTTATGAACAAAAATCCCTCTTTGTCATAACAATCTTGTTTCAAACATTGCCTGCACATAGCAAATGTTTGGTAAATATCCTAAATAAAAGGTATCAATAAAAATTATGTACAAAAAATAAAATGCAGAAGTTTCTACATCGATCATAAAAAATAAAATGTAGAGGTTTCTACATCAAATATTCACTCACAGAAGTTGGAGCTTCTTTACAAAGTTGTCATTTTATTTTTCCTTCTGCCTTTCAGCAGTACTTGGCCATGCTTCTATTGATCTTTGAGTCATGATTAGATAAAGCACTCATCTGCCTTTTTACCACTCTTGCACCTAAAGGCATCACTGTACATTAGTGGGCATTGGACATGACACAGTGTCAAGCAGGGCTTCTTTAATGAAATTCCAGATGTCCCTTGGATGACCTCTAACTTGACCTTGTAGTGAGTGCATGCCTAGTATACATGTCTCCTTCAAAAAATCCCCATCCATAATTACTTAGCTAGCCATACTACTAATGGGAAGGAATTTTACAGGAAAAAAGATCCAAAGTCCTTTACTTTCTAGCTTCCCTTTATTTTTTAAACCTGCTGTCAACTCCTGGGCCTGAGTAGTGAACTGTGCCATAGCTATCTCACTGCAGCATCTCTAGAAAGTGCTTGTCCTTCTCCACTGGTGAAGAGGCCAAAGGGAGGGATGTTAGGAGGGGGCTGCTGAGCAGCCCCTATCTCACAATTCCAAAGTTCCTAACTCAGGGATGTGCTTTGATATAGAAACATTATTTATAATGCAACAACTTTTAGGAATTATTTTTTTAAAAACAGGCTTAGGAAAATGCAAAACAAGCTTAAAAAGAAAATCTTAATTCTCTAGGAGGAAACATATGATTAGTATTCCTATTCAGGAGGAATAGTCACTCCTAACTCAATGACTACACACATCTGAACACAAGCTTATTTGAAAATGGGAGATGTTGCATATAGGAAAAGTACCTCTTTATTATAAAAATGTGAAGAAGCTCTGCTCATTAGTCCTCTGTTGCTGTGAAACAAGTTACAACTCATTTAGCCCCTTGAAGCCACACAAACATAATCATCTCACCAATTCCATGGATAAAGATCTGAGCACCACTTACCCCCAACCATTCTCTGCTTAGAGTCCTATAAAGCTGCAGTCAGGGAGCTGGCTGGGCTTGCAATCTCACTAGAGGCTCAGGGTTTGTTTCTAGTTTGACCATCTATTCAACAAATTCAGTTTCTTATGATTATAGGAATGAGTTATTCAGCTTGTAGTGGCTGCCAATAGTTTCTCTCCCCACAGTTATTTTTACAACATGACCATTTGCTCCTTCAAGACTGACAAGTACATCTGATTGTCCATCTTGTTTCTTACCTCTAGTTTGTTTTATCAAGTCTAATCTGATTAAGTTGAGCTTTACCAGAATATTTTTTTTCAGTTTTAATGATTTAAGGTCAACTAATTAGGAGCCTTTATCACATCTAAAAAAAAATCCCTTTCATCCATGCTATGTAATAAATCCTGTAACAAGTATAACATACCATGATATTCATAGATATTCATAGTCCATCAATCCTCAAGGAAGAAGGAATTTTAAAAGTCCCCCTTCCAGTTCTGCCTACCACACCATATTTTAGCTCAGCTTTTAATAATTCAGAGAGCTTGCTTCAATGTTATACAAAGCAGATGAATTTATATTTTGGAGTGCTTTTGTTTCATATGAGTTAACTGTTTCCTCTGAGATTGAGATTATCTTTCCTTTCAAAGATATTTCTAGTTAGTAGAGTCACATCTCTCAAACTTAATTTTTAGAACTGTCCTTAAACAATAAATGCCATGAAATATCTAGAAAGAGATTCACCAAAAAAGGTCAGTAGCTTTTGCCCATGACTCACCTGTGTGAGTATCTTTCTTCCTCCTCCATATCTGTTGTTATTCATTTAGTGGTAGTGAAATGACCCATAATACTCTCTGAGAATCAGAATAGGAGCTTTTGCTAAAAATGTCTGCGGGTTCCATAATTCACTTATATAAGTGAAGAAAGGCTACTTGAGAATAATGACAACTCAATAGAAAACTGTGGCAATATAAAGGTATAGATATAAATGTGTATTTTCATAGATAGGCAACTAAAATATAGATTTAAAGATGAATCAATGGATGTATAATTAGATAAATATGATACAAATTTTAAACCAGCTTTGATTGCTCTTCATTCAAGATATACCTGTATAACTTATAGATATGTTATCCAATGGAGTCTTTTGCTAAAAATAGCTTGTATCCATTTTTTGATATTTGTAATCAAGAACTATTATGATAATTACACCATATGTCTGTCATTCTGTTATTAGAACACAAAAATCTACTGAAATACTAGAAATAATATATTATTTACACAGAACAATTAATTTGCTCTTTAAAATGGTTAAGAGCTTCTCACTTGAAAAAGTAAAAATAAGCAAGCACGATGCGACAAATGTATACTCAAGCTGCTCAACATGATTGGATAGATTTAAAATTCTATAATATAAAGAAATTATTAGAGGCTTTACTATAAAATATTGAACCAAATAAATAATACCAAATGTCTACCTGAAGTAGTGAGTTACTGGGACTCTTTCTAATGGGCTACAAGATGATAATATAATACATTTTGAAACTAATCCAAAGAAATAATTACTGTTATTAAGTTCATTTAAATTGAATTTTGTAATACTAATTTTACTACTTTAAAAGTGGTAGAAAGATGAGATCTGGGAATTTCTTCCTTCCATTAATCCTGCTAATCCTTTGTAAGTTAACTGCATTCATTTAATGGAAGACCAAATTTCCAGGTAGTATTCACCCTATAGCAGTTATTTCTGGGGCCCAGTAACAATTCCTTTTACTTCTATCCATAAGAATGGTGATAGTATCCCAGTATTGTTATTTTAGGAAACTTTAAACTTTCTGTAAAGTTTGCTAAATCATTTAAATTGTGACAGTAAACAAATTGATATCTCAAGTTATATTTTAATCCTTAAATTTTCAAATATTTCACAAAGCACTTGAATTTATTTAAAAATTCAAAGGCAAAAAGTAATTTTTCAAAAATATCTTTCGTAGAAAATACTTGAACAATTGTAGAAATTTGCAAATAAAGTATAGTGATGATGTCTGAGGGAAGGAATTAATGCAGGTTGACATTTATATATTGGAAACCCCCTTAGCAATTTTGCATAAATTATCTTATTTATGCAAATGTAATTTTCTACTTTTCTATTTTAAAAATGACTTTATTACACATAGAGCAAACAGAAGCATCAATTCAACATTGAACCACATGGTTAGATATAAACCTAACTTAGATGTATTGATAAAGGAGATGATGAATGTATGACATAGAAGTAGGGATCTCTGCTTTCCTTAAAAAATGCACTCTTTCTTCTTTTAAAATAGGGAAGAATTGCTGAGCAGATAGTATACATATTTTTGTATATTCTCTAAACCAAAAACATCTTTTTGGTTTTGATGCTACACTACACAACAATGTATTATGAACAAGTTGAATGTTGCAAATTCTGTTGCTTAAACATAGTCTATACTTGTAAAATTCCAATCTTTTCTCTGTATAGTATAGACAACAACAGTGTCAACCATATAGGATATCTGAAATAATTAAAATGTACACATACAGTTCAGCAGAGTGCCTCAAAGAGACTGATATATTTAGTACAGTAAATGGAATTGGGATATTGTTATTTTATTATTAATTGTGCTTTTTAATCCTGAAATTTCTGCTTACTGTGCACTGTAGAATTTTGAATCATTCATGTGTACTTTCCATTAAAGCTTAATGTAAATTTCAAAATGTAGGTTAAACATAGTTCTATAAGTGTTTATAAAACCAAGCTGAAAATGTTTTGTGTAAATAAAAGAGGATCAAACTAAACAGGTAGTTTTTGATTTACTAAGAAGTTTCTAGCTTTCGCACATTAGGGAAAGCATCTGATTTCTTATTTTTTGTTACTGACTAATCTCACTTAGCATACTGTCTTCTAGTTCCATCCATTTTCCTGTAAATGATGTAATTGTGTTTTTTTATGCCTGGGTAAAATTCCACTGTGTACATATCCCACAGTTTTGTAATCTATTCATCTGCTGATGGACATCTTGGCTCATTCCATAGTTTGGCAATGGTGAATTGTGCAGTTATGAACATAGATACACAGGGATTAGTTTGGTAGTTTGGTTTCCTTTCTTTTGGGTAGATACCCCAAAGTGGTACTGCTGGATCAAATGGTAAGTTCATTCCCATTTTTATGAGGATCCTCCATCCTGTTTTCCAAAGTGGTTGCACTAATTTGCAATACCACCAACAATTTTTTAGAGTTCCCACTTCTCCATATCCTCGCCAGCATTTGTTGTTGTTTGTGTTTTGAATGATTGCATTCTAGTTGGAGTTAGGTGAAATCTCAGGGTAGTTTTGACTTGCATCTCTCTGATTGCTAATGATGTTGAGCATTTTTTCATGCATTTATTGGCCATTTGTATTTCTTCCTTCATGAAGTGTTTATTTAATTCACTTGCCCATTTTTTGGTTGGGTTATTTGTTTTCTTAGTACTGAGTTTCTGGAGTTCTCTGTATATTCTAGATATTAGTCCTCTATCGAAGGAGTAGTTGGCAAAAATCTTCTCCCATTCTGTTAGCTCTTGACTGAGGTTCTTGATAAGAAATCAGATGCTTTTCCTAATATGCAAAAGCTAGGAAGAAATGGATAACAGGAGGAACTCTAGATGAAGAAGATTCTATAGATGAGGAAATTAGATGACCTAACTGAGGGGATGGGAGGAGAGAAGAGGGAAACTCTCTAAACCACATGATATACTTAAACATATTAAAGTCAATAAATAAGCCAAGTGTGCGAAGGAGGGAGGGGGAGGAATGGGGCAGGAATTGGGTAAGGGCTAATTGGGTGATGTGTGCATGTATGTGTCCACCATCTTGTAGCCCATTAAGATATATGTCTACAATGCACCAATAGAAAATTTAAAAATTTAAAAAATTTTAAAATTTTAAAAATTAAAATAAAAAATTAAAAAGAAGTATCTAATCTTCATTTGTCCATTTTGCTGTATTACTCAAGTTATTTGCTAGTTATTTTTAGTTCTTTTGTATTCTGAATATTAATAATTCATCATATGAATAATTTGCAAATACATTCTTCTGTAAATTGTTATGTTTCTGTGTAGTTTTTCAACATGCATGTAATACCAACCCCCATTAATATGTACAATCAATGAATATTAATAAATAAAATATTAAAATGTAAAAATAATAAATGATCATAAAAATGTTTGTTTCTTTACCTCAATAAAAATTATCTTGCCTAAAACCTATATTTTTAGAAAATGATATAGACATCAGTGTTTGAGAACATATTTACATATTGTTTCCAAACAGATAACCTTTGAGTAGACTAATATAACAGTGTTTTGAGCCGAGCATGTTGGCGCAGAAGGGCTTCCAAAAACCCTAGTACCACCAAATACACATATATATCCGTGTTTTAGGCTTGGCACGCACATAACTCAATAAACCTAATATGGAGGGTTAGAAGAAATTTCCTAAGTTAAGACATTACATGTTAAAATCTTCTTTAAGAATATTCTCGAGGCTGACAAAGATGTTTAGACTCATGTGTTAGAGAGAGGATAATTGAAAATCCAGACAGATCATTAGCAACAATAGCATATAGGATATATCTAATTGGAAATCTCTTTCTGTCATATTGCAGGCATTGTTGCTTATCAAACTGGGTTTAGTAAGTTGGTAACATAATCTTTCAAGCTCTGTGTCAGGATGGAACTCAATATTCACTAATGAAAAATACTTTAGAAATATCACATGCATTCAAGTTTCAATAGATACATTTTAAATGACCATAAGAAGGAAGCAAAAAGATTAAATATAATAATTCCATCTCTATCTCTGTGATGTAGATAAACTCTTTGGGTTTGGTCATGCAGCTTTACAAACATGGATATAATCTCTTTCCTTTAGTTGTTTTTGGTATGATCTCCACATCACATCTTCATTGAGGTAAAATTAACAAGTAAAAATTATGCATATTTATAGTTTACAAAGTGATGCTTTGGTATACATATGCATTGTGAGATAATTACCAACACCGAGCTAATTAATATATCCATTGCCTCACATTGTTTACTTTTGTAATAAATTATAAGAAAACATGTAAGACTGTTAACACTCTACATTGATTATGGCCATTTTTTTCATATTCTTGTTCTCACGAGAGAGAAAAATTCACAAAGATCAGAACTCAGAGGGAAAATATATCAGAAAGAAGCCAAAGGACCTCAGTGTAGAGTTGTTAATCATTTTCTTTTCCCCACCTACAGTGGATGGATGCATGGACACATATCAGGAACAGGAAGATTTACTGGAATGTTTTCTACTGAGAAGCTGAGAACATATCTAGAATCTCTGAGAAGCAGTGTGTTTGTGTATGCAATACTTTCAGTTCCTGCAAATCTGATCATCCTTTGATACCAAATGCAGAATTGTGCTTGAAAGTAAGATCATGTGTGCTCATCTCTGTCTGTTCTGAATTTGCTAGAAGATTTAAAAGTTCATCCCCATAAAACATTTCAGAACAACACTTAGAAGTGTTCTGAGAACTGATAGATATTTCCCTAGAGTCAAAGTGCTAAAAATGTAGATTTACCTTGGTGTTTCCCACTCATGGCTTCAGGAAACCATTATTCTCCTCAATTATTATCCAGTGTTCAGGTCTTGCTCTTAAACTATTGATTTGAAAGTGGAATTGGGGGATAGAGAGGAAAGAACATTGTAGTTAGTGTTATTGCTCTAAATCTTAAAATCCATGCATTATTTCCCTTAAGGATAAATAAGTCCCAGATAAAATTTAGCAGATGGGTATCATTGGTATTTCAATATCTTCAAGATATATTTGTTTCTTGATGGTGAGAAGAAACCATTGAAAATTACATAATATAAAGCCAGGCTTGGTAGTGAACATTTGTAATACTTGGGTGGCTAAGACAGGAAGATCGCAGATTTGAGGACAGTCTTCGCAAATAATGAGACTCTCATTAACTTAATTGGACTTTGTTTCAAAATAAAAATAAACTAGGGCTGGGGTTGTAGTTTGGAGGTAGAATTCCCCTGTGTCCAATCCCAGTGTCACTAAAAAGAAAGTAAAGAAAATTACATAATCTAAAAAATGTTAAAAAAAAAAAGAAACAAAAAAATGTTGAAGCTGGTAAAATCAGAGCATTATGGGTCTTGTGGGAGTGAAGTCTCTGTTCTATTACATATAATTATATAATTATGTCTTCATCATAAACTCTACTGCTGGATTTTCTGGGGAAAAAGAGTGGCCACAACGATGTGATTTGCATGTATGTAATAGCTGGCCCTGGATACTATCTAGATTGGTAATATGTTTTTAACACCTGGTATTAACAGAACAGAAATCCTGTGCACTTAACATCTGGTACCATAAAAGCAGACTTCATCAGAAATCTATGGCTATTTGACATCTTGTCTTTTCAACATATTTGAAATATAAGGGCCAGTGGGTCAGAAATAAGGCATATGTCCACAAGATAATTCTTTTCTTAAGCAATGAAGTAGAGATTAGAAATCTTATGTAAATTGAATGCAATAACTTTATTTTAAAAAAGCTCTAAAATACCATTTTAATTCATAGATTTTTTTTCTAAATTTCCTTTTATGGTGCATGTAAATGTACATAAAATTGTTCTACCATTTTATCTCTAAGTTTCAATTAAAACTAAGTCATGTAACAAAATATAAACTTTATCTATGTGATTAATCTCTTATTTTAGAAAAGTTAATCCTGTGTAATTATTTGAGCAGTTCTAGAATCTAATCAGTAAAAAGTTTAAAATCAAGACATTTTGGTCTTCCTTTTGGTACCACGAGTCAGAATATTGGGTTCCATTCCTGGAGTTGTTCCCTAACTAATATGTGGAATAAGTAAAGTGAGCTAACATTTCTTAATCACAGGGCACCTTTCAAATGTAACACCCAAATTAAAAATATTTTTGTTCACCCTCCTTCCCATACTACCTCCATTGCCCATGAATGATATAAAATATAAAAAGGGCACATTAGTTTCATTTCTTGATACTACTTTGTATTGCATAGGTTTATGAATTTTTAAAAGAATTCCACATTTTCATTAATTTTAGTACTGAAAATAAATATGTCAAGAGGGAAAGCATTTTGTTTTTAGCATTAGAAAGATTTGACAGCAATCCTATTATCTTAGGTCTATGACCTTGGAAAATAAATTTACTATATTTGGCCCTTGATCTTCTCATAAGTAAAATAGTAATAATTGCCATTTAGCCATTTTCATGGGGAAAAATAATTTCCAATAAATTCAAAATGTTCCCCATAAAGCAGATGCTCCATAAATAATCATAATATTACCAACAGGAATGTTACTATGTTACTTGAATTAAGTTCCACCAGTATATTTATGATAATGTTCATGAAACATACCTGTGTACAATAAGACTTCAGAAAAACAGAATTTAGCGGGAAAGTGACTTTAAGTGATCTCAGTGACTGTGGATAAGGCAATCCACCCTGAAGAGTTGCGTTTAAACAACTGTCAACACTTGAATGTGCTCAAAGGCTTAAGTTATTCCTTTCCTCTGCCACATTGTCAGTAGAGTGTACGTTTTACATCATTAATTTGAAAATAGGTGATATAATGACCATATATTTAGATATTTTTCCTTTCTGAAAGGAGTTAACAACTTCCAGGAAGAACCAAAGAAGCCATTTTCAGTGGGTTTGGTAGGGGGGCCTCCCTGCTAGAGAGAAGAGGGAGAATGGAATGTCAGTCTTGGTAGGAACTTTGCACTTTGCTGCCCAAAGTGACAGTACTTAACTGGAGAGCTCATCCTGGCTCTGATGATCAAAGAAATACCCTGTCAAACTCTTAGTTTAAATTTGTACAACATCCATAAGGCCACTAGGCGAATAACAATATCCCCTTACTGACAATCAGAAAATACATCTACACATATATGCATTCTGCTCAGTGAATGCCATGGGATCAGCACACTGTACCAAGTAGAGATTCTGGCTAAAATGGCCATGTACTAAACACTGGAAAGAGAGAATTCTCCAGAGTCCACAATCCCTTCTATAAATTGGAAAGAAAGAAACAGTCTTTCAAGCAATTGATTTTCACACAAATGCCCATTATTGACATCAACAAAATAGCCATAAGAGATGGCCTCAATATCTCTCCAAAAGAGTGATGTTGATGGAGGAGACACTGATACTAATTTTGATGATGCTGATGATAATCACCAGAGTGATAATCTATAAATTGTATAGTCATTGGGAGTTAAGATATAATCTAGCAAGTTAAGGAGATACAGGGCCAATTGCCTAAACTAAAGCCACAGAAACATGTGATAAGGGAATTGAGTGGATACATTAGAAAGGAAAGCCAACAGTAACCTCAGTCTTTGAAAGTTGTAGTAGTAGGCCAGATGGAAAATAACTCATCTCCCTGGAGAAATGCCAAAGTACAGTAGAGGAATCCAAGTCAGGACAAGACAGAGGAATCAAGGAGAAAGACACACTGGATGACACCATGGGCGCCTTGAATGTCTTAGGCCTCTGATTCAGCTTCCAAGAGATTACTGACTGCCAGATTTGGGAATTTAAGAGGAAATAATCTATAATATAAAGTGGTTTAGATAAAGAACAGTGTTATATAGTAGACAAGGCCATGTTCTAGAATCAGATAAAAAATTATAAGGACTTAATAGGTGTGTGTCTGTGGATAAAATATTTAAACTCCTTTATCTTTACATTATTGTCTTTACATAATCACCTGTAGGGATCAAAATGCCAGCTTTAGAAAATTTTGGGTTGGAATAAATATAAAGACTACATATCTTTGTCTATTACATATAAAAGACAAGTTAGTTATGACTTTTTGTGATCTGTATATGTCACCTTCTACTCTGTAACTATGACTTAATTTACTTTTCTGCCTGGATAGAGGATTATATATCCCCCTCATCAAAAGTATACGTAAATATATTACAATTTGAGACTACAATGTGCCAAGAAAATTATATTTAAAAATTGTGTATTAATAGTTTCCTTTTTGGAAAAAAAAAGTCACTTTCCTGAGGGAAAATGTTCTTCTGTTGGGCACAAGCCTTACTGGAAGCAATCTTTCTGACTTTAGCCAGATAAGTGTTAGAAAACATGGGAACACACCTACAACCTTTATAACTTCAGGAACCTCACAGGATATCACAGTGGTAACCTCAGGACTAAAGAGGCATGTGCCTAATAGTAGGTAAAGTATGTTTTATTCATAATATTTAATACTTGAGAAAAGCAAGAAGCAAAACACTATCATGTTATCAGCTAAGATATCACCTAGGTGCAAAGTTACATATGTTTAACTCAGGGTCTCTGCTTTTCTCAAGACATCATACTAACTCAAAGCACATAGGTACTATAGGTTGTTTCTATTTTTTACCTTTCTCCATCCTCACACACTATTTCTGTTGCCTGGTAGTTTCTAACTTGGCAAACTTCTGCTTCTGTCAAGATATATAAAAACATTACCTCCATGAAGCCTTCCCACAAACCCCAGGACAGAACTAATTGCTGCTTCTTTTTCAAAATACCTTTTCTTAAACCTATATCAAGGGATCTAACACAGTGTTCATGGCTGTATTCCCAGTATCTGGCCCAATGCCTAGCAGATAGCACGTGGTCAATAAATATTGGTTGAATAAATGAATTGCATTTTAATGATTTATACACTGCCTCTCCATCTTTCTTGACACTAGCTACTTAAATATAGTGTATAGCTACTTTGGTGAAAATGCTGAATAGGTTACTGTGAAATGGTGACAGAATTTTATTTTATTGTCTATTCCCATTCTAAGATATTAAAAAGCCCAGTGTAATTCTATAGCAAAATGTTGATCTTTTACTCAATTTAAACCTCTCCATTCCTAGTCATAATCCTTATCATGACCTAGACCCCCAAAAATGAAATGGATAATTGAACACGTTGTGAACCTTGCTTACTCAATTCACTAGTTTATTTTTATTTTTTACAGTTTTGAACTCAAGGGCAGTCTACCTCTGAGGCACATCCTCATCCCTTTTTATTAATTTGAAGCAAGGTCTCACTATTTTGCTAAGTCATGCTGTTTGTTAAGGATGGTCACAAACCTGAGATCCTCCTGTTTCAATCTCTTCAAGTACTGTGATTAAAGGCAGGCACCAACATACCTGGCTTGATTTACTAGTTCAGGAGATGTGGTAATAGTCAATAGGTTGAATGTATGCCTTGAGGCTTCTTGTGTTGAAATCTAAGCCCCACTGAGAACTGATAAAAGGGTAGAAACTTAACCTGCCTATGGTGCTTAGAGGAGAAACCGTAGCTGAGATCATCAGGTTGGAGAGAGCCCCCATAAGACTCAATCCTGATGGTTTTATAAGAAGGAGAAAGCTCAAAAGACACACACACACACACACACACACACACACACACACACACACACACACTTACCATGTGTCTCCTCAACTTTCCTCCTACAGACCTAAAGTCCCAAATAAATTTCATTAATTTACAATTTATTCAGCCTGTGATATTCTGTTATTAATAACTGAAAAAAACTACTAACAGAACTGCAATCACATTTTTATTTCTGTCCATCCAAAGGTTGGATTCAGAAAGAAATGAGAGCTAGAAAAAGAAGATAAAAAATCGTATTACATTACTGCATTTGTAATATGAATATAAATGTCTCCATTGCCTTTTACTTTCAAAACACACTTCATAGGCTCTTTTGAGATGTTTGTGCAGACATCTCTCTAAAACATTTCTTGGTGATGTACACTCTTTAACTACATATTAATTCACTTTTCAGAGATTGTCTGTAAACCGTGGTTCTTCTTTAAGGTTTTTTTTTGATGCATTAAAACCACACATAATGGTGGGTTTCCTTATTATATATTGGTACATACACATAATTTGCCTTTTTTAGACAAGAGAAAATATGCCAGCCTCCTAATGACCCTCTACATAGTAGTTGTCACTATTAATCCTCTTCCTTGTCATAATGAAGATGAATGACAAATGTCTATTATTTATTGCCAAAATTCTATTGATGAAAACCTTCTACTTAGCATCTTCAAATATCTTGTCCACTATTTGGGTTTTTATTTTTACCATCTGGGATGGTATAAGACTTTATCAATATTAAGAAAACAATTAACAAGTGGATAAATGAATGAATGGATGAATCTTTAGATTAATATAAGAACATTATTTTTAAAAGTTTGAAGAAAACACATATTCTGCATATAAACTCTTCATGGGATGGTCAAGTGTGTAGGAGAGGCTGAATCCATGGGAAAACTACTGATAGGAGACAGTCATAATTATCATCCTTGGTCCCTTGGAGGTGGACTTCATCAACTCAGTGTGCCGGTAGACTGTCCTCCAAGTGGACAGAAGTAAAAAATAAAGTTCTCAGCTATTAATCTGATGATAATTTTAAACAAGATTTCTTACAAAAATGCAGTTCAGGATAAATTTTAATAATCTTCCTTCTTGACAGCCAATTCATTTTTCTATATTCTCTTTCTCTTCCTCTCTATCTCAGTCTCTCTCCCTCGTGTGTCTGTGTGTGTGTGTGTGTGTGTATGTGTGTGTGTGTGTGTGTGTGTGTGCGTGCAGACATCTCTCTAAAACACTTCATGGTGGTGTACACACTTTACATGTGAATGTGCATTGTTTTTTGTGCTGGGACTTGAATTCAAGGCGTCTTGCTTTCTAGGCAATAACTCTACTGCTAATCTGTCCCCTCAGTCTGATATAAGAGATTCATACCTGACGATATCAGAGGGCTCAAGAATAGGCTTAAGACTAAACAGAAATAACAATTATTTCAGTGAAAGATGATATTTTACAGGATGCCAGTATATTTCATCTACGTCATATGTTGAAATAACTATCTGAGGTAAAGTTAATGAATATTGTCTGTATGCTCTTTTTAAATTTTATACCTTTATATTAAACTTACTAAAATATATGTTATGTAATATCTTCCTTTTCCTGGACAAAACACAACAAAATTCAGTACTTTTCTGGCCCTTAAGAAATAGGAACACCCTTGAATAATAGAATTCAGCAGGATCACTTCAAGCAAGATAAAGTGTCTGATTAATTTTTTGCTGTCTGATTAATTTCTTTACACAGACCAGGCCAGCTTTCAGTTCTTCAGTAGGGGGAAGAAAGGTTGAATTGTTTGATTTTTTTTTCTTCTCTCCTTCACACTCTTACTTTTTTTTTTCTATTTTCTAACTTCAGAGTCAGTTCCATAAGGTCAAATCTGGGTGGTGGTGGGACATGGAAGAAGGGAGAAAGGCAGTAAGGAAACAGATGAGCTCTTACAGGGTAGGTAGCTGCTGGGCTATTGTGAGTTCACTGGTCAAACGAGCGAGCCTGGATGGGTGTGGTGTTTTGTTTCTCTGAAGCAGTTTTCCATGTGTAGAAAACCCCATTGATACATCAGATAATGACATGTAAATATTCAAGATTATCATTACTTAATCTCAGTAATATGCATGGAGAGGGGAGGCAGTGGGGTGGGTTGTGAAGGGAAACACAGCAATTGCTTTGTGCATATCTGTTTTTCTCACTCTAAACTCCATTATGATGTATAACACAATGTACTAATACAATTATTTTGAATAAATGAAAAATAAAATATACATATGGAAGTTATCTTTGAGTTTTTACATTTATTTTTATCTTGAAATATGCCTGGAAACTTCATTTTCACCATGTGGTTGGACAGGAAATAAATGTATTCAATGTTGAAACTGACAACTTACATTGAACTTTTAGGTCTTAAGGTACGTGAATTAGCAATGTTCCTTGTCTAGAAAAAGATAGCCACCTGTTTCTTGTTTTTCCTATTTTTACTTGCAGTTCACTGTTCTAATTTTAAGAACTGTTGAGCATTAGAGTACCAATTTATTCACTTAATTCAGGTTAATTCAACTCATAATGTCAAGACGAAGAAGGCACTACATGCTCTGACTTGTATATTTCCCTTGGCAAGTTATTTCTATCTCTTTCCAGTTTCCTTGAGAATTCAAGAGAAAGCAGACCATGAGCAGCTGTGTGGCTTTTCATATGAGCAAAAATCTTGAAACTACTCAATGAAAATTTGTCTTTTTAGTCCCTTCATACAGTTTCGGTAAACTGATTTATCCTATTCATTACAAGAAAATTCCCTCTGATCAGTGAAATAGCTACTAATGAATAAAACTGTAAACAATTAAGAATAGCAAGTTGTTGAAAAATCTAAAAGATTTATTTACTTCAACAGCCAATGGGAACATGGCCAAAAGAAACAGTGTTTGCTCTCTTCTCCTACTGTCCCAAGGTGTAATTTAAAAAATTTTTAGCTAGCTGCCGTCTTTTTAAAAATCTTTGAGAACAATAATATTAGTGACTGTATGGAAAAATAACATGAGAATAACAATACAAATGGAAAAATTTGGATGAATTCATCTCTTCTCAATATAAAATCCCTTATAACACTAAAAATTAGGAGTGTTTGCATAAGAATAAGAGAAAAATGAAAGTTTAAATGTACAACACTAAACACAATAATTTTTTTAAAGTATATGATAAAGATGTCACTTTAAAATCTCCAAAATTTAATGAATTATTTATGATGATTTAATGAATAATGCTAAAGCAATTAGCTATTCATTTGGGGAATTACATATGCATACAAAATATATGAGATGAATTTGCCTGAATATATATTCATAATATTTTGCTTGACAATAAAATATATTTAATATTGAGACAAAAGTAAAAGATGAAAATAATATAATACATTAAAAACAGCACATTAATACAAAGTAATGATACTATTTTAATAGGAATTAATTTCATAAGCATAAAAGAAAAAACCTAAGCCTTTAAAAATGATAAGCCTATAAAATATTAAAATTTCTCAACAGAAATATTACATTAAAATGAATATAATTTAAAAACATATATAAAATGCTTGTACATAGTTTCTATTTTATCTAGACATAAAAAAGTTCACTGAATAGAAAGAAAAGTTTAAAAATCCAAAAGAAAGTCAGGCAGTATCTATGTAAATGCAGTTTACTGAAAATAAAATGCAAATAGAACTAAATATATAAAAAGATACTCTGATGCTGATTAAGTATAATCTAACAGAGATTTTTAAAAAACATTAAAAAGAGTAATACAAAAAATAATGAATGAATTCAGTGTCGGTAAGAGTATGGAATTGTTACTCTGATACCCTGCAGGCTGATACACTGGAAATATATTTTTGAAAAGCAGCATGGTGATGTCTGTCAAAATTTTAAATGCAGCTGGGCATGGTGGTGCACACTTGTAATCCCCGTGCTTGGGAGGCTGAGACAGGAGGATGGCACAGGTTTGAAGCCAGCCTCAGCTACTTAGTGAGGCTCTCAGCAACTTAGTGAGACCCTGTTTCCAAATAAAATAGAAAATAGGTCTGGGAGTATAGCCTGAAGGTAGAAAAGCCCCTGGGTTCCACCCCCAGTACCAAAAAAAAAAAAATGTAAATGCAAATTACTTTTTACTCAAATTTAAATAGTTTAGTTTAACAATCAACTTTTTTAGCAATTTAATCTAGAAATAAATTGGCACATAAGCATGTTTACTTTCATATTGAAAACAACTCTATAGGAGAAAAAGAATAAATGTTAGTGAATAAGGCACCAGACTGTGTGTGTGTGTGTGTGTGTGTGTGTGTGTGTGTGTGTGTGTGTCTGTCTGTCTGTCTGTCCATCTGTTTGTCTACTGAGGATTGAACAAATCGGCATACCATGGAGCTATGCCCGCAGCCCTACTTTCTGTTTTTTAAACAGTGTCTCACTAAGTTCCTGAGGCTGACTTCAAACCTGAAATCCTTCTTTCTCAGACCCTCAAGCACTGGGATTATAGTTGTGTGCTATCATGCCTGGATCAGATCTGAATTCTTATATCCCACCAAAGTAAAGCTCTCAAGCAGTATGGAACACAGTATAATAAATAAAGACAAAAGTAAGTAATATAATAGTAAATATAGAACAGTCCCAAACTGTGTAAAACAACAACGACAACAACAACAAAACACCAAGACCATATTACTAATTTTGACTTACTCTGTAAGGTGGAGTTATGGGTAAATGAAGAAAATAATGTTTACACTTATTTATGCATTTCTGTAGTTATTTTTTTGAGAATGTGTTACTTTGTAACAAAAATTATGCCAAACTGAAAAACAACAGAGATAGGGAGAAGGCTTGTAAAAAATAATGTCAATTTAAAAAGAACATATTATTTATAATATCATCATATGTGATGTTCTGTAAATTGAAATTATGACAATCTATCCAAAAAGTGTAGCCTGAGAAGAAACAAAGTGCCTACTAAACAGTTAGCTCGTGTCTTTACCAGGGTAGAATAAATAATATCTTCTCTACTTAATTCAAACAGGACTAGTCTTAAAACACAAATTCAATTTTTAAAATAAATTCTCAGAATGTCATATTCTATTGAAAAAATCCATCCTAATTATGACACTGAAGATCTGTGAGTGGATAAGTATAGAGCTAATTGTTACACTTTGTGACATACTTTTAACAATCACTATTTCCATTATTTATCTTCCAAGGCTGCTAGGGGTATTGTGTGAAATAATAAATGTGAAAGTGTTGTCAAAGTGTATGTTGGAGGTAATTATTATTGTTCAACTATGTTGGCTTAAGGCACAAAAACATCACCATAAGTAATAAGTATCAGTTTTTAAAATTGTAGCTATTAAATTGAAGTAAGAAATACTGTTTGGGGCCTATCAAACTGACAAAGCTTAAAAAAATCTCTGATAAATGCAGTGTTGTGAAGGAGTAAAATTGGTTGTCTCTCCTGAAGGAAACTTGAAAATATATGTTAATATGTCTTATAATAAGCAGATCATTGAATCAGTAATTTCCTTTCTAAGAATATATCTCGAGGAAATAATGTGTAACCATTTCATCCCAGGATAATTATAAGATAGAAAATTTTAAAATGATTTAATAGCCAACAATAGGAAACTGGTTAAAATAATTATGGTGTTCTATGCAGTCATTAAAGTAATTCTGTGAGAAATCAGGAATTGTACATGAAATACTATTAAATAAAAACGCTTAAACAATGTACTTACAGTGCAATTCAATTTTGTTGAATTTTGTTCTTAGGCATGATAAATGGTAGATGAGGAAATTTAATAAGTTTTTAACAGTGTATTTAAGTGGTAGGATCATAGGTGCATTTTATCTTCTTTATGATTCTCCTGCTTTTCTAAATTTAAAATTATTTTTTAAATAAAGAAAAAGGTAAATGTTATTTAATGTCTTGAGACTTTACTGCACATTGTTTTCCTTAAAAGGAGCAATGAGAGAAAGAGAAAATATATTTTTACGTGCAGCAGAACAAGTGTAATATAGTATAGTATGTGATATTTTCATGATTCCTTTTTTATGCAGTTCACAGTGCCTGTTAATATTGGGCATTGATTACATACAGTTTACATATTTTTGTTATTTTGACTGTTTGTTAAATAAGATAGACCTTGTTTTTTTAATTGAACAAGAGTTTGTCATCTTTCAGTCACTCTCCAAAGCTGAGTAAATCAGTATTTTTTATAACTGTGAAGGAATACAAAGTGAAAGATATGAAAGCACCATAAAGTGATATAATTTGTGGATGTTGGATGTACTTTTGTGAATTAGCTGAAAATATGGTAGGTTGCTATTGGCTGCCTACAATATCAAGCTTGCCCTTGTAACTTGGCTGTGGAGGGAGACAGTGTACAGATAGTGGAAGAAAACTCTATATGTGCTTATGACACACCATGTATTTGGCTAGATATTTTACCTATTCTGTTTTCAGGTAAACATGCAGCACTTTTTTTTAATTCCAGTTGTTCATTGGAACCATTTGAATTTTAAACACCTATATGACGATGCCTCTCTTCCAATATATGGAATAAAAAATTATCTGGCATAGAATACTGCAATGAATATTACTTTTTTTAAAAAAATGTCTCATATAGCTCTGACAATCTGCAGAATATTAATGTTTGTTTTATAATAATGTGGTTGAGATGGGAAAAGTAACTTGTTCACAAAACCAACAAGATGGGTCTGACTTCCAAATAAAGACACAACAAATAAAATGCTCCTAATAAGGATTATTTAACTCAAAATGTACTTTGGGACAGAATATTTGCATACTACATCTAAGTAAATACAATAACACTTAGGTAAATTAGTGATGTCATTTCAAAGATGAGTAAGTTGAGATTCTGTCATGTTGAGCATCTTGCCCAAAGAAAAATGCAATGAAAAAAGAAAATCATATAGAGGAGCAAACAAGACAACCTAAAGGAGGAGAAAGGAGGGGGGGGGGAGGAAAAATCTCTAAAACACACAATGTACTTAAGCATATCGAAGTCAACCATTAAGCCAAGCAAGGGAAGGAGGGATGGGGAGGGAATGGGGTGGGAATTGGGTAGGGGTTAAATCAGTGATGTGTACATGTATGTCCACACAAGTTCTTTACCCCATATGATATATGAATATAATGCACCAATAAAAATTTTAAAAAAGAAAGAAAACAAAACTGACCACTTGTTTCTTCTTGATAGGAAATCTCTTAATAAGCAGCATGCTCATGCTTCCAAGTGTTACATGTTATTAGATGCTCCATCAAAGCCTAGACAGAGATTAGCATAGGGGTGTCTGGACTCTGGTCACCTTGGTTATCCACTGAGGTGCCTGAGTTGATAACTTCGTAAAACCATTGTAGATTTTTTTTTTCAGTCCTGGGGCTGGAAGCCAGGGGCATTCTACCTCTGAGCAACACACCCAGCCCTAATTTTTTATTCTTTATTTTTGAAACATAGTCTCACTAAGTTGCAGAGGGCATCTGTCACTGAGTATCTAAGTAGCTGAAGTTGTCCATGAGCCACGATCATCCGGTCTCCACCTTCTGAATGTTGGGATTACAAGCATGCACCACCATGCCAGGCTGGATTTTTTAAAATATTCTTTTATTGGTGCATTGTAATTACACATCATTCTGGGGTGTGCAGCACACAACACTTGGGGCATTTTCCTCTGGGTCTTGCCCCCTCATTCCCTTTCCCTGTAAATGACTTTGAGAGTTTTATTGGTTGTTCAATATGCGAAATTTTGAAAAGGACATTTTCACAAGGGTATTAGATAATGAGAGAGAGAGAGAGAGAGAGAGAGAGAGAGAGAGAGAGAGAGAGAGAGAGGGAGAGAGAGAGAGAGAGGATAAAATAGAGAAAGAATGAATAAAAAATTATAGAAAAAATTATACTAGAACTTGCTGAGTCTATAACAATTTTCATATTCATTTTAATTTCTCTGTATGTATTCGATTTTCTATGAAAACATTCATAAAGTAAGAAATGGCTTCAGGGAAAAATTAAAGCCAGGGTAGAAGGAGAGAGTAAAATTCTCTATTAAGACTTACAATATCTGAAGTATATGCCTTTTAGGTACTATCTTTTAAATAATTTTAAAAATTTTTAAAGGTTCTAAGAAATTGAAGACTATTTTACTAGAGTAACCAACCTCACATGGAACAGAAAGTACAGTGCATCTTGTCTAGTAGAGAGAAGTATAATTTGATACACAGAAAGCCCACAAAGGTTGTAAATAAACTGTATCATTTCATTCTGAATGGGATAGAAATAGTAGAAACTGAAGAGATGCCTGAGGCAACCAAATTGCTGTGGTTAGCTAGTGGGCTATGGAAAACTCAGCAACAAACATATAACACATTCTATGAAAAGGGAAGCGTGGTCCAGAAAAACCCAAGACAAGAGCTGTGAGCTGCAAAAATTATTCATAGGTATTCTATACACATTCACAGTGTTATTCCAAGTGTTAACATTCTTTATTACGTTGTCTCCCTCCTTCTTCCCCAATCTCCCTCAGTCACTTCTTTGGAGTTTCTGAGTGGAGAGGGACCAACTGGTAAAAAACACTGAGAATTGGATTCATGTATTTTTCTGACTCCCAACAACCCCAATATGATGTAAAATTACAATGCACCAAATTAAAAACAAAACAAAACATTATTCATGGGAAGCACTGCTGGATCCTAATAGGGGAATTGGAACTGCTCCTAGCTAGTGCCTGCTAAATGGCTCTAGATTGCACTGTGGAAAGAGGGAATCAATTCACATTTCTGCACATAACACATGAATCCAATCCAGGAAGGACTGAAGTCAGAATTATGCTAGTGTGGCATCTGGCTTTCTATAACTGAGCATACTGAGAGAAAGAATCTTGGATAAGCAGCACAGTATTCGAAGACCAAAAAGTGGAACCCCGGCAGAGTATAAATGATGGGTTCATTCAAAAGGCAGCATGGGAAAGGAATCATCCCGAAGATTTTCTGTGGACAAGTATGAAAAACCCTGTGTAGACCCTCAGAATACCAGGAGATGGCTAAATGTTAAATGTAACTAAGTTCCTGTTTTCAACAATTTTGACATTAAAACAGTAGTGTATCCCTGTAATCCCAGTACTTGGAGGCTGATATAAGGAGGATTGCAGGTTTAAAGTCAGCCTCAGCTACTTAGGGAGGCCCTTGACAACTTAGTGAGACTGTTTAAACTAAAAATGGCTATGGTATAGATCAGAGGTAGAACACACCTGGGTTCAATCCTCAGTACCAAAAAAAGTAAAATTTGATATTGTATATTATATTAATACAAATGAATAAAAATATACTCTCTATAAAAGTGACTTTTTAGCACTTTAGGCTGGTGTTGCACGAAATAAGTTATTGCATCCATTTTCTCATCTGCCCAAATAAGTAGATTTTGAGACTGATATTTTGCTTTTATTCTTTGGCATATACTTGTTCAGAATAAGCAGTGAATGTCCAAATTAAGAAAAGTCTTACAGATTTGGAACTGACACTTCTCCTACATATTTGATAATAAAAATACAATCACAAGGAAATTATATTATCTATGAATTTGAGACATTTTCATTATGTTTTCTGTTCTAATGAGCAACAATTCTTACCAACTTAGCACAATATCCCCTGAATTGTATCTCACAGTTCTATGAGTTGCTTTTTTCTCTGGACTCACTTGTAGCATCTTATGTAGATATAATAAGGTGGTGGTGAGGCCAAAGCCAGCCAGAGGCATGGCAGAGCCATTGTGATGGCTGGGTCTCTTCCTCCTTAGTTAATCTCAAGGTTTCTTTTCTCTGCATGGATCATAGCTTCTTCACCACATCTGTTGAGTTCCTGGACTTCTGGCCTGGCATCGTGGAGTTCTCAAAACCACAAAAGAAATAGCTGACTGGCTATCTTTAAGGATGAATTCCAGCTCAGTACTATGTAACTTCTGTTACTTTCCATTGACCAGATGAGTCAGTATGCTAGCTTAGATTCAACAGGGTAGAGCACTAGCCAAGGGCAAGAATCCAGAAGATAGGGCTGAGGAGATCTACAACCACATTTCCATAGCTGCTCTGTGTGAGGTATTTTTAGAGGAATAAAATAGGAAGCAAATACTCATATGTTTGCTATCTTCAGGAGCTTACAGTTTAGCAAGAGAGATCAACATTTAATCAAGAAAAAATTCACTACCACAATCACTTTATAGAAGAAGTATTTTGTTGCTAGCTAAAGAGTTTAGAGCCACTCCTTCCTGAGGAAGGTGAGCTAGTGCTCACCTGAAGGATGGAGATGAACAAGGTAGATGATACCAGGGGATGGGAAAAGTGGTCCAAAAGCAAGGCAATAGTATAACTGTAAGCCATAGCAAGCACCAGACATAGAAAATCACAGCAAGACTATATCTTAAAGGTACAGGATGGAGGCAACAGGATATAGAATTAAACGGGAGTCTTGTTTTGTCTTAGTCTCAGGGCAAGAGGAAGCCACAGAAAGCTTCCTGTAGGAGGGAGTGACAGGATCAGGCTTGCATTTTGCAAGGAACCCTCTGGCTGCAGAGCAGAGTGTAGATTAATGGGAATGCATCATAGAGGAGTTTTTTTCTGCCTTTGCTAAGGGAGACATGAGCTTCTTTCTCTATCCCCCATATCATAGGAGCTCTGGATTCACAATCCACGATGGACAGACTCTCACAGAATCACTTTCATTTCTTTTCTAATCAATTTTCTGGCTTTTCATTTTTTTCTCTGATTCTGATAAAAGCAGTACTGGATCCAAAATAATTCACAGGAAAAGGTGATTGAAACCAATCGTGTGAAGTAAAGAATATCTTAAAAGACAAGCAGGACAAGGAGCCAACATGCCTTACTTTAAACCCATTTTTCTTTTTCAGAAAGACTTCACCCTCACTATGAATTCCCTTAGAATCACAAGTAAGGCAAATAATGATATATTTGTTTTCCTTTCTTTTGTTTCCTTGAAACTGAAGCAGATAGCCTTCTTATCAATTATTTTATTCCTCCAAATTGAAGTGTTCATTGATGCAAAGGGTGTCACAGATCTAGGTTCAATCTCTCGATTTACTGGATAAACTTGTATAAGTTCATGAACCTCTCCAAACTTCAGTATTTTAATTAAATAGCAAAATAAAGAGGTTAAGAGTACATATCCACAGTGTTGCAATAAGTCACTGGAATGAAGCATACAGTTTAGCCCAGTGCAGTATACCCTAGTGGTTTAAATATATAATTTGGAACTAAATCAATCTTGGCTCATTTCCCAGCTCTGCCATTTAGTAGATCTATGGCCTAGAGCAAATTATTTGCCATGTCGAAGCATCAATTTTTCCTATTTGTAAAATGCGTATAAACATATCACTTCATAGGGTTTTTATGAGGATTGCTTAACAAAAGCCATACAAAATATATTTAATAGAGTATCTGGCATATAGCCGATATTTAATAACTGGTAACTTCAATTATTATCAAAACTATTGGATCTCTCTCTCTCTCTCTCTCTCTCTCTCTCTCTCTCTCCATATATGGAGAGAGAGAGAGAGAGAGATGGAGAGAGAGATGGAGAGAGAGATATATATATATAGATAGATAGATATAGATATATATTTATATATTTTTTTCTGATACTGGGGATTGAATCCAGGGGCATTCTTCCATTAAGTTACATCCCCAATCCTTTTTTTATTTTGAAAGAATATTTTGCTAAGATATCATGCACTAGCTTCAAACCTGAGATCCTCTTGTCTCAGCCTCCCATGGCTGAAATTTACTGGTGTTCACTCTAGCACCTATATATACCTATATACCCAATACATTTATATCACTACTTCACTACTTCTTTTGTCCTTTACCAGGATTTTTATTCCATATATTTTCTTCTTATAATTACTATCCACTTCTCTTCTGTGTTCTGCAATGTCTTCTAACACACACACACTCTCTCTCTATCTCACACACATATACACACCACACTCTGTTTTCAGTAGATACACAAAATAATACACTTCTCTCTCTCTCCCTCTCTCTCTCTCTCTCTCTCTCTCTCTCTCTCTCTCTCTCACACACACACACACACACACACACACACACACACACACATCTCCCATTCTACCTGTCTCTTCCTCTCTTTAAAAAAAATGGACAGCTATGAACATGCATTTGTTTCATAGTTTTGTTTCCTTTCTTTTGGGTAGATACCCAGAAGTGGTATTGCTGGATTATATGATAAGTCTGTTCCCATTCTTCTGAGGATCTTCCATACTGTTTTCCAAAGTGGTTGCTCTAATTTGCAATCCTACCAACAATGTTTTAAAGTTCCCCCTTCTCCACATCCTCACCAGCATTTGTTGTTGTTTGTGTTTTGAATGATTGTCATTCTAGTTGGAGTTGGGTGAAATTTCAGGTTAGTTTTGATTTGCATCTTCCTGATTGATAATGACGTTGAGCATTTTTGCATGCATTTATTGGCCATTTGACTTTCTTCCTTCATGAAGTGTCTATTTAGTTCCCTTGCCCAATTTTGATTGGGTTATTTGCTTTCTTAGTGCTGAGTTTCTTGTAATGCATGCATATCTATGTTCATAGCTGCTCAATTCACCATAGCCAAACTATGGAACCAGCTAAGATGTCCATCAACAGATGAATGGATTAAAAACTATGGGATATGTACACAATGGAATTTTACTCAGCCATAAAGAAAAACACACATCGTTTATAAGGAAATGAATGGAACTCGAGGACATTATGCTAAATGAGATTAACCAGTCACAAAAAATAAGAAATCGAATGTTCTTCCTAATATGCAAAAGCTAGGAAAAAATTGGGTTATAGGAGGAACTCTAGATGAATATTTTATAGATTAGCAAATAAGGTGACCTGAGAGGATGGGAGGGGGGTAGAGGAAAATTCACTAATACACATGATGCACTTTAACATACATATCAAAGTCAATCATTAAGCCAAACATGAGAAGCAGGGAGGAGGAGGGAATGGGGCAGGAATTGGGTAAGGCCTAATTGGGTGATGTCTGCATGTATGTCTCGACCATCTTGTACCCCATTAATAAGTATGACTACAATGCACCAATAACAATTTTAAAAATAATTGGGCAGCATGGACAGTAAACACAGGGAAGTAATTTAAACAATGTGTTCACCTGAACATTTAAAAATAATTATCAGATTGCTGGAATACATAGAGTAATACATCACCATTTTAAAAATGATCAACCTGATTTAATTCTTCCTTCGAGGTTACTTTTATAAAATCGTTATACTTTATCTGCTCTCAGTAGATACACAAAACTTTAATGTTAGAACATCCCACAGTCTCTCACAAAAGTAGCCTGCTTAATATTTTCAGCCTTGAAATGGCAAGGTTTTCAATTTTTATAAAGTCGGTAATATCTTTGAATTTACTTGAGGTTGAGATAGTATTATTTTATATTCTAAAAACAAAACTTTTCATTTATTTGTGTTAATTTGTCTTAGAGTTTGAGTCATGTAGTTAAAAAAACTGGCATGTAAAATGTAATTAAGATGTAAGAACTAACTCTCTTCCTTCCCTTTTCTTCTTATATTAAAACTAGGAGAGGCATTTTGCAACACTAAGCATGTTTTTTAGCTATGAGAAAACAGCTGTTCTGATATACAGTTGCCAGAAGGAAACCCTCAGAGGACTGTGGTTTTCTGTTAAAATTGATAGAAACTATAAGAAAATGATCAAAATATTTTAAATGTGCAGTAAGAAATAATGCATCCCCTTTCTACTAATGACTGGTAATTATACCGCTTTCTCTTACTGTGATAACCACTTGTCTCAGTTTTGAAATAACATCGTAGGCTCAAGTTCACGTCATATGTTTCTATCCTAAGGTTTGTGCTGATGTCACTAATATCTTAAAAATGATTTGACTTCATAAAATAAGCTTTTTCTTGCTACTTTCAAAAGTAGAATTTTGATTTTATTTAAACTTGTAATGTTTATATTAAACTCTAAAGTTTAATAGGTTAAAATACAAACTAATTTACCTACGATGTTCTTAAGAAATAAAATAACTCATATTTTCGCAACATTTATAAATATTGAAATTTCCAATAATTATTAGAAAACAGCTCTTCTTCTATCCATCTTAAATTTGGTTAGCCACATTTGAAATGAATCCATTAGACCTCATGAAATACTGCAGCCAAGAAAAGGCCTCCTTGTGAATATAATATTTAAATAATATAATTTCATGATTAAGTGAAATATGGAATTTATGTAGCTGTTTCTATGTAATTTAAATTTCTATCACTTATGTTAGTGCAAATGAAACAAACCTCATTAACTCAGGTCCTTTTCCTTCAGAAGGTGGAACAATTAAAGAGAAAAGAGGTTTGAGATTATATTCATGGTTATATACAAAAAAATCTTATGAAGCAAAGATTTGGGGAAATTTTATTTCTTTTAAAAATATTTGAGAACTTCAGTTTTTCCTTAGCATTAAATAGCTACTTACTTTCATTATGATATTAGTTAATGATATTTACTGCTGTCACTGCAATGGAAAATGACCCTTGTGTTTTATATTTAGATTCAAGAGGCATGGGTAATTAATTTTGGTTTGCAGATTATCAAATCTTTATAGCTTCCACCAGTTCTGAAGATTAAGCACTTATCCAACTTTATTACTTTTAGTTTATGAAGGAGTCTTATTCCTGCTAATTTCTACCTGCATTATTTTCCAGCAATGCTATCAGCTCTCCCATTTAAGAGCACAATTGCTAAACTAACTAAATACAGAATTGTAAGCAGGAAAATAAATGTCTCTGCTTGGAATTGTTATGGTATTTAAAAATGATCTATACATAAGATTGATTAGTTTATATCCACTTTTTGCCTTAATACATTCTAAAAGAAGGAGATGGTCGCATTCTCATAACTAACATAGAATGAGTTGAAAGCAAACTAGGTGCATGCCTGGGGAATATTCCCATTTTACTTTTTTTCTGAATAAGTTTACATGAAATCAACGGAGACCCAGAGAAAAAACAAAGCAGAAGTATTCAGATAAGTATATGAGCATCACTGAGAATCCAACCTGATTTCCCTTCTGCATAAAATTACTTCTGAAATAAAACTAAAAATAAACCCCTAATGTAAAACATGGTTGCAGTTGGCATGGTATGCTTTTGCCACATTTTAATTACCCTTCAACTCTGTTCTGTGTATATAGTGTGCCTTGTTACTAACTCACAGGGGATTTGTCAAAAGGTGACAAGCATGTACTTTGCACTACTTATCAAGAGCTCACACTGAGCAGAACATTGTGCAGACCAGCAATCTGCCCCTTAACTAGGCCAGAAGACAGGCTGGCTAACTGCTGTCCTGGTCAGTGAGACCAGGACAGAACAAGGATGCAGGACAGCCGGTGCCTGTTCTCACTGGCTCTGGTTCCACTATGAACAACATTAGCATTTCAAATTTAATAAGATAATGTTATTACCTTTGTACCAACAGGAATGCCTCTCTCAAAAGCCCAATCTTGAGAGTCATGGATATGCATAATTGACTGGCAGAAAATACAATATGCTAATTCATAGGTAAAAACGGAGTGTTAGCCTCACACTATAATCTCCTCCTGGCTGACAAATAGGAAAAGGAGAACATGTCAAATTTGTGCTGTTTGGAGAAACAAAGAATAAATGAAATAACAGAGGACATTTTACAAGGTTAATTACACTTCTGGAACAGCAGACCTGGGTATGCTCCTCTCCAAAAGTTTCTGTACCTGAATATTTCAAGGATAACTTATACCTTCCAGTGAAGGGATGCAGGAAGAGGAGTCTTCCCCAGCATGAGAGTTTAGTTGGGAAGACTTTCTCTCCTAATGGAATGAGGTGTGAAATGAGATATTGATAATATTAGTGTGTGGAACCTATTAGGAATAAGAAAGTAGGATATTAGAATTAAGGTAGGATCCTTGTAGAAGTAAGAGAGTAGAATATAGAATTAAGATATAGAAGTAAGGTAAGATTGGAAACAGAATGAAGATCTGTGAGCCCAGATGCCCAGAAGGTCCCCTCCAGCTTGTCGGACAAGGTCTCTGTCCTCCCCGCGCTGCCCCCCCCCCCCACAGCTGCGAGTAACATGAGCCCCATATCTCTGAGCTAGATCAACCCTCTCCCTTCGGCCTCCGGAACAAGGCCATTCTAATTTGCTCCCCAGACAGGTTTCTCGGCGCGGATATAAGCCTGGCCCAGCCAAGGTAAATGGGAAAGGCAGCCCCTCCTCTGACGGACGGGGGATTTTCCAGTCCAAAGAACATTTTACAAGCACTTCCACTCAGGCCAGGTCTGGTTTATGTGGGGAATTCAGACTGAGCACAGGAGGCCACATGTGTGCCTTCCTTGCCCGCTCTCATCCTTGTAATGTTCTGCAGGTCCTCCGCAGGTCCCTGCGGGAAGGCCAGGGGCTTTGGACAGTCACACCTCTGCGCATGGCCCTGTGCGGGGACAGAGCGGCTCCCGGCCAGGCCCAGGGTGGCCGCAGGGCAATGTTTGGAAAGGTCCTCCTCCATCCCCCCAACCCTGCGGTGCCAGGGCCCTAGCGGACCCTCTGGAGGGATCTGGATGCCAAGGCCTGTGTGGGCAGCGGCATGGATACCGAATATTCCTGGCTCACAGGAACGGAGTCCAGACCCCGGCTGCAGGGCAAGTCTGAGGGGTCAGGAAGAGAAGGGCAGAAGGGAAGGGCCAGGTGGGTCTAGGACAGCGGGCCTGCAGGAGCCCATGGAGTGGAGCAGGATGAGGGTCAGGACCACCTGGCCTGGCCCTTCCACTACTCCTCTGACGGCACAAGACAGGGACCCCTGCGGTCCACCATGGGCTACAGCCTCGGGTCTGACCCCTGACCTCTGGCCAGGCGTCCCTTGTACTGATAAGAATGACTTCAGAGAATTAAGACATTGGGATTTAGGATTCAGAATCTAGTTAACTTGTAAGTCCCGGTCTTTCTTTAATAACTACCTGCTCAAGTTCTGGCTTCTGTACAACTGCTTATGTATAGGTTCAATAACTGTTCGGTAATAGTCTTTCTTGTTTTAGACTTGCTTGATGTTTAAAGAATATTAGAAATTGCTTTTTAGGAATTGCTTTTAAGTGCTTTAGAATGTAAAAGTAGTCCTTCCTGAGTTACAAGCCTGTATCTACCTGGAGACATCTGTATTCCACAAAATTGGCCAGAGGCAGCCCTAGCAAATGAGTACATACCATAAGGGAGATAAGCAGTTTTGGCTGGCTTGAACTTTGGGCGGGCTCGCACTTCTGGCAGGCTCAACATTATTGGTTGTACTTGTTTGTCCTTGTATCTGACTGGGTGTATTCTAAGGTTGGCGGGCTCTGACGGGTGTGGATGCATGTTTTAAAATTATTGGTTGTACTTGTTTGTCCTTGTATCTGATTGGTTGTATTCTAAGTTTGGCGGGCTCTGATGTGTGTATCCACTCCCTCCTGGGGCTATAAATCCAGACCCGGAAGTGAGCTCTGGGTCGAATTCTGACCCGCTTTCCTTGCTGTCTACTGAGGCTAACGCTAGCTCGGCCAGAGTCTCACTCTGGTAGCTGCTGGGCAATTCCTTGACTGACAGTCAAGCTAGTGGAGGAATTTTGACCACTGGCTAGCCAGTAAAGAGCTGCAGCACAATAAACCCTGCCTGTGTGTTACATCCTTGGTGTGTTCTTCATTATTTGGGTAAGGGAGGCAATTCTCGGACCCTAACACCAGAAAGTCCAATCAGACCACATTACACAGGACACCGAGAGAATCTGCCTATTTTTATACTTGAGTTCTACTTACAAAAGAAGGCTGTGAAAATAGCAAAAGTTGAGAGTAGGGAGTTGGAGTGATCTGAGATTAAATATTGGATAAGCCATTTGTTGACCTAATGACCTGTCTGTTTTTATAATAGACATATTTAATGCATTTTACCTTTACTGAATACACAAAGATTTATTCATAAAATAGTTATCACTAGGATGCAATGTGATATATGTAATTAAACTAAGACCTAAAGTGTTAAGGAAGTCATGGTTATCCTCCTCCTTCCCCTTTGCACCCTAATATTATATTTACTTTGTCATAGCCCTGGAAACTTTACTGATTATTAGCAGATTTTCTTTTACACCTAGCGTTTACTGATGGTATCTTCTCAGTTTAAGCATAAGGTTTACTGTTATTTTCATATATTTATTGACAATGGTGTAATTCAAACCCCAAATACTCAAATCAAATTCATTGCTTTTATAAAGGTATATGTACAGGTATGTTTCTATTACAATAAAACTCAATAAAGTGTATAATTACAATGCATCAATAAAAGTATATTAAGAATAAAAATAAACCTTCATGAGTATAAGCAGAAGAGAAAAATGGGAACTAAGCACTAACAAAGCCTGTGATCATGTGATGAGTGTATAAGAAATAATTTATCCCATACTGGAAAATGATAAAACTTTAGTTCACTATGGAGCTAATGGAGGAATCAATGTCCAAAACTAATTATGCTAACTTTAACAAAAATGTAGCTCAGAAAGGAAAATTGACAAAATATCTGCATAGCTTGCACTTTAAATATAATTTAATTTTGAGAGACGAATTCATGAGACATGAAGCATTGCAATGTAATAGTGAAGATGATGAGTCATTTAATAATTTTTAATGAAGAGCAAATGATAAGGAACAATCATTTTGGAGGCTAAGTTTTAGCAATAAGATTTTTCTCTGCTATTACAATGCTAGAAACAGTTGCTATTCATGCTTAGTCAGTCACTTATCAATGAGATTCATTTTATCCATTTGGTTGTTCATTCCTTAAATACATATTTTGTTTCTGAGACAAACACTGAACTAGGTGCAGGGGCAGGAAAGGGACATATATGGACATTGCCTCATGAGTTAAAAGAAGAGGGAGAGAAAATAAAAGTACAGTAGAAGAAAAATATAAATATCTTTTACCAAAGTAGATAGGTAGAAGATTGAAATATTTCTCCTTTTTAATAAATGGTTATAGGAAATAAACAGGATGATAGGATAGTGATTAAATGAGGGGAGCCATTTAGGTTGGAGTAGGCAAGAAAGTCTTCTTCTGAAAAGATATGTTTGTATTAATTCTTGAAGATGCAAAAGATAAAAAATGTACCTGGGCATGATGGCACATTATTGTAATCCCCAACCATGGAAGGCTGAGACAAAAGGATTGGAGGTTCATAGTCAGCCTCAGAAACTTAGTAAGGCATTTTGCAACTTAATGAATTCCTGTTTCAAAACAAAAAAATAAAATAAGCCTGGGGGTATAGCTGAGAAGTAGAATGTCCCTGTGTTTGACCACCACTATCACATAAAAGAGTAAGATATGTAAATCTGTAGATATTAATATCCCAGCTAGACAGAAGAGGAACAGTTAAGTTTGTGTGAGGGGGAAAAAAAGAAACAGCAGTGATCAGAATAGCTTGAGATTACTGAAGAAGATGGAGAATGCTGGATGTTTTATTTGGAGAGCTGAGCAGTGTAATACTGAGGTTTGAAACCAGGAACCTCTGATCTACACTTCCAGTCCTATTTTAATTTTATTTTGAAACACAGTCTTACTAGGTTGATTAGAAACTTACTACTTGTCAAGGCTGTCTTCGAACTTATGATCCTTCTGTTTTAGCCTCCCACTTACTGGGATTAGAGGCCTGAGCCACCATACTCAGCTTCTTCAGATACTTTTGTTCATCCTATAAAAAATATGACTGGAACATGGTCGGTGTAGAAACAGGAAGGTCAGTACAAAAGCTGTTGTTGAAGTCATGCAAATGAGAAATAATAATGATGTGAACTATGATGGTGGAGATGGATTTAAAAAAAATTGTATTTAAATAACAAAGTGGTTGTAGTGTTTCGGTGGCAAAAAATCACAGAGACTGCCTTTTTCTTCATTATTTCATTAAAAATAACTAAGGACATTTTTATTTTGACTAAACTAAGCCTATAGAAATAGACAAATCATATACTCAAACAAGAGGTTGGCAAAGGTGAACATTAGCTAGATTCTTTTGAATTTCCACACATTGTATTCCATTAAAGGTCCACTTTTTGAATTATATGTTGACATTATCTTTTCCAAATTAATTCTTTTATTTTTATAGTTAGGTAGCAAATATTGCCTACAAAACAAAAACAAATCCTTCCTTCTCATTGCCTCTTGAATAAGAGAGCATGCACAAGCAAGAGGGAGAAGGAGAGGGAGAGGGAGAGGGAGAAAGAGAAGTAAAGGAAGAAAAAAACATTTATTTAGAGAGACACAGCAAATACTCTGTTCATGTATATGTGTATCATTTTGAACATCTTACCATGTAAAAGTAAAATCTATCAATAAAATATATTAATAGTTTCTGATGTACAATAGGTGATATATTGTGGATTTTGTGATCCCTATCATTTTCTATATATGCTGAGAATAGTTTAAATTATGTTGCCTATCCTTGGGTTTTCCCTTACTCGAATTAACATTATTGTCTTCTCAGACCTAGAGTTCATACTGCCTATAGAAAAATAATTATTTAAACATTGATATTGTTTTTAAATATAATTATTAATAATTCTTAAAAGGGAGAGAGGGCAATTATTTTACTATTTGAATTTTACTTCTAAGATAACACACTATCAACATTTATGGTTTTCTTTAGATAAAAACCACACTAATCATATTCCACATAAATGTACAAAGATAATGTCCATCTGTTTCAAATGAAGAGAAGGAGGTTGAAAGAAACAACAAATCCATACATCAGAGTTGGGCACAAATTGGTAAATCCGAGGCCCTATAGCCTAAGTCTGAATATATGTTATGATCATTCAGGGCTTGACTTGGACTCTCTCCATCAATACCTCTATCAGTTGACATCACTTAGTGCCAGCATTTACATAAATATTTCCCCACTTTATACTCAGCCCTGGTAACTTATCTCCAGACTCAGAAATCCAAATATCTAATACCATCCTACAAACCTCTCAAATTATGAGAGATATCTCTGTCTGTCTGTCTGTGTGATTCTCTCTCTCTCTCTCTCCCTCTCTTGCTTGCACATGCTCTCTTATTCAAGAGGCAATGAGAAGGAAGGATTTTTTTTGTAGGCAATATTTGCTATCTAACTACAAAAATAGAAGAATTAATTTGGAAAAGATAATGCCAGCATACAATAAAAAAAAGTGGACCTATAAGGGAAAACAATGTGTGGAGATTCAAAAGAACCTAGCTAATGTTCACCTTTGCCAACCTCTTGTTTGAGTATATGATTTGTCTATTTTCTATAGGCTTAGTTTACTCAAAATGAAAATGTCCTCAGTCGATTCTTAACAAAATAATGGAGACTTTGTTCCATTATGGCATAGTCTGATTGGTCTCTTACTTTTGACCCCACCTTCTCTGCATTTTTAAATTAATAATTTTAATATATTTTTATTGGAGAATTAAATATCCTCTAAAAATGTCCTTTGAGTTTTCTCCAAAACATTTTCCTATCCTCTCTCTTTTCTCTGTTAGGTCTTGGTAAACTTCTGTTTGCTGTTTATCAAGGTATCCAAACAGAATCTATCCTTACTTTATTTTTCCCACACCTTAATCGAATCCTTAACAAATTCTATTACTTACAACCTTCTACATCCCTGGAGCAATATCTCAAATTCTAGCTCTTCTCTCCCTATACCTAATATCCCTCTGATCTGAGCTGTGAAATCTCACCATGGAATGCTGTCAACAACTCTTATCTTTCACTCTCTACCCCACCTCTGACTTTCCCTCAGTGTATTTGCCATAGAAAATAGCCACAGTCCTTTTCTTAAAACACACTAGATCTCATAGCTTTGCCTTCAATGGCTTCCTATTACCTTTAAAACAGCCAATCATTTATTAAAACAAAATGACCCCACACGGACTGTTGTTACTCTCTTCAGTGCAGTAGTGAGTGTATATACAAGACTCTATAAATTCATGTCTCTTATTTGAAATTAAATGGAAAAAATAATTTTATCTGTTTTCTTTGTTCCTGCATATCTTTCTCAAGAGTATAGAAGCTCTAGGCAATCAGATCTCATGCTTATCTTCCTCACTACTGGATTCACAGAGTCTGGCACATAAATACCTGTTGTTGAAAGGGAGGCAAGACCACACACAGCCATTCATGGTGGATTCATGTTGTCCTCACTATAAGGAATGTTCATTGTTTTACATGATTGTGTTTAGTTAAACTTTACATTTTGTATGCTCACTGATCTTTGCCATTCATATGATATTATTAGCATGGGTGTGTTCTTAAAATAAGGATTTCTTAATTAAATCCCTCTAGAAATATAACTCTGTGGTGATTGTCAGTTTTTATTTTTATCAAGTTTGCTGGTTTTTTAATCTTTGATAATGTGTAATTAAGGAGATGCTGTTTTAATCTCTAGCTTTTTATGGTATAAAAATGTAAGTAACATCAAATTTACCTCTTAAAACATTTTAAATGGGCCGCTCTATAGCATGGTGTGCATGGTATAATGCAATTGTTACCACCACCCATCAACAATTCCTTTTTGGTCTTGTCTAACTGAAACTCTTTAGACATTAAATACTAACCTCCCATTCTCATCTTCTCATTCTAGGCTCCTTGGCAATTACGACTCATCTCACACACACACAAAAAAATCATACAATAGTTCTCACTTGTGACTGGTTTGTGTCATCTAGTGTAACATCTTCAAATCTCTTCTAGTTGTCATATGTATAAAAATCTCCTTTTGTCTGAAGATTGAATGATGTCCTATTGGTTGTAAAGAACACATTTTATCTATCCATTCATCTTTCTTGTGTGTGTGTGGTACTGGGGGTAAAACCCAGGGGCTTTTCTACCTCTGGATTATACTCCCAGACTTATTTTATACTTTATTTGGAAATAGGGTCTCACTAAGTTGCTGAGAGCCTCACTAAGTAGCTGAGGCTGGCTTTGAACCTGTGCGATCCTTCTGTCTCAGCCTCCCAAGCGCTGGGATTACAAGCATGTGCCACCACACCACACCTGGGCTATCCATTCATCTTTTCATACATACATTGATTCTACCTTTAGTTTATTTTGGAGGCTATGAATATCTCTGTGTAAATACATCTCAAAAGCCTATTTTTAATTATATTGGGCATATACCTAGAAGTGAATTTGTTGGGATTAATAATAATGGTATATTTAATTTTTGAAAAACTTACCATACTGGTTCCCAAAGAGGCTAAAGAAGCCATTTAGCATTCCTCCTATCAACACAGAAAAGCCAATATTTCTCCACATCTTGACCAATATTGTTTTCTGTTTTATTTCGATTTCTTGATAACCATCTTAATGATTGTGAAGTAGAATTTAACTGTGTTCTTAATCTGAATTCTTCTAATGACTAATAATGTTGATATTCTTTTTATATATTTTCTCCACTTATATATATTTTTATGCTTTATTTTTGTTGCCTCAGAGATTAGGAACTCTTAATGTTTTGGAATATTAATCGCTTATAAGATACATAATTTGTAAACATTTTCTTCGATTTTGTAACCTTATTTTTAAACTGGGGATTGAATGCAGAAGTATTCTACCTCTGAGGTATATCCCCAGCCCTAATTTATTTTATTTTATTCATTTTAAAACAGGATCTCACTAAATTGCTGAGGGTCTTGCTATATTGTTGAGTCTGGCCTCAGACCTGTGGTCCTGTTTTAGCCTTTGAAGCACTGGGCTTGTAGCTGTGTACCAGTGTCTGGCTCTCACTAGTTTTTAACAGTTCTTAATTTATGCTGATACTTATGTCATAGGTAAATATATATATATATATACAAAGACGTGACTGATATATACCAGTACTTAGGTTTCCAAGAGAAAATCATTTTTCTCCAGATGAAGAGAAACTTCCAGATTTCAACATTACATATGGGGTCTCCTTTATGTTGTGGTTTATTTCTACCTTTGTTAAGAGGACTGCTTTATTGATTGATGTCATTTGAGTATCAAATGCTCATTACAGCTGGGCGTGGTGGCACACACTTGTAATCCCCTCACTTGGGAGACGGGAGACAGGAGGATATTGCAGGTTTGAAGCCAGCCACGCTGGCTTAAGAGACCCTGTTTCCAGATTTAAAAAATATAAAATAGGTCTGGGAATGTAGCCTGGAGGTAGAAAGGCTTCCAGGAACCCCAGTACCACCCCCCAAAAAAATGCTCATTACTTTTTTTTTAAATTAATGATATCAAAGTGTTATATTATATATTGTTACCACAATGTAGAAAGGTTCAGATTTCTCCACCTTCTGCACTCTGTTCCTGCATTCAGCATTATTCATATTTGGAGGAATCAAAGTTCCTTATATTTAAGTTTTATTCTCAGGTCCAGTAATAAGATTCATTTTGACATTGTATACAAAACAATGGTTTCCAAGTTAGTGCTAATGACAATAAAGTTGATGTTTAGATCCCAAGCCTATGGCTTTTTCTGTCCTTGCTTGATTCAGAATCCAGATGGGAAAAGTATATGATTAATTATGACTCTCAAAAGTCCTAGCATGTAAAACTGAAGTAAGGATTTTTCCTGCACTTGTCTCATTATCCCAGTCTCACTGCTGCTGATGCTGTTTCCTGTAAATCTTTATTAATTCAATGTCATATGTTTTTAGAAAGGTCTAAGCAAACAATTTCAGCCATATTAGAGCCTCAAGTAAAGTCTTTTTAATTTTTTTCAGGTCCTTTGTAGAAAAAATTATCATAACTGATGGTGGGTTAGAACAAATGATGATGGAGTTACTTATATTTAAATTTTATTGAATATTTTTACATTGTAATTAAAATTAAAATTACAAGCTAGGAGTTTGGAGATTCTCTGGCCTTTTTATTAATGTGCATATTTCTCTTCATTTACTTAAATCTTAAGTGTGAAAATTTTAATTGAAACACTTATGATTTAGCATGTATTAAAATATTTGTAGATGAAAGAAGAAATCATACATTCACAGAAGAAAAGAGTATTATTAATCTAGATTGCAATGCTATTTTTTAATTTAAAAAATATGGTGAGAAATATTTTCCAAATGGAATGAGGACAAGGATTGTATCATATTTGACTCATTTTAGTAATATACTGAGGACCACACACACCAAGGACCAAAACTGAAGCTTATTCATTCATTAAAATAACCTTTATTTGGATTTTACTATGGGCTGTGTATTTTGCTAAGTCCAGCAGATAGTGTAGCAAAAAGAACAGATGTGGACCTGCTCTTAGAGCGTGCACACAAGCATAAATCATTAATAACAAAGACTGACATACACCTCAACTCTGATATGAAATAGGAGAAATAGTCACTGCTATGGTAGATTGGATAGGCAGGTAGTGTCTAAACAGGTAGATTGAGAAAAGTACCCTTGCAATTATGAAATTAAGGTGATGTTTCTGGAATGTTACCATATTCCTTGGATGAAAAATCAATTATTAATATGTTTTTTATATAATTGTGAGATTAAAATATGTTTAGAAAAAAACAGAAGATTGTTTTATTTTAGATATTCAAAGGTATCTTAAATGGAATATAGAAAAGTACAAACCATTGTGAAACTGTAATTCAACAATAAAAGTATTAAAAAAAAAAAAGAAAAGTACCAACTATATAAAGTACTAAATCAAAGCCAGGCATGGAGGTGCACACCTGTGATTCCAGTACTTGGGAGGCTGAATTTTGAGGGCAGTCTCAGCAAGTAATGAGACTCTTATCAACCTAAAGAGACCCTGTTTCAAAATAAAAATAACATAGGAATAGGAATGTAGCTGGGAAGTAGAATGTCCCAGGTTCAATCACCAATATCACAAAATAAAGTGATAGCCAGAATATATTAAAAATAACTCATGATTGTAAAAATAGAGCGATAATAGATCAAAGAGGAAAGGCACAAATTGGGAAAGAACATTTTAATGTAAATTTTCAATGGAAGGCTTTCAACCAGAATACATTAAAAACAACAACAAAAATAAACCCTTAAATTAATTAAAAGTTGCCAACAGTAGAATGAGAAAGAAATGAAAAGAAACTCAAGGACAGAGACAAGATTAAACGGACTACCCAAATGGCCAATGATAAAAATAGAAGGTACTCAACTCCATTAATCACCAAGGAAATACAACTTAAACTCCATGTGATGCTATCCACCAAATAACATTTTTAAGAAAGCAGAAAACACCAGGCATTGGGGCACAGAAATGCAATGCTTATAGGGGTGTAATCAATATAAACATTTTATAAAACATGAGGTATAGCTACTAAATCAAAATATATGCATGGCCTTTATTTAGGTATAAATCACACAATTGGTCACAGAAATGTTCTTCAAAATACATGTAAAAGAATGCTCATAGCAGCATTAATTTTACAGCGAAAACAGTAAACAACTCAAATTTTCATTAATATCCTATAGAATTTTTAAAAGGTGGCACATGCATAAAATGAGTACTATACAGAAATGGAAGAAATGATTAATAAGTGTGATTTATGATAAATGTGATTGCTATATATAACAATATGTTTTTATTTGTTTTTATTTTTTATTTTTTGGTGGTACTGGGGATGGAACCCAGGGGCCCTCTACCTCTGGGCTACACTCCCAGACCTATTTTATATTTTATTCGGAGACAGGGTCTCTTAAGCCAGTTGAGTCTGGCTTCGAACCTGCATGATTCTCCTGTCTCAGCATCCCAAGCGCAGGGATTACAAGTGTGCACCACCATGCCCGGCTTATAACAATATGTTTTTAGATATGTGAAACAGAAGAGTTACTACAGAAATATTAGTTCCAAAATAAATTCATACATTTAAAGTCAATGATATAAAAAATGCATTTCAATGTGGTGAGGACAACATAATGGTAAGCAAAAAAAAAAAACATATAAAACTATATACTGTTCATTTTTTTTATACGCAGTCGAAAAACAGGCAAGACTAATTCTTAGTGTTAGAGGTCAAAAGTGTGATCACAAAAGGGATACTTCTTGGAACAGAATTTTTTTAACTTCAGGAGCAACAAATATGAATTTATTAATTATAGAAACTAGACTTGTCTAAATATGTTATCCTTTAACAAAAGGTATACTTAAAAATAAAAGAATATGTAGGTTGGAAATGAAATAAGGGGCAGACAAAATTCTGTCTTAAAAACTATGATAGGAGATTTATTTCTATTCTAAGAAACAGAAGAAATAATTGAATCATTTAATGAGATGTGTTGATATAATCATATAGCAGTGATGGGAAAAATTAGGAAGAACTGGAAAAAATAGGGATATTTAGTAGATTAAATCAATATAACTTGCTGATGGATTCAGTTTTGGAGACAGCAAGGGTACAAGTTTTGATTGTGACCCCTGATAATATTAGATCTGCACAAATGGATGGATGGCAGTAGCATGCTTTTTGAATTCAATGAGTTCCTAGCTTCCCAGAAAGAATTATGAGTTTTTATTTGGGAAGACTAAATATGAAATGCCTTTGAATTATCTAAGTGCATGATGAGTAGGTAGTTTAATACAGATATCTGAAGCACAAAGAGAAGTTCGGCTAGAAATGAAAACGCATAAGTTATCTGTCTATGGATATGAAAACAGTTACATAGGGAGAATACAAAACACATGCAAAATGCAGATGACTTATTTCTTGAGTATGACATGATAAGCACAAGCACAAATGGCCAAAATAGGCAAGTGTGCCTATATTAAATGAAAAGGCTTCTGTGTGGCTAAGAATACACTCAACAGAATGAAGAGGGAATCTCTAGAACTGGAGAAAATATTCGGAAAGCATATACTAGTGAGTGGTTAATAAGCAATCTATGAAATGAACTCTTACAACTCAATAACAAACGACAAATATTTCAATTTAAAATGTTATTGTAGTTGATGTTATTTTAGAAGTATAAATTGATTCAATACTTCGTTTTCTTGAAAATCACTAAGAGAATAGATTGTACATATTCTCCCTCTGGAAAAATGATCAGTATGTGAAGTGATGTCTATGCTAACTAAGGCAATTTAGCCATTCCACAATGTATACCCAATAACATATATAATTTTATGCCAATTAAAATAAAACATAAAATATTTACTTTTTTTTGGTGGTACTGGGGTTCCTGGAAGCCCTTTTCCACCGGGCTACACTCCCAGACCTATTTTATATATTTTTTTATTTGGAAACAGGGTCTCTTAAGCCAGCGAGGCTGGCTCCGAACCAGAGATCCTCCTGTCTCTGCCTCCCAAACTCGGGGATTACAAGCGTGCACCACCACTCCCCCGACTCAAATATTTACTTTATTTTACATTTTTATTCTTTTGAATTTTTTTTTTTGTGATGCTGGGGATAGAAGCCAGAAGCATTCTAACCCAGAGATACACCCCCAACCCTATTTTTTATTATTTGTTTTGAAACAGGGTCTCACTAAGTTGCAGAAGGCCTCACTAAATAGCTGAGGCTGGCTGCAAACCTGGATCCTCCTGTCTCAGCCTCCCAAATACTGGGATTACAAACATGTGCTACCATGCCCGGCTTAAAGATTTATTTTTAAAATGAGAAAAAGAGATACATATTTATCCAATATATATATATATATATATATATATATATATATATATATATATCAGATAAGATGGCAAACAACAAGGATCAATATTACCACAAAATTGTTAAAATGGCTATTACATTTAAAAAAAGATAAAAGGTGCTGTCAAAGATGTGAAAAAAAATTTAAGCCTTGTATACTCTTTGAAAATGCAAACCTATGTTGCTGCTATAAAAAACAATTTTGAGGGCCGGACGTGGTGGTGCACACTTGTAATCCCCATGCTGGGGAGGCTGAGGCAGTAGAATCACACAGTTTCAAAGCCAGCCTCAGCTACTTCGTGAGGCTCTCAGAAAACTTAGTGAGACCCTGTTTCCAAATAAAGTATAAAATAGGTCTGGGAGTATAGCCCAAGGTAGAAAAAGACCCAGTACCACAAACACATACACACACAAAAAAAAAGTATTGAGAATACATAAAATATTTTAAATGTGCCGGGTGTGTGGCACATGCTTATAATCCCCATGATTTGGAGGCAGAGACAGGAGGATCTCGCAGGTTTGAAGCCAGCCTAGCTGGTTTAAGAGACCCTGTTTCCAAATAAAATATAAAATAGGTCTGGGAGTGTAGCCTGGAGGTAGAAGGGTCCATCCCCGGTACCACCAAAAAAAAAAAAAATTTAATGTAATTAGCATATTATTCAGAAATTCCAACTGGATATGGAACTAAAGGTGTAGAGATTCGGATATTCAAGAGACATCTGCACTCCAGTATTCATCTCAGCACTATTCACAAGAGCTAAGTTATGGAAACAAATGTATGGAGGGATTAATTAATAAAGAAAATGCAGTACATGGATATAATGAAATATTTTCAGCCTTTCTTTCTCATTTTTAAGTAAGTACACTGTCATCTTCTCTGCAAGGTCTTCCCCAGCCACCGTACCTAATATCGCTAAGCCTTTCCTTTACTCTCTGGGATTTGTTATTCCCCTTCCCTACTTAAATTTTCCCCATAGCAATTATTATCATCTACCATATTACTCATTCTATTTTTTTTTCAATTGCAAACTTCCCCTTCCAAGTATTAGCTTCAGAGGAGCAGGAATTCCACGCTGTTTTTTTTTTTTCACTACTTGAACCCACCAACCACAACAAAGACTGTCATGTAGCAGATGCTTAAGAAATATGTGTTCCATGTGAATAAATCCTGTCAAAATACAACCTGTAAATATTGGCCCTGAAGGGGGATTCGTAGAAATGAGAAAATCTGTGATCTTTTTAACAAAGAATGGTCATATCTTTAATTCTTAAAATGGCTACCTGGTGTATTCTGAGGGTCTGAGGACTTTCTTTTTAGGTACTGTCTCCCCATTGAACATGAGACTGTCATGGATTTCAACCACAGTTAATAACAGCCAAACTATTTTCTCAGTGTCACTAAAATGCCACCACATTGATCCTCAAAGCAACCAAATGCTTATTTTTATTCTTATTGTAAAGAGACTGAGAGTGGCTGCATGTTCTTGTCCAGAAAGTGCTGAGGCGGGATTAGAAGTTCAGTGCTGCCAGGTGTGGTGGCGCACGCTTGTAATCCCTGCACTTGGGAGGCAGAGACAGGAGGATCGCGCTGGTTTGGAGCCAGCCTCCTTGGTTTAAGAGACCCTGTTTCCAAATAAAAATATAAAATAGGTCTGGGAGTGTAGCCCGGAGGTAGAAGGGCTTCCAGAAACGCCAGTACCACCAAAAAAAAAAAAAAAAAAAAAAAAAAAAAAATGTTCAGTGCTCTAATTCTACAGGCTACAGTGATTTTCATTCACAATACTATACTCCAATTCATATGGAGTATGTAGGAGATATATAGCTGTAAGAGGTAACGGTCCAGAGCATAGCTAGCTGAAAAAGACTTTTCCTCAAAATGTATATAAGTTCAATGACACATGATAATTCAAATTACCTATTATTTTCTGAATATATTTTGACCTCAATCCTACTGACAGCCCAAATAATCTCAGATTTTAATATTTCAGGTAAGACTTAGCCAGACTCCCTCAACTTCTAATGCTCAGTCTCCAAGAGTAAACTGCTATATTTATTTGTTCTTTGGGTAAGAAAATTTAAGAAAACAAATTTCAGTCATTGGCATATGGCTATTCCAACTACCTTTCCTTCTATAGTTAGAATAAAGATTGGATGGCTAGCAAATTGACCTCTTCTAATTCTTGAATGTTGCAAGGCCTGCTTGTTTATTATCAGTAAAGTCATCATCTCAAAGCCTGTTGAGAAATATATTCTCATCTCTAATCCTAGATCTTCTGAATCAGAATTCCCATTTCAACAAGATCCCCAGGGAACATGGGCTTGATGTTCGAGCATATCTGAACTACATCACTGGTTTTCAAACTTGACTACTCATTGAATTTGTGGAAGCAGGGTAAAAATACTGAGCCCAAACTCCAGAGATTTATGTAATTAGGCTGTGCTACAGGTGGGACTACTCTTCATGTTCTTTAAGTAATTGTAATATACAGCCAAATTTGAGAACTGTCATCTGTTAAGCAGGGATACTTATAATTTTGTTCTAATTTCTTAGTTCCTCCACGCATTCTTTGTCCCCTGACCAAGAGTTGTATACATTTTTGCCATGCAAACTTGAATAGAGTTATTCATTTTTAAGAGTCATATTGAGTGACATGACACTACTACTGTGACACATTTTAGCCAGTTTCTAGCAGTGCGTCATTTATCAGGATCCACACATGCTTTTTCACTCTGCTGTCTTTCTCACAGTTGAACTTCAGAGCAAAGTAAATTATTTTTTTCACACGCTTCACCATCATAATGTTTAGTGTACCTAGTGTTGCTTGGGTACAGAAAGTTAAATCTTCAGTGTTCTGTCTTCTCTATTTATCTCTTGTCATGTGCTTAGAGCATTACATGTTTTCCTGTCTTTTTATCTGGTAGAATCCTAAAGGCCATGATTTATTAAATGTTCACTGAATGTATGCCTAACTACTTACAATGCTTCAAGTTGGGACCTGGTGATGTAGCTCAGTAGCAGATTACTTGCCTCGCATGCAGGAGGCCCCGGGGTTCAGTCTCCAGTGCGGCAAAACAAAAAAGCATCAGAATATAGAGATACATAATATGCCCTTTCACTTTCTTGTGACTTAGTGGAGAACACAGACATATACTTCAAAAGAATTTAAAAATCTATTACATAATATAGAGGATAATGAAGAATTATAAACAACCAAATTAAACAATACATGAATCTCAAATAAAAGTAGATTAACCAAGGCTGAAAATGGTTTCCAGGTTAAATTCTTATATGATGAGATGACAAATTATCATCTATTCTGAAAAAAAATTATAAATGCAATGATACCGTGAGGGTGTAGCAGCAACTTCAAATCATCGATTTTATTTTTCTTATGATGCAGGTTTGTACCCAAATCAGACATCCCAGCCCAGTTTCTGGTGAGAGAGCACTTTCAAACTCTTGAAGTTGGAAAAAGTTTTAGTGCCTGACTCTCCCTACTCATTGAAGCTCATTCCGAGTTTGCAGTAGATATAATGGAAAACGCTTTTCAGCACCAACTGCACACTATTCATTGCTTTGAACATCACAATAAATAGAAAAGACGGGAATTGAAAGTCTTTCTTCTCCCTTTTAGCTTTTTCTAAGTGCTGAACTGAATAGGTGTCAACTTTCTGTTGTGGCCCTGGCAGTTCTTACTTTCAAAAGAACAATCAGAAGGCAACCCTTTCAGAAAATTGATCCACCAAAGTCTGAAATGCTTAAAAATAAACTGTCAGGTCTGTCTGTTTCCTCCCTACATAACCTGTCAACTTCACCTCTGGCTTCTTATTTTCTGAACCCTAACAGCAGGGTATTCTCTTTCAAAAGCCTTCTATGAATCTACCTCTTTGTTAGGAGTATTGTAGACCCTGACCAAATATTTTATAAAATGTAGGGAGACCTGAATGGGGATAAAAGCTGACCAATGCTCCCGACTGCCCTGACACCCATACCTATAGAGTTCTGAGATTTTGGGTTAGGGAAGAGTATTTCTTCTAAATTCAGTCTGACAATTTCAATTCTCATTACTTAGAAAAAAAATGATAACAATTGTATATCTGTTTTTCTCTATTTCTTATTCATTCATCACCCTGTGTTTGGACTTCTCTTTTGAGATTCCCTATAGAAATAGGCTAGCATTCTTTCTGTTTGGAATTGTTTTCTTTCTCCTAGAAAATGCCATTTTAAAAGAGCCTCTCTTCCATAATGAAGCCCATAATTTTCTGTAAATGGGTATATGTACTCAAGTAACAGCGCTAGAAAATGACATGTTGACAGTGATTTTCCCGAATGTCAACATTAACCTGTCCAGTTGAGAGGCCTGTGACTCTGTGACATTGTTCCTGATATTAATGTACTCATCAAAGTACCTATAGGAAGCAGTAGAAATCAACAACTTTATTACAGGTTTTAAGTATGAAACACATTTCTGTAATAATTCTTTATGTCCCTCTTAGAAATAAGACACAGTAAAACTTTTAAAGTGGCAATAATTACTAGTTTTGAAGAATGTCAGTCACTTATAACCAAAGTTCAGTTTGTGGGATAATATTTTGTCTGTTTTTAATATGTGAAGCCTTTCATAAAAGATGATAAGAACTGTGCATTTTATAGTTCCATACTGAGAAGGATGAACGAATCTCATGTAAGAAATCTAGATCTCATATATCATGTATCACCTTTAACTGAACAGTGGCACAGCCTCTGGCCTGGGTTAGAAGTGTTTGTCTCCACTAAGGCCTCAGTGTTCTGCTAGAATGGAAAGCTGCCTAGCTGCATCCCCATCCTGCTCCATTACCCCATATTCTCCGTCTCTGGTTACTTGTGCACCTTTCTTGCCTCTTTACCTACATTTCATCTTTCTTCCTTCCTTCCTTATCTATCTGTCTGTCTGTCTATCTATCTATCTATCTATCTATCTATCTATAATCTATCTATTCCTTCCTTCCTTCCTTCCTTCCTTCCTTCCTTCCTTCCTTCCTTCCTTCCTTTCTTCCTCCCTCCCTCCCTCCTTCCTTCTCTGTCTTAATTTCTTTCTTTTTTGCGGCACTGGGAATTGAACCAAGGGACATTATATTCCCAAGCCCTATTTTATATCTCATTTTGAAACAGGATCTAATTAATTTGTCGAGGGTCTTGCTAAGTTTCTGAGAATGCCCGTGAACCTGAGATCCTCCTGTCTCAGCCTTCCAAGTATTTGAATTACAGGTGCATATCACCACACATGGCATATTGCTTATATTAGGGAGCATAACCCAGTCATGATTACATCTCTGGCACTGCCTACAGTTTATGTTTTGCATATTAAGTTACATATATGAAAGCCAAGAATGGTACAGATACAAACATCCACATGCAGTTTTCTCTGATGTCATTCCTCTTCTTTCATAAACAGAACTAGCTTCCAGAAACTTAAATTATTCTTAAACATCGTTTTCTTTTTTCACTCTCTATTCATATCTTCTGTTACCTGAAAATGTCAAAGTTCTGAGTCCACTGCCTCATGGATCTCAAGATACCCCCTCTTCCTATGATTTATATAATTAGATAGTGAGAGTGCCTTACATTGCACTTTAGCTGCAGGATCCTTTACAATCTCATACTGCAGATTCTCTACTGCTTCCAGCAGTGGTAATAACTGAGATTACATTTTATAATTTCTTAGTTTGAAATATAGAAGAATCCTCTCTTCTCTCTTCTCTCTTCTCTCTTCTCTCTTCTCTCTTCTCTCTCTCTCTTCTCTCTCTCTCTCTCTCTCTCTCTCTCTCTCTCTCTCTCTCTCTCTCTCTCTCTCCTCTCTCTTGCTTTTAGCCAGTGAGTAGATTTATTTCCATTCATTCTTTTGATGGCCTGATGTTTTTTGGGTGCCTCAAATCAACACTGGAAATGTTTGATCCATGACCTGGTTTCCAGACCCCACACAACTACTCAAATATGTATCCTTCTTTCTTGTCCCTAGTGCAATAAAAGTGTCAACTTATATTTTCTACTCTTATGTTTTATTGCCTCTTTGCTCTTTGCCTGTTGATAACTTCTGAACAAACTTATAAGCTAAGGTATATGTTTAAATTGATGGTTATATTTCATACATTTATTGTTTGTATTTTATTTTTTAGCATACAGATTTATATACTGATGTGAATGGAATCTTCTAGTAGATTCTTAAATGGTGTACCACCTTATTTCCTCTTCTGACATACAATAGTTACTGTAATCTAAACATTTCTTTTTCATTTTCATCTTTGTCTCGTATTAGTGGGAATTGAACCCAAGGTTATTCTACCTCTGAGCTATACCCTCATCTATTTTATTTTTATTTTGAAATAGAGTATCTTTAAATGTTTTATCTTGCCTTTCTGTAACGGTGGTCAAATTACCTGACATTAACAATATAGAAGAGAAAAGGTTTATTTGGACTCATTGTTTCAGCCATAGCCAGCCAACTCCAGACAGACATCATGGCAGCATGGCGTATGACAGAACAGCTCATTTCACTGCCCCTAGAAAGTAGAGAGCCAGATAGGAAGCAATCAAGTACAAATACATTCTCCAAACCACAGCTGCAGTGAACCACCTCCTCTAGCCATGTCCCACCTGCCTAAATTAATAGCCAATACACTGTCAAATTATAATCTTATTAACTGATGAGATTAGAGCCCTGATCAAATTAGCCCACCTCTGAACTTTTTCGCATTGGCAATCCAGAGGCTTTTCCAGGGGAAATGTTATATTCAAACCATAACACTAAGTTATTGCACATTGGCCTCAAATATGTGATTCTTCAGGTTCCCAAGTTCGGGGATTATAGACATGTGCCACTACACACACACACACACACACACACACACACACACACACACACTTTCATTTATACATACATGGACTCACTGGAAAATTTATGTAATCCCAGCTACTCAAGAGGCTGCGTTAAGAGAATCAGAAATTTGAAGCAAGTCTGAAAAACTTAGCAAGGATCTATCTAAACATAAAAAGTTGTAGAGCACTTTGCCAAGCATTCATGAGCCCCTGGGTACAACCCCCAATACTAAAAAAAATAAAAAATAAAAAATAAAGCTGTATGAAGCATATCATATTTGTATTAGCTCAAATTGATAGCAGCTATAAGAAAAAGGAGTATAAGAATGAGTTAGAGATTTTAAGATGGCTTATAGGTTTTATGATAATGATATTTCTCTCAAGTAATTTAAAAAGGTGTACTGACAATAGTGAAATAGTGACCTTTCTGAAGAATTCCCATTTTTGTATTAAAATGTATGGCTGCATTTACTATAGAAATTGAGAAAATAAATTCCCAGAGTTTTCTTTCTCTTCCTTCTCCTTCCTTCCTTCCTTCCTTCCTTCCTTCCTTCCTTCCTTCCTTCCTTCCTTCCTTCCTCCCTTCCTTCCCTTTCCTTCTTTCCTTTCTTTCTTTGTTATTCCCAATGTTCTATTTCTTTGCACAACCATCTTTCACTGATAGTCAAAGAAGCACTTTCTTACTCTTTTTTTTTTTTTTTTTTTTTTTTTTTTGAGTACTGTGGATGGAGCCCAGGCCCATTCCACCCCGGAGTTACATTCCCAGCTCTATTTTTATTCTCTATTTTGAAACAGTGCCTCACTGAGTTGCAAAGGTCCTCACTAGGTAGCTGAGGTTGTCTGTGAACTGTGATCCTCCTGTCTCAGCCTCCAAAAAGCACTTTCTTAAGAAACATTTTTTTCTAGAATCTTTATATTAACAGGTGATAGAGAAAGAAACTTGTAGCCTCCTGGTCTTAAATTTACAACCTTTCATAATCACATTTTACCATGATTTCCCCCTGTAAATGACAATCTTAAATGCTCATAATTCCACACTAGGTTAAATTAAATGATACAACATTTAAAATTTACCATAGTAATTGCTGTTCCATATTCTAGAAACCAAGGGGCACCCACTCTTATCCACAATAAAAGGAGATCAGATTTGAGATCTTTGCAGATGAAGTAATTCCTCTGACCTGCATGAACATAGGTGAAAGTAGATCCAGGTCACATGCGACTAAAACAATTGGGATTAAACAAAATCTTCAGATTTTAGAATTAGATCACACTGTGGTTGGAATCATGGGTTATTTTTCTTGTTCTGGGTATTCCTTTTACTTCTTGCCACGTGTTTTAACATTACTGAGTATGCACAATATCTCCACACATTCACTGCCCGGGCTTCATTAATTGCAAAGCTCCAGGAGGATCAAAATCAATAGCTTCTCATAAACATTTAAATTCAACCAAAATATGAATTATTATTTTTCAATAAACTAGACTATACTGAAGGTATAGGCAAATGTATGAGGCCAGAGACTTGATTCTCTGCACCACAAAACAAAAAATAAATAAAGAAAGAAAGATAAAGATAAAAAGAAAATTAAAAAAGAAAAGTAGGGAAGAAGAAAGGGAGCCTACTAAAACTAAAGTTGACACTGTCTTTGGGAAACTGAATTCCTTCACTGCCATATTGGGGTTGCAAATTCTTTCAATCCATCAGTAAGTTATTTTAATATCTTTGCTTTCCTTTTGAAGCATCAATAAACTGGAATACTAAGATGTGGTAATATGTGTTCACATACAAGTATCTTATGTCTGTATTTTAAAACAGAGGATGTAATTTAAATATTTATTATTTATTTTCTTCCTAGAAAATAAATGGTCTGAATCTAAAAATTATCAAACATTTATCAATTCACCCTTTTCTGACTTCTTTCAAAATATACTTTCCATTCTCCCTTATTTTTATTCTAAGAGAGATACTATTTATTTAGAAAATAAGTTTTGCTTGCGTATTAATGTACACCATAGTGAGATTTACAGCGACATAATAACATGTCCACATGACATAAATTGATCTTTTTTCTTCAATGGACACTCTCTCCAAAAATATGTCATGTCATTCTCACGTCTTTGAATGCTCCTACTATTATTTTTATTTTTAATTGCCATCTGGCTTACAAGTACACTGTAAATATCACTTTATCCTTGTAGACTTCCATAGTTTCCTAGGCAGAGACAGACAATCTCTGTGTTGCATTTTCAAAGTGCACTATAGATTTGTCAAATGAAATAATGACCTTGCCACATTTTTATTCTGTATTAGTGAAACTCCTATCTCTGGTGCCAGTAGACCACAGTGATTTGCATGGTGTTCACTTAATAAAGAGCTATTAACAGATGGTAGAGCCGGGCGTGGTGGCGCATGCTTGTAATCCCCGCGCTTGGGAGGCGGAGACAGGAGGATCGTGCAGGTTCGAAGCCAGCCGCGCTGGCGTAAGAGACCGTTTCAAAAACATAAAAATAGGTCTGGGAGTGTAGCCCAGAGGTAGAAGGGCTTCCAGGAACCCCAGTACCACCAAAAAAAAAAAAAAAAAGGTGGTAGAAGTTAATAAATTAATGAATAAAATAATAAAAAGCCAACATTTTCTCCATTATTTTTGAGCAATTCATTTTTATCCTATTAAAATCTGTTTTTACTGAATAGCCACATTGAAAAACTAGTATGTTTTATATATTTAAAATATGATGATATAGCCGGGCATGGTGGTGCATGCTTGTAATCCCTGTGCTTGGGAGTCTGAGACAGGAGGATCGCACAGGTTCGAAGCCAGCCGCACTGATTTAGGAGACCCTGTTTCCAAATAAAAACATAAAATAGGTCTGGGAGTGTAGCCCGGAGGAAAAAGGGCTTCCAGGAACCCCAGTACCACCAAAAAAATAAAAAATAAAATATGATGGTATAAATCTAGCATGATGGTACATTCTATAATCCCAGCACTTGGTAGGATGAGGCATGAGGATGGGAAGCTTGAGGCTAGCAGTGAGGCCCTCATCAACTTACTCTGTTTAAAAATTAAAAGTAACATAGGTCTGGGGTATAGCTTAGAGCTAGAATGTCTCTGGGTTCAATCACTCAGTACCATAAAGAAAATAAACAAACAAAATAGTATGATAGAGTAGGGATAAAAAATGGCAGTAAATTTATAATCAGAGGAAACAAATGTAGGTTAAGAGAATACCGATTTTGCAATTCAGGCAAGACATAATTAGATTTTAGCCTATTATTTTAGGATGCTAGTAGCAGAATGACCCTCATTGCTATGTTGGAACAGTATGAAATACATACTCAATATAAACATAAATATACAGGAAAAATAATAGTTATCCTTGCACTTTCCCAGAAGTTATTGCTTGCTAGTAAAGACATAAACACTTTCCTGTGAATGGCAGCTTAGAATCACTACGTAGAAAGCCTTGGTCATCATAATTATGTCAAAATCTGTTAGCATTCATCCAGGTGCTTTCTGGCTAAAACTATGTATTGGAAAATTTGGCAGTCATCGAAAATGTAGAGCAACTTATCCTTACATGTATCTACAAAGGAGCACTACTTGAAAAATGGCATACTCTCAACATAGACCTGTTAATCTACCTGGCACATCCACATTAATAGTTCTCCTGAACTTGTCAACAGGTCATCATGTATAGGTAGGAAAAATGGATGCATTTAATTAATGTATGTATTCCTTTCTTCCCCTTTTTCTACATAGACACTTATTGTCTAAGCAGTATTTAAATTAATAACAATGAAGAATATATTTGTGAAATATTCCCTGTTATCCTAGAAACCCCAAATTGGTAGAGAAGATTCTAAATGATATGAAAACAAGATTCTGGCACTGATAGTTCTGATAATAGTTAGCATACTCCAGTACAGAGAGTTGGTCCATCTCCCGAGTTGTTAGATTTTATTATTTTTATTATTATTTATTATTTCCATTGATGTATGCTTTTGTAGATGTTAAAACTGAGCTGTAGAAAATTTACATAATAGGTTCCTACTCATCCAATACTCAAGGATAAATAGTTGCAATGTCTATGTACTGAAAAGGAAAAATGAGCCAAAGCAATGTGATGGGGTAAGGAAATAGTAGATTTATAGCATCAATAACCAGAATAGCAAAAGCAGTTTTAGCTATGCATGCTGTCTAAGTAATTTTAGTTTCTCATGTAAGTCTTAAAAGGATATTATTAGCTCATTTTAAAGATGGGAAAAACCCAGAGAATTAGAAAGTCAGGGACTTGACTAACATCACCAAGTTAGTAAGTGGCTGATCTATATTCCCAGAATAATTTGCAGCCCACACAAGAAAGTAGCAATAGTTTAAATTCACATCTAACCTTGACAATACTTGAGTTCATTTCAGAGAGATGGTATTGAAATAATGAATTTTTCACAACCTTCCTTGTAAATTAGCTTGCAGCCTTATGCAGTGATCCTAAAGCTGATTTTTTTTTTTTTGCTAAATGTCGCTTTATTATAGCAATTCTTCTGTGTGTGGATTCAGTTATTTTTGAAATGTCTTTTCCCCAGAGGTTTATCAACCAACAATAACAGCAGCTATATTTAGCCAAGAGCACCAGATAACTGATTTATTTTGTCATTGGTAACTTTATGAGATTCATTTGTTGGTAAAGAACTGGGAAGGGGAACCCTGATTTTCATTTCTTTCTGAAATCATGGCATTGGAAGGTGAAAGTGCTGAAAGTGATCTTGAAGCAAAATTTTGGGTGGATAAATGTAATTATTTTAATGGGTGCAATTGCTAAGTGATTCCAGCATGGTGTTCAAGGCTCAAAAATACTGAGCTGAGAGCTTCTTAATCACACCCAAGTGAATCCATAAGAGCTAGGAAATGTCCTGTAGCATTTCCCCACTGCCTGGTGTCTTCTTCCTTTGATGTTGTCTGAATGGGCATTTCTAATATCCAAAGTATCATAGTATTGTTAAAAAAAAGGAGAGGGGTGGTAAAATATAGCATGGCCTGAAATATCTTTTGTTTCTGTATTTCTGGCTTAGACACATACCTGAACAAAACAGTGAATTTACTCATGTTATGGAACATAGAATACCACTCAGTAATAGGCTGTTAGATTGAATCCAGTTATGTTCTGCTATGGAGTTACCTGAACTCTATTTTATTTTAACTTGAAGCAGGTCTTGTTAAGACAGTGTACTTGAACTTGTGATCCTTCTGTCTCAGTCTTCCAAGTACTGAGATCACAGGTGTGTACCACCACACTAGACTTGGCATTATTTTACTTAGATACAGAAATAAAAGATGATATGAATCAAAATCTGAGTTCCCAGAGGACAAGTACCTCCATAGCACCTTCTATACTTCCGTTCAGGAGATAGAAAACTTAAGGTAGAATTTAGCAAACACTTACACATCACCTAATACATTCCAGGCATTGTTGTAGTGTTTAATGATGTAGCACTGAAAGAAACAGAATAAAGTCCTATGAAGCCTGCAATGTAGAATAATAAGCCTGACAATGCACAAAGTCAGTCAATGAAAGAAATAAAGAGTATAACAATAGTTGCAAATGCTATTAGAGTCCAATCAGGGAAGGGGGGAGGGAGTATGTATTAGTTTGGGGATGGTGATGCATTTTTAAGCAGAAGTGGTCACTGAGGCATTCACCAAACAGTGAGGATCTGGAAGAAGAGAGGGAGCATGTAGCATGTTGAGAACTATAATGGGATGAATTGCAGCTTCCCAAAAATGTACGTTGGTAATATCTATTATCTCCAAATTTGACAATACTTGAAAACAGTATTTAAATAAACTACCAAATTAAAATGAAATCTTGAGGGTAGTCACTTACTTCAATTTGACTGGTATCCTTAGAAAAAGCAGAAATTTGGACACAGAGATAGGCTCACATAGAAGGAAGCTTATGGAAAGAGATACAGAAAGAAGCTGGCTGTTATATCCCAAGAAGAGAGGCGTGGAGCAGATTCTTCTCTCAGAAGGGAGCAACCATCTTGACACCTTGATAATTTTATACTTATAGCCTCCACAACTTTTAGACAATCAATTTATATGGTTTAAACCAGCCAGTTTATAGTGCTTTGTAATGGTAACCCAGGCAGGTTGTTACAAGGGCAAAGAAAAGAACAAGTAGAAAGTATCTTGCCTAACATGCTCCAGGAGGAGTAAAGGATCCCTGCTTGGCAGGGAAGATGGTGTCAGTGGTAACTTAATTTATAATGACGTGTCATAGTCAACAATGAACTTCCATATTAGTTTTTCATTTGTGGTTAACAGTATCGACATGCAATAAGTGAGTGTGGGGGTGCTGTATGTTTAAGTACACACATCCCCTATTCCTCAGGGGTCCTGAATCTCAGAATTAAAATCCTGCCACAAAATTACACATTTGATTGACAGAAACTAACATCTAATTTCAAACATTCCTTTTATATCTCTTGTACTTCTTTAAATATCTAGTTTTTAAATCATATTTGCTCTAATCAAAGCAACTCATTGCTTCTCTCATTAGTTATCATTAGATAAGTCATGATGCTCATGATACAATCAGAAAAGACACAGTTTTGTTAAAATCTTGTGCATAAAACAACATGCAAAGACTTCCCAAAGTATTTTCATATCAACTGCAATATCATTTTCACTTGATGTGAAAAAACCAGGAATAGAACCTGCAATAAATAGGCACAGACAATAGGTCCTGTAATAAATATTTGAGGTTGTATTGAGAAAGAGAATATCAATACCATTTTATCCTGAATGCTGTAGAGTCTGACAAATGATCTATGGAATATACAGACAGACTGATGCTCAGGTAAATGTGTAAGAAAAAATTCCGGAAGCAGAGTATATTTGCAATTAATTAATTGTGTTTAGGATTAAAATAAAAATTAATTAGTTGGATGGCTTAAAATTAAAAAGCTTTGGTATAGCAAAGGACACCATAAAGAATCTAAAGAGAGAGGCTACAGAATGGGAAAAGATCTTTATCAGCTACCACTCTGATAGAAGAAGACTAAGATTCATAATACAAAGAGCCTAAAATGCTTAACTTTAAAAAAACAAATAATGCATTCAAAAATGGACAATTGAACTGAATAAACATTTCTCTAAAGAAGAAATACAAATGACCACGAAATATAATAAAAAGTGTACATTATAAATCAGTAAAATACAAATCAAAACTACACTAAGCCCCCAGTTAGAATGGGAGTTTTTAAGAATATAAGCAGTAATAAATTCTAGCAAGAATGTGTGGGAATGAACCTACTATATGATCCAGCAATACTACTTTTGGGTATCAACCCAAAGAAATAGAAACCAAAATACCAAATTAATACATGAATGACTGTGTTCATAGCCTCACAAATCACAATTACCAAACTATGGAACCAGCCAAGATGTTCATCAACAGATAAATAAATTACAAAACTATGGAATATGTATACAATGGCATTTTACTCAGCCATAAATAAAACAATTATGTCGTTTACAGGGAAATTTATGAAAGTGGAGAACATTATGCTAAGTGAGATTAGTCAGTCACAAAAAGTAAAAAATGGAATGCTTTCTCAAATATGTGGAAGTTAGAGAGAAAAAGGATCATAGGAGGAACTCTAGACAAAGAAGAAGAAACCATAGATGAGCAAATAATGAGGCCAAATGTCCTAATGTACATGTGATCATTCACAATCATATCAGCATCAATCACTTCACTAAGTTAAAATAAGAAAGAGGGAGGGGGAGGAAATGGGGTAGAAAAAGGCTAAGTGAATGATGTATGCATGTATCACTGTGCCATCTTGCTTTCTATTAAATGTATGACTACAATGCACCAATAAAAAACCAATGTGGAGAAATAGGAACTCTTACACACTGCTGGTAGGACTGCAAACTAGAACATCCATTATAAGATCAGTGTGGAAATTTCTCAGAAGATTGGATGTGGAACCACCATATGATCCAGTGATATTATTTTTCCTGGACATCTTTACAAAAGAATTGAAGTGAGAACATTAGAGCAATACATGTAAATGCATGTTTACAGTAGTATAATTCATAACAGCCAAATTTTAGAACCAACCAATGTATCCACTAACAAATGAATGTATAACAAAATTGTGGTGTATACACACAATGGACATTTATTCTGCCATAAATGTCCCAGAATAAATGAGCTATGTTATTTTCAGAAAAATGGATGGACCTCAGACTATTATGCTGAGATTGACAGTCTCAAGAAGCAAATAGTTGTATGTTTTCCTCATATACAGAAAATAGATAGAAATGGGGAAACAAGGATAACCTCAGATAGAGGAGCAGAGACTCTAGTGGAATGATAGAAGGAATTTAAGGGAGGTAGGAGAAGGGTTAAAGACATTAAAAGCTAGTATTGGGAGTAATGCTTTGTTCATATAATAAATTACCAATGCCAGTCTCAGAGACATGTACAGGGAAGAAGAGGGAAGATGTGAGAACTAGAGGGAAATACTCCAAGAAATGTGTGCACATATATCTCTACCATTCTATACCTCAGTTTGATATATAATTATAATATACCAATAAAAGTATATAAAAAGGAGTCAAGAGATTTGTATGCCTAGTTCTGAGAGAATGTATAAGCTTATTGATATCTCCATATGAAAATTATTACTTTATAACTACTAGCATACAATGCAGTTATTATTTCATGCATATAGCATTAACTAGTAAATTAAATAGGAGTAAACTAAAAATCATGAAAGGGAAAATGAGAAGGAAGGAAGAGAATACATAGAGCATTTAAGTGCCGTGTAATCTACTGCATTACATAATTGGAAACTAACTTCATTCAGCAAAAGATAGATGCTAATGATATTGTAACAAGTCTTTTTAGAATATAAATTCATTGTTGTTGAAATATAGATTGTACAAAATATTCACTGACAAAATTAAGCAGACATGCTGTCTACTTGACAGTAACAATGGAATGGCCTTGTTTTAAATCTAATTACCATCTTCCTTTCATGTCTTCCCAAGACACATAGAACTTTAATTGAATAATAATAATGACATGCATTTAAAACTAATATGTTAGAGATATCAAGGGAGTTGAGGTGAAAATTATACAGAAAGAGGTCAACAAGCATATTCCCTCTAAATTAGTTAATATGCATTATGAAATACTAATAAGATAATGTTATAATGACACTGAGGAAGATTTTAATGCTTAGATATTAATCTCATATTTACTTCTCACCTAAAAGCTATCCCTTTCCCTTCTCTGATTTGAGGCTTACCCAAATTTCACTCAAATATGTTGCATTCCAGTCTATTTTCTCTTTGCTATGAATATAGAGCAACTCAGTTAAAACCAAAGGTCGTTTATGTTTATGTACTTTGAAATCAGTTTCATAAAGCTCTTTCCTGAGAAAGGTAAACAAAAAGCCTATGCATTGCACACATATCCCAACAAAAAACTCTTTAAAGGCATGCCAGCCTCCAAACTAATTGACAGCCTTATTTGCATAAGTGGAAAAGCAGGAAGTACAGAGAGACAGATGGGTGAATATTAATTGATGCTCATAAGCCTGAACAATACTTTTTGCATTTTACCATCAAATTCTCAGACATCCATTGCTATTTACAGTGTATTACAACTCAGCAGTGACATTAATGCTATTTGGGCAGAAGCTTATTGGTGTTGCTTTTGATTTATCTGCACAGTAGGACAAATGAATGGATTATAAAACTATGGGATATGTACATATTAGAATATTACTCAATTGTAAACAGAATAAAATAATGACATTTGTAGGGAAATGGATGGAATTGGAGACCATTGTGCTAAGTGAGATTAGTAAGTCACCAAAAGTAAAAAAAATCAGATGCTCTCCCTAAAATGCAAAATCTAGGGAGAAAATGGGTCATAGCAGGAACTCTAGATAAAAAAGGAGAAACCATGTAATAAGCAAAGAAGGCAACCTAAATGAGAGTGATAGAAGGAGGAAAGAGGGAAATTTACTAATGTACAAGATGCACATTCACAAACATATCAATCATTAAACCAAACATAAAAAAGAGGGAGGGAGATGAAATGGGGTGAGAACAGGGGAAGGGGTAACTGAGATATGTGAACATGTATGTCTCTATCATCTTGTAACCCATTAAGATGTATGACCACAATGCACAAATTTTAAAAAAAGTTTGAATTTGTAATTTTGATTTGTAATTAAAGTAACTATTAATTTTTTCTTTGTTATCATTATGTTTCAGTCAGGTTATGAAAAACAGTCAGGCCCTCTTATTGGTATCCATTTCAACAGGGATGAAGGAGAGCTTTCTTTTTCAGGTGCCTAAAGGTAGCCTCAGGTGAATTTTCTATTTGCCAATTAGTGGTATGCCATAACCAATACAAACCTGCTCATAAGATACAGTGGTCAAAATTTCAGGAGTAGTGGGCTTTTATTATATTTATTTATTTAATTACTTATTTATATATTTATTCTTTATTTTTAGTGTTGGAGATTGAACCCAGGCCTTTGCACATATTAAAGCATGTGCTCTACTAGTGAGCTACATCTTTATCCCTTGCTAGTTGTTTCAGAAAGGACATCAATAAACTAAGTATGGTGGCATACACCTGTAATCCCAGTAGCTGGGACTCTGAAACAGACTGATAGCAGTTCAAAACCAGTCTCAACAGTTTAGTGAAATCTCAGCAATCTAGAGACACCTACTACAAAACTAACTAACTAACTAACTAACTAACTAACTAATAAAATGGACTGGGGATATGGTTGGGAGGTAAAATCTCCTGAGTTCAATCTCCCATACTAAAGAAAGCCCAAATAAAATTAAAAATATGTGAAACTTCAGCCGGGCGTGGTGGCGCACCCTTGTAATCCCCGCGCTTGGGAGGCAGAGACAGGAGGATCGTGCAGGTTCGAAGCCAGCCTCGCTGGCTTACGAGACCCTGTTTCCAAATAAAAATATAAATAGGTCTGAGAGTATAGCCCGGAGGTAGAAGGGTTTCCAGGAACCCCAGTACCACTAAATATATATGTATATTTATTTATATATATACACATACATATATATGAAACTTTAATAAAACTAAATTGCATAAATAGCCCATTACATATTTTATTAAAATTCAGAATATACATCGCTTACTAATTATCTTCCTACATTTACTATCATCTCCTACAAAGCTATTTAAGATTCTCTTTTTCTCAATGTATCCATAAATATATAACAGACATATCAGTAATTATTTGTTTTATATAATACATATATCTCTGCTTTGTATATATGTAAAATTGTTAACCTCCCCTTAAAAATAACTTTTATTCTTGTTAAGCCATATTGCCTTATTTAAGAATATATGGTCTAAACTGGGTGTGGTGGTGCATGCTTGTAATTCCAGCATTCAGAAGGTGGAGACCAGAGGATCGCGGTTCATGGACAGCCTCAGCTACTTAGTGAGGTCCTCTGCAACTTAGTAAGACTCTGTTTCAAAATAGAGAATGAAAAAAATAGCCGGGCGTGGTGGCGCACACTTGTAATCCCCGCACTTGGGAGGCAGAGACAGGAGGATCGCGCAGGTTCGAAGCCAGTTGCGCTGGTAAAAGAGACCCTGTTTCCAAATAAAAATACAAAATAGATCTGGGAGTGTAGCCCGGAGGTAGTAGGGTTTCCAGAAATCCCAGTACCACCCCCCCAAAAAAAAATAGGGTAGGGGGTGTAGCTCAGAGGTCAAATGGCCCTGGGTAAAAAAAAAAAAAATGGTCTAAAACTAAACTTGAAGACACTTTGGAGAAAATGTTAATGTGGATAAAACTAGCACATTTTATTCTTAGAAATTACACTGTAAATAACACATAAAAGGAAATATTTTTCAAATATTTGAATGCTATTATTCAATTCAACAAAGTTCTTTATGTTATCAGGGAACTAGCTGAAATTTTTATGTCATTGTTATTTCATTTTTGTCTTTCATGCTAACATAAATTAAAATATCAATATTCATATTGAAAATGTTCTCATTTATCAATAGTAAGTTATTGATGGGCAGATAGGCTGTAGCTATAGAAAAATTAGTAAAATTCAAGAAGAGCATGCTTCTTGTGACATTTGTTTGGCAGGGTGGAGTTTACGATAAAACATCTTGTAGATTCTGATATCATTTGTAAAGCATATACTACATAACTTTTATATCAGTATAGTTATATATAATACATATATATATTTATACATAGACATATATTCTGCCCCCTGTGAACTGGCTCTTAAATAGTTACTAGAATACCACTGTAAATAACCTATATTTAAATGCACTCCAACATAAATATCTATCTGTATTGAATTGGTAAAAATCCAATAGATATATTCTAAGCCTCAGAAACAAGTATTTACCAATATTGCAGCAAATATTGACTATGGGAGAGAGAATTAGAAGAAACTTTTTTTCTGGGTGTGCATGTGTGTGTGCATACATGTGTGTTTCAGAAAACTTACTGGTCCCTGTGATCAAAATACCTGACAAGCATGCTTCTGTACAGCAAAGGAAATAATCAAAGGTCTGAAGAGAAAGCCTACAGAATGGAAGAAAATCTTTGCTAGCTATTCCTCTGATAAATGACTAATTTCTTGATTATACAAGGAAAATAAAAAATAATTTAATACTAAAAAATTAAAAAGTAGATAGTTGAAATGAAGACACTTCTCAAAAGAAGAAATATAAATGACCAATAAATATATGAAAAAAGTTTAACGTCCTTAGCAATCCAGGAAATACACATCAAAACTACACTGAGATTTTATCTATCTTCAGTTGGGATGGCAATCATCAGGAACACAAAAAATAATAAATGCTGGCAAGAATGTGGGGAAATAGGAACTCACATAAACTTTGGGTGGGAATATAATTAGTACAAACACTAGTATACTATTTATTTTATTAATGTATTATCTACATATTATTTATTTGTTTTTGTACCACTGGGTATTGAACCCAGGGATATTCTAATTCTGAGCTCCCAACCCAGGTGAATTTAATTTATTTATTTTTTTTATTTTGAAACACAGTCTAACTAAGGTACCACACACTGACTGTGAACCTGCTATCCTTCTGTCTCAGCCTCTCACGTATTGGAAAATATGGCTTTCATTTTAAATACACACACAAAAATATAAGTGTTATTTAAGCTTTCATATCCCAGATATGTTTCTTTATTATTATTTCCACAGTGTAAGTTTGTAATATAGGAACTTGTGTGGAGTAAAGATGGCCAATATGTGGAGATGATGAAAAATGACGAAGAGGAAAAAGGATAAAGGGCTAAGTAGAATAAGAAGATAGAGACATAGAAAAAAGTGAAGAACTACATGATCCTGACAGTGTTGAAAAATAAGAACTTAGCATGCCAGAGAATGAGGTCAGCCATCACACAGTAAAGCCACCAAAATATTAAAAGTTGCAAATAAAAATTTAAAAAAGAAAAATAATTTTAAAAATTAAAAATGTAAGAGGTGAACATATTTCATCTTCACCGATCCCACATCAGGTTTCATCTCATTTAATTACAGGAAGGTGACTATTTATCAAGAGCATGAGACAGTTGCCAGGTTGATATTGAGTTAACATTTTCTTTGTTATTGTTTTAAACTTGTTTATCTAACTTCATATCAGTGGTTCTATCAAGATGTATATTTGGGGTAAAATCATTCTTCTAAATGTTATCATGTGTTTTTTCAGGGATGACAGAGCCCTACTCGAATGTGATTTATGATAATTCTTATTCTCTGTGTATAGATTAGCAACAGGAAGAGTATTTCTTTTGTCTATTTGCACACACAAATGTTTTTGAACATACTTTACTTGGAAACATCCAAGAGGAAGAATTAGGAATTTCTAATAGTAGTTTCTAGTAGGATTTCTAGCAACTTTCATAAAAGTGTTGAAGCATTATTGTCTTCTAGTGAAAACTGCGAGAAGCAACAGAGAATATTTTATTGGGTTTTAGAACTTAAGTATTAATCTTCATGGGAAACAATACAGAGGAATACAAAATTTAAAACTTTGAATTTTAAATGCATTAATTTCATATGTATAACAGAAAAGTGTAAAATCTTTATTTTTACTTTTTTTGGCTCATTGTCATATATCTTAATGGAGTACAAGGCGGTAGAGGCATACATGCACACATCACTCATTTGGCCCTTCTCCAATTCCCACCTCATTTTCTCCCCCTTTCCTCCTTCTCATGTTTGGCTTAGTAAATGACTTTGATATGTTTGTGAATATACATCATGTATATTATGGAATTTCTTTCTTTTCTCCTTCCATTCCCCTCATTAGGTTGCATTATTTGCTCATCTATAGTTAAAATCTTTATTTTTTTACTCAATCAGAAAAATAAGATTATAAATTATTATTTCTTTCCTTTTAGCTAGACTCCCAATTTCTGTCCCCCAATTTCCCATATAGAAATTTCATGTTTTCCTCACTCACATCCACATAATAAACAATTCTAATATTACTAAAGAAAAAAAAAAAACAGAAGACTACCAGTTAAAGGCAAGCTCCCCGTCTGACATATTTGAATCATAAAAATAAATAATATTCTTTCACATAAATAATATTCCTTTCTAACATATATATCATAGAGGAGCCTCTAATCCAATCCCTTAGTTTATAGAAAACATATGGTCCTTGCTTTCTTTCTGACTTCTATTTGTTAAGGTAAATCTGAAGCCAGGGATACTTCTTAGTGAGTCTATAAAACTCAAAAGAATGCAGATAGAAACAGTAAGATATAGGAATAAATTCTAAGGCACTATCATTCACTGGTCTAAAAATTCTAGTCTATAGCCTCAGAAACATATCAGTGTTTGTTCTAAATGATATGAATCATGTGTGAAAGTTGTTTTTGTACATGTCTCAATGGGTTCTGCCGTCTAACTGATCCTCTGGTTCCCATGCTGGCTGCAGACTGTAAATCACTGACTCTCCATAGAGCTGTCTTTGTAGATGGACTAAAAGGCAGCTCTGGCTCTCTCTGGTGCTGTAACATTCTGCCATAAGAATTAGCAGCGTGACCACAACCTAAGGAAAATCATAATATAATCATTCACACAAAAAGTGATATTTACTTCCACAGTTCAAGTCCGTGGTTAGTGACAAAAGGCAAGGGATAAAAATAAAAAGTACTATTAGAGTAGGAAAATTTTAAAGAAATGTTATAGCTTAGGAAATAATTTCATATAATAAGGTAGTTACAAATAGGTTTCAGAGTCCAACAGATCATCATTTAAAGTCCAGTTCTACCACATTTTAGTAGCCATAAGTATTTCATGGGGCATCATATGTAACTGAGTTCTCTAAGACAAGATTCTTATATCTACAATCAAAGCAAAACAAAACAAAAGGAAAAGGAAGGACCGCAAGCTACTTTAAAAGTTAGGTGTTATGATTTACACATATTAAGATTGAAATAAAATTGTAGCATTTATTTATACCAACTCCTTTAAAAAACTAGACTATTATTCTTTTTGTTTTCTGTGTAACAAGTAGTTGCACAAATGGGAAATAAACTGATGTTCATGCAAAAGAATGAATCAAGAAAGTCCAGTGGAAATATTAATCACCTCATCAGATCTAGTTCTGAATCTGGGTTTTGTCATGTACTTAGCTGTGAGCAGCTCACTTGGTCTCTTATAGTTCTTCAACTAAAGACTGGAAATAATGATAACCAACTTGGTGACAACCCTGTTCTGAACAAAGCAAACAGATGCCACCTGGTTTATAGTATGATCATATGCAAGAATCATGTTTAACCTAAAAAAAAAATCATATATTGCCTTAGAAAGCAAGATGGCTCTTAAAAATAACAGTTATATCAACTTCTTATTATTTTTTATTTTTATTTTTATTATGCTTCTTTTTTTGAGCTTTTGGAAACAGAGGCATTATGCTTATTCTGATTTGTAGGAAAGTGAATTTCTCTGATATTTTTGTACTCCCACAGAGGTAGGTGTGTGTGTGTGTGTGTGTGTGTGTGTGTGTGTGTGTGTGATTGTATGTGCACGATAAAAACAAAAGTCTTATTAGTGGGCAATTGGTTTTTAAAACAGTAGGAAAATTTCCAACAATAACTGATGTTTTTAAAATTGAAGAATGCTGAGAAGTAAAAAATAATTTGAGATCTACATGACTTCACTGCTGCTACTAGTCTACTTCCACATATTTATGATTAAATCACTACTGTTTGATGAGTCATTTTATCATAAGTGGCACTATTGAAAAGATTAATGAGCCAAGAGATTTGGTGAGTTAAATTAATGTTTTTAAAGTTAAAATTTATCCAGATTAATAGTAATTAAATCCACAGAATATGCTAGGGCAACACCATGAAGATTAATCCTAGCTCACTGTAAAAATGTTTGCTTTGTGTACTTGAATTACTCATGAAAAGAGATCTGTCTTTGAACGCCAACCATCATAATTGTTTAGCCCTGTAATTATTGCTCAGAAATAAAAGTTTAAAGATTCAAACAGAATAGGATGCTAAATAAAAAGCAGACAACTCATTAGGAGTCAGAACTAAAATGAATGCACTGAATGAATAGAAATCATATTTGAGACAATAATAAATTCTTAAAATAGTCACACCATTGAATTTACTATTTCGGAGACAACATAATTCGGCAGCTCTTATCTATCCTATTTGATAAGTTCATGGCTAAGAGTTTCAATCAGCACAGTAAGTTCTGAAAGTGTGTTTATTTCACTTAGAATTTAACTTATTATATTTTTATATCAGTCAGCACTATTCACATACCATTCTTCAAATATCCAAACCCAACACCTTCAAGGTCCATAGTTCAGTCATAGAAGGAAAATGTTCCAGGTTGAAGAATCAGTTCGTTAAGGCAAAGTTCTACCATCTACAAAAGCCTCCTTCTCTTTCATAATTCTCACTTTGGGTAATTTTGTCCACATTGCCTACTCCTGCCCCTGAACTTTTCTCCTTGATTATCTCATCCTGACTAGACCTTTGATTCCTCTTCTTTAACAGATGTGGATGTTAAAATGGATTGGATGGGAATAGATGATAGTCATTATATCACCTTGTGCCTATGACTAGATTCCTTACTTGATAGTGTATAGCCATCTCGATACAGGCATTGTTTCCTGGTATTGCCACCTTCTTAGGGTAACAGTAAATTGAATCATAACTCCAATTAAGTGTCTATGTTAGGGTCTTTTTATCCAAATCCTATTCTAGTACATCATTTCTAAGGCATATTAAGACAGCATCATCTCATTATCTAGTATCTATTTGCTCCCTGAGAAATTATCTTCATTCTTTGTTTTTAGTGTTAATATTATTGTTTTTAACATACTGATGATTCTTAAAAAACACATCATTATGCTGGTAGCAAAAGCACACAGAAATTATTTAATGAGGTATTCATAAAAAGTAAGTATCAGTTATCTTTGGCCATTACTTAAAATTGTCTTCATATAATCTTTAATAGAGCTGAAATAGACAAATAGTTGTAATCTGTTACTCCATAATAGAGTACATGAAGCAATTCTTCAGGGGCCTGAGACAGAGGACATGTTTACAACAGAACTAATTCTTAGATATTATATTTAAATTATCCAGTAATCTGAAAGAAAATTTTATATGCATAGGTAGTCCAGAGAAACACCATGGTTGACCTATACATCTTCTTGTATTAGAGACAGAATGATTGTCAAATAGTAAACATTTGCATCTAAAACAATAAAAATATAAAGCCAATACCAACAATTAAAACTCCGTGGAAAAGTGCATATGTTCCATAAAAATTTAAAGTTCGTAATTTAAAGCCGGGCATGGTGGCAGACGCTTGTAATATCCGGGCTTGGGAGGCAGAGACAGGAGGATCGCAGGTTCGAAGCCAGCCACACTGGCTTAGGAGACCCTGTTTCCAAAAATAAAAAAAAGTATAAAATTGGTCTGGGAGTGTAGCCCGGAGGCAGAAGGGCTTCCAGGAACCCCAGTACCACACACAGAAAAAATGAATTAATTAAAAAAAGTTCCTAATTTATAGGTTTATTTACCTAATCATCAAATAGAACTAGATTTACAAAGTGACAAAGAAGTAAACTGTATTTGTAATATTTTCTTGGATTTGTATTCTTAAAGGACACTAACACTGTTCTCAAATTGAAATGTAAATAAATTAAAATTTACTAGTCTTAAGAGAAATTTGAGGAAGGATGAAGAGGTACATAACACTTTTGAGAGCTGTTTTATCATATCAGATAATTCTACATTCTCGGAATTATTAAGACCTATGAAGTAGGTGATATCATTGTTCTATTTTACACGAGAAAACTTTTTTTTTTTTTTTAGTGGTACAGGGGTTCCTGGAAACCCTTCTACCTCCGGGCTACACTCCCAGATCTATTTTATATTTTTATTTGGAAACAGGGTCTCTTAAACCAGCGCAACTGGCTTTGAACATGCACAATCCTCCTGTCTCCGCCTCCCAAGCACAGGGATTACAAGCGTGTGCCACCACTCCAAGCAAGGAAACTATTTTTTAAAATTTTCAAGTACACTGTGCTAATGACATATCTAGTGAAATTAAGTTGGGACAGAAATTCATACCTATCTTTCTCTAGATAGAACTGTTTCTTTCTTCATATTGTGTTAAACTACCTAGGAAATGAAAGTGGATCACTCAGTCTTTCCTGCAAGAGAAAATATGAAGAGAACCCTACACTGTTGCACCTTCAGATCAGCCACAGAGTTTACCCTGACATCCGCTGCCTAAGCTCTGTTTTTATTTTTCTTTCTTTTTGTTTTATTGTCATACTGGGAATGGAACTCAGAAGTATTCTGCCTCTGAGCTCTACCCTCAGCCGTACCCCCAGCCCTATTTGAAATTATTTTGAAACAGGGTCTCACTAAGTTGTAGAGGGTCTCTCTAAGTAGCTGAGGCTGGTCACAAACCTGTGATCCTCTTGTCTCAGCATCCAAAGTACTGGGATTACAAGCATGCATCACCATGCCCTGCTTGCCTAGAATTTTCTAAGCCAATAAGAGTACTAGAATCAAGGCATGCCTTCCCAATTAGCACCTCCTCTACTCCATTCCTTGACATCTGTCTAACTGGGTTTTCTTAGTGTGGCAAGCCATCTGTCTGAGGATCTTTGTGCTCAATAATCATTCCTTATCTTTATCTTATCACGGATGTCAGACTCAGTGGCCTAAAGGTTCTCTCCTCCTATTTCTTTTTTTCTCTCCTTTTAAAATCATTTATAGACACTTTCTTCAATAAATATTTTGCACACCATATTCAATTTTGATCTCAATTTTTTAGAGGACCCAAAAGTACATCATTAGTACCAAGAGTGATCTGATAAAGCAGATACTGAGACTTTTTTGGAAATCCTACCACTCATTAACTACCCATGGTAAGGGCCTCATACAGAATAGATTGAGTAGGTAGTAAAGCCAGAAGATTCTCTGGCCCCAGGTCATGGACTCATTACTGGATATTACATTGTTTGTAACCTGGAAATAATCCTAGTAGAGATTACAAATAAGATCATTCAAACACTGGACAGGTCTGGGGATAATGACTCCTACAAAGCCAATGGATTTGGCCAATTATGGCTGAGTTGCATTGACACTAGGTAGATGAACAATGAGAAATGGGAGAGCTACATTTAAAGGCTAAGTGTGAAGGTCAGATGGAGTCTTTGATAGCATAAAAATGTCCTCTGGTGGAAGAGCATACACAAGTGATGGAAAGTACAGAAGTTAATAACTTGGGACACAGAATTCCAAAAACTATGAATATATAAGCCTAGCAGATCTATTATGCTAAGAAAATCCTCAATCTTGAATCATGGGACAGGAACCACTAAGAAAGCAACCCTTTAGAAATTTGGCTTTACAGACTAACCCTAACCATCTAACTTTGAAAACAAGCCCTTCCCTCTAAAAGAGGAGGTGTCCTAATGCTTCCTCAGAAGAAAAATTCCTACAGGGTTACCTGCTTTTTGAAAGTAATAGGTATTGCTTCCAGGGGCTATTTTTGTTTCATCTCCCATCTGCCAGGCCAATAACTAAGATTGCATCCTAGTATAAATTGGCTGGAGATGTTCTGAGCTGATAACTAAGAGGAAATTACACTCCAAAGAAGCAACATGAATTAGCTTGAATATACTATTCACCAAGAGACAAAAGATAATCCCTGAGACTGGATTTATTTTATTTTATTTTTAGGAAGGTTGATTAAATGGACCCAGAAAGTCTGACTGAACTTCTTAATCTGGGGCACTTTCTTAGCATAGATGATTTAAAATCCTGACAAAGACTCTGGAAAATGGGAAGATTCATTAGTAGGATTTCACTTAGAAGCTAGGGATAAAACGTAGTCATAACATAGATGTACAAGTACCTAATTTGCTTTCTAAGACAGAAAAAGAATAAATCCAAAGGCTCATGGGGGAGAAAATGATGGAAAGAAAATATGAATTAAGTCTGTGAAATGAACTGGAGAATTCTTTTCATCTCTGCAAACTTCAGAGGACACGTAATCTGATCAGTCCATTGTGAATGCACTGGCACTCAGTGACTAAGAAGGTCAGTGGTGGCTTTCCTCTGCAGAGCAGGACTGATGGTTGAAGAGGTCGACACAGGGTTGATCTTGTGGAATAACAGAGGAGTGGTGAGGGTTGTACCAACCACCTAACCATGTCAATACCAATCATTTACTTGGACCTGGGCTATAACCAGGAGTGGTTCTATGGCCTATTTCCACATGACCTACTGAGGGATTTTGTATTTTGTATTTTTCATTCTCTTAGTGTTAGATTCTTCTGTGTAGGAGGAATAGTTGAAATTGTCCCTAAATTACAAATACTCTTTCCAGAAATCAGTGGAAGATCTCACTAAACTATGAGCTGTCATTCAAGTACTTGAATTCTTTGGATACATATAAAATTATAGGCTGTAACAAGAATTATACTTCTACCCAATTCTTTTATTTTTCAAAGTTTCCTTGCTGGAGGAGAAGTCCACAGAAACCATAGAGGGGTTGTCCCCAAACTTATCGTTGTTCTATGCAGCACAAGGGATAGATCATAGCTGCCACTTAGATCTCTCTCTTCATAAAAAGAGACCTGCAGTTTAATCAGGAGACAAACCTCTAGAGGTGTAATATCAGAATCTACTGTTGATTTCATGACCAAGGATTTCATCTTAAAGGTTCTCCAATTCATTGATTGAACTTGAAGAAGGCAGTAGGGCTAAGTCATGCCTCTGCAACAGTATTCTTATTAATGGGCAGTCTTTGTTCTGGGGCTGCTCAGTGGGCTGGCTGGAGCTCTCACAGCACTAGAGTGGAGGTTCTTTCCACTCAAATCCTTCTCTGACCAGTATTCCTTTCACAGATGTCAGACCCACTTTATAGTTTAAAGAACCTCCAACCTGTTGCTGTATCCCTTCCCCTAGAACCTTCAGAGGCATTTCTCATTGATGTAACAGTTTGAATATAGGATATCCCCTGAAAGAGCTCATGTACTAATGTTTACAGGTGATATGGTTAAATCATGATGACATTCTCTTTATTGTAATGGATTTATGAGGTGGTGACCTAGGCAGGTGGTGAAGCTCCAGGAAGTGGGTCACTAAGGGTGTGGTCTCAGAGAGGGGCATGTGTCCTTGAATCCCCTTTATGAGTTATTTTTCTATGCTTCTGGCCTCCATGATTTATGATCAGAATTCTTCTACCAATGTTTTCTCCCATTCCTGTGTCATGTCTTGAGCTCCACCAACTTCACCTACTCTGACATGGACTGAAACCCTGAAATTTCCAGGACTATGAGCAAATGTGTCTCTCTCCTCTATGATGTTGCTGTCAATTTTTTTTAATCACAGCAGTGAGAATGATTTGATAAATCACTTGATAAATTTCTTAGAAATCTTTCTCTTGACATCCATTTTTTTAATTTTCCAGAGAGATATGCCACCTGAAGGAGAAAACAAGTTCTCAAGCATCAAAACGTATAATTTCTAGGAAAAGCTTTTGTAGTTTAGTTAAAATTTGTGGTCATGAAAGTAGAAGAAAATCTCTATAGACATTTTTAAAAAAATTTAAATTGCTAGTTATTAAGAAATACTTAATATTCGAAGTATTTTCAATAAAATGTCAAATACCACTTGATTCAACCTTCTATGGTTCCTCTTTCTATCAAAGTGGTATGTTCTTCTACATATGTTTCTCTTCATAACATACCTGCCTTTTCAATTTTAACTAAAGATTCTTTCTTACCCTTATATTTCATTTTCCCTATATATGTTTATACTTTTAAAGCTGAAATATAGCCTTACATTATAATACAATTTACATTGATTCTGATGTACTATATATGTTTTGACCATGTCACTGAAAGGATTGAGAAATGTAAATAACAGGAATCAAGACAAATTGGAGGTTTGCATATCAGATTTGCAAATGGGTCGGTCATCTTTAAGGTAATTCTATACATCATTTTCATAGAACATAAATTTTGTGTTAAAGCTGCAGTAAAACTGTAAAAAAATAGGGTTATTTCCCACAAATTTAAGCTTTAGGTGCTCAAACTTTGAAAACTAAGTTTCCACAATAAATGTCAGCTGAAGGCACAAATTAAAAAATGGTTAGCCAGGTATGGTGGGCCATGCTTGTAATCCCAGCATTTGGGAGGATGAGACAGAAGGATCACAGTTCATAGACAGCCTCAGCTACTTAGTGAGGCCCTTTGCAATGCAGTGAGACCCTGTTTCAAAATATAGACTTAAAAAATTGGGCTGTGGGTCTAATCCCCCTGGGTTCCATCCCCAATACCATCAAAAAACATGGTTAAATTAACTGTGTCATATAATCTTTAATAATAAAATGTGATACAATGTGTAACAAATTACAAATGTAGTACTAGAAGCAGAATGGATCCAGAACTACATAATATTCTATAATTTAATTTGTCAATCAGCATGTATTCAAATATTTAAGAAAGTATGTTCTTTGTGTAGTAATGAGATTAGCCAAAGAGTTTAGATCTGTTACAATTCTTGGTGTAACTTGTTTTTTTTCTCTTTCTTTGTTAATGAATTCGAGGAGCAATTTCAGTCTTTTTTTTTTCCTAAGAAAAATGCAACTAAAAGCTCAAATTATGGTTAGGAGAATTTTTAAATATTGTACTGAAATTAAGCTTAGCTGTAGTTTGTATAACAGTCTCAAATGCATGGAATACCTCATGCAAAGGAACCTAATTTCTTTAAATAAAAAGTAATCAGAATAGAAACATAAATTACAATGTGTCAGGCAGTGCTATATCTATAATTAGCTCAGGTATTAAATGTCTTACTTAAGATAAAAACACACAGATTCTTAAAGTCATTTATACTAACCATCTGTTTGCTTAGTACTTATAGTTCTCTAGAATTTTTTCTTTTTCAATTAGTGAGGTTAGTTTTACCTTTTAGAGAATTTGTATTACTTTTGAATAAAGATGAAAAATCACTCAATTAAGATGCATATGTTGACTGTGAATTGTGTGTAGTATAGCAGCTAAATATAATAAAGTTAAAACCGGGTTTATTTTGTCCTAATTTTATGGTCCTTCTGCCTCTAGAATAAGCAAAGATGTCAAAGACTCAGAATGATATAAAGTGGCAAACTCTTCTTACAGGCTTTAGAAAAACTTGGTAATCACATTTTTTACTTTTGGTAATAATTTAAGAAAATTTTGAAATAGAGGACATGTAAAAGAGGGACAAAGAAAAAAAAGACAAGGCAGGCCAAGCGTATTGAATGCTGACTGTATACCAGGCATTAAATGATATATTTTTGTAAGTACTATCTCTTCACTTCCAACAACAGTTTGATGTAATTATAATTGCTCCATTTTATAGCTATGGATGCTTGGATTTAGGAAGGTTAAGTGACTTAAGTGAAGGGCTGATAAATGGCTCAAATGGGATTTAGGTGTTTTAGATAGTGAGCCCATTCTGTTTCCATGAAGCAAGATAAGCTACATGAGTCTGTATAATACTCTCCAGTCCCATGATTCTATAATGAAGTTTGAAATACAGTTACTCGTCTAGAAAAATGATGTAGCATCATTTAGCAGCAATAAAACACTGGGTTAATGGTCTTTTAGCTGAGAGTCAGATAAAACACAAGATTTGTCCTGTACTCTAGCCTGACCAGCCTATTACTATGACATATGTTGGTCTGTAATGTCATTTGGGGTGACTGAGTCCCAGAACTTTTAATTCTGTCCTTATGTTTTTTTCATGCTGGTGAATAAGCCATTCATTCTCTTTCATTTATTTCTAGGGAAGATTATATCTAAGATGGGTCCCTGTGATACTCACTTCCTGGTATTTTTCTTATTTTGAATAGAGTGGGCTGAACCTGCGGACCTGCTTAATATTAATAGACTGTATTTGAAGTAGAATATCAGTTCTGATATTCAGGCACAAATATATTTTGTCTTCCATCTTGCTCGCTAAGAGCCACAATTAAGCTCTCACTCAAAGAGAGAAACTGCGTGTTGTGAATAGTCTATGCAGAGAGAAACTTGTCTACAACTATTAGCCAGAAAATAACCTGCAACCTGTAAGAAAAGACATGTGATTGAGCCGGGAGTGGTTCCTCTCCAGGTGAGACTCTGTATGACCACAGGGACCACAATCCCAGCAGATGTCTGGACTGTGAGCTGTGAGCATCCCTAAGTCAGAGGAGCCAACTAAGCCCTGTTTGGATTTCTGATTCACAGAAGTTGAAAAATAATGAATATTGTTATAAGTCACTAAGTTTGGGGATAGTTTTCTACACAGTTAAGATAAATCACTAAATAGTCTCTATGTGAGCACTGTCACAACCTAACTTGCATGAAGCTATTGGGGTCATTCATAAGATTTGGAGAATTTGATTCATATTTACAAAAACTTTCACCCACACTGAATGCCCAGAATCCAATAATCCAGCACACAGGACTACTCTGGAATCATCTATATAAAATTGAAGAAATCTTTCAGTGTCCATTCAGTGTCCATTTACAGATATAATAACCTATGGGGTAAGTTGACTATGAGGAATTGTCATGCTGAGGAAAGTGGGACAGCATAAAGGAAAATAATCAAATTATCTTGCTAATTATATATATATATATATATATACACACTCTTGACTCTTGATCTAGACCCTTATATTCACTAATATATAGTGTGTGTGTATGTGTATATATATATATATATATATATATATATATATATATATATATATACCTAGTGAATATAAGAGTCTTCCTTTGTCTCTGGGTTAGCTGGTAAAAATGATATGCATGGTTGATTTTTAGTTTATCAGCAATACAAAAAAATACTGATTTCTTACTCCATAGCTTACCTACAATTTCTACAATTTTAGTTGAAGGCATATATAATGTCTTTTGGTTTCCCAGGATAAAAGCTAGTCTTTGAATAGGTTGCACAGTACACATTTTCTTACATTAATTTTTAAGATAGTTTTTAAAATTTGAGACCTACTGATTAGATAATCTCTCAAAAATCTGGGCTCCCCACCTGGCAGAATTTAGCACACTGTTTAGCAGATACTAAAAACAAAACTACTGAATGAATGAGTGATATTACAAAACACACAGCCTGAATTTAGATTCAGATGTGATTATTAGAGACTAAGCATCTCATCTGCAAGACAAAGATTTAAGTCTGGAGAAATTAAGTTTCTTATCTTCCTAGTTCTGAAAGACTATGGTTCCATGTCATCTGCCAATTTATAAAACTATGGTTAGCATAAAAGAACAAAACCTCTTTTAACTTTATTTTATTTTATATATTTTTTGGTGGCACTGGGGGTGGAACCCAGAGGCTTCTTACCTGCGGGCTACACTCTCAGACCTATTTTATATTTTATTTGCAAACAGGGTCTCACTAAGTTGCTGAGAGCCTCACTAAGTAGCTGAGGCTGGCTTTGAACCTGTGCAATCCTCCTGTCTCAACCTCCCAAGCACAGGGATTACAAGCGTGCACCACCACACCTGGATAACCTCTTTTAACTTTAAAAATCAAATCACCAACGTTGAGACTTCCCATTCAGCATATGTGTATTTTTGTGTGATGTATGTGTTTGTGTTTGTATGTGAATGTGCATGGGTGTGTTTCTTTCAGGATTGTAAAATATCAGTTTTATTGGCTATAAAATGGTAATGGTACCATCTCTTTTACATGATATAAGATTCGATGATGTAGTGTACATACATCTCCCAGAACAATGTCTGGTATGAAGAAAGTGATCATTGTGAGATCCACAACTACTCTAGTAAGCATTGGATTGAAGTGGACTTCCAAGCCCAGCGTGGTGGCACATACCTGTAATCCCAACATTTGAAGACCGCAGTTCGAGGACAGCCTCAGCTATTTAGTGAGGACTTTTGCAACTCAGTGAGACCCTGTTTCAAAATGACAAATAAAAAATAGGGCTGGGGTTGTAGCTTGAAGTCAGAATGCCTCTGGGTTTCATTCCCAGTACTGCGAATAAAAATAAAAAGAAAGAAAAAAAAAGTGAAAAATGTGGACTTCTATCTCTTACTCTATGTGTCCTAATAGAACTCTTTAAAAATCAAACAATCATAATATTTGTCTAAGGCAATAAAAATGGATGAATTAAAGAAATTATGATGCACCCACATAGTATAATACTAAACATCATTAAACTCATCTAGCCGAGGAATATTTATAGACAGGAAATGGTTGCAGAATGAAAAATAAATCAGACTAGCTACAACAGAGCTTGTGCAATCTAATAACATTGTATAAAATATGTACACATGAATAATAGACATACATTTACATATTACATATACAATAATATACATATGTAATATGCATACCCATATCAATGCATATACATATTGATATACACATATATATATATGTATACATTTTTCATAAATAAATCTGTTAGCATATATCCATATTTATAGAACACTACTAGAAAAAGCATGAACCAAGATAGAACAATGTCTGAATGGTATAATTATACTTAGATTCTATTTTTTATGCATTATTGTGGTTTTTGAATTTTGCGCTGAGTACATACCACCTCTCCTTTACTCTGCACAACAATCAATCCCTGCAAGTTAAGATTAGAGGAGACAAACTTTGAGTCGTAACAAGAAGCAGCTCTCTGGATGGAGGACTAAATCACACCCAAAAGAAAGTATATTTAGCATATAAATATTTCATCATGGTAGGTGGGTGAAGAACTGTCAGGCAGAATGATGTTGATCTAGAAACATTCTGAAGACACCCTGGTAACACTTTTAGATTATGCAAAATGGTTTCATGTTTCCCTCCGCCTTGAAGGATTTTTTTCTTCTACTCCATAACCTTGGGTGCTGTCATCATTTAAAGAGGGAAAATACCTAAGGAATATGTCTGTTATTGGAAAAATTTATGCATTTATTCAGGTTACACAAGTGCCTCCAATCATAGTGACTCAATATGTACCATGTATGCTCTTTCCCACTTTATCATTTTGCACTCTGATCCTTTTTCTTTATAACATCTGTTCTAAAGATCTTATATCTTTGAGGACCCCAAAGATTTAAATATATTCTTCTACATACTATCAGCCATCGAGAATATCAAATGTATCAGAAAAGGGTAATATACAATCAAACATCTGATTCATTAAGGTCAAGAAAGAAATAGTAAAAAATAAGAAATTACATAAAAGAAAATTCAAGGAAGTTTTTCAAAGTCAGGAAAGACTTTTGAATATTGTGACAATACATTTTTTTATAAAACTTTCTTTAATGCCTTTTTCACTTATGCAAAACTATGTATCTTGCAACTATCCTTATAAATTCTCACACACTATATGGAAATAGTGTTTCTAATGTTCTCTCATTTGTATCTAAAGTGCCTCATGAATAGATAACCAGATTAGAATAAAATTGCATTAATGCTGTTAATATGGATATTTAATTAGATTTAATTATGGCTTCTATAAACAGCATAAATAGAATCAGTTCTGGATTGCAAGGGTTGAATTGACTTTCATGGATATATCCATTAATTTAATGAATATTTTGGGAATGATAACTACATGCAGAGCTCTAGAGATACCTTATTGAGCAAAGTGAAACCCCAGTTAACATGGGCTCACTTTTTGTGGGAGAAGACATAGGGTAAAAAATATCACATGAGGCATAAATGGATGCTGTGTTCAAAGAAAATAGCAAACTTGAATAGAGAGGACTCAATGATGACATTACATAGGATGAGTGGAAGATAGTTCTTTATGAGGATGCACACCTGTGATCCGAATGATGTGAACTATCCAGTGATGCCTAGAACTCAGAGAAGAAATTCCAGGTAAACAAAACAAAATGGAAAACAACCAACGTATACAACAATCCTGAATAGAGAATGACTTTGGGGTATCTGATGAGTTGAACAGAAGAGTCTTGCAGTCGGAGTTAGTGGTGAGGTAGTGAATTGTAGACAATGAGTTCAAAGTGGGTTGTAGGACATTTTTCATATAAATGGGTTTCAAGGTCCTGATGCGGTGATTTTAATTTATCTTACTAGCAACAGGGATTCAGTGTGTGTGTGTGTGTGTGTGTGTGTGTGTGTGTGTGTGTCTGTGTGTGTTGTGTGTGTGTCTGTGTGTAGGGGGAGTATTATGCAAAGAAAATGTAATGGTACTTCATAGGGCTTAAACAGATGTTCCTAGATAATGTGCAGGGGTGAGGGAAGACTATGGAAAGATGAAGATTGAAATGAGGTATCTGGCTAGGATATTGTGATGTTTAAATACCTTTCCACTATAGAATTAAAAGCTGAAATACATATAATGTTCAGTGTTCACAATGTTAGTGATTCTGCTTTTGGTAGTTTTTAATTGTGTTTTTCTTGTTTATCTTGTGAATTTCAGTACTAATAGTGTTTTTAGAAGATATTCAGGCACCCTCAGAGAACAGAATTCTCAGTACGAGCAGGAATGTAGGAGTTAAAACAGTTTCTCTATTACTGGACAAGCTGAGGCCACAGACCTCAAATGACTTAGTCAAAGTCACCTTCTAGAACTAGTTACAAGAAGAGATATGACTAGAACACAGGACTTCTGACTCCGAGCCTAATGATCTCACCATATTCTATTCTGTCTTATCTATAAATAGAAATATCTCAGAGGCTAATTCTAAATAAAACAATATCAGATACTAACCCTTCCATTATATTGTGTTTCCATCTGTTCCTCCTGACAATTATAGAGCTTCAAATATTTCCTGTGGCTTACAACATCTTCCCAGACTGAGGCCTTAAGGTTTCTTTGGCAATTTTTCCTTATGAAGAATGAGAGCTGGGAAGACTCAGAGGCCCTATTTTAATAAGAAAAGGGGGAGTCTAACAGGCTTTCCAAATCACTTTGGCAGAAAGAACCTTGCTTTAGAGCAGTGGCTCATTTTTGCTCTCTAGATAAGTGAGTGATCCCTGAATTCAGCTAACCACTTCAACAGAGAGGGCTCTCCTTCACTTTTACTTCCAGCCCCCTGACTCTTTGCTGAAAAGCCTAAGCCACACAGTCTACTTGTTCATCCTGTAGACTCCACCAGTTCATATTTGTCATTATAAAGGGCTGTTGGTCCTACATTACAAGACAAATGCTACCTGTTATTAATTGTTCAATGTAAAGCAGAAACACTCAGTAGCAATTATGTTCCTATGAGTAATACAACTATCAAATTGTTTTAAGCATAAAACACTCTATTGCTGATTGAAGTTGGAAAGATAAGGCCAGAAAATATTAAGGCTTCCTTACTAGTCTGGACTAGACACTACGTGTCTGGGAAGATTTACCATATTCTATTAGACAACTATATTTATTTGGTCTTCTACAATAATATATTAATTGAAATCTAGTATGTAATTAGAGCATGTTTGTTCACTAAATTTTAGAGTTATTTATTTGTTTTCTTAAAATGAAATAATAGTCGTAAAGTTGAATATTTTGGCCATGGGATTGAGAGCGCAGAATAGCACTGTATTACATTTTTTCTCTCTTAGACTGAACCAGTCATTTGAATATGTCCAGGTCTCATTTCTTCATCTTTTAGATAATATAGAGAATGGTAATATTCCAAATGATTTTTCTACAATACAGTATTATATACCTATAAGCCCACAAAGACAAAACCTTTTTGTATTTCTGGTGTATTAGGGACAATAAGGACTTTCTTCAGTGCTTTCTTTCTTCTTTGAAATGTTGAACTTCACCTGTTCCTCTTTATAGGTCTACTGCCTATGTGTCATTGTCCATATTTTTTAGAAATATTTATTTCTCCATGTTGTCACATATGTTGCTGCCTATGCCCCACCAGTTAGACCTCATTTCATCGTATCTATATAATACTTTTCTTTTTCATTTTTTTAGTCTCAGTTCTGGATCTGACTCCACATGAAAGACCTTTCAGAAATTTGAAAGCCCCAGAATTAGTTTCAGTGACATTCTTCTGATTTTCTAAAACTTCTTAAGCTTTTCATATAACAATAAGTTTGGTTAAAAATGCCTTTCATCTATTTATTCAGTAAACCTGGGTATATTTAGCACAGGGCCTGAAAAATAAAAAATCTGTAATAAATGTAGAATTAATCACATATGTAGTATTAATTAACAAATGGTTTGATAGAGGACAAATCTCTACACACTAGTTATGTGTCTTGGGTAAATACATACTCAAAGCTTCACCTTTCTCTGTATAATGGACCTACCCAGCCACTTGATTATCACAAGAATCAGCTTTGACAAGTGATGCAAATTCTTACTGCAAAAAGGCTACTGTTACTTGTTACATTTTTAAAATGGCTATATCTGAATTCATAGGATTTGTCTACTGTGTTCAAGTAGCTCAGTGATTTATTAAAAGAACAACATGGATAGCTGAAAACTGTATGTGTATGAGAAACTATGTGTGTGCTATAAAACATGAAATGATTTCTTTATACTTGAACTATGTCAAACAAAATCCACTCTCCCTTGAGAAAAGTAGTTCAACTGATTCTGCTACATCAGTTTCAAGGCATCAACTCCCTCTATTTTGATCTAGTCCAGAAAAATTCTTTTTATTTGCTTTCAGTGCAAAAAATAACAGAGAGTAGACTAAGCCTGCTTCCATGTCTGTAATAGTCAACATTGAGACTATTATTTTATCTTAGGTTTGCGAAGACTGTTCTGCTGAGTCTAAAAACAAAATAAACAAAGCTCAAAACATTGATAGTAATGCTTTCTAAGTAAATGCCCACATATCTTTATTGACTACTGTGTTGCTTAGAGAACTAATGTTTCTAAATATATCTAGAGGTAATATCAGAAGCAAATCTGACCTAAGGGAAGCTAGCAACCACGTCCCCCCGCCAAAGAGTTGCATAGCCAAGGACAATAGTACAAATCTACCATGTGGATAAATATTTTACAAACTGTGAAATAAAGTGTGTTCAAGTATATTATTTTGACAAATAGCCCTTCATATTAATCTAAGATGCCAGCTCCAATATAGAATTATCAGACACTGTAAAATAAAGGGTAAATTCTGGAAATCGGTGAAGGTGGAGCTGATTCCAATTCCTGGTCTGCATTATTTCCATTTTTCCAACTCTGTTTCCCACATCACCAGAAGATACATACACAAACACACAGGTGCATATTAAAATTGCTTCCACATCCATTTTTTAAGGTCCTGGAAATGGCTTTTCTTGGCTCTTGGTTGAATAAGGACATACACATACTGTGGCAAGGAGATTGCTGCATGCCCCATAATGATGCATACCATCTCCAGGGGTTTTGATAGTGAGAAGGTTGTCTGGAGCAGAGGTCACAGCCTCTAATAGAACACTAAGTTGGGTTATAGCACTTATTACCCCATGGACTGGGACAAAGGAGATCCAGAATAGTTTCCTCCAAAAGGTGAGCTCATGCCTGGCATGGTGGTACATGCTTCTAATTCCCACGCTTGGGGGGCAGAGACAGGAGGATCGTGCAGGTTCGAAGCCAACCTCGCTGGCTTAAGAGACTGTTTCCAAATAAAATAATATAAAAAATAGGTCTGGGAGTGTAGCCCAGAGGTAGAAGGGTTTCCAGGAACCCCAGTACCACCAAAAAAAAAAAAAAAAAAAAAAAAAAAAGGTGAGCTCACTTGCCCATATCCCAGGACAATACAATCCACAGAACATATGATAAAATAAAAAGCAAGCAAAATTCAGCAGAAGAAAAGCTCAGGTTTCTGTCCCCCAAGAGCATGTGTTAGAAGAAAACAAAGGCATGTAATTAAGTGTGTGTAGTAGAGTGACCAGCTTGGTACAGGGTTCTGCTCACATCTCCTTTCCTTTAATTATCTTCTAATGTTTCTATACTCTCCTACTTTAAAGCAGTAAAACAAATGACAATGGAAATGTAACCCTGGAAATTTGTTAGTGGTTTCAATTTTATGGAAAAAAATATTGTCCTAGATTGAGGGTTTTTCTGAGACATGAGACATTCGGGACTAACACTAGTAAAGTTGCAAACCAAGATATATTTGTCACCCTACTTCTACAATTTCAGAGAGAAACCCAAATATCTTACTGACAAATCTTATGTAATGAGCAAGACACAAAATTTTTAAAGGCTCATTTTCTAGTCTGGATCTTAATACTAATCAGCTATGTGAATGCAAGCATTTCTAGTTGGGTTTCATCTATAAAATAATGCATTTTCTTGCTAGATGTCATATATAGTATTTCATAAAAGTATTGCCAGTCCTCATTTAGAAGTCATCAATGGCAAATGAAAATAATCTTAAGAATTACATATTTTTCTAAGAATATGAAAAAATTTGTAAGCTATATCATTCTAACAAATATGAGGAAAACAATTCTTCACACAGTAGTGAGTTGGATAATGTATACAGACAGACTGCAAAATGTGATTGCATTTACCCCCAATCTAATTTAATGGGGATATGTTTCTGCTTATAAAATTATGTCACAGTGAATCATATATAAAATATCCAATGCTGAAGACAAATCACAATATCCCTGCTCATATTCTCACTTAGGCTTATTTTTTTCCAATTTATTTTTCTGGTTCATAGCAGTAAAGCAAATAAGAGTAAATATGACCCTGAAATGGTTTGTTATTTTAATTTAAGTTAAAAATAAGTAACAAGGGTGTAAGGAGTCTTTAATAAGGATGAAGAAGGTTAAAATACCTGTATAGACTGAATAAATTATAGTTGTTTACCTAGATTAGAAATTTCTCAGCTTATGTCCCAAGGACAATAGGATGATTTGGAATCAAAACTTTATGTTTAATTATTAAATCATCAAACCAAACTGGCCTGATAGAAAATAAAGATTCTGGAAAATGCTAGCCTTTCAGTTGTACTACAAACTTCTCTACTGCTCCATAAAGCCACACAATGCAAATGAAAGGAAACGATCTGATTTGGGATCGATCACAGGGTATATCCTTCAATCAGAGATCATTTTGAAAGGGAAAAGAATCACTAATAATAATATGTAAGGATAAAAGTTACCAACTAGGAATTTCTGGACAAACCTCTACACAGTTATCCTCTCACCTACTACCACTCTTCATCATCATGATCATTATTATTATTATTATTATTATTATTATTATTTTATCCCAGATGTACTAGGAAAGTGTACCTTTTAAGTGTTTTGTTTTGAGTTTTTCTTTTAAACACATAAAAGCCACAACTGAAAAAGCTGAACAAAATGACAAGGCCTTGCTTGAAATCATTCAGAGACCGGGTGAACGGGATGAGGACAGACTTGGTCTCACTGTGTCTGTGAAGCTAGAAATTCTACATTTCTGGGCATGTGGGATTGGAAGGGGGCAGAGGCAGGTCACTTCAAAATATAGATATTGTATACTTCTTTTAAAAGTGTACTGTGTTGGAGAAAGTGGAGCGAGATCCCAGGAGCTAGGACCATTTCCTTCTCAGGCCAATCTCTGTGTGGGATCATAATCTTAGCTAGCACAGGGATGCTGTGCTGACCATCTACCTACTCTTTATTTTACAAGAGTATTTCTCAATGGGATGAAGCAAGTGGAACATGAAGAGGTGGAATTTCTTCTCAAAATGCATTGAGATATATGTGTAGTAATTTTTGGTTGTCACAAGTATATGGATGTGCTATTGGCTTCAAGCCAGTAAAGTCTAGGGATATTGCTAAACATTATACAGAGCACTGCTCATGTCTGAACTTGCTTCCAAAATGTGGCACCTGGCAAGCAGGTTATCCCTAAAATACAGAATATATTTTACATATATGTGGCAGAAAATGCACACGTAGAAAGGGTAGTGTTTTGAAATTTAAAATATATTTTAAAATTTAATATTTTCATACCTTAAAAATTGTGGAGGAAAAGGAAAATGGCAACAGATTAAGTCAAAAATCTGAGTTTGTCTCTAACTCATATTGGGGAGCTCCAAGTTGATCAGCATCCCACATCCCAGACTACCTTCAGGGAAGGTGTGAACTAAAGACAGAGAAACTCAAGAATATCTATTAGGACATGTTTAAATACCAAGGCTAAAAAGGGAAAAAGAAGAAACAAATCCTTTAACAAGCAAAGAATCTAGAATAGGAGCCAGCCTCCCTGAATGGTTGGAACCCTGGGAAACCTCCCCAAATATCTTATCCAGCAACCTAAGGCTTACTCTGCAGACAGTGAGGGCACCAGACACAGACTTCCATAGCCCTGTGGTGGCATCAAACAGCAAAAGGTGAACAAATCCACCACCTTGTTCCTCCCTACTTCTCGAACCTATTGCACACACAGAGGCAGAGGTGAGTGTGATGATGTACAGGGAGGTGAGTAAAGGCCCCGTACCATGGGTAGCTAAAAATGGACCATAAAAAGAGAGAGTGTGAAGACATGCAGACGTTGGCTGCACATCGCACATGAAATTCTGAGGAAAACACTGGGCAAGGAAATGACAGGAAAACACAGACTTTTCAGTGGAAAGTGCAAACTCCCTCTATTTATTTGGGATAGAACCTGTGCTTGTTCTGTACTCATGAAGACAGAGGATGACACACTGGTCCAGGATCTCACTAGAGTCCTCATACTGACTTCCTTCTTACTGGTTTCTGAGCAAGTCAGAATGCTGAGAACTTTCTCAGGAAAATACAGTACTGAATGAATAAACCAGGCTACAGAAGCCACATATGAGAGTTTATTTATTTATTTTTTTGTTTTTTTTTTGTTTGTTTTGTTTGTTTCTTTGGTTTTTGCTGCTGCTGATGTGTATTTTTCTCCTTTTCTTTTCCATTTCTTTTTTTTTTTTTCTCCTATCTTTTTCAGTGCTGATGATTGAGCTTAAGGCCCTTGTGGACATTGGGCAAAGGCCCTGGGCCACATTCCCAAGCCCCAGCCTAGAAAAGCGTCTTCCCTTTAGCCAGTATTACAGGCTCGTCCCTCATTGATCCTCCATCCCACTCAGCCCATTAGCAAAGTAGAAAACTTTGCAGGTAGGGAGCAGTAAATCTGAGCTTTGGAGCAAAATTCACATCTCTTCTAGGCAAGCCTCAATCCAAGAAGAAAGAAAAACCCAGCAAGGGACTATGCAGGCCACAATATAATTCAGCTCTTCTACAAAAAGGAAATTTTACTCACTTTCAGTTAAACAATTTTAAGGCTCTTTTTTTCCTTTTTCTTCTCTGTTCCTTTTGTACATATATGTGGAAAAAACTTTGTTTTTTGCTTGTTTTTCTGATTCCTAATGCACCTATTTGCCATTGTCTTACATTTTATCATTTTTATCACTATATATAAATATTTTATACTGGTTAGCATATAACTCCTTTAGTTTTAGTATCTGAATATTTTTATCCTTATCCTAACCTTATTTAATTTCTTATCCTATTTGATTCTATTTGTACTTAACCATATTCCTTCATACCTTACTCTATCCTCTTTTTTCTCACCTTTCACTATATATTAAAGTACAGTTTTTCCTTGTATATACCATATGATTCTTCAAAACCTTACTGCTGATGATGTACCAGATAGGTGAATCAAAATGACAGACTTTCATACATACACTAAGGGGAGGCCAATGACAGCCAACAAAGAGATCCACCCAGCACTCAAAAACATATAAGTTTAAAGACACACAGGACACAAACTGTACTGGCTTGCACCTCAGAGATTTCATATTAGGGAGACCACAGGCAGCTCCCCATTCTTTAACATCTGAAATCCATCAATCTCCATCATATCAGGCAGACAGAATCCTGGAATAACTGTAACCTTGTCATGGTGATCTACATGCAGAACAACAGAGGGGTGATATGGGGCACAGATTAAAATGGTGGCAAAATAAGGTGATTAAAAACTCAACAAGCAACTCTAAATATCTACACAGCTAAGACCATTCACTTTTGAGACATCCCTTGAGTTAATTATTTACCTCCAGAATAGAATATTATGAAGGGAGAAAGATTAGACACAGAAATTCCAAAGAGTGACATAGATCCAACAAAAGTAACAAAGGTACCTACTTTAAAAATTTAAGAAAGCTGAAAACATGGAAAGAAGAGCAAGGAAACAAGGAGCCTCTATAATCCCACAACAACAGAACCCAGGAACTCCAAGCTGCAGACACTGCCAAAAGGAGAATTCAGAAGTTTAATAGTAAAAATGATTCAGGATGTCAGAAAAGAGTTCATAGAAAACCTGAAAGAGATGAAAGCTTATATAAACAAAGAAACTGATTTCCTTAACAACAAAAAAGAAGCTCTGAAGGAAGTGAAGAAAGCAAATAAATGAAGTGAAAACATCAACATAAGCCATCAATGACTTTCAGACAAAAGATCACCAAAGATGCCTCAGATCTAAAGAACACTATAAATCAAATGGACCTACTAGGTATATAGAGAACATTCCACCCAACCACAACTGAATACAGATTCTTTTCAGCTGCTCACAGAAACTTCTCCAAAATAGAACATATCCTGGGCCACAAAGCAAGCACTAGCAAATTCAAAACATGTGACATAATTTCCTGCATCTTTTCAGACCATGATGGAATAATATTAGAAATCAACAAGAAGAAACTCAGAAAAATATCATAAATGCAGAGGGACTGAATATAATATTTCTGAATGAGTAATGGGTCATAGAAATAAAGAGAGAAATAAAAAATAATTGCTAGAAACAAATAAAAATAGAGACACACATGTCAAAATTTCTGGGACACTTTGAAGGCAGAAGTAAGACGAAAATTTATAGCACTAAGTCCTCACATAGAACAGAAAATCACCAAATAAGCAACCTAATAACATACCTGCCAGCCCTTGAAAAGTAAAAAGTTTAATCCAAAAGCCAGTAGAAGAAAGAAAATAATTAAAATCAGAAGAAATAAATGAAATAGAGAATAAAAAACAATATAAAAAGTTAAGAAAACCAAAACCTGATTTCCCATAAAAATAACGAAGATAGAAAACACATTAGCTAATCTAGCTGAAAGAAAAATAAAATCAAGCCAAATTACTAAAATAAGAGATGGAAAAGGTGGTATTATTACAGACACCACATAATTCCAAAATATCACCAGAAAATACCTTGAAAAACTATATCCAACAAAATACAAAACCTAGGAGAAATTGACAAGTTTCTAGACACAAACAACCTTCCTAAACTGAATCAAGAAGATATAGAAAATTTAAACCAATTCCAACTGGGCTAGCCGGTGTGGTCCCAAGATGTACCCTGGGCAAAGGGATGCCGGTTCCTGGATGCCCACACTTGCTGCCAGAGCTCTGCCTACACTAGCAAAACAAACAACCCAATCAAGAAATGGGCAAATGAACTAAATAGACACTTCACAAAAGAAGAGATACAAAGGGCCAATAGATACATGAAAAGATGCTCTTCATCACTGGCCATCAGGGAGATGCAAATAAAAACTACACTGAGATTCCACCTAACCCCAGTCAGAGTGGCAAGCATAAAGAAATCAAACAACAACAAATGCTGGCGAGGATGTGGGGAAAGAGGAACTCTTTTACACTGTTGGTGGGAATGCAAACTAGTTCAACCACTATGGAGATCTGTGTGGAGATTCCTAAGAAAGGTGGGAATAGATCCACCATATGAGCCAGCTATACCACTCCTAGGTATCTTTCCAAAGGGGTTGAATTCAGAGAAATACAGCAAAATATGAATACCTATGTTCATAGCAGCACAATTTGTAATAGCCAAAATATGGAACCAAGCCAGATCACCATCAACAGATGAATGGATAGCAAAACTGTGGGAAATACACACAATCGAATTCTATTCAGCCATAAAGAAGAACAAAATTATATCATTTGCAAGACGATGGAAAGCCCTGGAGAACATTATGTTAAGTGAGATAAGCCAAGCACAGAAGGAGAAGGTACATATGTTTCCTCTAATATGCCCAAACTAGGAAACACAAAGGATACCAGTGGGATTCCAGATAATGGAGGGGAAATACTAGCTAAGTTTGAATGGAAAGATAGGAGAGGAGTAAGGCTGATCTTGAATAATGAGGGTCAACACCTGAACATGTGCAAAATTATGAATAAGACATGGTTAACCTGGACAACCATTGGTGGGAGGGGGGAAGGGAAAATGGGGGCGGGGGGGAGAGGGCACCAAATATAGTTTAAATGTATACTATTTATGTTCAATAAAAATTGTAAAAAAAACCCCAAAACTATTAAACTATAGTAGCACTACTAAAAAATAAAAATAAAAAATAAAAAATAAAAAATAACCCCCCAAAAAAGAAGAAAATTTAAACCAAGCAATAGAAATTGAAGAGATTATTGAAACAGCAATAAAAAGCTTACCATCAAAGGAATACTCAGGTCCAGATGGTTTCGCACCTGAATTTTATTCAACCTTCACAGAAAATCTAATTCCAGCTGGGCATGTTTGTGAACGCTTGTAATCCCAGCATTTGGAAGGCTGAGACAGGAGAGTCACAGTTCATGGACAGCTTCAGCTATTTAGTGAGAACCTTTGCAAATCAGTGAGACCCTGTTTCAAAATAAAGAATAAAACATAGGGCTGGTAGTGTAGATTGGAGATAGAATGCCCTGGGTTCCATCCCCAGTACCACACACACAAAAAATTTGAATTCCAATACTTCTCAAAATATTCCAGGAAATAGAAAGAGATGGGATATAACCAAGAACATTTTATGAAGCCAGTATAACATTAAGACCCAAACCAAATAATGACAATGTAATAAAAAATTTGACCAATATTGTAGATGAAATTAGGCTCAAAACTTTTCAATAAAATACAAGCAATTCACATTCAAAATTACATCAAGAATATTATACACCACAACCAAGTTGGGTTCATCCCAGAAATGCAAGGCTGGTTCCACATATGAAAAGCAATCTATATAATGCAACCAAATAAACAGAACTAAGGCCAAAAATCACATGATCATTTTAATAGATGCTAAAAAATTGGACTTGAAGAGGCAAATACCTCAGTGGTCATGATGTACATACAACAACTTAAGAAAGCTAATGAATATATTGAACCCAGGAATATGGCAAGGGAGAAGGAATTATTTGGTACCTGGGGAGAAACTCAAATAGTATTGTGTGCATGTATGCCTCTATCACCCTGGACTTTATCAAGATTTATGATTATAATAAACTAATAAAAATGACTATAGAAATTTTCATCCATTTTATTAATGATGCTTCTTAGTTTTAATGATAACTTTTCTAGTAATGAAATGACTTTCCACATATAGGTGTCCAGGTATGCTCTTGTAATTTCAAGCAGGTTACTAGGGGTGCAGCCTTGGGGACTATATGTCTGTCCCTTATGCCCTCTTTTTCTGTCTCTCACCACTATGCCTTTAGCTCCAAAAGCCTGAGCCAGGCTAACATTGACTAAAACCTCTGAAAACTTCAAAATCTAAGCAAATAAATATTTCAGTTCAAAGTTGTAGTTATCCAATACCATGGGTCTTGGCAGTGAAAACATTGACTGAAATATCTATCATCTATCTATCACTTATATATGTATATAATCTATGTATTTATTGGTACTGGGGATTGAAACCAGGAACATTTAAACCCCAAGATACATCCCCATCACTTTTTATTTTTTATTTTGAAACTGAGTTTCACTAAATTGCTAAGGTTTTAATTCTTTTATTTATTTACTTTTATAAGTGCATTGCAGTTATACATCTTAATGGAGTACAAGATGTTGAAGGCATATATGCATGCATCCCTTTAGCTCTTATTCAATTCCTACCCCATTCCATCCCCTCCCTCCTTATCTTGTTTGGCTTAGTGATTGACGTTGATATATTTGTGAATGTACACCATGCACATTAGGGAGTTTCCCTCTTTGCCCCTCCCATCACCCCCAGTTAAAATGCCTTGTTTGCTCATCTATGATTTCTTTGTCTTCCTATAAAGTTCCTCCTATGACCCTTTTCCTTGGTAGCTTTTACATATTTGGGAGAGCATTCAATTTCTTATTTTTTTGACTGATTAATCTCTCTTAGCATAATGTTCTTCAGTTCCATCCATTTCCCTGTAAATTACATAATTTTGTTCTTTATGGCTGACATTCCATTGTGTAACATATCCCATAGTTTTGTAATTCATTCATCTGTTGATGGACTTCGTGGCTGGTTCCATAGTTTGGGAATGGTGAATTGTGTAGCTATGAACATAGATAAGCATGCATTAGTTTGGAAGTTTAGTTTCCTTTGTTTTGGGTAGATGCCCAAAAGTGATATTGCTGGATCATATGGTAAGTTCATTCCCATTCTTCTGAGGATCCTCCATACTGTTTTCCAAAGTAGTTGCACTAATTTTCAATCCCACCAATAATGTGTTAGATTTGTGTTAGAACTGTATATAAAACAATTTTTATAAAGACTTATTATCTTTCAACTTGTTTAACCAATATTCTTTCTGACCTGACTAGGTGTGAATCTGCCCATTCCCACTTCTCGATATACTCACCAGAGCATTTGTTGTTGTTTGCGTTTTGAATAATTGCCATTCTAGTTAGAGTTAGGTGAAATCTCAGGGTCATTTTAATTTGCATCTCTCTGATTGCTAATAATGTGGACCATTTTTTCAAACATTTTTTGGCCATTTGAATTTTTTCTTTTGTGAAGTGTCCACTTTTTGTGTGGTAATGGGGTTCCTGTAAACCCCTCTACCTATGGGCTACACCCTAAGACACCTATTTTTTACATTTTTATTTGGAAACAGAGTCTCTTAAGCCAGCAATGTTGGCTTGGAACCTGTGTGATCCTCCTGTCTCCACCTCCCAAGCGTGGGGATTACAAGCATGCATCACCATGCTCAGCTCCCTTGCCCATTTTTTGATTGGGTTATATGTTCTCTTAGTGCTGAGTTTCTTGAGTTCTCTGAATATTCTAGATAGTAGTCCTTCATTGGAGGAGTAGGTGGCAAACATTTCCTCCCATTCTGTCAGCTCTGTTGAGGTTCTTGATAGTTTCCTTTGCTTTGTATAGAAGCTCTTCAGTTTAGTGCAATTCCATGTTTATATCATCTTTTTAGTTTCTTTGCCTTTGGGGTCTTGTTGAGAAAGTTTTTACCTGTGCCTGTATGATGAAGTATTGGACTTATACCCTCTTCAAGGAGCTTCAAGGTCTCTGGTCTGATTTCCAAGTTTTGGATCCATCTTGAATTGATTCTTATGCAGGTTGATAGTTTCATTTATTTCTATTTTTTGCATATGGTTAACTAGGTTTACCACCAACATTTCTTAAACAGATTATCTTTTTTTTTCCATTGTAAGTTTTTGGCCCCCTTTTAAATAATCAGTTGGCTACATGGAAGTATGCAGATCTGTTTCTGAGTCTTCTACTCTGCTTTATTGATCTATGTGTCTGTTTTCGTGCCAGTACCATACTGTTTTTTTTTTTTTTTCTATTATGGCTTTGTAGTATAGTTTGAAGTCAGGTACTGTGATACCTCCTGCATGGATTTGTTGTTGAGAACTAATTTGTCTATTGTGGTGTTTTGTCTAAATTGTGTGACTATTACCAATATCTAAGTTTAGAGTATTTTTAACACCTCCAAATTTTCTCTGGTGCTATTTCTAGTTCACCCTCTATATATTTCTCAGCTTTTGTCTCTACAATGGATGTGGATAGAGTGACTCTCCCTGCTAAAGTGAAGTCATTCTCTAAAGAAAGAATTCCCCAAGAAAAAAGGAAAATAATAACACCCTCATTTCTATTATTTATTTTTTCTTCCCAATCACATTATAACAATAACATTAACTCACTAGAGACTGTCAAAAACAGGATGGTGGAGCTGATGCAATGAGAGTTGAAGCCAGGTCTTAGTCTAAGGGAAATAAAGTGACAACTTCTTTGTTCCGAGGGGCTGTGTGTGTGTGTGTGTGTGTGTGTGTGTATGTGTTTGTAAAACTGAAAGGAAATAAAACTAAATGCTACTTGCCTTGTAAGAAAATGAAATACCAGAATAAAAATTTATATGATGATTATGAAGATGATTTGATGGTGGACAAATTATGAACAAAGCATTTTTGAGGCTATAATCAATTTCTCAATCTTTTCAAGTTTACTCCCTAAATATTCTTTTAATTTATAAGTATTTCTCCATTTCCACTCATTCCACCTTGATCCAGTGTACTGATATATCTATCCATGTTTACTATAATAGGATTTATTACTTTATTTTAGTTCATCTTACTTCATCTTACTTTTATAGTGCTTCAGATGACGTGTGTATGGTAGGGACACACACTAAACGAGACCCCCATGTAAAGGTACCAAAACTGTAACAGTATGAGATGGAACCATGGGTTCTTGTTCTCAGTTAATTTTATTAAAAAAAAAATAGCCAGAACTATACTGCTGTAAGCATAAACACATTTTATTATTTCAAAGGTAGAAAGAAGGGACAGAAATTTATAAAACACTACATCAGAGGGACGACGTAGTGGAATGCCTTAAAAATAAGACACTGGAGTTTTTTGATAGAAAACAATTTTATAAAGATTTATTGTCTTCCATCTCGTTTAACCAATAGTCTTCCTGACCCAACTAGGTGGGATCTGTCCATTATCTCCAGTACAAGCCTTTTGATATGATTATGAGAATTTACTATCTCATATCCTGCTTAACCAAAAGCCCTCTTTCTGTAGGTGTGGGCCCACCCTCATTTTTGGTGTAAGCTCAAGCCTTTGTTACAACCAAGATGTGTTACTTGGTTAACAAAGTCAGGGGTCACACAATATCCACCTTCCTTGAGGAAGGCCTGTACCATCCATATCCTGGGAGAGTTTTAGCCTACATGCTAAAGGTTATTTATTATGTAAACTTGTCTTTAAAATATGAAGGTCCTGGACTACAACTCTTTTGTGAACTTGCTAATCACTTTTTTTTTTCCCCCCTGCGGGTCTGGGGATGGAACCCAGGGAATTCAACCTCAGAGCTACAGCCCCTGCCCAATTTTGTATTATTTCTTTATTTTTTTTAAGTCTTTAATTTATTTATTTTTTTTCTTTTAACAATTTTTTTATTGAACATAAATAGTATACATTTAAACTATATTTGGTGCCCTCTCCCCCCCCGCCCCCGTTTTCCCTTCCCCCCTCCCACCAATGGTTGTCCAGGTTAACCATGTCTTATTCATAATTTTACACATGTTCAGGTGTAGACCCTCATTAATCAAGATCGGCCTTCCTCCTCTCCTATCTTACCATCCAAACTTAGCTAGTATTTCCCCTCCATTATCTGGAGTCCCACTGGTATCCTTTGTGTTTCCTAGTTTGGGCATATTAGAGGAAACATATGTACCTTCTCCTTCTGTGCTTGGCTGATCTCACTTAACATAATATTCTCCAGGGCTTTCCATCGTCTTGCAAATGATATAATTTTGTTCTTTTTTATGGCTGAATAGAATTCGATTGTGTGTATTTCCCACAGTTTTGCTATCCATTCATCTGTTGATGGTGATCTGGCTTGGTTCCATATTTTGGCTATTACAAATTGTACTGCTATGAACATAGGTTTTCATATGTTGCTGTATTTCTCTGAATTCAACCCCTTTGGAAAGATACCCAGGAGTGGTATAGCTGGCTCATATGGTGGATCTATTCCCACCTTTCTTAGGAATCTCCACACAGATCTCCATAGTGGTTGAACTAGTTTGCATTCCCACCAACAGTGTAAAAGAGTTCCTCTTTCCCCACATCCTCGCCAGCGTTTGTTGTTGTTTGATTTCTTTATGCTTGCCACTCTGACTGGGGTTAGGTGGAATCTCAGTGTAGTTTTTATTTGCATCTCCCTGATGGCCAGTGATGAAGAGCATCTTTTCATGTATCTATTGGCCCTTTGTATCTCTTCTTTTGTGAAGTGTCTATTTAGTTCATTTGCCCATTTCTTGATTGGGTTGTTTGTTTTGCTAGTGTAGAGTCTTTTGAGCTCTTTGTATATTCTGGATATTAGCCCCCTATCAGAATGGCGGCTGGTAAATATCCCTTCCCATTCTGTAGGCTTCCTATTTAGGTTATTGATAGTTTCCTTTGATGAGAAGAAACTTTGTAGTTTGATGTTATCCCACTTGTTTATTCTTGCTTTAATTTTCTGAGCTTTGGAGGTTTTGTTGAGAAAGTTACTGCCTGTGCCAATATGTTGTAGTGTTGAACCTATGCTCTCCTCTACTAACTTCACAGTCTCAGGTCTAATTTCTAAGTCTTTGATCCATCTTGAGTTGATTCCTGTGTTTGGTGAGATATAGGGGTTTAGATTCATCTTTTTACAAATGGTTAGCCAGTTCTCCCAGCACCACTTGTTGAAAAGGCTGTCTTTTCTCCAGCGTATGTGTTTGGCCACTTTGTCAAAGATTAATTGACTAAAGATGTGTGGGTTTGTTTCTGTATCTTCTATTCTAATCCACTGGTCAGTATATCTGTTTTTGTGCCAGTACCATGCTGTTTTTACTACTATTGCTCTATAGTATAGTTTGAAGTCTGGGATTATAATGCCTCCTGCATGTTTCTTATTATTGAGAATTGCTTTGGCTATTCTAGGTCTTTTCTTTCTCCATATGAAGTTCATGATTGATTTTTCTAGGTCTCTGAAGAATGTCACTGGTATTTTAATGTATTCTTTATTTTGAAACAGGGACTCACTAAGTTGTGGAGGGCCTTACTAAGTAGCTGAGGCTGTCTGCAAACTGCGATCCTCCAATCTCAGCCTCCTGAATGCTGGGATTACAGGCATGTGCCACCACGCCCAGCGCTAATCACTTCTGGAGCTGGGAACTCTTGCTCCCTGCCCCTGCCTAAGTATCTGCAAAGCACCCAGGTCCCAACTACTTTTTATATTTTGAGATCAGTACCAAAGCAATTTTCCAGTACTGGCACATTCCCCATCACCCAGATGTATCACAGAATTTTAAATACAGTTTTCCAAACCCTAAGTTGGTCTTGTCCATCTAGATATACAGAAGAAGAAGAATGAGTGATGTTTTCATAACTTATATTTGACCATAGCATCCTCCTTAAGGCAAGTTATTGCCCTAAGAATCACCTCGTTGCTCTATTTCAATTTCTTACTACTAATAAACTGACCCTTATTTCTGCTAATCTTCTTCCCTGTCCACCCTCCTTTATTGAAATATTTATATTGGGGTATCTTCTTTGCATTTTGCTTCATATTATCTAATTTCTGAAAGTAAGGTTGTTAATCACTAACAATACAGTATTTTTATTATTTATTTATTTATTTATTTATTTATTTTTTGGTGGGTCTGGGGATGGAACCCAATGACATTTGACCTCTGAGCTACACCTCCTGCCCTATTCTTTCTTTCTTTCTTTCTTTCTTTCTTTCTTTCTTTCTTTCTTTCTTTCTTTCTCTTTCTTTCTCTTTTCTTTCTTTGTTGGTGGTACTGGGGGTGGAACCCATGGACCTTCTACCTCTGGGCTACATTCCCAGACCTATTTTCTATTTTATTTGGATACAAGTTCTCTTAAGCCAGCTGAGGCAGGCTTTGAACCTGCGGGAACCTCCTGTCTCAGCCTCCCAAGCGGGGATTACAAGCGTGCGCCACCATGTGCCACCATGCCCGGCTTTAATTATTTAATTTGAAACAGAGATTCACTGAGTTGGGATCGGCCTTACTAAGTAGCTGAGGCTGTCCATGAACCACAGTCCTCTGGTCTCAGTCTCCCAAATGCTTGGATTACAAGCATGCACTGTCACACCCAGATTTTAAAAAAATAATAATTTCAGAAGGATATTGTCCTGAGTATGTCTTAAAAATAAAGAAATAAATTAGATCTCTAAAATGTGTGTTTTTTTAAATCTTTATTCCTTTTCAATTGCTGTTCCTCCTGCCTAAGGTTCTTTATATATCCTATGTTTACTAACTTTCATTATTAACTGTTTTTTTTTTTCAAGACTCAGTTTAATTGCAAATACTTTAAAAGGATTTTTTCTGATGTCAACAAAACTTGGGTGACGTAAAATATGTCCTGTGTTGTATTCTATTCACTTTTGTATATTCTAACCCAGCCCCATACTGACATAGAGACTAACCTCAAATGCATGAATGGGCAAAGCTAAGAAACAATTCAGTTAAGCTTATCTCAATTTACTGAGTCACGGAATTGTGAGCTAAATAAATGCTTATTGTCCTAAGTCAATAGATTTAGGGCAATTCCTTAAGCTTTAGAAGCTAACCAATTCAGCTCACATATAAAGGGATCTAGATTATTTCATAGGATTTCTTATCTTGGAAGCTGGATCAGGTCCCAGAGTTAATGAAAATTTAGTGCCATTTCCCAAATAAATAGACTGCTTGTGGAAGAAACACTTAAAACATAGAATCTTAAAAAACACTTAAGAGAACAATCTTATAGAAAACTTTAAAATATCCTAGTGGAATGGAATTAAAATCCCAATGAAATTATATTTTATTACCAGGATCACAGAATGAATAAATGGAAACATTATGACTAAAATAGAACAGCCCAGTACTTTGAACAATATTAGTTGGTTGTTCATGTCATCTTCTCAGTTAATAGTGCCACTTTAGACAGAATTTCCTTGGGAGCCTATTATTTCCAAGCAGTGACACCCTTTCCTACAACTGACAATAAGAGAAAAGTCTTAATAAGACCAAATCCTATAAGGGAGAAAATATGCTACATTTCTGGTCTTAGAGTTTTCAGCAGATAGTGGAAAAGAAAGTGTATGTCCAATTTAATATTCTTATCTAAATCCTTTTTCTTCCCTAATATATGTAATTTATATATAATAATATATATAAATATATACTAGTATATATATAAATATATACTAGTATATATTTATATATAATAAATATGTAAAATAAAACGATTTTCTAATTGTTTACAGTAGATCATAATCAAACTCAAAAATAGCGATTACAAAGCCAATGTAGAAATTTAGCAATATATCTGAGCTTGGGATAATTTCTTTTTTGTGAATAAAATTTCTAAAATATTCTGGTATTTTCTTATTAACCGAGAAATGTCTATCTGCTATCTAAATTTAGTGTCATCACTTCTATACTGCTGTTTCTCTATTCTTGAAGGATAAGTAGTGAATAAAGAAAACCTATACCCTTGCAACCCTTTCTAGGTTTCACCAGCTGTCCTTTGAGAACATAGTATACATATTCATTTCATGAACTTATGTATTCAGTTTCTCTTTGCCAAAATAAATCAGCAATAATCTTTTTGTCTGTTTTGCAAGAACTCAAATTAAAAGAAGTAAGTAAATATGCCAACCTTATTCATAAAATAATAGTGATGTTTCATTTTTACAATGGTATGCAGATGTAGATTCCCTATCAAAAGGCAAATCCTCAATTTTCAAATTATCAATAGCTCAGTACTTCAAAAAGAATTGCTGTTGATGAAATTTATGGCATTGATAAGAATCTAATTCAAAAATCTTAACTTGGATAAACAGGATTTTCATTTAATGGAGAATGGGATAAATGGGCATTCACTTTAAACCCTTGCCTTTTAATATTTTCTTCTGAAAATATTTTTGGTGGTACTAGGGGTGGAACTCAGGGGCTTTCTACCTCCGGGTCATACTCCCAGACCTATTTTTTTTATATTTTATTTAGAAACAGGGTCTCACTAAGTTGCTGAGATCCTCACTAAGAAGCTGAGGCTGGCTTTGGACCTGTACAATCCTCCTGTCTCAGCCTACCAAGCATGGGGATTACAAGCATGTGCCAACACTCCTGCTTAAATAATATTTTTATATAAAGTTTTACAATGCTCCACTTTCAAACTGTGATTTTAATTGATTTTAAAATTCAAAGTTATAATTGAGATTTATTTTTTAATTATATTGTAATATATGTATTGTGGGAAATGTTGCTAAACAATGATATTTTTACACATAAAAATTTTGTTTGCCGGGCGTGGTGGCGCATGCTTGTAATCCCAGCACTCAGGAGGCTGAGACTGGAGGATTGAGGTTCGCCGACAGCCTCAGCTACTTAGTGAGGCCCTCTGCAACTTAGTGAGACCCTGTTTCAAAATAAAGAATCAAAAATAGGGCAGAGGGTATAGCTCAGAGGTTGAATGTCCCTGGGTCCCATTCCCAGACCCACAAAAAAAGAAAATTATGTTTTATGAAAAATGGCTTCTTCAAAGACAGGCTAAACCCGATCTATAGCTTATCTATTTTTAAAATTTATTGGAAAGCTAAACTTTCCTTTCATTTTGCCTCTCCCTTGTTCATTTTAATGTTTTCTCTTTCATTCAATCTTTCTCATTCTAGATATTCCTCTCTCAGTTTACCTCGTTTCTAAAATCTTTAGATACCTTCCCCATGACCTTCATCGAAGGTACCTACCTCTGCATATACAGATGGTTGAGATCACCTATTTCCCCATTCTACTCTCCTCTATGATTTAACATCAAATAAAAACACCCTTTAATAGCTCCATTTTTTTGTTTTGTTGAACAAGAAGCTCTTTGTTTATATTTTACACTGAGCTCCAGCAATGGCATGTCTCCCTCTGCTTACCTCTAGTCCTCTTCCTCATCTATAAATCTTGGGTCTCACAAACCTTGCCTGGAACACCCTATTCCTCGTCTTCCTACTCTAAAATATCTACTTACTTCAGCTCAGCACTGTCTTTTCTCCCTGTGCCTGTGACCTCTTCCTACTGTGCCTTTGCGTTTGTAGACAGGCACCGTGGCGGTAATCTGGACACACTGCTCCCTTAGCACCTTGTACTTAGCTCTCTTCTCAGTATCAGCCTCTTCTGTCTTTTTAGTGTAGGTATTTGCCTCTCTTGTCTAACTGTGCACACACAGTAGTCAATGTCATACTTCAGTTCTGCCTATTCTTTATCAAAAAGGTCATCCAGGATGCCCAATCAATCCATGTGCTATCAGTGAAATGCTTGGCAAGAAGAGAAATTTGGACATAAAACAGGGCAGTAAGTCTTCTCGCTAAAAGTACAGAAAAAGGCTAAGGGTGATGCCTGGTGCTAAAGTTAGTGATAAAAACAAAACCTATAAAGTCCAACTTGACAAGATATCAGAGAAGGAAGAAACCGAGATTTAAAATCCACAATCATTTATTGAATGCCTGCATTTGTATATAGCTGCTTGTGAAGAAATTTTCTCAACTTGGCATGAAAATACAAGAAATTTGGACCTTCTAACTTTTGGGGAGGGCGGCCTTGTACACTGCAACATGTTTGGGATCATCTATGACCTTTACCCTCTAGGGTATTGTAGTAATCTTCCTTTAGTTCTGATAATCAAAATGTCTCCTGACATCGACAAAAGTATTTTGGAGGGCAAAATGTATCCCCTTTGACAATCAACTGAAATGAAGTGCTATTATTTTGATGACAGTATTTTTTCCCATCTCAGTTAGTAAAAATTGATCCCACTGTCTCAGAAGGAAGATGAAGCAGGGTAAAACGGTAGAAACACCTGCTGTCTACCTTGAATATATTTCCAAAAGCATAAGTCTTAAGTATAAAGAAGATATTGTTAAAGCTGAAGTAAACCAGCCAAAAATGAGAGGGAAAAAAAAATAAAAGCCTAGCTAAAAGAGTATACAAACGAAAGAAAGATAAAAAAAAAAACTTGAGAAAAAGATATTTCTATGGGCTAAAGGGATCAGATGGAACAGAGATCCCAGAGGTGTCCAGATTATAGTTCTGAAGCAACACCTGGAGAGCAAGCAAGATTCAAGAGCAGAATGAGTACTATTTGGCATAGGCAGATAGGACCAGGTGACCCTTGCATGCAGTTTTAAGAAATAAGTAACTCACATAGGTGGCAGAGATAGCCAGATTTTAAAATAGTAGAATATGTTTTGTGACTATGAGCATTTCAGCAACTCTTTCTAAAAGCCTAAAATCAGAAAAATGGCTTCTCTGTAAACCCATTTTATTTCACTCTTGCATCTCATAAAATGCTAGAAGGCAGCTTATTCCAGTATCAGAGAGAAAGCACAAGTAAGACTACAGATGGTTTTATACACAAAAGCCAAATGGGGTTTTCAGTAAGAAACTAAGTTACACTTTAAAATGCATGCATGAAGACTTATACAGTGAAGCACACCTGTGATGCCAGTACTGTGAAGCTGAGACAGGAGGATCAAAGTTGGAGGCCTGCCTCAGTAACTTTGCAAGGTCTTTAGTAATTGAGACCTTTGCTTAAGTAAAAATTTTAAAAAAGGCTGAGAGTACAGCTTATAAATAGAATGTACTTAGGCTTTATCCACAATACAAAAAACAAAAACAACAAAAGTCTGTATAGACTTAAACAATGACATTACATATGTTGGCTGAGATTTTAACTATGTTATGCTGTATCTCGATAACATGCCAATTTCCAAGGTATGTTTTACAGAGTCCGTTTTAAAAGAAAACACATGGAGGATCAGCAAATTTAAATTATTTGCTCAAGGTCATTAGCTTTTATTTAAATAATGAAGGATTATCTTGTTCCCACTGTTAAAATATATTAAAAAGAGACAAATCTAAAGAATTGCTAAGTAGACAAAACCATTAGGCCTCCTAAGTGACCTCAACTGTGCTTGAATTGCAATGATAAGCAAAACTTAATTTGAACTATTTTTTCTAGATGCCTATATTAAAGAAAAGCAGAACTCAAATTCAACCAATAAGAGACAGCCAACTAACTTATAATTATATAAATAGGGACTTTCCATAAGGAAGCAGTCAATAAAGTAACTGTATAGAGGTAGAATACTTTTATGCTCATTGCCCGGTACCAAAAATAATGAATGAATAAATAAATAAATAAAGTATAAATAAATAAAATAATAAATAAATAAAGTAGTCTACAAAGGAAATATTGGATCAAGTGGGAGAGAGCAAAGCAGGTTTCTCCCCAGGAAGGGATGAACTGGAGTCGCTAAGGTGAAGAATGATTTTCAATATTGTGACTATCTCAATCACCTGGAGAGCTCATACCCATCCTGAGTCCATAATAAATAGATCGGGATGGGTCCTGAGAATTTGCAGCAATTACATTTACTATATAAGCATTGCCTGCTGGTGATGCTAGTCTGGAAACAACACTTTGATAATCATTAAACATTCTAAGTACGCTAAGCACACTGGCACACATTTGTCATCCCAGTCCTTGGGAGGCTGTAAAAGAAGAATCACAGGTTCCAAAACAGCCTGGGAAACTTAGAAAAAGTCTACTTCCCTACTTAAAAATAATTTAATAAAATAGAGCTTTGGATGTAGCCTAGAAGTAGAATAGCCCTGGGCTCAATCTCCAGTACGACCGCAAAACAGTACAAGCAAATAAAAATTTCAAGCATACAGAATGGACAAATATCCTGAAGGAAGAGAAGTCAATGACAGTATCTGTTCTTTTCATACTACGTGAGAATGTACCACCTTTTTGTAGATGTGAAACATAAAGGTGAATGTCCAGTGATTAGCCTTGGTCACGCATAGTAAATGTCAGCCTTAGGACCAACACCTAGGTTCTGCAAACTCCCAGGTAAGCACTTGCTCTATCCTCCTGTGGACCCAGCCCCTCTGCCATTCCTACTCTGGGTTGTACAGTCTGTTTCTCTGGTTGTGATCCAGTAAAAGGCATGCAGCAGTCCTATTACCTAAAAAAATTCAGCCAGCTCTGCCTGGTGCATCTTGTGTTTGGTTGAGAGGATGCTGACTATTTTAAGCACTGCTTCAGGATATTCTTTCTCTTCTCTGAGATGGAGGACTTAATCTTACTGAAAACACATTCCTTCTCTCAAGAGTGCGCTTGAACTAATACAGCAGAAACTTTGACTCCAGTGGGGCTTTCTGATATGCCTTTGAAGACAGTGAATTTACTAATCAATACAAATTATAATTTCTCAACTGGTAATGTGACAAGCCAGACATGGTTTCTGTTTCAGTTTTATTATTCAGATCTCAAATTTTGAAGACTGGATGAACAGAGAGAAACTACAAATAGCAATGCTATGTAAATACATACAACAAAGGGAGCGAGTGCTTTAAAGGGACTTGGCATAGGGATATTTAAATGACCTGGAATGAAATGTGCCTCTTAAGAATTACCTTGACTTAAATAGTTATAGAGGCCACTATAAAACATGATATGTTTGGGTATGGTCTAATAGCCTCTCACAATCAGATAAGTATTTTTCCCTCTGTCCTTACATACTCCCTACACACACAGACACAATTTGTATATATCGAAAATCACACAATTATCAATATATATGTATATAAACACACAAAACGAATAACAGAAAAACAGAGAAAATCTTACAGTGATGTAGGGGAAACTGTGCTATTCTGACCTTAGTTTTTGGTTCTTACATTAAGTTACTCTACACAATTGACCTACTCTAGAATTCAGTTTCCCTATCTGTAAAATAAGACGGTTGGATATGATATTTAAGGACTTTTCTGTACAGACATTTTCTGTATATAGAAAATTAAAAATTGCACAGGGATGTATTTTCATCTTTGAAAGTTTTTTCTCCTTTATGATATTGAAAAATCTTTTTCACATTTAAAAAAAATTGCCTTTTTAATTAACATGAATATCCCACAATATCCTTTAATTTACTTAAAATTTAAAAATAATATGTGTGCTAAAATGAATCAAAGATAATTTTAGAAGAAAGTACTATTTTGAAATATAAAGATCATATTTTTTTTCCAATTTCATGATGTCACAAACAGTGTGGAACATGAGGCTTGAAGAAGCTTTGGTGCTCAAGTATGATGCTGGTCAATTTGAATGTCATAATTTTTTACCTAGATTGTTTTCAAACAAAACCTCTTCAAATCTTCTCAACTCCTTATCACACTAAACCCTTCATTTTTCCATATCTGTAGTAGACTATAAAATTTTTATTTAAATGTTACCTGTTTAGTAGTGGAAAAGAATGAAGGACCTAGTACTTACAGATCCCTAGGTTATGTTCAGAGTCCTGAGCAATTATGTTCAAACCTCTATACATGTAAGATGTATATCATCTTGTATAATCCTAAGTACTTTCTCTAGAGAAAGATAAAACAATTATTCTCAGTTTTTAAATGAATAAACACGAATTCAAAGATACCAGAGAACTTGTCCTAGGGCATTAATATTTGCAAAGAACTAATTTGAAGTCCATTTACTCTGATAGAGACCCTGTGCCATCTTTTCTGCTCCATGCCTTCCTAATTAGCAGTCAAGAGGAAGGGCAGGAAGTACGAGTTTTATTGGTGACTTACAAGTAGGTGGAGATTATAAAAACACAATCTTACATCTCAAAACACGGGGTAGAAAGTAACATTATCATATTGCTGAAGAGGATTAATACTCAGCTGAGATTTTCCACTTGCTTTTTTTATTTTCTTTATTTTAGTGTGTGTGTATGGGTGTGTGTGTGTGTATATATTGTGTATACTTTGTGTGTGTGTGTGTGTGTGTGTGTGTGTGTGTGTGTGTGTGTGTGTATGTTATGGGGGATTGAACTCAGGGCCATACTATCTCGATGCTATACCCCCACCCCAGTCTTTATTTTTTTGGGGGAATTACTTTTTGTTTTGAAGTATAATCTTGATAAATTGCTGAAAGTCTTGCTGCATTGCTGGAACTATCTTTGAACCAGTGATCCTCTTTTTTGCCTCCCAAGTACTAGGATTACAGATGGGCTTCACCATGCCCAGCTCATCTAGTTTTTCACCAAATTAGAAGATGAAGACAAGTTGTCTAGACTATGACCAATACCTCTGACTCAGGACAGCTTATGATATGATGAAGATAATCTCTGGGGAATTTTTAAAATATTATTCAGTTTTCCCCTCATTTTCCATGTGCATGTTTTTTGACATATTAGAAAATACACAAAAGGAAAACAACTGTTTTTTTTATAATTGAATTCCCTAAGAAATAAATATTTTAATAACATACAAAGAAAATACATAATATACATACATACAACAAAAAGATCATAAAATATAACTTTATGTTTTATTTAACTGTTTTATATAGTGAGTTTAAATGAATGCATAGAGTTTTTCTCTCACATGGGTTTATAAGAATTTATTCATTTCCATTTACTTAGCTATACATCATTTGCTTTCAATTTTTCCTCATGATAATAGTGATGAATTGGACTCTGAAATACAAATAACTTTATTTATAAAGTTTGGAAGGGAGAGAAGTATGTACTTATTAAGGCAAACCAATAGCAAAATTTGCAAATTCAGAAAGAAACATTAAGTATTATATTTAAAAGCCAATGATTAATTGTGATGATTAAAAATTAGGGTAGTAGAGAGTTTGGATGGATAAAATGTGAAATATGAAAAAACTGAATGGTTCAACACAGATTTAGTGATACTAGAAGGAAAGCGTCATGAAAATAGCACCATCATTGCAGGCATGGTGGCACATGCCAGTTATCCCAGTAATTAGGAGGCTAGTAAAAAGGGATCACAGGTCCAGGTCAGCCTTAGCAACTTAGTGAGACCCTCTGACACTGAAAGAGATCCTATTTCAAAATAAAAATAACAAAAAAATGAATATAGTACAGAGGTAGATTACACTTGGGTTTAATCCCAATACCCCCCAAAATTAAAAAGAAAATAATTACACCATAGTAAGAACTTGAAAGCCTACTAATTATTTCAAGAATTTCAAAGCGTGTGTGTTCTTCACGAGTCACCATCATCCATCACCAAAGAATTTGTATTTTCCTTCTCCTCCTCTAATATCCCATCCTGCTCCCTCCTCCCCCACTTCCTCCTTCTTTTTCTTTCAACTCCTTTTTTTAAACCATGGCTACATTCTTTAGCAAATGTCCTAAGTGGTACTCTAGTAATTAAAAGAAACAATATATTCTGAAGTTTTAAAATACTTCAGATCTACCCATCCAAGGAGCTGCCTTTGTACCTCTCTAACTCCCAGGAGGTACCAAGCAACAGCATAATGAATAGATATGTGTATTTCTATTATTTTTCTAAAAATCAAAAATATTCAAAGGATATTAGGAGCTTCCAGGGGAGGTAGAAGGGAAGGGAAATCATTTAGGAGAGGTAGAGAGACCAGAAAAAAAGCTAGAAAAAGTATAATAAATATGTAGTGTGGTACCTGAATAGTCAAGATCACAGGAAGATAGTAGGGTAATCATAGACTGTTTCAGATTGAGACACGAGGAACCCATATCTGGTGATGCTCTGTGTACTCAGTGTAACACAGAAACTTCCCTCTGTTATGGTTGTACTATGGATTTAGGTAAAAGGAAGCTCTGTTGTTTATCACTATAGAAACAAAAGCTTAATATAGAAGTATATTATGTTGGCTTGACATAAAACCTCGTAATCCATGTCACAAACTTAGGCATAAATATAGAATTTTAAGTTACCTAGTATTGCAGCAAGATAGAAGAACAACATTAGCTTGTTTATCAAAATGATAGAAATTGGATGCTTCTCACTTTTAAATATAAATGTGGGATTGCTGAAAAATAGCAATGAGATATTTATAAAAATACAAATGTGTCATTGCTTAATGAACTTGAGGGCTATGAATCACACTGCTACATATATTTAAATGACAAAAATCAGCTCAGGAATTATGCTTCTATCTGTAGCTACATTTAGGCAATATTGATGATTAGACCCAGGATTTTTAAAGATTAATTAGTATTTGATAGCAGTTTTTTTTTTGGTTTGGCATTTTAGTATTTTATATTATTAACCTTATTGGCTATCTTCAATAACCAATACTATATTGGACTACAAAAAGCTTTAGTAAAAACATAAATAAATTGAGTATTCTAAGATCACATGATTTATTGATGCCTAGATTTCCACTCAAATATGACTATGCTCTAAATCTCATTTGTGACTTTTGTACCTAGATTCAAAAATACCTAAAAATCTACATCTTGGGAGTTTTGTCTTAGTTTTTCTTCAGTTTTATAATCTCTCTTGTCCTCACTCATCAGTCCATCCTGACTAATAATCCCCATCCACCATCTTTTGAGACTCAGATATTTAATTGTATTGAATACGACTTCATATACACAAACAATGCTTTGAGGAAAGTATAACAGGAAAGAAGAAATTTATTGCCACAGGCTCAATTACTCAAGCTTGCTAGATCTGTCGCTCTCGCTCTGCTCTTGCTCTTGCTCTTGCTTTCGCTCTCACTTTTGCTCTAGCTCTCCCTCCCTCCCTCTCTCATATTTTTTAGCATTAGAAATTAAAACTAGGGGCATTCTAACGCTGAGCTATATTCCTAGGATTTTTATTTGTATTTTGAACAGAGTCTCACTAAGTTACAGAGGCTGGCTTCAAACTTGCAATTCTGCTGTCTCAGCCTCCCAAGTCCAAGGATTACAAGTGTGTATCACCATGCCAGGCTCCATTACTTAAACTTTATCCATTAAAGAAACATAGTGGAATAAGGCCAGTAACTGCAAGGAGAAGGTGAGTTGGTAACTGGGCCTTCAGAAGACTTGAGTTGGGGAATTTAGTCGCTGTGGCTCTTGCCCTGGCTAGCTGATTCTGTACACATTGACCTAACAATAGGTTCCATAACACAGGAATGAAAAGGAACTCTCAGTCAATTAAATCTTTGTATTGTGAGCTAAATTGGGCAACATTTTGCATCATATTTTTACATCATATTTTGCCATGAAGCCTACAAGCAAGCAGATCTCCAGAGGACTGCTGGGAAGTTTCATCAATTAAAGTTTGAAAGGCTTTTGCATGTGCTTTGATGCATGGTTGAGAGTGCAATCCATTATCATTTGCCACTCATAGATCCTTTCTCAAAATGTTCCTGTGAAATAAAAGAGGGATTATTCCTTAGAGAAAACAGGCCACACAAGACATCTGAAAGTCTGGTTATTTTTAGTGATATTGAGTGGATATCTCTTGGTGAAACTTAGAAAAGGATCACTTTTACTTTCCTTTCATGAGGTAGAAAGAAAGAAAACTATATCTAAACTGTCTCTGCTTCTCCAGCTTTCTTCTGTTCTATCACGTTAGAATTCATATCAAATAAGAAAAATTGTTACCAGGGGAAAAAGCTGCTAAGTTTTAAAAAATATTTTTATATCAACTGTAGCCATGAGAAAATGAATTGTCACCCTTTGAGTAGACTTATCGCAAACCAGTCTGTTACACACACAATACACACACACACACACACACACACACACACACACACACACACACTGACAAAACACAGCATCTTTCCTGACCTACAGTGAGCAGTCAAAGCATCTTAGCTGTTCAATGCCAAGCTCCAAGTGAGAACGCACAGGTCACAATAAGTTGTCTTGTTGCTCAAATGACCAACTGGAATACTCTATCCTGGTTTTTTAGTGAGTCTATCGCATATCTTATTTTTATACTAATTAATAATCTCACAACCAAAGATTCTTCTTTTATATGTTACAGAAAATTTTTACTATAAAATGAATTCTTTGTTTTTTTAAGTGCTATATAAGTGTTTTCCCTATGAGGTGCATATTTTCACTATAGGTCTGCTTGGCTTTGAAGAGGACAGGTGCTCAGAAAATTGGTTTTTGGTATAAAGAATAGATGGGTACAATAAAAGAACTGCAGATTTGTATAACAACAACAACAACAACAACAATAATAATAATAATAATAATAATAATAATAATAATAATTTGCTCTGCTCTGGACCTGTGGGGTTAGGATGCTTGAGAAGGGCTGATAGGAAATTGAAAGTACACACGAGTTGTTCTCACTTTCAACCAACTAAGGAGGACCACACAGGGAAAAAGGGAAACCAATATACTGCAGGTTCTGCTTCAGGTTTTAGAAAAAAATTCAAAAATCTACAGTATGCATGTGTGGGTTGCTGCCTAGATTCCTGACCTTGTCCACAGCCTCCGCCTTACTGAAATTTCATGGCAATGCTGTTTTTCCTGTATCTTGAAACTTTAGTGCTATATACATTTATCTGAAAATCATGCCCTTTCCCACCTATAGACCTTTAATAGGAAGTTTTAAGTTTCAGCTCAAATATATTTTGGTAAAGATCTTTCAAAGAATCTGATTTCCTTATTTCTATCCTGTTACATGTACTCAAAGTATTTAGTCTCATTTTAGGAACACTTTTTTTCTCTATTATTACCTTATCTTCTTTATTTACATAATATGTTGATCATTGTTTAATTTCTCCACTAGAATGATGCTTTTAGGGAGATATATTCTTTTTTTTTTGGGGGGGGGCTGGTACTGGAGGTGGAACCCAGAGGCTTTCTACCTCCAGACTATACTCCCAGACCCATTTTATATTTTATTTGGAAACAGGGTCTCACTAAGTTGCTGAAAGCCTCACTAAGCAGCTGAGGCTGGCTTCGAACCTGTGCAATCCTCCTGTCTCAGCCTCCCAAGCGCGGGGATTACAAGCGTGCACCACCATGCCTGGCTAGTGAGATATATTCTTAATGTCAAGAATGTTATCTGGCATATAGTAATTGTCTATAGGACAGGTGTCTAATATATATGCCAGTATGTTGCCAATCTAGACTCTTTATTCTCCCTGGATATCTTTGACGTTTCAACCTTCGAAGATTCACAATTTTTATATTTCTCCTACTCAGAATTCCATTCTTAATTCTCTCTGCTTTTTCAAGGCACTTCCAATTATTCAATAGTCAAATATTTCTTCCTTTATGATCATATGAAACTGAAGCAATTTCTCTTTCCTCTAAAGGACTAATCATCTTATCCCTACCAGTAATTTTCCCTATGTGATTTATTTAAAACTTTTGCATGGATATTGTGTGTGGGAATATCGAGGCTTGAACTCAGGAACAATTTACCTCTGAGTTAAATCCCCAGCTTCTATTTTTTTTTTTTTTGAAGCAGGCTTTCAATAAGTTACTACAAACTGGCATCGAACCTGTCATCCTTCTGTAGCAGTCTCTAAAGTACTGAGATTATTGTTGTGTGGCAGCCAGCATGACTGCATGAATATTTTTTAAAGTATAATTCCTATGTCTGCATGTCCAGAGGTTCTGATTCAGTAGGTTTGAAGTAGGGGCTATAAATCCATATTAACGGGAAAATATTTCCAGATGATTACTGATGATCAACCAAATTCAGGAGTCACTCAACTAGCAGGACATCTAATTATTTTACTTCAATGGATTCATTGTTATCGTATTATCATTATAATCATGATCACTTTGTCATTTCATATATCACCAAAAATTCCTTGATTTGTAAATAATATCCAACTTATCAAGGTCTCAATAAATAGAAGGTATTTAAATATTTTTATGAACATGTTGTGACATATTTCACATAATTCAATTTGATAATTCATGTTGATTTTTAAAGTCAAAATATTCATATTAGAATATACCTTATTTTAATAATAAACACAAATTTTATTTTATTTCATTGTGGTCAATTCTGTAATGGCATATAAAAGTATACGGTTAACATGACACTCTCTTACTTCCAAAAAATAGTAAAAATAGCTACTAAGTGAACTAACTTTTGTGAACTTTTAACAGAGCTTTGTTCTTGTACCCTGCTGATCTCACAAAATATTTTAACAGGTACAAATATTGTGGGTTCCTTCTTGAGAAACTCATTTGAAATCCCAGTTGGAGATGGTGCATTCTGTACAGCATTGACACAGGTGAAAATCCACGTGTGCAAATTGTGTTCATGGAAAAAGGATCAAAGTGAAAATGAGTTCTAGTCTCCCAAAGGTTCAATATTTTTATACAAATAATAAATATACTTATTGTAACCTTGTTTTTTTAAGAAATCTTTAATTTTTTAACATAGGAAATGATGAGAAGGAGGCAATAGAATACAAAGAAAGATAAATGAGGAAGAAAAGAAAAGAAAGAAGTACCAAAGGAATGGTGAGCTGAACAGAAGTAGGAACAAGAAAAAAAAATAGTCATTAAGGATCTTCATGGGCAATGTCCATTCACCTGGGACTTATCTTCAAAAAAAGTTTATTTGAAATGAGAGTATTCTGTAGGGAAAATAGTCCAAAATAGCAGGTACACTGTTGGATTTTGCAATATACCCTGTGAGTTTGCAGCTAAATTTTATCAACTTCACCAAACTTTTTCCTTCTTTCCTTCCTTCTTTCCTTCCTTCCTTCCTTTTTTCCTTCCTTCCTTCCCTCCTTCCTTCCTGTGTTATACTAGGGATTGAACACAAATGTGCTTTGCATCCCTCCAGACCTATTTTATTTTAATCTTGAAACAGTGTTTCACTAAGTTGCTGAGATCCTTGCTAATTGTGGAGGCTGACCTCAAACCTGCAATCCTTCTATCTCCACTTCCCAACTACTAGGATTACTGGCGTGCAGCACCACACCGGGCATATATCTCTTTCTGATCATGATTATTGATGTTGATGTTGGATATGGGCATCAGAAATTTCTGAATCTGCTTTTACCTAGCCACTTCACACTAGGACTTCAGGGAGAAAAGAAACATACAGAAATTAAAGAAAATCTGATAAATATCATGTAAAAGACAATCAGAATATCAGAAAATCTCAAACCTGAGACACTTAGCCACTTTGAACAAAGCACATTGGACACAGGTGAAACCCAAGAGAATAGAAGCTAGAGGGAATGAGTCCAAGAACAATGATGACTAGCAGTGCAGATGCAGGCATTTGAAAATCAAATATGCCATTATGGTAGCATCAAGCCACCAATACATAATTCTTCCTTTAAAAATTACACCATCAACTACTTTTGATAATTGTTGAAGAAATTACCATTCACAGATTGATATGTGAGTTGAAGTGGGTCTCTGAGCACCTGCCAAAGAATCAAGAAGAGAACCACTTGCTGCCAAGACTTGCTTCCTGTGGTTCAATCACATCTTAAGAGTGCTTTGGCTCTTGTCATAAGATTCAACTTTGCTTAATTCCCAGCAACACTACACGTAAGGTGTGCAGACACAAACTTGGAATGCTGATAGAGAAAATCCAATACAGATCTTAAAAGAGTCTATGGAGAATGCAAATCTTGTGCACCGAGCAGACAATGGCTAAATGTCAAAGCTGACTTGTGAGTAGGAATGGATTGTGTATAGAGAATAAGGGGCAATCTTAATTTTCTAGAATACAGTGAAAAGGCTTAGAATATGGTAGAGGACTTTCCTGAGTTGATTCACTTTACAATATAGAAAAGACCCTCAAGCCCTCATTATGAACTAATTTATAATTTAGAAACACATTTGAATCAAGTGATTATAAGATCCCCAAGCTACTGTAGCTCAGCTACACTAGAGGTTGAAATGCAGAGAGAGGTTATTTTATGAGAAGACATACAAATTATAGAAAAATAAAATTAGATCAGTACCCTGAAAATATGGCAGAGAAATTCAAAATATAGGAATCCTGTGTCTTCTGAAAGCAATAAAAGATATTTCAGTCTGCAATATTTTGGCCTAGGTACATGAAAGAGTAAAATTACATTTTTTCTTTTTATGTGTTATCACTCAGTATCACACACAAACATTCTTTCTCTATAGATAGATAAAAAATATATTTAATACAAATATCCTACCTGAAATTAAATTTTCAATGCAGGAGAAAAAAACTAAATTTTTACTAGAAGGGAATTTTGAAAATACGAATATTTTATAAAACTTTGTTCTTTATAATAAAATTTAAGTTTATTTTGAACTCTTAGCCTTGGTAATCTTAATTAAATACCTTGTAAAATTTAAGTTAAAATAATTATAACCCAAGCTAGGTATGGTAGCCCACACCTGAAATGCTAGTACTTGGGAGTCTGAGACAGGAGGATCCAGAATCACGGCCAGCCTCAGCTACTTAGTGAGGCCCTTTACAACTTAGTGAGAGCCTCTTTCAAAATAAAGAATAAAAAATAGGGCTGGGGGTGTAGCTCAAAGGTAGAAATGCTGAGGGTTGAGAGCATCTTTTGGGGGATTGAGGTGGATGTAGAAACAGGAAGTTTCCAAGACTCCACTAAGAGTAGCATTGGAAAAGGAAGCAGAGTAATTTTTAAAAAGAAATGGGCTAGCTGGGTGTGGTGGTTTACCCTTGTAACCCCAGCATTTGGGAGGCTGAGACAGGAGATTCCAGGTTCACAGACAGCCTAAGCTACCAAGGCCATTTGCTGGCTTTTTTCTTGCTTTTGAGTTGTTTGAGTTTTGCAAAAGAGGACATATGCATGATCAAGAAGTATATAAAAATGCTCTATGCCCCTGATCATTAAGGGAATGTAAAATCTTATGAAAAATCACCTCCTATGTATAAAAATAACTACGATAACAAAAAATCCAGGCAATAAGAAATGTTTGCAAAAATATAAAGAAACTGGAACCCCTTTGCAGTTTGGAAGAAAAGTAAAATAGTACAACCATTATAAAAAGTGGTCCAGATATTCTTCAAATTTTTAAAACAGAACTACCATCTATATAATCCCATTTCTGTTTTGTTTTCAAAATATTTGAAATCACATTCTAAATAGATATTTGTACAACTACATTAATTGCAGTATTATACACAATATTTCAATAGGTGGAAACAACCTAAGTGCCTATTAATATATGAATGGACAAAAAGTGGTATTCAGATGTAATGAAGTATTTCACTTTTGTATGAGTAGAATTAAATGGGTCCAATTTATATTTCTGAGCCCAGTTTCTCATCTCAAATCCCAGGTCTTATCATTGTATTATTTTTTGGTGTCTCAATGCCTTTTCCTGGGGTGTCCTGTTTGATTTCTGCTATTCCTATACTCATCTTTCTCCTTACCACACATTCACTAAGATGAACAAATAATTTCTTAAATTATGTGATCTATTTGTCTCACAATTTTGGATTTTGAATTTTTCTAAATTCTGTATCTTTTATTATTTGGCAGATACTGCATATCATCATGTTTAACTAATAAAACAGTTGGTATACAGATTTGGTACATAAAAAACTAAAATCATTTTGTCAACTATCTTTCACAGTCATAATGGTCCAGATTTGAAAGATAAATGTTAGGGTCCTTCTTTCTGTTTGAGAAACCTAGTTAAATAAGCAAAAACAGTAGCTACAGAAGGATCCAGAGACCTTGCCTAAAGTATTTGAATCTATAATTGATAGTTGACTGGGAACACATTCCCATCCACTTTCTCTTTTCTTCTTGCCCTACCACTGAACAAATCAGTAAGAACGTCTCTGAGTTGCCCAGTTTGGTATAAGTAGGAAAGTCCTAATCATGTGCACTGATTGAAGGGTGTGTCCCTCAAATCCGTGAACATTTGTAATTTCATAATGTATTCACATTTCACAGATTTCATTTTGCAGGTGTAATTAGTTAAGTTAAATGAGGTCATCTCAGATTAAGGTAAGCTCTTAATCCAATTTGACTGTTGCCTTAATAAGAAGAAAAGAATAGTGCTAGGCAGGTAGCTCAGTGGCACAACCCTTACCTAGCATGTGCAAAGCCTTGGGTTCAGTCCCCAGCAGCACATACACAAGATAAGAGTAAAGGATCCAGGGGAAAACCTAGGGAGAAGACCACGTGACGATGGAGGAAGCCACTGAAGTGACCCTGCCTCTTGCCAAGCAATGCCCAGGATTTCTGAAAAGTTCCAGAATAAACCAGGATATAGGTAGGTGCTAGATATTCTCTCACAGTCACCACAATGAATTTATCCATTGACACCATGATTTTAACTTCTAAACTCCAGAATTGTGAGAGAAGTAGTTTCCACTGCTTTTAAGCCTCCTTGTTTATGGAAACCTTTAAAGCAGCCCTAAAAAAAATCTTAATGTGTCATGTAAGGCTTGATCGGTAGGTGGGAAGCCTTAAACTAGACACATCTGTCCTGCTATCTCTAGAAAGTCTCATCATGTTATAACAAGCATATACTTCTGTGGTGTATATGCAGAACAGCCAGTTTAGCACTGGAGTTCCACCTCATTTCCACGTGGATAATATTCCCTGTCTGCTAAGGCAGAATCTGATAATGAACTATGGCATAAGGTTTAGTGAACCTGCTAGCATTTTGAATAACTCATTTCCATCTATAAATGGTTGGATTGAACAATAATTAACATCCTCAAACACAAGGACTGAATATCATCATTCCTCACTCTCAGAGCAAGGGTCAGTAATTCCATTCCATTACTGCACTTTTTTTCAAGTCTGAAAGGTTTCTTATGTTGCTTGACAAATAGCTATTCTAAGAAAATACCCTCAGTACTGCTTTCATTCCCTAGAAGTCTATGGAAAGTATGGCTGAATATCACTGGCAGGTGTTTTCTTTTCTTTTTCTTTCTTTTCAATTTTTGGGCTTTACATTTTGCTGATTTCATGAATTTCCTCCTCCATAATCCTAAACTTTGTTTTTGTCTACTCTTTTTTTTTATCATTATGAATGAACCAGTATCTAATTTAGACCTTCTATTTTTTATTCCAAATTACTGAATAGAAGTATATAGTCCTTGAAATTGAAAACTGCAACATTCTAAAATAGCTCAGTAAGTATTTCACCTGGCATCTTGGACATATTTTCTCAGTGCTGTGGGGTGAAACACGGGATGTTCTGGGGAAGTAACAAGATGTGTTCATTCAGTTCTTCCCACTGTGCCTATTGTTAATGGTTATTATCCATGGCAGGTGGTTTAAATTTGATGCACAAATTGTACTGTTATATGAGCAGACTAGCCAACAAATGAGAAAGCCCATAACATATATAGCATCTCCTGATACTTAAAATTAAAGTTAAAAAGAAGAGGTAAGTGAAAAAGAAGGAAAGAGTCAAATAGCTGAGCTGACTTTGTTTAGCAGCCTTGGTATTCATGGCTGAGCTGTGGGTCTGGCCTTCCAAATCTTGCAATCTGCTCTTGCATTCAAAGGGGAGAGAAGGGTTTTACTGAGTGGCTTCCCCTGTACCCTCAATCCCACTTTATGAACTAGTAAAACATCAGAAATGGGTTGGTTGTAAGGGACTACAATAAATAAATAATTAGAATTTGATGTAGCAGACAGAATGTAATGAAACAAGAGAACAAGGAGTCTTGGCTTCTCCACTTCTCCTAAGGAGCCTGGAGCCTGTCACAAAACCTCTCAGAACCACTTATGGCTCTTCTTACAACAGGAAGAAAGTGGACTGCAAAACACTCTAAGACCCTTTAAGGATTTCTGGGTTTTGGTCTAATTGGTATTATATTGAAATCATTGAGTGATTGTATACAGTAAAAAGAAAACTTCTGTTCACAATGATCTTCATTGCAAAACATGAAAAAATATGCTACAAATAAAAAGATAAAAAGTGTGAATCTGTTTTTGTCACTTATTCTAGACTAAAAGGAATCCCATTGAGGCAGCCCCATTCAAGCTGCTACTTATTATGTATGTGGTTAATAATGTGTGTTCAAGAGACAGTGATATTGTCATCCTCTATTATGCACTGAGAATTTACAAAATATCTTTGCAAGCATTACAATTTGCATGTAAGGATACTAACACTGAATAGCATTCCATTTTCAATGGTAGAGAAAAATAAAATCATATCTGAGACTCTGATTTATAAAATGTGAGAGGTTATAAGCAACAATATTTATTCCTGATTTGCTACTGTCTTTGACAGAAGGCTGTATCTAGAAGGAAACTTGATCTTCCTGAGCTCAACAGGGTAGCTTTTCTTCTGATGAAGAGGTGAAGTGTGGAGAGTGTCTAAGCAAAAATGTAATCAGGTAAAACCGAGACAATAATTCCCTCCTCTTCCTTCTCTTCCCTTCCATCAGCTTCCCCTTTCATATCTCTTATAAATTAAAACAATGTTCTCTTAGAACATTTGTTCACTTTTTTGTTTTCTCTATCCAACTAGAAACTCAGTTCACCCAGAGTGAGCCTTTGAACACACAAATCTGACATGCATTCTCTCTACTTAAATACTTCCAATATTTCTATTTTTATCTTGAGGACAATAGGCATACTCTTCAGTATAACATAGTTTATCTGGATATGGCCCTTGGCAGATATGTTAGATATGCTCATATTTAGGCTCCAAGTTCATTTGACCTCAAAATCCTTGTGTGTGTGTGTGTGTGTGTGTGTGTGTGTGTGTTACCAAAGGTTGAGCCCAGGGACATTCTACCTCTGAATTACACCTTCAACCCTACTTTACTATTTATTTGTTTGTTTGTTTATTTATTTATTTACTTTACTTTTTATTTGAAACAAGGGATCGAACACAGGAGCATTCTTCCTGCAAGCTAAACCCTCAGTCTTATTTTATGTTTTCATTTTGAAACAGAGTCTCACTAAGTTGCTGAACCTGGCCACTAATCTGTGATCCTCCTGTCTCTGCCTCCCAAGTACAAGAATTACAGGCATGCACTATCATGCTAGCCTTAAGAATAAAAGCAAAACAAAAACAAATTAAAGAAATGTCATTTTAACAGTTCAGAAAGTACTGAGGTATATAATACTTTGACTTTATTTCAAGTTCAAATAATTGTGATAATGCCATTCCAGTAATAGAAAAACTCTTTGGTCTTATTTCCACTGCCTTATTTTCTGGCCATAAAAATAAATGTCTTAAGTTTATACTAATTTTCTTTTCACTTTCTTAGATCCTAGCACAAGTTTGCAATGCTTCAGTAACTATTGTGATTCATAAAGTAATATGAGTTTAGTTTGCTACATTTATTCACAGCAGTACCAAGAACCAAAAATTTTGATTAACAAAATTAATTTCTTCTGTGATTTGAAGGCTATATAAATGTGCCCTCACAAATCCACTGAGGTTTCAGCCTATTCCAAGAATGTCCTTGACTTCTGCATAACAAGCCTAGCACGGATAGCACAGAAGGGTTAATGATAAATCACTTCTTCCCAAAAATTAGGAACAGAAAACACATGGGAACACATTTCCTCATAAGAGGCTCTGTTTTCCAGTCATGACCTTGGAACCCTAACCTATCTCAACAGAGTGGAATGGAAATAATTTATGACATCCCTATACACTGAGAAAGCTTGCAAATTTTGTGAAATTAAGAATTAATTTAATTTTGTTTCTAAAACTGTGAGGAGATGAAAGGAGAAAGTTTTCAAAATCCTATTCTGAAATCAATTTAAAATTTCTCTTTTGACTGTAGTTTATTTTAATAATATAGAAGGTGTTTAAAAATTTGGCTAAGTGGCTGCCTTAATGTAAATAGTTGAAACAGTATTTAGTTCATCTGTTCCTCCATAGCTAACTCAAACTGGATTTAAAATCTTATGAGGGTAAAAGAGAGTGACTTTCTTATTCTCTATAGCAATATGTGGTCAAAACAAATTTTCTAAATTTTGTAATGAATGCTATTCCTGCAACACTGCTGCACAAAATAACCCTAATAACTTCAGCTTTAATTGAAAGATGCAAATTCAATTTTGATGCATCCAAATGGCTTCCCACTTGATAAGTTCTGAGTTCCCTGCTTCCCTGGCTGAAGATATGCCAACATGATCCACAAATGCCAACTATCTACCAAAAAGTGAGGCTGATTGAATTTATCAGTCCTAAAGATTCTTAATCAGTGGAGATGGAATTTATCAGACGCTCTTACTTGATCGCCCAGCTTTATAGGGTGATTGGAACCCTGTTCTTTCTAGTACAACTGAATTTCCTAGTAAATTAATAACTAAAAAAGTATAAGAGAAAAAAATATGCATTGAAATAGTAAGATCTGTTTTCCAAAGTGGTTGCACTAATTTGCAGTCCCACCAACTATGTATTAGAGTTCCTTCTTGTCTACATCCTCACCAGCATTGTTGTTGTTTGTCTTTGAATGATTGCCATTCTAGTTGGAGTTAGATGAAATCTCAGGGTACTTTTGATTTGTATTTAACTGATTGCTAATGATGTTGAGTATTTTTCAGACATTTATTGAATTTGAATTCCATTTGAATTTCTTCTTTTTTTTTTTTTTTTTTTTTGGTGGTACTGGGGTTCCTGGAAGCCCTTCTACCTCCAGGCTACACTCCCAGACCTATTTTATATTTTTGAAACAGGGTCTCTTACGCCAGCGCGGCTGGCTTCGAACCTGCGCGATCCTCCTGTCTCCGCCTCCCAAGCGCGGGGATTACAAGCGTGCGCCACCACGCCCGGCAAATTTGAATTTCTTCTATTGTGAAGTAACTACTTACTTCACTTGCCCATTTTTGGCCACTTTGGAAAACAGTATATAGGATCCTCAGAAGAATGAGCATGAACCTATCATACGATACAGCAATACCAATTTGGGGTATCTATCCAAAAGAATAAAAACCAAATAATCAAACTAATGCATGTATATCTATGTTCATAGCTGCACAATTCACCATTGTCATACTATGGAACCAGCAAAGATGTACATCAATAGATGAATGGATTATAAAATTATGGGATATGGCTAGGCATGGTGGCACAGGTTTGTAATCACAGTATTTGGGAGGCTGAGACAGGAAGATTATAGACAGCCTCAGCTTCTACTTAGTGAGGCCTTTTGCAACTCAGTGAGACCTAGTTTCAAAATAAAGAATAAAAAATAGGGCTTAGGGTGTAGCTCAGAGATACAATGCTCCTGGGTTTCATCCCCAGTACCCCAAAAAAAATTATTGGATATGTACACAATGGAATCTTACTCAGCCATAAAGAAGAACAAAATTACATCATTTATAGGGAAATGGATGGAACTGGAAAACATTATACTAAGTGAAATTAGTCACAGAAAGTAAGAAATCATATGTTCTCCCTAATATATGAAAAGTAGGGAGGAAATGTATTATAGGAGGAATTCAGGATGAAAAAGGAGAGTCTACAGATGAGCAAATAAGGAGATCTAACTGAAGGTGATGGGAGGGGGGAAGAGGGAAATTCCCTAATGTATATGATGTACATTCGTAAACATATCAAAGTCAATTACTAAGTCAAACATGGGAAGCAGGAAAGGGGGAGAGAATGGGGAGGAACCTGGGGAAAGGCTAAATGAGTGATATGTGCATGTATGCCTCTATCATCTTGTACTCCACTAACATATATGATTACAGTATACCAATAAAAATAAAAAAATAAGTTAAAAATAACAAAAGAAATAGTAAGACTTGAGATACCCTGATATCTAAAATCAAAACTGGGAAAATGGTCGCCATATTTATAATTAAGTCCTTTAAACTTAAATATAGTTTTCCTATTCAAACATAAGCCCTTTAAAGTTATATGTTACTACCAAGTTCCACAAGAATCTGAGACCATAATAAGTTGAAAGTAATTTATTATACCTATCATAAGTAGAATATCTAAAGTTTAGTCAGCATTTGAGCATTGTAGTAAAAAATACAGATCATATAAATTTAGAAAGATCCTATAATTACCCAATCTAATAAATAAAATAAAAGAACATTTGAAGTAAGGTATAAAGACAACATGTAATAAATGGCATAGCTAAAATTTTATTCTACATACAGGTATCGCTAAAACCCATGTTTTTAATTACTATGTCATACTATAACCAATTATAATTAAAGTAGCTTTTGTAAAATTTAGTTTTCATATGGACTTTCAAAGTACTCTGTAACATTCTTGGCAACTATATAGCATATAATTTACTGTTACAATTTTTTTTCAAATATCCTGGCACATTATATTCTAAATAGTTAAATACCTGAGCAAAAGACTTGCTACTCTGGGTAATTTGAATCTACTAATTTCTGTTTCATCCACAGTCTAACCACTTTCACTTTCTCCATTGTAACAAGCCTATTCGAACTCATCTTTTCTTGTGTGGGTGAATTAAATATTATCCAAAGTGGAATTCCTTAGGAAAACTTTCTCTTCTCCTTTCCCAGTCTAATCTCAAATAAAAGCACCCAACATCATAAGTTGGATTGTTTCTGGCTTCTGCTCAAAATTCTCCAATATTTTTATTTTATTCAGTCAGGATAAAACTGATAAAAGCCTTTCTTTGGAGTACACAGGCCTTCTCCCTACAGTACATTTTGCCACCCTTTTCTACCTTTGGAACTCATCTTTGGGTATACTCTTTTTTGTTCATCCTCAAATATGGTAGCCTTCTTATATTCCTCAGCATTTTTCTTACTCTGCTGGATTGTTCATTTTTCAGGTATCCTGATGGCTTGCTACTTTACCTTTTCTTTTTATACTCAAATGTTGTCTTTCTAGTGATCACATTCACTAGGAAGAATAGCCAATTTAGGTGGGTTGCAACCTCAAGACTCTTTTTTTCCTCCTTTAACTTTAGTACTTACTGGCTTAAACATAGTATGTGTTTCATTGATTTATCTTATTTTTTGTAGCTACTCATAGGTGAATTTTAGAAGAACTTTTGGTGGCTGTTCAATTCTCAGTGCCTATAAAGGAACCTGATGTATCATTGACTTCTAGTAAATATTTGAGAAATGAATGAATTCATAAAAGAATTAATAAATATCTCCTCTTTGCTCTAGCAGTGTACAATCTCTTTTATGTTGTTCTTCATCCCTGGCACTAGGAATCAGAACTTCAAACATGTAAAGGTCTTTAAACAGTGTCATTTAAAATCCAAATAGTAATTTTCTATGAAGGATTAATTTTACTATAGCCATATTAAAAAACACTGTTTTTTTTTAAAGTTTATAGAATATAGAATCAAAATACCAGCAACTACAACTTAACCCAATTTTGGGGTTAAAGTATGAGATCCAGGGAGATATCTCTTAATCTATTAATTAAAGGTGATGGTATTTCATATCTCAGTAATAATTCTAACTGATATTTATGTATGGGCTTTGTGAGTTGTCAACTGTTAAGGGTCCATATTTTCAGCAACACAATATTTGCAATCACAACATAAGAAAATATATTTATCAATTGCAGGTATCTTTACAATTTCATTGTGTTTCTGTTGTTGCTATTTTCCAAAATTTTAATAAGAAAAAATCTAGATCTGAAACAATTAAGGACCCTTGAAAAAAAATTTAGGCAGTTTTTTCTATGTACCAATTATTAATCCACTGAAAAGTAAGAATGAAAATATTCATTTATAATAGCCTCAAAACAAACAAACAAACAAACTTAGGACTAAATAAACTAAGGATGTAAAATCCACAGTGAAAATTTTAAAACACTAAATAAACAAATTTTTAAAATCTTAGAAGATGGAAAGATCTCCCATGTTCTTGGATAGGCAGAATAAATATTATCAAAATGGTCACTTTACCCAAAGCAATCTACTGACTCAATGCAATTCCATTAAAATACCAATTTCATTCTTCAAAAAGCTAGAAAAAAAGTTTTAAATTCATATGGAGAAATCAAAAGACCCATAATAAAAATAGCAATTCTGAACAATAAAAAGCACACTGCAGCATCACAATAACTGATTTCAAACTATACTACAGAGATAGAGTAACAAAAAAATATCATGGCTTTGACAAAAACAGGTATATAAACTAATGAAAAGATACAGAAACAAAGCCTCACACATATAGCTGCCTGATTTTTTTGACAAAGGTGTCAAAAAGATGTGGTGGAGACAATATTTGGAACAAATGCTCCTGGGAAAACTGGTTATTTATATGTAGTAGAATGAACTTAGACTCCAATCTCTTCTGTACAACAGTCAACTCAAGATGGATCAAAGAACCACAAATTAGACCAGAGACTTTTCAATTACTAGAAGAGGACATATGACTAATTCTCTAAAATTTAGACATTTGTAGAGTAAGACACTCAAAGCTCAGAAAATAAAAAACAAAAAATAACTAATGGAATGATATTAAATATAAAAAAGCTTCTGTGCAGCAAAGGAAACCATCCAGAATCTGCAGTAAGACTACAGAATGGAAGAGGATCTTTACCGGCTACTTCTTTTACAAAACTAATATATAAAATATAAAAAACTCAAACACTAAAGAAACAAATAAATTGGGCAATTGAACTAATAGAAACTTCTCAAAAGGAGAAATACAAACTGCCAATAAATAAATGAAAAAAATGTTTAACATCATTAACAGAGAAATGCAAATCTAAACTATCCTGAGATTGCATCTAGAACCAGATAGACTGTAAATTATCAAGAATACAAAAACTAATAAATGCAGGCAAGACTGTGGAAAAACAGACTTTTACACAGTAAAAGTAAAGATCAATGTAGAGGTTTTTGGAAGGATGGCGATGAAACTACCAAATGACCTATTTCTACCACTCCTCAGTATAAAAGGGAAATTAAATCATAATATTATACTGACACATGCATATTCATGTTTATAGTAGCCCAATTCACAATAGTTAAATTATAGAATTAGCCTAGCTATCTAGCAAAAAATGAAAGAATTACAAAGTTCTGGTATATATACACACAATGGAATTTTACTCAGCTTCAAAGGAAAACAAAACCATGTCATTTGCAAGTAAATGAATGATAATAGAGAATATTATGCAAAATAAGACTAGCCAGGTACAGAAAGTAAAGGTACTATATTCTCTCACATGTGAAGCTAGAGAAAAATTGGGAAATAAAAGTGACTTATAATAAATGAGGGATGATATTAGTACAATAGTAGAAGGTGATTTATTGAGGGAAGTGGGGAAGATAGGGGGAGAATTGATGAAGAAAATAGTTCAAATAAATCTATATTCACATATGAAGTCATCAATCTCAATCCCAATAATATGTAGAAAGAGAGGGAGGAATAGAGGTGAGATCTGGACAGGAATGCGCCAGGTCCGGTGTCCATGTACATTTCTATTGCCCTGTATCCCATTATAATGTATAATTGCAATTCACCAATAGAAGTACATTGAAAATAAATAACTCATATTACTTTGTAAAGTAAAATAATAAAACTCTTCTTGGGGATGGAGACAAGATGGTTACTGGGTACAAGAGTACAATTATTTGGATAAGAGGAACAACTTCTAATGTTCTGCAGTATAGTCGATAACAATTGAATATTTCTAAATAGCTAGTAGAGAGCAATTTGAATTCTCCTCATACAAAGAAATGACAAATGTTTGAGGTGATAAATATACCAGTTACCTTGACCTCATCATTACACATTATATACTTTATGCACCTCATAAATATCTATAATTACTGTCAATTAACATAAAACACATTTTAAAAAAACAATAAATAAAAATTAAAATATTCTTTAGTCTTAGATCTAACTCTTCTTAATTTGCTTAAATAATTATGTTAATATGAAGTAGAAAACCATGCCTTTTCTCAATTGTGGACATAAAATTTTTAATTTTATATTTATTTATTAACAAAATAAACATTTGCTTAATGGGTTTATTTATTTATTTTTTGCCAGGTGTCAGAGTTTTTAATTTACTTAGTCTGAAATAACACCTTTTTTTTTATTGATGCATTGTAATCATATATCACATTGGAATACAAGACTTGAGAGGATATACAAGCACACATCATCTAATTAGCCCTCACCAGCCCCCATCCATTCCCTCCCTCTCCCTCGATCACATGCTTGTTTGGTGATTAACTTTGACACATTTGTTTATGTACCTCCTGCGTTTTAAAGAGGCTCCGTCCTCCCCTATTCCATACCCTCTGATTGATCACCTTAGTTGCTTCACTATAGGGCCCTTTCTATAGCTCAACCTCTTCCTGTTGCCCCTTTCCTCCTAGTTTTTGCTGATTAGGGAAGCATCTGATTTTTATTTTCTGCCATATTTCTCTGTGCATGCTGCATTGCAAGTACCGATCCCATTCTTGATGGCCCCAGTAGTGGCCTGGCTACCCAGTGGACTGATCCAGACCTTGCTCACTCAAGCAGCAGCCTTGCCTCATGGGATTCCCCAATTCTGGTCTCGCTGGCCCCGACACCAGCCTAACCCCTCAGCTGGCTCCGATCCTGGCCATGCTGGCCTTGGCACCAGCCTAACCCCTCGGCAGGCTCCGGTCCCGGCCACGGAGGTCTCAGTAGAAGCCTTGCCTCACGGAAGGCTCCGATGCCAGCCATTGGCCCTGGCACTGGCCTAACCCCTCAACAGGCTCTTATCCTGGTCTTGGAGGCCCCAGCACCAGCCTTGCCTCACGGCAGGCTCCGATGCCTGCCTCGCTGGCCCCAGCACCGGCCTAACCCCTTGGCAGGCTCCAATGCTGGCCTTGGAAGCCTCAGTAGCAGCCTTGCTTAATGGGTTTAAAACACATTCTAACAAGGAAATATCTATGAACTTTCATTTTTAACATTTGACTAATTCACGATATCCCTCAAGAAAGTAAAAATTAATCCATTTTTGTTTTTTGTTTTTTAACTTAAGAAGATACAAACATAAAAGTCTTTTGCTATGATTGTGTAAAAGTCAGTTATTTTGCTTAACAAAGGTCATAACATTCTACCATTAAAATATTGTTATTGTCAATCAACATTCATCCTATTAAAAATGAATTGCTTTTGGTAGCTTTTTCCATTTCTTATAGAAAATGTTTACTGGAATATATTGTAAACATCACACTCCACAGAGAGAGTTTATGATGCCTTCAACTAAAAAGCCCATAATTGTGCTGAGTGGGATTTTCATATAGTATGGATTTCCCCTCCACTTTGCTTTCTAATTTTAAGCCTTTGCTCCCCAGACAAAAGTAAGCTTCTGTCTGAAAGCATTCTTCATGAGTGATCAGAATGCCAGGCACCCAAGGACTTCTGGAAATGTCTTTCATGCGAAAAAAATGGATTGAAACAAGTCACGCACGCTAACATGCCAGTTTCTCACTTGTGCCACTAGAGTGTTGGTTGAGAACTCTGAGTGTGGGCACTTGACACAGTGTGGGCTTTGTATCCACATACAAATGGAATGATACTGATACTGACATTAATGATTCTCAGTCAGCCAAAATAATCCACTGTTCACAGTAGTTTAGATGACAGAAGTTAATCTTATGGCCCCATATATTTGTGTGTGTGTGTGTGTGTGTGTGTGTGTGTGTGTTTGTGTTTAAAATCTTTCTATGTAGCCTATGTTAAAATCTACATGGGTATAAAGATATATGTAGATAAACAGCATATTTAATATTTACTTTATATATTTGATAGTAATACATCAGATATCAAACTGGTTTTCTTGAAATGTTTTCCTATACTAAAATTACAAATATACAGAATTTTAAAACAAGGTTTTATTGATTCATCTAACATTCCAATTGTAAAATTTGTAGATTTTCTGGTTCATTGCTGTTATGAATACTCTTACATAAGAAGAAAGCAAAACTCTCTTTTAGAATAATCTCTAGAATATTTTTCACATTACAACAAGGGCAAGAATTTCAGTGGAAAAGAAATAAAAACATGTGGAGGTACAGAACTTGAGCCTACTCCCTTCTTCTTATCAGCTGTGTTTCTTTCCCTTTCATTTTGCCCTTTTCCTTCTCTTCCTTCATTTTCGTCCTCTTCTCCCTCCGCCTTTCTACTCCCCTCTTCTTCCCTTTCCTTTCCTTTCCTTTCCTTCTTTTCCCCTCTTTAGTACCACTGAAGCCACTAGCCAGTGTTCATTGTAAGATCACTGGGTACCAAATAAGCACTTATGTTATGTGAAGTATATTATCTCATTAGCACCGTTTGGTACTCGCAATACTCAGTCTCAGTGTCTGAGTCCACACAACTTGATAGCAGTTAGGCTGGGGTTCTGACTCCACGGCTGCTGCTCACTAGCATCTTGATATGATTCAGTGGCCAGTAGAGCTTCTACCACTCTCACCAAAACACAACCAAGTTTAATACTTTGGTTGTTTGATTCTCAGAATCTACACTGGACTCTGGCTACAGAGACCAAAGTGATGCTAATGTTCCCAGTCGATTCCCACACTTCCAAGCCATTTCACATTATAACAGACAGAGGTATTTTATGAAATGAAAATGCACTTTATGGCTTTATAACCCACTCATGAATGCACTCATTTTCCCTGCAGGCAGTTTCTGTGCATCTTGAAAGAAAGGAATTTAAAAGAAATGGATTTCTGTGAGTAATTTTTAGTGTGAAATAATAATGATATAAAATTAAATATAAGCCCTTTGAAAGAAGAGAAAGAAACTCACTGTGCTTCCTATGGAGAATAATGGAAGAGTTTTCTGACTTTCCTAATCCATCTCCTTTTTATCTATTTTGCACTCTGAGAAGTGAAAAAGCAGCTTTTAACTTTTTCTCTGGAATGAGCTGGAATATCTTCTGCCTTCTAACACCCTTTTCTGGACTCTTATCACAGTTAAAACTGGGGCTACAGCCAATTGGAGTTTGAGCATGTGCCAAGTTTTGCCTGATGACCACAAAAGTTAAATCACAGTAGAGCTCTGTCCAGTGTGGTGCAGCACCGATTCTCTTGAGCCGCCAGGAAGACAGGATAGGCAAGGGTGGCGCCCCAGTAATTGCTGGATCTGTTTTGTGCAGGATTCAGTTTGAAACTGATGAAGATGTCACCCTGGTAATCTCAGTATGTGACAGATCAATACTGTGATGGGCACATGGCTGCGAAATTGAAAAGGCAACTGCTTTACCCTGGGAACTCTGAGTCTATAACTCTTTCCTCAAATTCTATATTGAGTTATTGGCACATTGGCAGGTTTTGGAATGTTTGTGGGCTCTCTTTCTTTCATTTTCTTCTATCCAAACGTTGTCCAAACACATCATGTGTTTCATGAGTATTATGTTAAGACTTTAACAATGGAGCACTGGAAAATTTATAATGAGAAAAAAATTCACTTGGAATAGCAATATGTAAGTGCCATTCAGAATCTGGAGTCCTTTAATTATTGTAAAGGCATGTGACCATTTCTGTCTTTTATGTTTGGATATATGACATGCACATAAAGCATATAAAGCATATATGTTCCCAAATGTAAGCTTTCGGTTTTCTATAAGCACTATAATGATTTTATTGGCAGATATGGAATGTGAGATATTGTTATTTATAACTAGTATTTAATGTAAAATATCTAATGACCCTTTTATTGAAAACTATTTTATTTCCAATTCATGGCATGTTCTCTGAGGCTCCCAGAAGCCATATGAATTGAACATGGCTACATGTTTAACAGGTGTCAGTACATTAGCTTTACCTAAAAACAACTGGTTTGAATTACTTTCCTGATCCCATTCTCTTATACCACTCAAAGTATTTGTTAGGTGGATTTGTATTAAACAAAATATAGCTCAGTATTGAAGATCAAATTCAAAATTTGATATTTATTTTGAAGTCTGTTTCAAATTCACAAGTGAATTTTTTGAGAAATCATTAGGGCTAGAGACATATTATTAAACAATCAAAATTAACATCATACAAATATTCATATGGAATGATTCAGAAAGTAATACATAGCTGGGCATGGCAGTGCACGCTTGTAATCCCTGCATTCGGGAGGCTGAGACAGAAGGATTGCAGTTCGTGGCCAGCCTCAGCTACTTAGTGAGGTCCTCTGTTACTTAGTGAGATCCTGTTTCAAAATAAAGAATAGAAAATAGGGAAGGAGGTATAGCTCGAAGATTGAATGCTCCTTGTTTCCATCTCCGGACCCACACAAAAAAAGAAAGAGAGAGAGAGAGAGAGAGAGAGAGAGAGAGAGAGAGAGAGAGAGAGAGAGAGAGAGAGAGAGAAAGAGGAAGGAAAGAAGGAAGGAAGGAAGGAAGGAAGGAAGGAAGGAAGGAAGGAAGGAAGAAAGGAAGGAAGGAAGGAAGGAAGGAAGGAGCTGGGCATGGTGGCGCATATTTGTAATCCCTGCACTTGGGAGGTGGAGACAGGAGGAATCATGCAGGTTTGAAGCCAGCCAAGCTGGCTTAAGAGACCTTGTTTCAAAAAAAAAAAAAAAAAAAAGAAAAAGAAAAAAAGAAAGTAATACATGATTTGAGAAATATTACCAGAACTTCTAAAAAGTTGCTGGAATCAAGAAGGAAATATATTAGTAGGAATTCCCTGACACTTTCCATATCAGCATTGTTCCCTTTCTATTGGCTTCTGTACGCATGTTTTTGGAGATATGGTAAACACCAAATATCACCAAAGCTTATGTTTCAACACCTTAGTGAATGCCTGAAAGCATAGGCAGTAGGACACACTACATATGCATGATTATCCCTCCACACATCTCATGATGCAGTTTAATATACAAATTAGGCCAATTAGGAGATTCACAACAGAGAGTGATAATGAAATGGAAGGATAATAAAAGTTAGATGAATGTCGACCCCTCTCCTCAACTATATATATTTTTTTTCCCATATTCACTTAAGAAAGAGCTTATGGCTTCACTTTGGATTGCTAAAATTGCACACATTGCTACTCTTGTTCTTTGGAACCAATATTAAATAAACAGATGTTTCTTGAACACATAGGATGAAATGCTGGGACACCTGATCTGACAACCAATATCACTAATTGGTAATTAATGGGTGGTAGCATACACAGGATAGATACAAGAAACAAGGATGATTTCTGTACAGGACAGGTTACAGGAGAATATTACGAGGTTTCATCATGCTACTCAGAATGGTGTGCAGTTTTAAATATATGACTTCTCTCTATAATTTTTCACTTAATATTTTTCAACCACAGTTGAATATAGAAAATTAAAACCATACAAACAAAAGCAATAATTAGGAATTACTATACCTGAATTTGCTCAAGTTAGAATGAGGATAAAAAGAATGCAGAAATAAAGCAGGATGAAGCATATAGGAGTGGCGTGTAAAAGGCAGAGAACTCTGTAGTGTGTGTGTGTGTGTATGTTACTAGTGGTTGAACCCAAAGCCATTCATTCTACCTCTAAGCTAGATCCCCAGGCCATTTTATTTTTTATTTTGACACAGGCTTTTGCTAAATTGCTGAGGCTGGCCAAAAATTTTCCTGTTTCAGCCTTCCAAATACTGGAATTAGAAATATGAGACAATACACCCAACTGGACACTTTACATTTTAATTGTAATGATAAATGCTATAGACAACAAATATATTACCTGAAGAAGCTTTTGTCAAGCCTCACAGCTAAGAGGCATGGAGTGATTCCATTACAGGACTGGGACATCACTGATGAAAATCTAGGACTTCATCATTTTTTTTTTCTTTTAATCTAATACCCAGGATAGTATGTGGCACATAGCAAGTACTCATTTCCCTCACTAGTGGGGTGTAACATTGAAGGGTCGGAGCAATGAAGACACTTTAGTAATGAAAAGCTTCAGGAAAACATATAAAATAAAAAAGCTCATCAAAGGTAAGAAGCATTATGCAGTCCTTAAAAGCATATATGGTAAAATGGGAGTTTGTTTTAATCCAGACTCAGCTTCTTCTCCCTTAATTGAAATTCAGTCCCTTCACTTTTGCCATTACCACTCAGGTTCTTTTGCTCAACTATTGTATTTCTACTTTCCTTTTCCTGAGTCTTTTGTTTTTCTAATTTCTACTCACATTTCTCACATTTCTTATTCAATAGGTTGTAGTGTGAATTCATGATGAACAACAAAAAATGCTCAGAGAAAACCCATGGAACATTATCAAAACAAAAAAGGGAAATTATTTTTGCCTATAGATATAAAGAAATAAAAATATATCATAACACACACACACACACACACACACACCTGCCATGGTTTTACAATAAGAGTTCTTGATTCAAATTACAATTTAACATATATATATATATATATATATATATATATATATATATATATATATCAGTTTCAGTTATCTCTTATAAAATGGGCATAAGTACATATAATATAAATAAATGAATAATGTACATACACTTTGGGGAAGATATGGAGTTATAATAAGATTTTAGTTTCTATTTCGATAGTTTTATAATATTTCACTTTGAATTTTTTTCATTTGAACATTTTGTAGGTAAAAATTAATAAGGTCATAAAAGCAAAATAAGTAAAATAGTTCCTAAATTGAAAGCCTATGATACAGAGAAATTAAGTAGGTGCAAGATGCATAGATTGGTGGAATAGAGTTAAGTCAAAAAATTTATAGCAGGCTTGTTTCTGAAAAATGTAACAAAAATACAAATGAGAGAAAAGACAACCTTTTCAACAAATGATATTGGAAAAACTGAATATTAATATGTAGAAGAATGAAGCCTATCTGCGCAAAAGTCAACTAGGATGAATAAAACACATAAATTAGACGAGAAACTTGCAATTACTAGAATAAAACATAAGGACAACTTTCTAACATATAGACACTGGATAAAATTTCCTCAGTAAGACATCTAAAGCCCGTGAAATAAAATGAGGAATGATTGATGAGATTATATCAGATTGAAAAGCTTCTGCACAGCAAATATTAGGAGCATGGAAGAAAGCCAATAGAATGTCAGAGAACTTAACGCACATACACAAAAAACTGGGAAAATTAACTGAATAGTTACTTCTCAAAAGAAGAAATACAAATGGCCAAGAAAAAAAAAAATATATATATATGTTCAAACTCATTAGCAATCAATAAAATACAAATCAAAACTACACTGAGATTTTATCTAACTACAATGAGGATGGAAATTATAAATAATATAAATATTAATAAATTTTTGTATGGATGTGAGAAAAAAGCAACACTTATATACTCTTCATAGGAATATAAATTAGTACAACCACTATGGAGGTTCCCAAAATATCTAGGAATAGAGAAAACATATATCTCATCTGTATCATCCCTCTGTATCTTTCCAAAAAATATAAAATAAAATAAGAATACTATGGTGATAAAAGGGAATTCAGACTGCATACCCATATTTATAGCAGCGGAATTCTCAGCAGCCAAATTGTGGAACCAACCTAGGTGTCTCTCAAAGGTGAAAGGATAAAGAAAATGTGGTATATACATGTCACACAATGGAATTATACTCAGTCATGAAGTAGAACCAAATTATGGCATTTGCAAGAAAATAGATGGAACTATGCTAAATGAAATAAAATAGTTTCAAAAAGTAAAGCATTGTGTGTTTTTTTCTCCTATGTGGAAACTAAAGAGAAAATAGAAAAAGAGACTTTCTGAAAATGATAAGAAGAGAGAGCAGCATAGTGAAAAGGGATGGAGTATAAAAGAAGAGCAGGGAAGAAAGGAGGTTTGAGGAAGAAAACAGACCAAATAATATTATGCAAAAGTATGAAAATAACACAACCAACCTCACCTAGTATGTACAGTGAGGGAAGAGACTGAGGAAAATGCACCTGGGGATTTTGTATGTATATATTAATATTGTACCTCAAATCTCACTATAGTGTAAATGATATTGCACCAATAAAATTATGAACAAAAATAAAAAATGTCAATCATAATTACAGCTAATTAAAGCTAACTGTCTACAGAAATATGTTTTGTTAGCCTTTCCTAATTCACACCAATCTCCTAGTTCATGATCCCCACTACATTTCTCAACTTCACTAGGGTTTTGGAACATATGGAACTGCTTAGAGTTCGTGCCTTACTGAAGAAGCATGCCTTGACACAGAATAGAAAAAAAAACAACAAAAAGAAAACTTCATGTGGACACACATAACCTAGATATTTAAGAAACTACAATATAGGTCCACAAAATGCTATGACAATGCAAGAAACTCATATTCAGTAAGAAAAATGTAGAAGGCACATAATGAGGATGTTCACCCTAGGTCTTGAGGATGAGGCTCAGTTTTGCAGGCAAAAGTAGAAAGAAGGCAATTAAAAAGAAACTGTATGAGTAAGAGGTAGGTTGTGCAAAGGGGGGCACAGTCTCAAGCCCAGTGTGTCTAGGCTGAGATGCAGAGAAAAACACTGACATTTCACCTTGGGACAATCAAGTATGGTCTATTTTGGGCATTCTTGCCTGTAGGCAAAGCACAGTGGGTAACTGCTGACCCTCACTGCTTCCTTGTCTGGGTTTTGTGAGTGACGCTCAGGAAATGCTCTCCACTTGGGCATCTATGTCACTGTCTGGCTGCCAACACAGCTTTTCTCTTTGTGAAAAAGGGGGGCATGGAACAGCGGAAGTAGACTGCAGTGCATTGCAGGAGTTTGCAGCATTCAGCTCAGAGAGGATGGCTTAGGGGTAAGGAAGATTCAGATGACAGAATTCAATCATTGCATCAGAAAGAAAAAAAAAACTTAAAATGGAAATAGCTATATCATATTAGGATCGATCATGAACACAAAGGCATTAATACTGGCATCTCTGAAAGTAAAGGAAAACCAATTATGGACTTGAAACACAAGAAAGGCACAGCATGCTTTTACAAATAGAAGGCTTGGTAGAGAAAGAGGGCACTGGAATTTATTTGCAATATGCCTTAAAATCTTGACTGCCAACCTGGCGTGGCAGTGCACACTTGTAATGTCAGCATTTGGGAGGCTGATACAGGAGGATCATGATTTGCAAACAGCCTCAGCTACTTAGTGAGGTCCTTTGCAACTCAGTGAGATTCTGTTTCTAAATAAAGCATAAAAAAAATAGGGCTGGGGTAGAGCTTAGAGGTAGAATGCCCCTGGGTTCCATACCCAGCACCACATACACACAAAAAAAATCTTGAATGCCTCCAGATGGACAGGTTACTACCTAGGACACTGGAGCTGGGGCTGCTAGAAGTGGTCGACAGTGAGTAATCAGAATAACCCTTTGCATCTCTAACCAGATAATGAAAGTAAGGCCAAATTCATGCCAGGAGAAGTGCTTACTAACTTGCTCAGTACCTGAGGCTCACTTTCTTTAATTTATGTACTATTATTAACAATATATTGTGCATGGTTATTTCAAAAGACTAGGTCACTCATCCTCTCAAATATTTATCATTTCTTTGTAACTTTCTACAAGAAAATGTCCAAAATTCTATTTGGGGAAACTTAGGTATGGTTCACATTGCTGAGCAAACATGTCCACTCACTCCATTTTCTTGTCAGTGTGCTACGCCACTGTCTCAAGCAGCTGTGAGAACATTGAGAATGCAGGTCACACAGTCAACTTCCCAAGCTCTTAGAGATTCTCACTTGAGAAGACACTACCTGCCTTTATTGTAGGAAAAATATTCCTTCCTATTAAATTGATAGGATTATCTTCTCCTCCAGAGCAGCATGGATCATATCCACAGTTAATTACTTTTTCAGTCATACAGATTCTTCCATTTCTGATTTGAACTGTTCTGTTGACATTTAAAGTGAATTTTCAATAGGACCACCTCCATACCAACTCTTCATGTAATTCTTTTTTTCTTTTCTTTTCTCTAACTCTTCCTTCTGTTGTAAGAGCCTCTGTGTTTACAAGTCCACATTAGTTTCTTTTGATTTTCGAAGACAACTTTTGTACATTATTTGTACATTAGAGTCTTTTGGTCTCACATAATAATGCAGTTCATAGTAGTAGAGACACACATGCACACAGGACTTGGTACCCCCCTCCTAGGCTTCTTCTTCACGCTACCCTTTCCTCATACATGATATTGGCATTCACATTTTTATTCTTACATATGTACAGAATTCCAGTGAAAGTAATTCCTTTATTAATTCTTCTCTCACCCCCCTCCCCTAGACCACCACACTCACTCCAGTGGGTTTTTTCTTCCATTGTAGAGACTTTTTTTCTGTGGTACTGGGGGTAGAAGCCAGGGGTTTTTCCTATTTCTGGGCTGTACTTTCATCCCTTTTTATACTTTATTTTGAAACAAGGTTTCACTAAGTTGCTGAAAGCCTCACTAAGTAGTTGAAGCTGGCTTTTAACCTGTACAATCCTCTTGTTTCAGTCTCCCAAGTGCTGGGATTATAAGCATGTGCCACCATATCTGGCATGTAGAGACAACTTTTTAAAAAATACCATTTCTTTTTATACACAATAGGTTTTCCACAAGCAAGAAAGGCTGCCAGTTCCACAACAGTTCCTTTATGTCAATCTGGACACAATTAGATCTCTTAACTGACGATAGAATGGAGACAGGTAACTAATGTTTTCGGAATGCTCTCATGTAGATTGCGCTATTAAAACTTATAATTACACTTTGAAGTAGATATGATTATTTTTCTCACAACTTCTCCATCTTAAATTTAACATATCTATCAAGCTCCTTATCTTCCACCCCAAATCTCTCCTTGGTTAGTACTCTCCATATCAATAAATTCAGGGTTGGTATTTACTCAGATAAAAAATTTAAGTCATTTTTATTTACTTATTTACTTATTTTTTGGTGGTACTGGGGTTCCTGGAAACCCTTCTACCTCCAGGCTACACTCCCAGACCTATTTTTTTATATTTTTATTTGGAAACAGGGTCTCTTAAGCCAGTGAGGCTGGCTTCAAACATGTACAATCCTCCTGTCTCCACCTCCCAAGCATGGGGATTACAAGCATGCGCCATCACGCCCGGCTAAAAGTCATTTTTAAACTGCGCTTTCAATATGTTATCTGTAATCATTTCACAGATTAAATTTAGTATAAATACACCAGAATCCAACTAGCCATTACCATTGGCACCTCTACTGCCATGTTCCAAGACCGTATCATCCTTCACATGGGCCAATGCAATCACCTAATAAATAACCTTTCTTCTATCCTTGCATCCCTTCCAATCTATATTTGTGTCAGAAGTCATGATGTTGCTAAACAACCCTTACACTGTACCTCACACTTTCCACTTCCAGGACATCAACTTCTTATCTCTGAAACCAACTTCTCCATTCACATCTGTGATCTCTGAATGTATAAATTTAGTTCTGACCTTCATGATTCTCCACTTGTTTTCCCCACCTGGAAAGTGTTTCTACCAGATCTTAGCATGCTTCAGCTTTTCTCTTTCTTCTCCATTTACTCACTTGTATACTCCAAAGGCTACTGTCCTTGAGTGTTTAAAACTGAGAAATGAGAAATGTGCTCTCACACTAGCACTCTCTCTTCTTTCCCCACTTTATGTTTCTCTGTAGGATTCACCACTGTCCTGCATCATATATTTATTTATTATTATTTTTGTTTACTTATTTATTGTTACTTCTTTCTAAAATATGTGACTTTGAGGGCTGGGATTTATATTTGTGTTGATCTCTTCTTTATTTCTATAACAGAGAAGAAAAGCATCTGATTCACAGTAGTTACTCAATAAATATTTGTAGAAAAATCACATTAATTAACATAGACTGACTAAGCAATAAATTTTGGTAAAAACTGACTTTTGATCTAGTTCATCTTCTATAATTGAATATATTTATAAAATCCTCTCATTCAAAATCTCATTTGCCTCACCTGTAAAGTAGAAAAAACCTTAACTGTATTAAGATGATAAATGTGAAATGATTAGGAATAACAAACATGAAACAACTGGTTATTGTTATAATAACCTGTGGAATGCCATTTTCAGTCTCTGATGACATTTTAAGTCTCCATTGAATGGAGGGATTTGTACCTTTATCTCAAATAATGAAGGTATATGGATTAAATACTAGGTTTAAAATAATACATGTGAGAATGTTCAGCTCAGGTTCTGGACTATATAAGGTTTAGAGTAAGTGTTTTAATTGTCGTTAAACTAGACTCAAGATATTTTAGCTCCTCTATGCACTAAAATTTTTAACTTCAAAAGTAGTTCAGCATCATGGGAGACTGGAAGGATTTTATAAATTCTAAGACTTAATATACCATGTTGCTAAAAGAGTGATGTGCCTAAGGCTTCCCTATTCAGAGTTTGAGTTTGCACTGGCTAAGAATAAGGATTCTTCAAGGCATGCTTTACAGATCCCAGTCCCTAAAGTAGGTGGACCTTGTTAAATAGCTTTCTTTTTCAGCCTCAGGAAAATCCTCAAGGCTTTCCTTTATTTGTTATTTCCTATCAAAAGCATTGGAACTCCTGGGGAGGCATCCTTACAAGTTTTCTATCTATCTGCAGGTAACCCAACTGGGAAAAAAAAAGGAATACCTTGTTATCATTGAGGAAAAAAAACTTACCTACAGTTTCCATCAAAATTATTTCAGCTAATTAGTCAACAGGAAATTTTCCAGCAAGTTTTTTTTTTTGCCAAATTATTTGAAATAAAGTCAGAAAGTTGTATCAGTAGAATAGTAGAGCTAACTTGCATCAACCAAGAAGAAATTATTCTGCACATCTCTTCCCAACTATGTTCAGTACTATTTTACTGGATGAAGTGGTTATGGAGAGAGTGTTTATACCAAAGAAATAGACAAAAAGCATAAGTTAAAGCTATACTTTTTTTCCTCAGAGAGTTGGTTTTCAAGTTCACCAATGGTTCGAAGTTGTTATTTCCAAGTGTATGCAATAAACATCCATTCATTCCACAATTTAATACTGCTTTGCCTTCTCTGTGCCAGCACTCAATTTAGGAGTTGCTCTCTGTAATAGATGCACACCATTCAGGTGAATAGAACTCTCATCTGAAATTGTTTTACTGCCTTAAATTTTATCCATTATTGTTTGGTTTCTGGAACAGTAAATGTTGGCTATGAAATATTTTGCTTTACTACTGAGATATTTCAGTTGGGTTTGCAACATGACTCTGAAGTTTAAAGATGTGAAATATGAGAAGTCAATCATAAGGAATTTCCATAATACTCAGTACATTTGTCCCTGGGGGGGGGAGTTGAGGGAAAATTGATCTACTGCCAATAATATGATTGCTTCATGTAGTGAAAAAGATGGGGTAGGAGCCTTCACAGCTGTGGGCTGATTTCTCTTTCAAAAGGTACATTGGAATACACTTGGAAATTTCTGAAATTAAGTTTGATAAGCTAGAATATGACAAGGAGATATAATCTCTCTGATTATGTTCTCTGATGTGTTTACTTATCTATCCCCTCTCAGATCACAATTAGGTCACATGAAGGTGGCTCAGAAAAAAATGCTAATTCTTGTATTATGCCATCAGAGAAACTGAAAATCACACTCAGAATCATGAGAATAACACTGTCTCTCTTTTATACATACTTTTGTATCTTTTATCTCTTTATTAGCCTTAACATTTTGAGTTTGGCTTTGAAAAAAAATATTGTGTTAAGCAGTTTTTTTTTTTTATGGGCTCTCAAAATGTCTACCAATTCATGTAAGCATTTTGTAACTTCCTTTTCAGTTTGACTCTAGTGTGAGAAATTATCTTGAAATGAAAAGTTTTAGGCTTGCCTTTTCCCATAAACTATTACCTCCATTTTGCTAGGTCTATTTTAAAATTATAATGTTACTCTTCAAGAGGCAAATCTTTTAAAATACCTAGAAAGAGATAAAATATAATCTCTCTACATCTATTCTCTTACAAAAACAACAAATAATATTTTAAATAGATTACAATTCAGAAATATCACTTTCTAACAAAACTACTGCTTTGTTTTTTAACTTTCTAATAATAAACCTTATATTATTTAATGATAAAACCAAGCCAAATGTTAAGATATTTTATTCATATACTAAAATTGTATTTTAAAATATATGGTGAATTTTAAAAATCTAATAACCTTTATAAACCTTACAATTCACATTATATGACACTCTGCTAATTTTAATTTGTGATAATTACAAAGTTCATATGACAGATAAAAAGCTGCCATAAGATTCCAATTTCTTATAAGTTTTAGATTTGGAATTCTCAGCCTAATTTTGCACCTAAGACACTTACTAATATGAAATTCCATGAAATAAGGCATAAACCAGGCATCATGGAATACGCCTGTAATCCTCATATTCAGGAGGCTCAGATAGGAAGATCACAAGTTTGAGGCGAAACTCAGCAACTTAACCAGCTCCTGAGTGAATTAGCAATATCCTGTTTCAAAACAAGTAATGTAGGCCTTGTGATGTAGCTCAGAGATAGAATGCCTCTAGGTTCAATTCCCAGTATTATATCCCCCCAAAAAATGTATAGCAAACATAGATACAATTTTTCTATCAAAATGTGTGTTTCTTATTCTAATTACTTATTAAATATTGCTCATGATACTAGGCATGGTGCAAACTTGTAATCTCACTACTTAGGAGGCTGAGACAGGAGGATCACAGGTTCAAAGCAAGCTTCTGAAACTTAGCAAGATCCTCAGAAAGTGAGACCCTGTTTCAAACTACAATAAAGAGAGAAAGAAAGAAAGAAAGAAAGAAAGAAAGAAAGAAAGAAAGAAAGAAAAAAAGAAAGAAAGAAAGAAAGAAAGAAAGAAAAAAAGCAAACAAGCAAGCTCAGATGTAGATTGGAGGTAGAAAGCTCTTGGGTTCATTCCCCAGTCAGTACCACAAAAATGCCCATTAATATAAATTAAAATATAAAGTAGAGCTTACCCAAACTCCACTCTTCCTATTTATTTTGCAGCAAAAGGTACTCATAAAAATTATCTACCCAAAGTGGGGAGGAGAAAAAAAAACAACAAAAACTGAATATTCATTATTTTGAAAGCTTCCTATGTATTCTCTGCCTTATGAAATGCAGGAAGTAAAAACTGATGCCAACTAAGCATCCATCCTTTAGGTCATAAATCTCTCTCTTTTAGTTTGGCTCTCTTCTCCCCCCCCCCCGCCTTGCCTCCCTTCAACTGTGGCTCAACTGCTTTCCTTTTACCAGGTAACAGTACCAGGGTTCATGCCTCTTTCTTTCAAGGTCCTTACAGATTTGCTTAAACTTCTGGCTTCCCCAATCTAGGAACAAGTACTAGAGAGGTTATTAGCAGTGATTATTTTTACTGCCAAGGGCTTTTTATATTTCTGGAAAAAGTATTTTTTCTTACATTATTTGATAGCCATTATTTATGTGATTCTCAGCCTGATAGACATTATAAGCTAATCAGACTCCAAATTCTTCCTTGTGCTAAATTTAAAGGTAGAATTCATGCTAGTCTTACAAGACAAGTAAGACAGATTATCTTGTTGCTGTATAATGATTTGTTTATTCATTTTAATGATTTTATTTTGGCTATTATGTGATGGGATGAGGAGGACTGATATTTGACCCCAAAACTTACCATCTGTGCATATGGTATAACATGAGGCTACTGTAGTAAGGATTAGGATAAGAGATTGTGTGATGAAGGGTGTTTTATCTTAAAATATATAAAACCACATCTGTTAAAAAAAGATGTTTATCTTAGGCAGACTTGGTGGTGCACTTTTGTAATCCTGATATTTGGGATGGGAGGTTGAGACAGGAGAATTACATGTTCATGGTCAGTCCCAACTACTTAGTGAGACCTTCTGCAAATTAGAAAAACTCTTTAAAAAATAAGAATAAATATGGGGCTAGGTATCTGGCTCAGAGGTAGAAAGCCCCTGGGTTCAGTCCCCCATAACACACACACACACACACACACACACACACACACACACCCAGAACAATAAACAACTTAGCTCATTTGTTGTGAGAAAATTTTATTAAAAGAATTCTCCACTGTGGTAAGGAAATGTGAAACATCATAGTACTTGTCTAGAAATGCTACAAAAACTTCTATTTTGGAAGAGAAGTCAAATTACATCCCAGCCACTGAAAGTGGTCTTTTCCTCTGCTCAACTTTTAGCAAATAATGTGTGACAAGAAATGTGCTTCACTAAACACTGGCAGCTGACAAATATGAACAGAACACAGCCTTGCTCTGAGGACATAAATGACAACGTAACTCTGTGTATTCCAGATATGTTGGTCTTCCTATTTTATCACTCATGATAGAGCTTATATAACTTGATACTCATATTTTATGGCACAGGCATTCATAATCTTCTCAGGTCTAGAATATTTAACATGTAGAAAATGACATGGAAAACTAATTCACTTGTTAAGTACTCCTTTATTTAATAATTATTTTGCAGTTAATCTCTTTGAGTATTTTCTCTAGCGCTGGTTTTGAAGACATAAATTCCTTCAGTTTCTGTTTGTCATGGAAGCTTCTTATTTCTCCATCTAATTTGATAGAAAGTTTTGCTGGATAGGAAATTTTTGGCTGGAAGTTGTTTTCTTTCAGAGTTTGGAATATGTTACTCCAAGCCCTTCTGGCTCTCATGACTTGGTTTGGGAAGTCTGGAGTGATTCTAATTGGTTTGCCTCTGAATGTCAGTTGGCCCTTTGTTTTTGTTGCCTTTAAGATTCTCTGCTTGGCTTCCACATTGGTCATTTTGACAATTATATGGCCTGGGGATCCTCTTCTCTGATCCGGTCTAAAGGGAGTTCTATAAGTTTCCTGGATCTGTGTATCAACCTCTTGCTCTATATTTGGAAAATTTTCTGCTATTACTTCCTTGAAGAGATTGTTGATCCCTTTGGTATCACTTTCTTTTCCCTCCTCTATTCCAATTATTCTTAGGTTAGCTCTCTTAAGATGGGCCCATATTTCTTCAATGTCAGATTCCTGCTGTTGGATATTTTTTTCTAGATTAGAAACTATGCATTCATTTTTGGATTGCTCATCTTCTAAGAGCGAGATTCTGTTCTCCATGTGGTCTAATCGGTTGTTTATGCTTTGAATTGAGGCCTTTACTTCATTAATTGCATCCTTTATCTCTTTTTGGCTCTCTCTGAGTTCTTTTCGAAGCACCTCTATTATTTCTACAGTTATTTTCCTGATTTGATCTTCTAGAAATCTCTGATTTTCTGTTTTATCAGGTTCTGATGTTGTGGGGTTGTGCACATTCATTACTCCAGTGTTATTCCTCTTTCCCATGATTTCGGAGGTTTGTGCCTTCTCTGGGTTCTTCCCTTGGGTCACTATGGCTTCACTTAAGGTGCTCTGGATCTCGAGTCTGTATTATCTCAGACCCCACTACTCCTTTACTGGGTTGTATCACAGAGTCTCCGAAGAGATTAACTACAAAGAAGAAATAGGTAACACTCACCAGAACCAGAGAAACAAGATTTTCCATCCAACAGACAACTAAGATTGCTTATCTGTGGAGATTCATTATTTATGTTAGTCTTTTACCTATCTCTAAGTTGTATTGTTTGCCTTTATTGTTGTTAATTTTTAGGATTTCTAGTTGGAATATTAATATACCTTCAGATATAGCATTTGGAAATATTTTATCCAATTCTATTAGTAACTTTTAACTCTGTTTACATTGTCTTTGGATATACAATATTTTCTTTTATTTTTTAGGGAGTTTGTATTTTCTTCTGTTGCCTGTGCCATTGAAATCATATCCAAGAAATCACTGCCAATTTCAATGTTGTGAGGTTTTATGACCCAGATTTTCTCCTAAAAGTTTATAGTCTTAAGATTTATATTTAGGTCTTTTATCTATTTTGAGTTAATACTTGTATATGGGATTAGGTAAAGGTCCAATTTTATTCTTTTCCATGTAATTATTATTTTTCAACAATATTTAGTTAAAAGATTATTATTTCCACCACCAAATGTTCGTGGAAACCTTGTCAAAAATAACTTGACAATATAGGGAAGAATTTAGCTCTAGGCTTGTATTTAACTCCAATGGTCTATATATCTGCCTTTAGAACAGTACTACACTGTTTCAATTATTGTAGCTTTATATGGTTTGAAATCAGAAAATATATATCTGCTAGCTTTGTTCTTTTTCAAGATCGTTTTGGGTATCTAGAATTCATATTCCATATTAGGATAGATTTTTTTCTGAAAAATAAATATATAAATATATGATAGTTTCACCTAAAAAAACAGAAAAAAATATGCTCTAGTAAGAAAGAAAGCAAAAAGAAATATTGAAATGCTATCTTTAAATCATCAAACACTTGGTATCAGACAAATGAAACTGTTATGTGAGATTATCATTTTTAATTTTGGATAAATTGCTATAATACTAGATGTCAACCACTAAGTCAAGCATGGGAAGGAGGGATGGGGAGAGAATGGGGTGGGGATCGGGTGGGGGCTGACTGGGCGATGTGTGCATGTATGTCTACAAAAGTTTGTATCCCACTATGATATGATATGATATGATATGAATACAGTGCACCAATAAAATAAAATTAAAAAAAATAATAATTATTTTGCCTTAATCTGGTAGTTTGGTTTCCATTCTTTTGAATAGATACCTAGAAGTGGTATTGATGGATCATACAGTAGGTTCATTTCCATTTTTCTAAGAATGTTTTCCAAAGACTGTGCTAATTTGCAATCCCATACAAAATGTATTAGAGTTCCTACTTCTTTGCATTCCTTTTACTATTTGTTGTTGTTTGTGTTTTCAATGATTGCCATGCTAATATGTGTTAGATGAAATCTCAGGGTAGTTTTGATTTGCATCTCTCTAACTGCTAATGATATAGAACATTTTTACATACATTTATTGGCCATTTTAATTTCTTCTTTTCTGAAGTATCTATTTAGTTCACTTGCTCATTTTTTACTGAGTTACTTGTTCTCTTAGTGGTGAGTTTTTAAATTCTCTGTTATTCTAGATATAAGTTCTCTAGAGTTCTATTATTCTAGATATTAGTCCTCTATTATGTGATTATGTGTGTATATATATATGAATACAGTGCACCAATAAAATAAAATTAAAAAAAAATAATAATTATTTTGCCTTAATCTGGTAGTTTGGTTTCCATTCTTTTGAATAGATACCTAGAAGTGGTATTGATGGATCATACAGTAGGTTCATTTCCATTTTTCTAAGAATGTTTTCCAAAGACTGTGCTAATTTGCAATCCCATACAAAATGTATTAGAGTTCCTACTTCTTTGCATTCCTTTTACTATTTATATATATATATATATATTCATAGCTGCAATATATATATATATATATATATATATATATATATATATATTCATAGCTGCACAATTCACAATTAACCAACTATGGAATGAGCCAAGATATCCATCAACAGATTAATAGAGTACAAAGTTATAGGATGTGTACAAAATAGAATATTACTCAACCATTAAGAAAAAATTAGCCGGGCGTGGTGGCGCATGCTTGTAATCCCAGTATTCTGGAGGCTGAGACCTGGAGGATCTCAGTTCGCGGACAGCCTCAGCTACTTAGTGAGGCCCTCTGAAACTCAGTGAGACCCGGTTTCAAAATAAAGAATAAAAAAATAGGGCAGTGGGTATAGCTCGGAAGTCAAATACCCCTGGGTTCCATCCCCAGACCCGCAAAAAAAAAAAAAAAGAAAAAAGAAAAAAATTATGCCATTGTAGGGAAATGGGTGAAAATGGAGAACATTGTGCTATATGAGATTAGTCACAAAAAGTAAAAAAAAAAAAAAAAAAAAAAAAAAAAAAACAGATTGTCTCCCTAATATGTTGAAGCTAGAGAAAAAAGAAAGGTCATTAGAAGAACTCCAGCCAAAGAAGAAAAACTATAGACAAGCAAATGAGGCAAACTGAGGGTGATGGGAGAAAGAAAGAAGAAAATTCCCTAAGTGTGCATAATGCATAATGTATATTCACAAATATATCAAAGTAAATTGTGGAGGATAGGAGAAGGAGGAAGGGGAAAGGACTAAGGTGGATATTGGGAATGGGCTACATAAACAGTGTGTGTATGCCTCTACCATCTTGTACTTCATTAATATGTATGACTAAAATGTTCTAATAAAAACAATAATTAGGAAGATGACAATGGAAGCAAGGAGCACATATCAATGCTGCTGAGACTCAATTTCCATTGCCTTAAACACAGAATTCTTACAAAAGCCAGAAAACACCAAAACTTTAAAAAGAGCAAAGATGACAGGAAAAAAAATGGCAAGACTGATCAGAGACCAGAAAAGAAACCCACTTGCCTTGCAGCTACAGACACCACAGAGGCACTATCTTGCCTCAGTACAGCCAGCTCCAGAGATAAACAGGAAAATAACCAAAGACCTGAAGTAAGCAGCTACAGATCATAAGAACTGTATTATCACTTTCTCCTGTGCAAACACTGACTACAACTTCCAGATGTGTTACTTCCAGCAGTGGCGACCAAGCTCACCATGCCCTCCAGCGCTCAGAACCAGAAAAAACAAAAAACAAAAAAACAGGTCAAACATATCAAACATACATATCACAAACATATCAAAGTAAATTGTGGAGGATAGGAGAAGGAGGAAGGGGAAAGGACTAAGGTGGATATTGCCTCATGGCTGCAGGTGCAGTAGTAGTGACATTTTGTCTCACTACATCCAACTCCAGATATGAACAGGAAAACAACCAAGGACTTGTAGTAAGCAGTTGCAAGATTATTGGAATTGAAAGTCATCAGTTCCTCCTATGTAAACACTAGCTACCATTTACAGCAATGAAGGATGAGCTCACCACACCCTTCATAGATCTGGACCAATGTTCAGCAAAAACTTAATTGAAGCTGCTGCCCCCATGGGAGAAGACCCAGTGCAGCACCACCAGGGACTGACACAGCTGTGATAAACCCCTGGGTCTGAGACTTTGTGATTCAACTTGGCGAAGGTGGGGATAGAGTCTACAACTTGCACCAGTGGTGACGGAGCCTACCATACCCTCCAGACATCCAGAACAGCACTCAGCAACACCTTAAGTGAAGCCACGGTCTCTATAGAAGAATACTCAGTGCAGTGCTCTCCCCTCCAGGGACTTGTGCAGCTGCAATAAACTCCTTCGATCTGAGACTTTGTGGAGCAACCCAGCAAATGTGGGGTGGAGTCTGCTGTTGGACATAGCAGAGACTCAGAGAGACTCAGGACCTGCATCAGGAGAAAGTGTTGGAGGAGGGTATACTCATTCGAGTCACCCCTCCATGCCAGAATGGTATGGAGCTGTACCTATCCTCTGTATTTCTATCTTTTAATAAACTTCTTTAAATCTTAATAAAAAAGAAAGTGTTGGGGGAGACCTACACTTAACACTAGATCCAACTAGTAGGATCTCTGAGATCACCACAAACCACCCAATCATGATGAATAGGGAGAAATTTGACCAGCCTAACCCTAGCTGTGCAGAAGACTCTTAGATTGAGTTTGTTTTCAGAGGCATGTGCCACCTATGGAGGCAGAAAGAGACTAAGACTCCTCCTCTGTGGAAAGCATGGAGGATGATCTACACTCAACACAATATCCAGCCCCACTGATACTGTCCATCTGCATAGACTGAGAAAGACTCAGACAACCAGGCTTGTAGACAGAAAGTGCCAGTGGTACTCAGTGTCTGCACAAAGAGAGACTGCACAGGCCCAATTACCTGAATATTCATATATTTGTAGGGTTGAATTATTTGTTTTGTTTTGTTTTGTAGTGTATATGCCTCTTTGATTGCTCTATTTGCAGCCCCTCTCCCAAGCTTCTTTCCTTGTACATACTATCACTTTTATTTTCTCTTTTTCCTCTCTTCTTTTCTCTTCTTGTCTTGTATTAAATCTAGTTCATATCACTATACTAAAATCTCTATACTGGTTACTAGAATACTACTAAATATTCACTATCTCTAATATGTACTATATACTATCTTACAAAACTCATACTCTCATTCTATTTGATCCTATGTGTAGCTTTACGCTATTCTTACATTTACAACTTAACTTTCCTCTTCACTTAACACTAACTGTTGAATACAACTCAATAGTGGATATATAAGCTGACATTTAGAGACTGATAGAAATCTACCAAAAGCAACAGATATAAACTTCTGAAATTATGAGAAGGAAGAATAACAAGGAAGCAATTAGTTCTCACAATTTCACAATAAAAGAACCTGAAAACACAGAATTGCAGAGATCTCCAGAAGGTCAAATGAGGAATGTAACTATAGAAATAATACTGGATTTCTAAAGAGAATTTAGAGAGAGTCTGAAAGAAATAAAGGATGAAATCAATGAAGTAAAGGCATGAATTAAAACTATAAACAATCAACTAGACCACAAAGAAAATAGAATTTTGCTCCTAGAAGATGATAACTACAAAAACAAATGCATAGTATATACCTTAGAAAAAATAATTCAACAGCATGAATTGGAAATTGAAAAAAATATTGGCCCATTTTACAAGTGCTAACCTAACAATAATTGGCATAGAATAAGGAATAGAAGGTGAAATCAAAGGGATCAACAATCTTTTCAAAGAAGTAATATCAGAAAATTTTCCAAACTTGGAACAAGGGGTCAATATACAGGAACAGGAAACTTATAGACCCCCTTTAGACAAGATCAGAGAAAAGCTTCATCATGCCACATATTAGTCGAAATGACCAACATAGAACCAAGGAGAGAATGTTAAAAACAACAAGAACAAAAGACCAAGTGACATTCAGAGGCAAACCAATTAAAATCACTCCAGACTTCCCAAACCAAGTCATGAAAACCAGAAGGGCCTAAAGTAATATATTTCAAACTCTAAAAGAAAACAACTTAGAGCCAAAAATTTTCTACCCAGCAAAACTATCTCCAAAATTAGATGGGTAAATAAAAATCTTCCACAACAAACAGATGATGAAGGAATTTATGTCTTCAAAACCAGAAATAGAGAAATACTCAAAGAGATTAACTGCAAAGAAGAAATAAGTAATACATGCCAGAACCAGAAAACAAGAATTTCCATCCATCAGACAACTAAGCAAAAGAGAACAAACAGTATTTCAAACAGAAGTTAAATCTCAACATGTTAGAAATTAAAAAACATTTCTCAGCTGGGCGTGGTGGTGCACGGTTGTAAACCCCACATTTGGGAGAAGGAGACAGGAGGATCACGCAGGTTCAAAGCCAGCCTTGCTGGCTTAAGAGACCTTGTTTCCAGTGGGGCATGATGGTGCAGGATTGTAATCCCTGTGCTTGGGAGGCAGAGACAGGAGGATCGCGTAGGTTTGAAGCCAGCCTCGCTGGCTTAAGAGACCCTGTTTCCAAATAAAAATTATAAAATAAGTTTGTGAGTGTAGCCCGGAGGTAGAAGGGCTTCTAAGAACACCAGTACCACCAGAAAAAAAAGGAAAAAAAAAAGAGACCCTGTCCCCTATATATATATATATATATATATATATATATATATATATATATATATATATATATATATTAGTTCTGGGAGGGTAGCCTGGAGGTAGAAGGGTTCCATCCTTAGTACCACCAAAAAAAAAAAAAAAATCATCTCTCAGTAATCACACTGAACATAAATGGCCTTAACTTTCCAATTAAAAGACCTAGGTGGGCCGGGTTTGATGGCACTCATCCTGCCCTTGGGAAGCAGAAAGAGGAGGATCATGCAGGTTCGAAGCCAGCCTCTCTGGCTTAAGAGAACCTGTTTTCAAATAAAAATATAAAATAGGTTTGGGAGTGTAGCCCAGAGGTAGAAGGGTTTCCAGGAACCCCAGTTCCACTAAAGACAAACAAATAACAAAAAACAAAACAAAAAAAGACCTAGGTGGTAAAATGGATTAAAAAACAGAATCCATCTATCTGCTGTCTGTAAGAAACATACATTACAAGTAAAGATAGTCACAAACTAAAGGTAAAAGTCTGGAGAAAGGTAATCTATGCCAACAGAACTCAAATACAAGCAGGAGTAGCAACTATGATATCAGGCATGTTTAACTTCTAACCCAAGCTTCCTAAAAGAGACAAAGCAGGTCATTTTTTTATTGGTAAAAGGAACAATCCAGCAAGAGGAAATAACAATAGTCAACATTTATGCCCCAAACACAGGTGCTGCTATCAACCAAATTGACCTATTACATAGATTTAGAATATTCTATCCAACTACAACAGAGTTCATATTCTTTTCAGCTGTTCATGGAACCTTCTCCAAAATAGATCACATCCTGGGCCGCAAAGTGAGCACTAACAAATTCACAAAATGTGACATACGTCCCTGTGTCCTTTCAGATCATAATTGAATGAAACTAGAAATCAACTATAAGAAGACCCAAAGAAACCACATAAACATGTGGAGAGTAAATATCACACTGCTGAATAAAGAAGGAGTCATAGAAGAAATAAAGGGTGAAATTGAGCAATTACTAGAAACAAACAAAAATAGACATACAACATATCAAATCATCTGGGACATTTTGAAGGCAGTATTAAGAGGAAAATTCATAGCACTGAATATCCACATAAGAAGAGCAGAAAATCATCAAATAAATAACCTAATGACACACCTCAAAGCCATGGTAAAACAGGAACCATCAAACCCCAAAGCCAGTAGAAGGTAGAAAATTATTAAAATCAGAGCAGAAACCAACAAAGTAGTGAATAAAAAAATACAGAAAATCAGCAAAACCAAAAGCAGATTTCTCAAAAAAAAAAAAAAACAAGATAGATAAACTACAAGTCAACTTAATGAAAAAGAGAACCAACCCAAATTATGAAGCTAAGAGGTGAAAAAGGAGATATTACCAGTGAAAGTATACAAATTCAGTGGATTATCAGAAACGACTTGGAAAAACTATACCCCAACAAAATTTCTGGAAGAAAATGACAACTTTCATTTTTGGCATTTATTGTCTTTTTTATTGGTGCACTGTTGTCATACATCTTAATGGGGTACAATGTGGTAGAGGCATACATTCACACATAAACATTTAGCCCTTTCCCAATTCCCACCCTATTCCTTCCCTTTCATTCATTCTTATGTTGTCTTTTAAGGATTTAAGTAAATAGAGTTGTATTTACATTGTGTTTCTGAATTCATATCTATAGAAAGGTATAACCAAGAAAGTATAGAATTTTCAATTTGAATTTTGTGTATGTGTTTGCTGTTTCTATTAAATAGGACAGGCAATTTAGCTCATATTAAATGTTTATGTACATTCAGTGACTTACACAGAGCTCCTTTTATTAGTAAAAGTGGATTTTCACTGGAAGGTGAGGTGATAAAAATTTATAACACTTTAAAAACTTAATATAATTTCTAAAAATATAGCATATACAGAAATTATAAACACTAGAATTCTACACCATAGTATATATTTAAATATCATTTTTGAAGTTTATAATTAATATATTGAGTGCTATTTTAAGTATAAACAAAATGATAAAACTGAAATATTAATGTTTTTATGTCAAATTGAGTCAAGAAGATATAGAAATTTAAACCAACCAGTAGAAAGCAAATGATTGAAACAGCAATAAACAGCCTACCATCAAAGAAAAGCCCAGGATCAGATGGTTTCTGAAGTGAATTTTAAAAATATCTATTTATAGAAGAGTTAATCCTAACACTCCTTGATCATTTTGTGAAGAAGAAAGAAATGGGACTCTCCCAAATACATTCTAAGAAGCCAATATCACATTAATAACAAAAAATAAAAACAGCTCAAGGAAGGAAAACTACAGGCCTATATCACTGAACTTGAATGTAAAACTGCTAAACAAAATTCTAGCAACTCGCATCCAAAACCACATTAAAAAAATCATACATCATGACCAAGTAGGGTTCATCCCAGGGATTCAAGGCTGGTTCAACATACAAAAATCAGTCCATGTAATTCATCACATAAACAGAACCAAAGACAAAAATCACATAATCATTTCAATAGACACTGAAAAATTATTTGACAAAATCCAACATTCAGTTATGCTAATAATACTGCAGAGGATTGGAATAGAAGGAACATACCTCAACATCATAAAGGCAATCTACAATAGGTCCACAGCCAACATCATATTAAATGGGGAAAAACAGAAACAAGAAAAGAGTGCCCATTATTCCACTTCTCTTCAATATAGTACTTGAGACTCTAGCCAGAGCAATAAGGCAAGAATAGGAAATTAAAGGAGTACAAATAGGAAAAGAAGAACTAAAACTTTCACTATTTCCACTGACATGATACTATACTTAGAAGACCCAACAAACTCAACCAAGAGGCATATAGAATTGATCAACAAATTCACCATGGTATCTGGATACAAAATCAATCTTAAATAATCAGAAGACTTTCTGTATACCAACCATAAATCACTGAGAAAGAAATCCAGAAAACACTTCCACTCAGGATATTCCACATACAAAAAAATACTTAGGAATAAACTTAACCAAGGAGATAAAAGACCTCTACAAAGAAAATTATAAAACATTGAAAAAAGAAATAAAAGAGGACCTTAGAAGATAGAAAGATCTTCTATGTTCATAGATAGGCAGAATAAATATCAAAATGGCTATACTTACTGGGTGTGGTGGTGCACACTTGTAATCCTCGCGCTTGGGAGGCAGAAACAGGAGGATCGTACTGGTTTGAAGCTAGCCTTGCTGGCTTAACAGACCCTGTTTCCAAATTAAAAATATAAAAAATAGGTCTGGGAATGTAGCCTGGAGGTAGAAGCATTTCCAGGAACACTAGTACCACCAAAAATAAATAAATAAATAAATAAATAAATATATAAATAAATAAATAAGAAGAAGAAAAGAAAAGAAAAGAAAAAAAAGGCTATACTTTCAAAGTGATCTAGAGATTCAATGCAATACCCATCAAATTACTAAGGTCATTCCTTACAGACATCAAAAAAATCAGTTTTTAAATTCATGTGGAACAAGAAATAAAACACAGAATAGTCAAATAGTTCTCAGCAACGAAATGATGCAAGAGGAATCATAATACCTGACTTTAAACTGTACAACAAAGCCATAGTAATAAAAACAGCATGATACTGCCACAAAAACTGATACATAGACTGATGGAGTAGAATAATATACTCGAAACAAATCTTAACACTTACAGCCAATAGATTTTTGACATAGGGACAAAAACAATACACTAGAAAAAAGCCTGTTCGACAAATAATGCTGGCAAAACTGGCTAACTATATACAGAAAAATGGAAATAAACCACATTTCTCACCTTGCACATGAGTCAATTCAAGATGGATAAAAGACTTAAACATTAGACCAGAGATCTTACAGCTCTTTGAAGAGAACATAGGTCCAACACTGCAACACATAGGTACAGGTAAAAACTTTCTCAACAAGACCCCAAAGGCACAAGAAACTAAAAGCTGAATCAATACGTGGGATTGCATTAAGCTTAAGCGCTTCTGTACAGCAAAGAAAACAATCAAGAACCTCAACCTAGAGGCAATAGATTGGGAGATTTTGACCACCTACTTCTCCAATAAAGGACTAATATCTAGACAATACAGAGAACTCAAGAAACTCAGTACTAAGAAAACGAATAACCCAATCAAAAAATGGGCAAGGGAACTAAGTAGATACTTTATGAAAGAGGAAATTCCAATGGCCAATAAATGTATGAAAAAATGCTTAACATCATTAGCAGTCAAAGAGATGCAAATCAAAACTACACTGAGATCTCACCTAACTCCAACTATAATGGCAATCATTCAAAACACAAACAACAACAAATGATGGCGAGGATGTGGAGAAGTGGTAACTCTAATAGATTGTTGCCAGGACTGCAAATTAGTGCAACCACTTTGGAAAATTGTATGAAGGATGATCAGAAGAATGGGAATGAACAAACTAACAAACTAATGCATATATATATATATATATATATATATATATATATATATATGTTAATAGCTGCACAATTCACAATTGCTAAGATGTCCATCAACAGATGAATGGATTACAAAATTATGGGATATGTACACAATGAAATTTTAGCTGTAAAATAAGACAAATATATCATTTACAGGGAAACGGATGGAACTGAAGAACATTATGCTAAGTAAGATTAATCACTTACAAAAAGTAAGAAACTGGATGCTCCCCCTAATATGTGAAAGCTAGGGAGAAATGGGTCATAGGAGGAACTCTAGATGAAGAAGGGAATACTATAGATGAGCAAATAAGGTGACCTGAGGGGATGGGAGGGAGGAAGAGGGAAATTCTCTAATATTCATGATGTGCACTAACAAATATATCAGTTAATCATTAAGCCAAGCATGAGGAGGGAGAGGGAGGAAATAGGGAGTGAATTGGGTAAAGGCTAATTGGGTCATGTGTGCATTTAGGCTTCCATCATCTTGTACTCCATTAAGATGTATGACTACAATGAATCAATGAATGTTTAAAAAATAATAATTACTTTATCCTACCCCATTAAGTAATCATCCCTTTTTGATATTCTTGCATATATTCCTATTCAAATGCCAAGACATAAACTTCATGAAAGATTTATTTTTAGAGTTTTATTGTTCTGCCTTAATTAATATTTTCAAAAATTAGAAATAAAAATAGAATTACCAAAAGAACTTTAAAAATACTGACACTGACAAGGTTCTTCCACTTTCAGGAATAAAAAATAGACTTTTCATCCTATCTATTTGTACCACTAAGTAAAACTAAAAATAATGGAGGATATATATTTTAAAACTGGAAGTAGTCCCTGAAATGTGAAAAGAAGATAAATCATAAAGGAGGCCTTATATCTATTTCATGGCATGGTAGTGAATTCTCCAGTTTTCTTTTCAGATTATATATTTTATTTTTAAAATTTAAAATATTGGAAACCCAGAAATACTACCAGAAACACAAGCACACACACACACACACACACACACAAGTACATGTGTATTCACATTTGCATGCACACACAAACATATATGCACACATAAACACAAACACACATACATACATGAAAGTAAAATTTGAGTCTCTTTAGCCAAATGATAAGAAAAGCGTGATTAGTAACATAGAAAATTTTCAGAAGATTATCCCTTTAATTCAGCCATACATAAGAATAAAAATTAATTGTAGCTCTGTCATTTTCCAGGGCATCAAAATACTAGTGAGAATTCTATATTTATTTTTTATTTTACTTATTATTATTATTAATATTATTAGTCTTGTATTATAGTCATACTTTTTATCTTTTATTGGTGCATTGCAGTCATACATATTATTGGGGTATGAGATGGTAGAGGAATACATGTACACATCACTCATTCTCCCTGACACAATCCCATCCTATTCTGTCCTCTCTCCCTCCTTCTTATGTTTGGCTTATTGATTGACTTTGTTATACGATGTTGATATATTTGTATATTTACATCTTTATGAAATTTCCCTTTTCTCCCCTTCCATCTTCCTTAGTAAAGTCATATTATTTGATCTCTAGACAAAGAAGAAATCTAGACTTCTATCTCTTCCAGCCTATGACATGGTTCTCTGAACATCCCACAAGAGCACTATCAGAAAAGACAAAATTTAGGCCAGAATTAACATCTCTGGGAGGCAATAAAGGCTACCTTCTAACCTTAGCATCCTTAGTAAGGATGGCATGAGGACTCTGGACTTCTACCTTTCTCAGCAGTAACAAAGTACGTTTCTCCTTTCATGATAGGATAGTGTCAGAGTAGGATGAGTAGAGAATCTAGACCATTACCACTACCCATCAATATAGAGATGTCTTTTCCTTCCATGCTGATAGTGGCAGCAATCAGGAAAGGGTTATAAGCCATTTCTAACCCTCCCAGGCAGGGTTGTATCAGTGAAAGTTTCCTGGGAGCTAGAGTTCCTGCTCATACCTCAAAGTAATGAAGAGCCATGATCCATTTATGTGTCAACTGAAGCCCAGAAAGAAACACGGACTTCTTCCTCTACTAATTGTATTTCTACTTTCCCTACTGGGAAAATATCAAAGAATTTCAGTACAACTGAAGATTTTAATGAGATCTAGAATCATATAATATGCAAAGTTTCCCCAAGTTTCAACTACAAAATACTTGCTATACTAACAATCAAGATGATTCCAAATAAAATTTTAAAAGATAACCAATAGAAGCCAATACCAAGAAGAGTAAATTGACATCATGGGTAATTAAATGAAATTCTAAGTTTCATACCTTACACAAAAGTGAACTCACAGTGTAATATGCACATAAATATACAAAACTATAATATTTTTGAAAGAAATCATAGAAGTTAACCCTTGGGGTCTAGTACTTGGTAAAGAGTTTTTATACTAGACAGTAATTACATTTTAATCAAATAATGGCAAATTGATAAATTTAAATTTACCCAAACTAAAAACATTTACATGGTAAAAGGCATGTTAAGATGCTAAGAGGACAAGCTGTAGATTGGAGAAAATATTTGTTGCTCTACATATTTGATACTGATTTAGATTATATAATTTCAAAATACAATTGTAAAATTGTATTTGAAAATGGGCAAAAGAATCAAGTAACCAGGTATCTACCTAAGCAGGATATAGAAATGACAATTAAGCATATGGAATATGTTAATCTACCAGTTATTAGGAAAATGAAATCCAACGCCACAATGAGATATTAGTATATACTATTGGGATGACTAAAATAAAAAAATAACAATAGTGGTAACCTCAAATGCTGGAAACAATATTAAGAAACTAGATCACATATGCATTTCTGGTAGGAATTTAAAAACATAGTTACTCTGGCAAATTGTTTAGCAGTTTATTTTTAAAACTAAGTATGTAGCCACTATATAACCAGCAATTGCAAATCCAGATTTTTTCCAAAAAATGAAATTTTATGCTGACATAATCATCTATATAATAGTGATATCAACTTTATTCATAAAAATCTCAAACTGAAAAAAAGCTGATATGTCATTTAGCAAGTGAATAAAATGTGATAGATTCTAGATTCTTATCAAGGCATCCTGCTTAGTAGAACAAATGAATGGACTGAAAATGCATCCAATGACATGGGTGAATCTCCAGAAAGTGTAGGAGGCCCCAGAAAGCTACATGCTGTCTAATTCAACTTAATAATGCTTGTGTTAAGACAGAATTATGGAAATGAATAGGTAAGTAGTTACCAGTGCTGAAGGAGGAGGTTGGAGATAAGAAAACAGTGAATGGAAGTATATAAAGCAATGGAAGGAAGTCTTTAGTTCTTTATTACTGTTAGTATTCTCATTATATTATTGACCAATATACTTTTACAAAACAGTATCATTGGATGTAAAGGGGGAAAAGATAGTCAGATGTCTCTATTGTTTCTTAAAATTACATGTGAATGTATAATTATTCCAAAATAAAAATTTAATTAAAAGATCAGTCATCAACAATACCACAATCATATATTTTAAATTTTAACACTTTTCAATCATTGAATGCCCTTAATTGACTTCATAGTCTTCTACTAAAGTGACCATGGTTTCTGTTACATTCTCTGGTAATCCTTTGTCTGAGACCATTTGATTATGCTAAGAATAGCACTGGATTAAGAGTCAGGTAAATCTAAGCCATGACTGGATCAAGGATCTCAGTGATCAGGTTCTTTCTCTTGAAATGTTTAAACACACACACACACACACACACACACACACACACACTCACACCTTTTAATATTTCCAAGTTCAAATACACTCTGGGCAGGCTAGGTGTCCAATAAGTATATTCTTTCTTTTCCACCTGTCTCCCTGTTTCTATCAATAAAGGGAGCTAAATAGAAATTGGAACATTGAGGAGGAAGAACCCTCTTTCGTCCTGTTTCTAACAGCATCAACCTACACAACTATTATTTCCATTTTCTACTGTATCCTATACACTCAGAAGTAGCCTAATAGCTCTTTTTTTCCCCAGTGATCCAATAGCACTTATCTGGCTAGTACCTATTCCTCATCGATGTATTCCTAGCTCAGTTGTTTGATTCCTTAATAGTTTTTAAAAATGTAACTTTTGCTAAACATAATTCTTCACAAATTCTGAGCCTCAGCACCATGGAGTTTCCAATCTCAAATCTTGGGGTGTCATCTGGCTGGCAGGGTCTCATTAAAGATATGGTTCCTAGTTCTGCAGAATTTCCTCTTGATCCTCTGAAGTTCCTCTGCTTTTCAAAGAATACCTTGATCCAAGATTCCTACATTGAAGTTCTGTAAATCCCTTCCTTCAATATTCTAAATTCCAATAATCCCCAACTCTTGCTTTCTGTTCATTCATTCAATACAGCCATTTCCTACAATTATACTATATCTAAATGCCCATTTTATTTTTTTCTAATTCTTCCAATAAGTACATAACAATTCTTATGTAATTTTGTTAAAACATGTGGTTTCTGTTCTATGAAATATAATCCAACTTGCACAGGTAGTTAACAGTCAAAGCTGAAGCTGACTTAAAAAGATTGTGGCTAGAAAGGCCATGGGGTACTATGTGCAAGGCCAAGTTAAGAGTAAAGCAAATATAAGAAAGCTACAGAAATAATCATTAGATTAAAAAAATGAAATAGAATACAGAGAAAAATAAAGTTTCTTCTAAAAAAATTAAGAATAAAATCTCTCTCTAGTGGAACTGATACAAATACTATGCTCCTAAAGGTGTGTTTTTATCCTTCTTGCTTTTCAATTCTGTTTCAGTTTCAACCCATGTATGTTGCCAGAATAATTCCTTTTTAACTTGTCCCGCTTAAATGAGTCTTTCTTCCCATAAACAAAAGAGCCTAACCTAAAAAACATCCTTTCTTCTGGAAAGATGGAAATACTTAACCCAAAGACAAAGAAAGTGGACAGTCACATAAGCTTTTAGAAAAAGAGCTTCAAGGTTTTTTTACTCCTTTGCTTTCTCTTCTCCTGAGTGCCTGGTTCTTCATCTTTATCTTAACAGAGCTTTTTCATCTTGAAATGGTACTTGAAGTACATTCTGCAAACTCTTTCTGTTTATCCTTTTATGAGACTTGCAAAACAAACAATATCCCTAAATAATGGTTGGTTAACATATTCTGTTTAGCCGAATCTAAATAATGTGATGGACATGATAGAAGAATGAGGCACTTCTTTTGTAGAGACAACTTGAGTTAGAATTCAGGACAGAGAGCTATTATACCTACAGCCCACTGAGAGCTAGTAATGAACAGGGAAATTCAGGAGTACCTCCTCTTTCTTTGCTTCCATATTCATTTATAGCATTTCATTTTACCCCTTTAAAACAGCATGACCAATTAAAATATTTGACAACTAAAAGGAAGCCCAAACATCTCCCTTGCCATGAATGGTGCTTAATGTCACTGTGATTTTTTTTTTCCTGACTAACACAGAGAAACCCTGCAGATGAGTAAAAAGATTGTTTGCATTTGACAGAACTGGATGGTTCTGACTTCTGTGCTTTAGTTGCCTCAACTCTTGATGGTCCAACATTTTTTTTTTTGATGGTCCAACATTTAGCTACAGAGGATGCTGCACCTCAAGCCCCAGGGCCCACACTTCCATTCCTTTGGAGTGATGTGGAATTTCATTCTTCCTCACTGGTTCATTTGGATGGGTACAACTTTTCCAACAGCCCAACAAAAGACATGTTTACACTGTCACCACATCAGGCTTTCCAATATCACCAGGTTTCCAAAGGAATAATTAAAAGCCAGTCACCTTTCTCATACACTTGGTTCCTTATTAATGGCCTAACTGCTCCCCCAGTTTAAAAAACAATTAAAAATGTGAAAGTGGCATCATTTTTAAATTTGTTTCATTCTGAATTCTGAGATTTACCACTCTTTCAACTCCCAGGGCAGCAAGCAAGAACATCTGTGCCAGAAACAGTTTGACTCCCACCCTTCTGCATAAGTCATCCCTAGTAAAAGCTTTATGAGGAGGGTACTCTTTCTTCCTGCTTCATCTTTTGGTAACTGACCAAAGCCCAAATACATGAGATGAAATGGCCATATATTTAGCCATATGCTGAAATTCACATGTTAATATGTGGGAGAAAAGAAACTGACAACTGTGCCAAAAGAACATTATAATTACCTGAAATGCAATTATAAACCCCATAGCTTATGAATCTATGAAGGATTCTACCAGAGTAAATTACACCTCTCACTTACCAGGAGCAAATTGTCCATAGACCAGTTTCCCTGGTTGGTGAACTTGAATCCAGTTAATTTGCTGAGATTCTCCAGTGGTTTCAAGATGTTTCCATATTGTTAATCTACATAGATTACTCTTGCTCTTCCAATGACTCCTATATAAAATAGAGTACAATGATATAATCAGGACTATAAAATTTTCAGTATATGATAGTTGATTTTAACACCCATAACTAACATGAAAAAGTTTGACCATTCTTATTACTTGCATAATAAAAAGTGATGAGAAGAATGATTTTTAAAAAAAATTTATTCATAGACCTTAATGGGATACAAGATTGTTTAGACATACATATACATATCACCCAAGTAGCCCCTACCCAGTCACCACACCATTTTCTCCCCAACCCTGAAATATGTTTTTAAAAAGATAACTATAAAGTCAGGTATGGTGGTCCACACCTGGAATCTCAGTACTTGGGAGTCTGAAATTGGAGGATTGCAGGTATGAGGCTAGCCTCAGCAACTTAGTGAAAACCTGTTTCAAAATAATAAATAAAATGGGGATGGGGTTGTATCTCAGAGGTAGAACATTTTTAGGTTCAATGTGTGCATGAACACACACACACACACACACACACACACACACACACACAGAGTTTGCTATGATGTTTTATTTTTGTCAACAATTAAACCTAGTAGAAATCCATGTGAGTGGTAAGGGCTCACTAAAAGTTATTTATTAGAGATTCATTATAACAGACTTGACTAAAATTTGGTTTTTACTGCAAATACATGCATATTCTGAAAATAACTTAACATTGAGAAGTTACCATAGGCCTGGCACTGTGTTGGTTGTTTTTCATGTATTACTTTATTCAATCAGCACAATAGCTTTCTCAAGAATTTACTATTCATACTATAACTGGCAGAATTTTTTATTAGCCTTATCTTTCAAATCACAGACAATAGACTTATAAGTAGGAGAGATCAGATGTGAGGAACAATTAAATAAAACCCACTGATACCTCTCCTTATTCAGATGGAGGAGGAGAACTATAGACTACTATTTTGATTTATTTAAATAATTAATATCAAACTATTTTGTGCAATAAATCTGTCCTAAGATAAATGAAATAATTACTTGTTTTATGTGGCAATAGATCATAATTAGAGTCATAATTCTTAACTACTACTAAATAAAATTCAGGAAAACCATTGTTTGGGACTGTGTTCCTGTACAAGGCCCAGGAAACAAACCCAAAATCAAGTCATGTGTGTTAAGGGCCATGTAATCAAATTAAAACTTTAAAAACCAGGAAAATTCTCAAATAGGCCAGTTTTTGTAAAAAAAAGATACCAAAATGTACAAACTTTTTTTTTTTAAAAAAGGATGAGTTAGCTGAAAAGGGCATGATAGGATGCTCCTCTGTTTAAAGCTTACCAGAAAAGTAGCTTGCAGTAAACTGATGCTAAAAAATCCACTTTTGATACTTATATTCTTTCCTTGTTCTGGCTTATAAAACTATTATACAATATCCGAAAGATCACCTTTCTATTTTTATAGCTGGATTCTGTCCAATTGGTGAATCTCTGATTGAAAAAAGGCAAATTAGCTCTTCAAACTCAATTTGTTGAAATTGTCTTCTTTGACACCACCTAAGTTTGCTTTCCTCCACTACTTTGTTTCGGCCTTCAAAGTTTTCCATAGCTATTTAGGATGTACAAGATTCTTGTAATTAAATTCAATGAAGTTATTTCATATGCATCTAAACCATGTTGATTTTTAAAACTTAACACTTTCATATTAAGTAGTTTTTATTAAGAATTGTCAGCCTTGGTTGTCCTCTCTGTCTAGCCCATAGAAATAATATGAACAGCACACCCTCATCTACCTCTTCTTGTTCCAGGAAATGGCCAGCCACAGAAAATCTTCTAAATGAGCAAAGATTCTTCTTTTGAAATATCTTCAAACTGGCCACATGCTTTAGGGAGCCAACTAAGATTTGCTAAAATTACCAGTAAGAAATTTTCCACAGTCTTCAAAATCATATTTTTATCAGTGCACTGTAGTTATACATCTTAATAGAATATAAGATGCTAAAGGCATACATATACATGCACACATCACTCATTTATCTCTTCCCCAAATCCTACCTCATTCCCTTCCCCATCCCTCCTTCTAATTTTTGGCTAAGTGATTGATGTTTGTGAATGTATATCATGTACATTAGGGAGTATCCTTCCTCTCTTTAACCTTCTCAGTTAGGTAACCATATTTGCTCACCTATACTTTCTACGTCTTCATCTAAAATTCCTTTTATGAACCTTGTTCTCCCTAGCTTCCCCAAATCACATCTTAATAGAATACTAACAGTTAGAAAATGGTTCAAGTACTTTCTCATTTTACATCATAAAATGTCCATCCCTAATACCTTTAAACACATCCTTTTGATTATTTGATTCTGATTTTATGCACTAATTGTGTAGAATTCAAAACTCTGTAAATTGTACATAAATGACAGCAACATAAAATAATTTCTCACTGTGGGCAGACATATTTTCTCCTATGCAGCAGTGGTTTCCACTATGGGAGGCTAGTTTTGCCTCCATTTGCAAATTTATTTTAATGTTCCTCATTATAAATATTCCTTCATTTTGGATTTTCTTTTGAACTGATTTATAATACTCCTGGTTCTCTTACTAATCAGTGAGACAGAAAAAAATTCATTAACATCTATTCATTCTATTTCTGTATGTGTTGTGATTTTTTTCATTTTTGAATTTGATCTTTGCACACTTTTACAGTTTTATGGGGGATATATGTTGCAGAGTGCATTTTACAGACAAGGCTTAGCAGGTCCCTGTGACTTGCAAGAGGACCACAAACATTCACTCTCACTTCTTGATTTCCAGCACTGTGCTAGAGGCTCTTGCAGCTAAGCTCAACAAGGTTGTCTCTATCTTTAAGGTCAAGGAGACTAGAATAACTATTTAGTGAGGTTCCTATAAATAAGGTGTTTCTGTAGATATCCAGGAACTAAAATATATTTTCTAAGTCCTCACTATTCCAAATTCACTTGCTATTTGAAATACTGAACTCAAATAAATTCAAGCAATGCTATCTATATATTCTTTACTCTCTGAACTCTCGCTCTAAACTCTTGCTAACTAAATTCAGAAACTGAATAGATTTGTATAGGGAAACATACTTGATTACTATCATTTAATCCTTAAAGTCACCTTGTGAGGTAGTCATTCTTCCCATTTTTATAGATAAGAAAAATGAGGCTCAAAGAAAATAATGTTAAAAAACCCCGACACATCCTTTTAGGATAGACAGAGATAACAGGATCATACAGCACAAGATCCTCCTGTTAAAGATTGAAGTAGAACTCAGGGAAACAGAGCATCTCCTGAGACTATCACATCTGGCCAGCAGCAGGCCTGACCCTCCATCCATTGCTTCTACCTTCTCTGCATCTTTCCACTTTTGTGGGACAAACAGGGAAGGAGAATCATATACATAGAAAAGTTAGAATCAGTGAGAAAAGAGAGGTATACATTCTTAAAACTTTTTAAAGATTTTTAGATATCCTTCTACCTGTCTTTTTTAACCCCATTTACCTGGGTAATTATCCACCCAACTGATCTGAATATGTCTATCTAAATTAATTTCTGCTTTTAAATTAGCATAATAATAATCTATGCTTATTAATCTTATACTTAAGCAATATCTCCCATTAATTTAAATATTTCCCAAAAAAGGCAACAACTATTATCCAGTATAAGACTAAGGCTATCTACAAGGTCAAGTGTAATCGCAGCTATATTTAAATCAATTCAAGGAGGGACCCATATTTTCTATTATCGATCTGCAGTAATAAGAGAAATGTATATCTGACTCATTAATGAGAAATAGAAACTTACAAAATAATATTAAAACAATGGACTTAGTTTATGTGTCCAAAAGAAAATGCTAAAGGAGTCCTTAATGGTGAAAAGTTTGGGAACCACTTTTCTATGTTCTACTATTGTCCACAGATCTTGAAGATCTCTGCAGAAGCTGCCATCTTGGATGGTTTTGTACTTTGATCAGAAATACAGCTACAAGTTCTCATTGTAACCACTGATGGGTGACTAAAACATTATTTATTACTATTAATATTTTTATTATTCTCCTTTGCAGAATGTGACTGGCAATTTGAGAAAGTCTCAGAATTTCTAGTAAACTACCTCTTAGTGAGTTATGGACTCACAGTCTAGAAACTTTTAGAGTCACACCTTCATGACTAATAAATCACAAACATGATCATTTTACAGGATTGTATTTCTTATTTTGGCTACTCCACTCCAGTCTTTCTTATTTTTCATCATACTTATTATCCCTTTCCTTTTTTAGTATATTTTTTTCTTTTTCTTTTCAGATTTGACTCTCCTGATTACACACAAGTATTTCTATGAGAAAAAAAAACTATAGTCATAAGGTTTGATAAACAAGCTTATTCTACATCATCTTGGAATAATAAAAAGAGGAAGACTGCTTTTAAAGAATGAGAGTACTTATGTCACAGAAATAACAATGGGTTATTATTTCTTTAAAAAAAGGAAGCACATTTATTGCTGGACAAACTCTATCTTTATTTCTTTTCAAAGTGCAAAACCATGCACAACACACCGCTCACATTTGGCTGGTTTTGTATCAGGCCTTCAAATTCTCCAGAGACTTTCCCTTAGGAAATTTATGACCTTCTGTTGCTTTCCAAGGCATCAGAATTTTAATGGAATTGTGTGCTATGTAAACCTATGCTAATTTTAGTCATTATACAGATGTCCAAGTATATTGCAGTTTTCTACCTAAAAGTATTATTTTTCTCTAGAGCCACAGGTCCCTGGAAGAGCTATTGATCCTGATGTTAAAATATAGTCTATATATATATCCTGATTTTAACAAATTTTTCAGAATTTTTCTAGAAAAACAAAATCACCAAGAAAGGTTTGTGAATTGCAGCTTGTAAAGCTGAACAATAAAAAAATCATTTAAGAGATTTAACATTTACCAGTCATAATCTCCTACCTTTGTGAACTTTAAATATTTCTGCTTTTGTTATCATTTAGTAGGCTCATTTGATTACCATCAAGCTGCCAGAAAACCACATAAAAAGCATAATTTATTTTTAAAAAAGCATAATTTATGTGTATTCCCATATGACTCTCAAAAAAAAAAGGGATATACCTTGAATGCATCTTTTTTGGGAGGCCAGTACTTGGGATTGAACCCAGGGACATTCTACCTCCAAGATACACCTCCTGCCCTATTTTTATTCTTTGTTTTCAATAAATAAATGTTATTAAAATAACATTTTAATTCTAAATTATAGAGAGCCTCACTAAGTAGCTGACACTAGCCACAAAACTGCGATCTTCCTATCTCAGCCACCCAAGTACTGAGATTACAAGTGTGTGCCACCATGCCTGGCTATCACTTTTAAACAGAAAGAAACTGACATTTAGTGTGGTTACAGGGCATGATGAAAGCTGCAGAGCTACTAACTTGTTTGACAAGTTTTAAAACACAGATCTTGTCCAGAAAGTATGTTTTTTACCTCTCATAGCATAAGCCTTTTTATTAAAAAAAAAAAAATCAGCCCAAAGTTTGACCTAATCTGGACTTACCTTGTATAAATATAACTGTTTAAATGTAACTATGTGCTATACAGTGTGACCCTAAAAAGATAATAATGTTCTTTCTAGCCCAGATAAGGAGACTCCCATGTGTCCTTATGATAAATTATATCTATGAAATTAATATAATTGTATTAAAGATAAAAAACAAGGATAATTTCTACTCAGTGATAAAGGTAGATCTTTCAGATGGAAATAGGGTCACAGAGATAGGTTCCCAGCTGTAGCATCCTTTTCAGATGCCTGAGTCAAATAGTTCATATTTCCTTAAAAACTAAATTATGTCATTAAAATAAAAGATGTTACATTATTGTAGATATTAAGCCAGAGCATATACTATCTCTATATGTGTTCTGCATATAATGGAAAAATAATTGTTACACAGTGGGCAAATGTGACATCAGACATTTATATAAAATTGATAACATTCTTTGGCCCTGTCCACTATCCAGGCTTGTTAACCAAATGAAAAAAGCTTTATATCAAGCTACAGCATAGTGCTTAGATACTAGGACTCATAATTATAATTCTCTCCCTTTCTTCCCATTTGGAAGCAGGTATGTCATGGGTTCCATTATAAAAGAGGTTAATTCTACATCTCCATTTGTATGCATTGTCACAGAGTGTTGCTGCTGCTGCTGCTGCTGCTGCTGCTGCTGCTGCTGCTGCTGCTGCTAACTATGTCATGAACAGGAGTTTAGGGAAATGATCATACAGGATTTACACATGACTGATAGCGTCCAGAGAGCATACTGACACTCTCACAGAACTGAAGCCCTACAGTCTACAAATGCTATCATCTCTTGTATGTGTCTTGTTGTTTTTTTTTCAGACTCTTTTAGTCTGATAGTTGCTTTGTGCTCAGCTGCCAAGATTATTTTCACAAGAATGTATTTTCACCATTGGAACATGGACACATAATTTACAATAAAAGCCAAAGGAGAAACATGAATGATGAAGACAGAATCTTTGCAAATCATATCTCAACAAACAATAAACTTAGTACAAGATTATGAGTCCCAAATTGCTCACCATAAGGAAAAGGGGATACACCATCTTTTAATATTGTATTACTGAATATAAATGAATAAAAAAATTTTATATTGCATTTTTATCTTCAATATTCCCAGTCCTGATAAGACTTTAGAAATAAATGTACAATCAGGAACTGAATTATTATATTTATAATGACAGAATCCTATCTAACATCTTCAGTCAGAAGTACAAGTAATAATAACTCATATAACTCAATAAAATGTGTTAATATTGATTTAATTAAAAACTTATTTCAGTGTATATGCTGACTTCATTTCATTCCTACCATCTATTTTTCTAATATTTTGAAACAATATCTCAGTTTAAATGTGTTTATGTTCCTGGAGTTAGATGTTCAAGTCTTACCTGCCTAGAAAATCATATAAATAAAATGTGTACAACATATGATTTTATCACACTCGATAACTATTTCAGCTAGGTATTAAGAATAAGTTTGCCTTTAAGGAAAATAATAGCTCTTTTTACTCATTTATTAGTTTTCCAGGAAGCAAAATAACATTTTAATCATTTTCATGCATTAAAAAGTCATAGTTCGAGTACAGACTTTCAATTGCTAACTATCACCTTGAGCTAGTATTCTCTGAGCTCATTTCCTCATGTTTTAAAGAGGATAATAATGGTATTTAACTACAGGGTGGTTGTTAATATTAAATGAGATAACCTATAGAAAGCAAAAAGCAGTACTCCTGACATATAATAACTGCTCTATTAATAGTAGCTATTACTTTCTATTTAACCATGAATTATTTTTTTTTGTTCCATTTAAGTTGGAAACAATATACTCTCTAGGCAAAGATGGAGATGCACTAGGAATCCCCATAGATTGTTAACAGTCTATGTGTCAACCCTGCTCCCCACTTGTTACACAAAACCCCAACTCTAAACTCTAAACATATTAAATCAAAGCACCCTTTGAGAACAGCAAAGAGATGACCGCAGCTGGAGGCAGTGGTATATGACACACTGCTGTAGTCATCGTACTTGGGAGGCTGAGACAGGAGGATTACAGGTTCAAGGCCACCCTCAGTAACTTAGTGGGAACTTCAACAACTTTGGGGGACTATGTTTCAATTTTTTAAAAATGGGAGAAAAACAAAGTACTGAGGTGTAACTTGGAGATAAAAATGCCCCTGGGTTAAATATCCAATATTAGGACAAAAATGCATTTATATTTCAGTGACATTCAAATCTAATTGAAACAATGAGTGATGTACTATTCATAATACAGGCAAGTTTATAGCCAGTCAGCATTGTGCTGCTGCTGCTGCTGCCTAGGCTTTCTCTCAGCATTTGTATCTCCCCAACAAATAGAGGCTCACATTTAAATCTAAGTATTTAATAAGTATTTACAAGTGACAAATCATGTTAACAAATTATTAATATTTTTTCTTTTTGGTGGTACTGGGGTTCCTGGAAACCCTTCTACTTCCAGGCTGCACTCCCAAACCTACTTTTTTTTAAATATATTTTTATTTGGAAACAGGATCTTTTAAGCCAGCGAGGCTGGCTTCGAACCAGTGCGATCCTCCTGTCTCCGCCTCCCAAGTGCGGGGATTACAAGTGTGCACCACCACGCCCGGCTTAATAAAATATTTTATGTCCTTGGTAATGGCCCAATAGATGAGGTTCAAAATTAGAGTTCTTGGGTTATTTGAGGTTCTAAACTGGTGTGAGGGCACAATGAGTGATTCTTATCTTCCTGCATCCCTCCCTCCAATTCTTTCCACTGCTGTGAAGTCTAATTCTAAATAAAGGGCCCCATATGAAAGCACATAGGCACTCCAAACTACATGTCCAAGCTCCAACCACACACCTATAAGTAGAGTTAAAAAATAGTGTTGGCTGCCTTCAAGAGGAAACCTCAAGGGAATCCATGAACAAGAATATGAGCAGCAAATTTATAGACCCAGTAATAGTAAGTCATGGTCTAGAAGATGACTGGGGACTATAGGTGAACATATCCTCTTAGCTCCACTAAGTCTACTTTTATGAAATAGAAATTGATGGGAGAGGTCCAGTTTAAGTCATTTTAAAGAGTACAGTCAAAGTTAATGAAATCTATTACTTGAACCCTGAAATATAATACTGAAGATTAGGAGTCTGAAATCAGACTAACTGGGCTCAGATTAGAATGGTAATCATTAAAAACACAAGCAATAACAAATGCTGGTGAGGGTGTGGAGAAGTGGGAGCTCATTGTTGGCAGAAACTACATTGTTGGTATGATTACAAATTAGTGCAACCACCTTGGAAAACAATATGAAGGATCCTTAACAGAATGATAATAAACCTACTGTATGATTCATTAATACCACTTCTAGTATCTACTCAAGAGAATGGATACCAGACTACCAAACTAATACATGTGTATGTTTATAGCTGCGCAATTCACAATGGCCAAACTATGGAAATAGCCAAGATGTAATCAACAGATGAATTACAAACCTATGAGATTCTTACACAATGGAATTTTACTCAGCCATAAAGAAGAACACAAGTATGTCATTTGCAGGAAAATGGATCAACTAGAAAATATTATGTTAAGTGAGATTAATCAGTCACAAAAGTAAAATATGCAGAGGCTAGAAAGAAAATGTGTCATAGGAGGAACTCTAGATAAAGAAGGAGAAACCATAGATGATCAAATAAGGTTACCTAACTGATGGGGATAGAAAGGTAAAAAGAGAAATTCCTGAATGTACATGATATACATTCATAAAAATATCAAAGTCAATCCCTAAGCCAAACATGAGAAGGAAGCAGGGGAAAGGGAATGGAGTGGAAATTGGGGAAGAACTAAACAAGTGGTGTGTATATGTATGGAGTACAAGATGGTAGAGGCATACGTGTACACATTGCTCATTTAGCCCTTCCTCATTTCCACCCCATTTTCTTGAATCAAATTAAAAGTGATGTAGTTTTATGAATTGTTCCTTGGGACAGACAATAGGAGAAATGATAACTAACAGTATACTTATTTAACAATGCTAATTTTACAATAGAAGAATTGTAATTTTCCCAAATATAATTAACATATGCATATGTTTTCTATGAGGGCTTTGAAATAGAATAACCTTAAAATAAGAAGGAAAAAAAAACCAACATAGGAACATTTTCCCACAATTAAAATAAGGAGACTTTAGAGATTTAAAAAACAGATGGTAATCAACTAAATTTCAGAGTTGTATATGCTCTTCCTAGCCAGGGATCAGTTAAAATAACCAACTTCCTCCAGAGAAACCTCCAAATAATTTTTGAATGACAACTCTAAAAATGTTTAAGTAGCTATAAAAAGTTTAGGAATGAAGAAACACCTTCAATTCAAACGCTGTCAATGATTTTGCCAAATAGTACTTAACTTTCCTTAAGGACAAAATGGTACCGCATGAATGATTCTAGTCACAAATGTAGCCTCTTCAAAATATTGTTACACTCATTCCAAAAATCTGACTGTTGCAGAAATTAGTATGTTTTAAACCACCACCATATGTTAGGGCCAGAGGCTCTTTGCAGATTATTTAGTATTTTTATACACATCTTTACCTACATGATAAGAGGGAAATGAGCAAGCCATAATATTGGTGTTTTCACATTTTATGAAGAATCATAGAAAAATACATGGTCTCTCTCTCTATATATATAATATATATGCACATATGTATATATGCGCACATATGTATGTATACACATACACACACGCACTTCTCTTTCCTCCTTCCTTCCTTCTTTCCTTCCATTGTTGAGGACTGAACATAGGCCCCTATACATGCTAGTTAAATGTTTTAACACTGTATACCCCAGCCCCTTTTATTGTTTTAATTTTGAAAGACCACTAGGACTAATAAGGAAATCTATGTTTTACCAATTAGTCCTAAAAACTCAACGAGTCAATTATCTTACAGAGGACAAATGCTGAAATGACCCTCTCATGAGTCTATTCCTTTGGTAATCCATTTTCCCAGAGGAAAGGAAGAATCTATGACTTGTTTCTAGCTAGTAGGACATGGTGAAGGAGAAGGTATTGTTATGTTATGACTGTGGCATATTATATTTGACATATATATATATATATATTATATTAAAGGATTCTATAATATATATATATATATTATTATATTAAAGGATTATAATATATATTAAAGGATTTAGCCCTATCTGTGTTTGACTACATCCTGTTCAGAGGAGCCAGCTCAGTTGGCCCTGGATTCCTGGCCCAGAGCACTGTGAAATGACAGCTGAATATTGTGCTAACCACTTAATGTTGGCAATTTATATATGTAATGTCTCCATCATAACAGATTGAAACAAGAGATATTCCTGCTGAGTTTGAAGGATAAGTTGCAGTATTTTAAGAGGGTATATAAGGGAATCTGTCCTAGGTCTGTGTGAGGGTCATGAGGGGCCGTTTTGCAAGGAACTACAAGGGTGGTAATATATTATCTCTCTTATTTGGAAGAGAGGGAGAAATAGGGATACAAGAAGGAATTCATACAAACAGAAGAAATCCCAATGGAGTTATAGAGAGAGTTTAAGGGAGGGAGGCCAATGAGAAGGGGAGAATTTTAAAGAAAACACTTTCATTGAAAGTGAAAATATATGAAAATATCATATGAAAATATCAGTGCCAATCTCAATATTATTTATGGGGAAGGGGAGGAAGTAGGGTGTAATCTGTGGGGAAGCTCACCATGTGCTATTGCATATATGCCTCTATTACTCTGAACTTCATTATAATGTGTGAGCACAATGCACCAATGCACCAATAAATGTGTATTAAAAAAAAAAAAAACAGAACAGCTTCAGTCCTGTAACTGAAAGGAGCTCTATTATGTCAGTAACTCGAGAGCTTTGAAGAAGACTCCTGGCTTAGGGAAGGATTTAGCGCTATCCGTGTTTGACTACATCCTGTTCAGAGGAGCCAGCTCAGCTGGCCCTGGATTCCTGGCCCAGAGCACTGTGAAATGACAGCTGAATATTGTGCTAACCACTTAATGTTGGCAATTTATTATACAGAGATAACTGATATACTCCTCCACCCTGTAAAAGGTTTGCTTATCGGCAGTTCTAAATCCTGAGTGTACACCTAAGTAGGCCAAGTTATTTTATTTTATTTTTATTTTTATGGGGATCATATTGGAAAAGGCATACATTCATACAGTGCTTGGTGTCCTCCCTTCACTTCCCCTTTCCTCCCCTCCCAATAATAAGTGTCCAGGTTAACCATGCTACATTCACATTTATACACATATTCAAATATAGCTACTCCATTAATCAACCTCATCTTTCTTCCTTTTCTACCCTTCCTTTTTAGCTTTGCAGAGGATTCCCCTCCATTATCTGGAGTCCCTCTGGTATCACTAATACTCCCTAGTTTGGGCATATTAGAAAAAACATATCTCCCTTCTCTTTCTGTGCTTGGTTGATCACACTTAACATAATGTTCTCCAGGTATTTCCATCTTCTTGTGAATGACATGATTTTGTTCTTCCTTATTGCTGAGCAGAATTCCACTGTGTTTATTTCCCATAATTTTGCAATCCATTCATCTGTTGATGAAACCATCAAGAACCTACAGAGACAGCCTACAGCATGGAGAAGATCTTTACCAGCCACCATTCTATAGAGGGCTAATATCTAAAATGTACAAAGAGCTCAAAAGAATCTACATTAACAAAACAAATAACCCAATCAAGAAATGGACAACTGAATTGAATATACACTTCACAAAAGAAAAGATACAAACGTCCAATAGATACATGAAAAAATGTTCAACAGCATTAGCCATCAGGGAGATGCAAATCAAAACTACACTGAGATTCCATATAACCCCAATGAGAGTGGCAACCATAAAGAAATAAAATAACAATAAATGTTGGCAAGGATGTGGGGAAATAGGAACTCTTTTATACTGTTGTTGGGAGTGCAAACTAGTTCAGCCACTATGGAGATCAGTGTGAAGATTCCTTATAAAACTGGGAATGGATCCACCATATGATCTGGCTATACCACTCCTGGGTATCTTTCCAAAGGAGTTGAAATCAGAGAATTACAGTAACATATGCATACCTATGTTCATAGCAGCACAATTCGTAATAGCCAAAATATGGAACCAATCTAGGTCTCAGTCAACAGATGAATGGATTGTAAAATTATGGAAAATGTAAGGTATTTTATTTTTAATGTACAGATCTAATCCTAAGTGAATTTGCAAATCAGAAGTTTAAAAGATAAAGTTGAAATATAATAATTTTTTTAAAAAGAATCCCAGGTGATTCTCATGACGTCAATCTGATAAGTAAGGTCCTTTGTAGTTATAAATAAGTTTATAGCTGGGTGTGGTGGCACATGCATGTAATCTCCGTACTTGGGAGGCAGAGACAGGAGGATCGCACAGGTTCAAAGCCAGATGTGCTGGCTTAAGAGACCCTGTGTCCAAAAATAAATAAATAAATATATAAATATATATATATATAATAGGTCTGGGAGTGTAGCCTGGAGGTAGAAGGGCTTACAGGAACCCCAATACCACAAATAAATAAATAAATAAATGAATAAATAAATAAATAAATAAATGTTTATAAATGGCATTTGTCACCCAAAGGTTGCTGCATTTCTTTTCATTTCTTTGTAAAGTAAATCACAAATGATATTCGGTGTGGTTTCAGGGACCAATTTTTAAAACATGAAAAGACTAGTGCTTGATGAAGGTGTCTATTTTTGACTGTTTTCTAAACAAATTACACACACACACACACACATGCATATTTTAAATGATTTACTTACAAATGATGGCTTCAAATAGAGGTGAAAAGGAGAAAACTTATTTCAACATTTTAATATTCCTTTTTCCTTGAATATAAAGCCAGAACTTTTTCTCATCCCATCTCTTGGTGGACAAAATCCTCATATTTTCTGCTATTTTCTTTATACCAATACCTGAACAAAGCTCTGTTATATACCATTATTAATCTATAATGACCGAGGAAAGCATAAGTAAGAAGAGGAGAAGGTGAACCTTGGGGGACTCTCAGCCATAAATTATAGTTCAAACTTATTTATATTTAAAAATGGCAGCCCAAAGGAATAGCTAGAGGTATTTTTCTCCTTCCATTCACTTCTAATTTACTTTTGTCCCAAAGCCAAGGTACTATGGAGAGATGTAGAAATGGTGTAACTAGATAAATTGATTTTTCGTTTTCATTGTCGAAAAAAGGAGTAACAGGGGCAGGCAGAGTATCAATGGTAACTTATAAGGTCATGCGCTTCAGTGTTGATCCTTAGTTTCATGTGCTAACCTTTATAGCTTGTTTAAAACCCAAAGGTTGTTGTGTTTTAAAGGAAAATATAAATCCTGAATAGGTGTTTCATTCAAATATAAATCCTGAATTTGGAGTTTCCCTCTTCTCAAATCAGGTCTAACCACTTCCTTGATAGATTTAAGCCAATTTACTACATTGACTACATTGGTTTAAAAAATGAATAAATAAATGATGAATTAATGAACTAATGTTTTCTCTGTCTCATAAACACCATATCTATACAGAAATTATAAACTCTGTTCATCAAATACTGGGCCTGAATTAGTGCTTAGACATTTAGAACACAGCTTGATAGAAACTCAAGTGAATTTTTTTTTCTTATAGCAACAAAAAAGCCAAAGAAGTTAAAAGACAGTAAATGAATATTTTGCAGTCTTATTTTCAAACTCATAGACTTCTCTGATATTCATTTTTCTTCCTGACCTTAGGTTTCATGTCAAAAGGCCCTTGGTAATATTTCAAGTGAAAAGCTTGTAGTCACTGCTTTTATTTCTTCCCCATCTTTGTTTCCAGCAGTTTTCATCTCTTCCCACCTGCCACTATTCAAGAACTGCCATGTCAGTGTATTTTAGCTGCCTTCCAAGCAGTGATTGGACTTTAACCAATGCTCAGGTGCTTCCCAATAAACAAGACCCTGTATTGTTTTTCAATCAGCCTCACAGATTACTCTCAGTGCCTCTTCTAATGAGTTTAGTGTAAGACCTACCTGACTTTCAATTTGAATTGGGCTATACCACTTAGCACTTTGATGAGGAAATATCCCTTCTTCACTTCTTACTACATGCAAATAATTCTTTCTCTTTTTTTTTTGGTGGTACTGGGGTTCCTGGAAGCCCTTCTACCTCTGGGCTATGCTCCCAGACCTATTTTATACTATTTTATGTGGAAACAGGGTCTCTTAAACCAGGCGGCTGGCTTCGAACCTGCGTGATCCTCCTGTCTCTGCCTCCCAAGCGCAGGGATTACAAGCCTGTGCCACCACGCCCGGCTTGAACAACTCCTATTCAGTGTAACCTACCTCCCTTTGTGACCTTTGGCCAGGTCATTCTTCTCTATTTCAATATTTATGTCTCTTAAGTAAAGATAACAGTAAAATATATTATTTTCTTCCTAAAGAAAAATATCCAAAATACTCAGGGACTAGTATGGCAAGAGCTGATTTCCACAGTATTGTCCAGCATGAATATTAATAGCAAGTAGATTCTAAGATGAATGGAAGTCCTGCTGGTGAGAATCAGGTAAGAACAAATGTGACAGTAAATATGGAGTTGGTTTGTCACATATAGCCTTATCTAATTTTTTTATTGTTGCATTGTAATTGTATATCTTATAGGAGGACAAGATGGTAGAGGCATACATGCACCCATCGACCGATTAGCCCTTACCCAATTTCTACCCCATTCCCTCCCCTTCCTTCCATCTCACATTTGGCTTAATAATTGACTTTAATGTTTGTGAATGTACATCATGTGCAGTAGGTAATTTCCCTCTTTCCCCCTTCATTCCCCTCAGTTAGGTAGCCTAATTTGTTCAGCTATGTTTTCTCTTTCTTCGTCTACAGTTTCTCCTATGACACGTTTTTTCCTTAGCTTCTTTATATTAGAGGGAGCATCCAATTATTTACTTTTTGTGGCTGACTAGTCTTACTTAGCATAATGTTCTCCAGTTCCAACCATTTCTCTGCAAATAACGTAATTTGGTTCTTCTTTATGGCTGGGTAAAATTCCACTGTTTACCTACATAATTTTTTATATGATTACAATACTAGCTTATAAATTCTGTACATGTGTGCTTACTTTCTGTATTTTCAAAATATTTAGATTTTCCTTGCGATCCAGTGCCAAAATATTTACATGATTTTGGAAGATCAAATGATTATCAGGATCAAAATAATAATACCTAACATACATATGATTGATTTTGCTGCAGGCTCTGTGCTAAAGTCTTCGCATGATCACAGATTTTATTTTTACCAAAACTCTAATGGTTATCATTATTATCACCAATTTTCAAGTTAAAAAAAATGAGTCTTAAAAAGTTGGTCTTATGCCGGGCATGGTGGCGCACACTTGTAATCCCTGCGCTTGGGAGGCTGAGACAGGAGGATCACATGGGTTCGAAGCTAGCCTCAGCTACTTAGTGAGGCTTTCAGAAACTTAGTGAGACCCTGTTTCCAAATAAAATATAAAAAAGGTCCGGGAGTATAGCCTGGAGGTAAAAAGCCTCTGGGTTCCACCCCCAGTACCACCGGGGGGGAAAAATAAAAAGTTGGTCTTGTAAACAAGCTCAGCTAGGTAAACACTGGCAGGACCTTGTTTCAAAATAAAAATAAAAAATAAAAATAGGGCTGGAGGTGTAGCTCAGAGGTAGAATGCTCCTGAGTTTAATTCTAAGTACTGCAAAAACCATTTTTGAATGCCCACATACCATGCAGATAAATTAGAATTTTTTAATATAAAATTTGTGGAAGCATGATAATCTCACTAAAGCATTCAGTTCAAATTTCTGAATCCAAGGAAAATTTATAACCAAAACTCATATTCTTTATGTGAATAATTAAAATCAGTAACAATAACAAACTTATTTATGTTTTGTTTTGTTTTGTTTTACTTGATATTGAATCCAGGAGCATACTGCCTCCAAGCTACAAACCCAGCCCTTTTTTAAATATAATTTTATTTTTGAAATGGTCTTGTCAAAGTGTTGAGGGTCTCATTAAGTTTCTGAGGCTACCCTCAAGCCTGTAATCCTTCTGACTCATCCTCCCAAGTACTATAAGTACTTGGACTCAGTCCAGGTACTTGTACTAAAAGTGTGAGTCACTGCACCCAACTGAATAAAAAACTTGTAAATAAACCAGGCGTGGTAGCACACATTTGTAATCCCAGCATTCAGGAGGCTAAAACAGGAGGATCACGGTTCGCGGACAGCCTCAGCTCCTTAGTGAGGCCCTTTGCAACTCAGTGACCTATTTTCAAAATAAAGAATAAAAAGTAGGGCTTGGGGTCTAGCTTGGAGGTGGAATACCCCCTGGGTTCCACTGCCAATAAAATAAAATAAAATAAAATAAAATAAAATAAAATAAAAACTTGTAAATAGAGTATCATGGACTTTGATATAGCTTCAATTCAGTTGACCCCTCCAAATACCTTCCACTAACAGAAATCCTAAGAGTCACTCTTTATTTACAAAGAGCAAACATATTTTATATAGAAGAAAATACATTTTCTAAAGAACAAAATATGCCATAAAAAGACCTTTAGTGTAATCTCATCTCCAAGAACCTTGAGAATTCAAGCAGATCAAAAGGCCAACAAGAAGATGAAGATGGAACAATCTTAACTTTTCGGCAGCTCTTAAGGGAAGAGTATAAATCTTTTATGGCAGCTTGCAGGACAGTTTGATATGTTTCTTTAGTTGCTTCATGCCTCTCTGGGTTCTTCTGAATCAATATGTGTCCAATCTTGTCTATGATTTCATAGAATCATAGAAACATAGACAGCAGGGCTGGATGGTACCCTGGAGATTATCTAAGTTAACCTCCCACACCTGTAGGAATTCCCTCCATAACAGTTTTGAAAACTACTGAAAAAATATCACCAGGCAAGTTTCCAGATTTGAGGTAGCTGTAATTTTTGGAAAAAGGCTTTGTTTTGTTGTTGTTTTTTTCCTTCAAGTGACACCATAGTTAACCTCCCTTTAGTCCTATTTAGATACTACTTTGCCTTTTAAAGCAATGCAAGATAGATTTTCTCCTTATCTAGTTGACAATTTATGAAAATTATAAGAAGGCTATCATACTTTTCAAAGTATTTTTTTTTTAAGGATGCAAGACTGGATTCATAGTTTTTTGTTTTGTCTTGTTCTTTGTTCGTTTGGTACTGGGGATTCAAACCAGGAGGCATTCTACCTCAAAGTTACACTAGGAGCTCTTTTCATTTTTTAGTTTGAAACATCCCTCTCAATTGTTGAAGCTCAATTGGAACCTGCAATCCTCCTGTCTCAGCCTCCCCAAAATTTGTATTACAGGCCTGTGGCAACCACACCAAGCCACATTCACAATTTTACACCAGGGTTACTTGGTTTCCACAATCTGATCATCCTAACTAATTTGTCCTAGTACATCTTAGAGAAGATATTTGGGTATGGTTAATTGTATATAGAATGGGCTATAAATAAACAGACTTTGTGGGAATTTTTCTGCCACAATAATACCAAACCTATGTTTATTAATGCTAAAAGCATATTATAGCCCTTTAAGAAGGACTTATTTCTTTCTTTTCTACCATCAAATGTGGGGATTCATGATGAAGAATGAAGTGCAGAACAGGATAAGAAGATTTTACTATTTATACCCATTAGGTCTGATCAATCCATGTGATTAATCATGACTAACCTCGGTGTCTCATTTCCTTTCTCTCTCTCTCTCCCTCTTTCTTTTGAAAAGAAAATTTTAATAATCTTTCTTCTTGTTTTTATATATTAATCATATATTAATATAACATCCTATAACAAACATTTTAGTCTCTATGTCTTTAGACCACAAAAATGGATGTCTGCGCCTCTAAGAAAGGACTATCATTATGACCCAGATTTTTCTGACATGTGTACATACAGGGACTCAATAAAAATTTGAAGTTTAATGATGCAGGTATACATAGGTAGTTAGAAAACAAAACTGTAGATCCTAGCATAATCATTAGTGGATTATGGTAATAAATATTTTCTTACATTTTTAAATAAATAATTAGTATTCAGTATTGTTTATGTTGCTCAGTTAAAATCAATTAAAAATAAATACATAAAAAAACAGATTTGCCAGCCTTAAAACAGTGAGATATTTTCATGTGAATGATTAATGGTTAATAAGATGTAAGTGGAGTTATAGTCAGGGATTACAATGCATCTTTTTAATGAAACAGACAGTGTCAATATTCAGAGTTTCAACTATTAATGCAGTCCAGGTATTTAAGGCTCCTAAGTCAGGAATGGTAGAAGAAAATGTTGGAGGAAGGCCTGGTCTTTGATGGCTTCATGGAGTTGCCAAAGCAGTCTTAGACTGCCTGTCATGTAAGAGGATAAAATATTGACATGCAAACTGTCATCTTGGTGAAGTAATGGTCTGATAACCCCAGAAAGGTACTGTTCCCCACACAATACTTTTGAATTATGTTCATTAACCTTTTGTAGTGTTTCTGAATGCTAATTTTTTTGTATCTTTGAGGCCAACATTGATATTAGAAGTATATATTTTATATCATCTAATTTTAGCACGCATAATATAGTAAAATATATCCATGTGTTGTTGAATTATAATATTTAATTAATTTCCATAAATGGTATAAGGGCACTTAACATACTTAATCACATACGTATTGGAGATGAAATATGAGTTTGGAATATAAAAATTTATTTAAATTATAAATAGGCAATACAGCCGGGCGTGGTGGCGCACGCTTATAATCCCCGGGCTTGGAAGGTGGAGACAGAAGGATTGCGCAGGTTTGAAGCCAGCCGTGCTGGCTTAGGAGACCCTGTTTCCAAATTAAAAAAAAAAAAAATTAAAAAAAAAATAGGTCTGGGAGAGTAGCCCGGAGATAGAAGGGCTTCCAGGAACCCCAGTACCAAATAAATAAATAAATAAATAAATAAATAAATAAATAAATAAGCAATACAAAAATTATAACTATTATTACATCCTCAATAACATGAATTTGGGGTAATCTATAGTTTTAAATTACCTGGCTATTTGGTTCTTTCAATTTTCATACCCTAATAACCATAAAATTGTTAGATATTTGAAGTTTGTTTTTCCATGAAAAACCAAAAAGTCTACTGTGTTAGAAAGTTCTATGCCTGAATCCCATGGTAAGAGAAAATGGTAGGAAGCAGTAAACATTTATGATTCCATTTTTCTTTTCCTTATAAAACATTTTACGATCAATGTTTGGGATATATGGCTTCCCAATGTTAGGGAGCTATGATTCTTTCTGAAACAGTTTTTACATTAATGTTCTTCTTTTTGAAGACCAAAAGGGCTAACCTTAAAAGCAACACTGAATGGGGCTGGGTGCTGTGGTTCACATGCTTAAAATCCCAGTACTTGGGAAGCTGAGGAAGAAAGATCCCAGTGTGTGGCCAACCTTAGCTGTTTAGTTAGGCCCTCTGCAACTTAGTGAGTATCTAAAAATGAAGAATAAAAGAGTAGAACTGGAGGTGTAGCTTGGAGGTAGAATGCACCCGGTTTTAATCCCCAGCACCACAAATAAAAAAAAAAAACAACTTTGCTTTGTGATTTTAAATAATAAGCTCTTCTTTTTGCTATAAAAAGTAATAAAATAAAGTAAAATAAAATAAAAAGCAAAATTGGGTGCCAATCGTAATCCCCGCTTGGGAGGCGGAGAAAGGAGGATGGCGCAGGTTCGAAGCCAGCCTTGCTGGCTTAAGAGACCGTGTTTCCAAAAATAAAAATATAAAATAGGTCTGGGAGGTAGAAGGTTTCCATCCCCAATACCACCAAAAAAAAAAAAAAAAAAAGGCAAAAGGCATCAGATGGCAAAGCTTTGACCAAATATATTATTTCTAATATTACACTATGAAACTTTCTTGTATAACTTACTTTCCATCATTGGACCCCAGCTTAAAAAATTACAAATTTAAGAAATTTAAATATAATTTTTAACTTAAAGTTAAGGTCTGGACCCAATTTTGAGGTAGTAATCTGATATAAACTACATCGATAATTTAAAGTTTTCTTCCAGTCACTTTTATAAAAGTTAAAGAGAAGTAAAATGACGTATTATATTTTACTCAATATATCTAGAGTAGTTATCAATTTAGAATACAATTAATATAAAATAATTGAGCACATATGACTGGTGGCTACAGATTTGGACAATATACAATATACCTTAAGCACAGTCAGGCATTGGCCTATGAATCTATGAAAAATCACCCACACTTATTTATTCACTGAGTGCAGAGACACAGCAGAAGGAACACTGACTGAAATCTCAAATGATACTTGCCTAGGTTCATCGAACAGCCTAAAAGAGGAGATAACAAAAATATTTAATATCCAGGATAGCATTTGTACTGACAAATCAAAATAGACACTGGACACTGGTCTCCTCAGCGTAGACATCACTCAAAACAACCAGTGCATGAGTACATGAATGCGTGTTGGAAATAGCTCACGACTGTACATGCTTTAAGAAAAGCCAAGAGTCACAAGTATTATTAATCATTTAATAATTATCTGCCACAATGTACAATGTTCCCTTTTTGAAGGTCCCTAGGCATTTCCACTTGTAACACAAAAATTTGTACAGTGAGAGGTATATATACTATTGTGCTTATAATAGAAACTTTATGTAATAAAATTTTGGGACTCACAATTTGGTAATAAAACTTTTAAACCTTATTAATATAGAATTTTACATAAATAAAGCAAAATGTAATTGTTTAAAGAATAGACTTTAATAAATATGAAAGTTGGGCATAAAAGCACCTTAGTTTCTGCACAGAGTGGAGTTTTCAAAAAACAGTTACTGAAAGCATAAATTAACGAATGTGGGCCACATAAATATTGCCTCATAAAAATGAATAAATATTTTTCCTAGGAGCCTCATGCAAACAGTGTAGGCATTGGGGACTACTTCCTAGACATGTAACACATTTCACCTAAAGGTACAGACATTTTTAAAAAATAAATTATATATAAAGTGGCTAATTTATATTATGACAATTGAGTGATCAAAAATATTTATTTGGAATATTCTGGACTAAATAGCAACATATCTGGATTATTGGCTATTTTCCACCTCCAAATGAAGAAAATACTACACAACAAGAGAGGAGCATTGATAGAATTGAGGAGAAAACTTAGCATTTGAAAGATGGCTGGATCCAAATAAGAGAAAGAAAAAAGACAAAGAATAGAATAATATCAGTTGTCCCATATGAAGATAACCCAAGCAATGACTTCTAGCCATTTGTTTTCACTTAAACACATATGACCCATCCTTGCACAATGCAAAAAAGGTGTGTGTAAAAGTGGGACAACATGCCCTCTTGTTGTAGGCTAATGAACAATAAGGCTAGGCACACCCCCACACTCATGAAAATGTGCCATCAAAATACTAACATTAATAAGAGAGTGACTCTATGACAAAGAAACCTTAAACATTTTGCAACAGATGCTTGGAAATACTAGACAAAATATTGGTATTCTTTTGGGTAGATACCCAAAGGGGTATTGTTGGATCACATGATAAATTTTTTCTGATTCTGATTTCCAACTCTTTGTTCCATCTTAATTGACTCTTGTGCAGGGTGAGAAAGCAGTTTATTTCTATTTTCATGTATATGGTTAACCAGTTTTGCCAACACCCTTTGTTGAAGAGGCTGTTTTTCATTGTATGTTTTTGGCCTCTTTATCAAATATCAAAGTCAATCACTAAGCCAAACATGAGGAGGGAATCTGATGGGAACTGGAAAAGGGCTAATTGAGTAATGTGTGCATGTATGCCTCTACTATCTTGTACCCCATTAAGATGTATGACTACAATGTACCAATAAAATATACATATATTACACACATATATGTGTATACATTTTATTATAAACATAATAAAATTAAAACTCCATGCAAAAATAATAAAACACTAATTGGCTGTAAGTTTGTGGATTTGTTTCTGAGTTTTCTATTCTGATCTATTGGTCTATGGGTCTATTTATTTGCCAGTGTCATGCTGTTTTTATTACTATGGCTTTGTAATATAGTTTGAAGACAGGTATTGTGATGCCTCCTGCATGGTTCTTGTTTCTGAGAACTACTTTTGCTATTCTGTATTTCTTTTTGCTCCAAATAAATGTAAAAATTGATTTTTCTATGTCTGTGAGGAATGATCTTGATAATTTAATGGGTATTGTGTTGAATCTATACATTACCTTTGAAAAATGAATATTTGATGATTTTTATTCTGCCTATCCAAGAAGATAAATGATCTTTCTATCTTTAAATGTCTTCTTTGATTAATTTCTTCAATGCTTTTTATTTACTTATTTATTTTTAATGGTGCATTATAATCATACATCTTAATGGAAGTACAAGATGGTAAAGACATACATGGACATATCATTCATTTAGCTCTTCCCCAGTTCCCACTCCATTCCTTCCTCCCCCACTCCTTCTCATATATGCTTTAGGGACTGACTTTAATATGTTTCTGAATCTACATCATGTATATTAGGGAATTCCAAATAGTTAGGCCTCCAAATAGCTTCTTATTTGTCTAATTTTTGTCAAGGTGAGAAGGTGGGGTTTATGTGCATTTTTCTGCATATGGTTAACCAGTTTTGCCAGCATCATTTATTGAACAGGATATCTTTTTTCCAGTGTAAGTTTTTGGCCTCTTTGTCAAAAATGAATTGGATGTAATGTGCCAATTTGGTTTTGAGTCTTTTTCTATTCCATCATTGTATGCATCTGTTTTTGTAAGAGTAGCATGCTGTTTTTATTACTATGGCTTTGCAGTATACTTTAAAGTCAGGTGTTGTGATTCTTTCTTCATGTTTTTTGTTGTTGAGAAGTACTTTGGCTATTCTGAGATTTTTGTTGTTCCAGATGAATTTAAGGACTGATTTTTCTATATCTGTGAGAAATAACATTGGTAATTTAATGGGTATTGTGTTAAATAATCTGTAAATCACTTTTGGAAGAATGGCTATTTGATATTTATTCTGCCTATCCAAGAACATGGAAGATCTTTCCATCTTCTTAGGTCTTTTTCAATTTATTTTTTCAATGTTTTATACTTTTCTTTGAGAGGTCTTTTACCTCCTTGGTTAAGTTTATTTCTAAGTATTTTGTTTGATGGTAGGCTCTTTATTGCTGCCTCAATATCTTTGATTGCTATTGGCCAGTTTAAATTTTGTACATCTTCTTTGTTCAATTTTAGAAAGCTGTATGTATCTAGAATTTTTTCAATTTCTCCTCAAAATTTTTACGTTGTACTTATCTATATGTATAGCTGCACAATTTACAATTGGCAAACTATGGATCTAGGCTAGATGTCCATCAACAGAAGAATAGATTATAAGACTATGGAATATGTATACAATAAAATTGTACTCAGCCATAAAGAAGAACAGAATTACATCATTTGTGGGAAATGGATGGAATTGGAGAACATTATGCTAAGTGAGATTAGTCAGTCACAAAAAGTAAAAAAAATTGGATGTTCTTTCTAATAGGCAAAATCTAGGGAGAAAAAGGGTCATAGGAAGAACTCTAAAAGAAGACAGAGGAACCATAGATGAGAAAATAAGGAAAACTAACTGAGGGAGATGGAATGGAGTAAGAGGGAAATTTCCTAATGTACATGATGTACATTCATACACATATCAATATAAATCACTAAGCCAAACATGAGATGAAATGAGTGGGGAGGGAGAGGGGTGGAATGACTGAAGGGCTAATTGAGTGATGTGTGCATGTATACATTTACCATCTTGAATCCCATTATGATGTAGGATTACAATTCACAAAAAAATTGTTTAAAAATTAGAAAAGAAATAATTGATACCCAAAGAACATGAGCAATGTCTAGGTGTCAGAGAATTGATTATATTTATTGATATCACAGTTGCTCCAACCAAGATTGAAGATTTTAAAATCAGGAAAGAACTAAATAGTACTTAATGTTATTCAGAATCAGAAGAGGGTTGATTCTGTATTAGACAGTGTCTACAGCCTACATAAAACTGCAATCCCACTAGTGTTCCTCCTCCATAAAAAAATTAAAAATCCATCCACTACCACAGAAAGCCATAGAGAAAATTATGTCATAAGCAGAGTCTGAGGAAGAGGAGTGTGGATTCTACAGAAAAGTCAGGCTTGTTATCTTTGTACTTTGAATTTAAACACATCTTTGTCTCATGGCTTTAGAATCTCCCATTTGCATAGACTTATACCAACATTAATGGCATCGCTGCTATAACTATAATAAACACTGGTAAAGCTGTACTTTGGTGACCCTTGTGAATGAAAACCCTTAGTAAAATTAAGATCACTTTATAATATTGCAAAACATCAATAAACATCCCCAGTATGAATGAAAGTTCATCATAGTCACCAGGTAGAATAAAACTATATTTTAAAATTGAGAAGATAAAGCGAACCAAGAATACACAAATGCATGTCTATATCTAGTATAGGTATTAATTATTTAGTAAAATTCAAGAAAACAAGTGTATATTTGATTTTAAGAAGCAAATTTTTTTCTTCTTCTCTTTTTTTTTGTTTTTTGGTGGTACTGGAGCTCCTGGAAGCCCTTCTACATCCGGCCTTCACTCCCAGACCTATTTTTTTATATTTTTATTTGGAAACAGGGTCTCTTAAGCCAGCGAGGCTGGCTTCAAACCTGCGCAATCCTCCCATCTCCATCTCCCAAGCACGGGGATTACAAGCATGCGCCACCATGCCCGGCAAAAAAAGCAACAATTAAAAACAATAAAATGAAACTAGTAGGTATTTTGTAAATAGAAGCACAAAAATGAAAAATAAAAAAAATTAATGTGTGTAGTAAATCTGGAACTAGACTATTTGAAAGCAATCTTTGTGAAATAAAAATAGAGCTATAAAAGTAACAAGATAATGAATCAAATAATTAAAAAAATAAATGTTTAAAAAATTTAGATCAAGATGATTCAACATATGTCTAAAGGAGATTCATAAGTGAAAATGTTGGGAAATTTTGGTCAACAAATAGGTAAAGTGTTCATGATATATTTTTCTAAAATTGAGAAAGTCATAAATCTACAGAATAAGATGTACAAAAGTCATAAGAAAGATAAGATAAAAATAATAAATATCAAAAATTCTTGCAATGAATTTATCAAATAAATATCAGACAAGAGATAATCTAAAAGCAATGAATGAAAAGAAAATTTGCTCAGGCAAAGAAACAATTTCTCAGAGTCATTATCAATGACAATAGAGAACAGAAAACAATTAAAATAAAGAGATAAAATAATGTTAACATATAATTCTATATTTAACTATTACCTCTTATGAAATAACACTATAGGCAAAGCTAGTTGATAATTAACATATAAATAACATTGGAAGATATTTTCATTCTAGAAGTAATTCATTAAAAGATTTTCTTAACTCATTAAAAATATAATAAACTCATTAGAAAAAAATGAGCATTGTGTATGTGTAGACTTTCTACCAAACAGGAAATGCAAATGTTTACGACACTAAAATTGACACCCTTTATAATAAGAAGAAAAATAGAAATCAACACAGTGAAATAACATTTTATACAGTTAGACTGGCAAATTAAAAAAGTAAAAAATCATCCTCTATGATGGTTCATGTCTATAATCTGAATGCTTAGAAGCTGAGACAAGAGGTATGCAGGTTTGAGATCACCTTCAGCAACTTAATGAGATCCTGTTTCAAAATATAAAATACAAAGTGCTGGGTACAGAGGTAAGAACTAGAATACCCTTAAGTTTAATCCCCAACATGAAAATAAAATAAAATAAAATATAAAATGAAAGAGAAAAAAAATTTTTTTTTGTATTTTTTTGGTGGTACGTGGGGTGGAACCCAGAGGATTCCTACCTCCAAGCTATACTCCCAGACCTATTTTAGATTTTATTTGGAAACAGGGTCTCACTAAGTTGCTGAGAGCCTCACTAAGTAGCTGAGGCTGACTCTGAACCTGTGTGATCCTCCTGTTTCAGCCTCCCAAGCGCGGGGATTACAAGCGTGTGCTACCATGCCCGGCTGAAAGAGAAAATATTAATAACAAAATTTTAGTGAATCAGAATATGAGATTATCTCCTTTGAAGATCATTCTATTTCAGAGCTATTAAATATTTTGGCCAAAAATCACTTTCCACATTATGTATCTTAGTAAAATTTATGCATGTATCACATTGAGATCCATTAATATCTTTCTTTTGTAAGTGAAAACAGTAGATAAAAGCAAATTAGATTTTAATTTACAAAAGAAAAATAGATAAATAATATGAGTAAATATACACAATGAAATAAAATGTAATAATAACAAATTATAAATTTGATTTAAATTTGAAGACCCAGAATTATTGTTAAAAGATATTTAATAAAAAAAGAAAGTAAAATATCATTTACATAAAGGTAATACAAACCAAACTTCAATATATATTAATTTCAAGTAAATTCATACTTAGAAAATATGTGGAAATTAGAATGAAAGGACATATATTAAACATAGTAGATTAGTATTACATGCGAATGAATGAATAAGAATGAAGGTAATGATTGAAGGGTAAAAATAATGTAATTATACAGAGAACTAGATTCATTCTATAGTGGCAGCCCAATTTTTGTATACTTGACATTTAAAAAACAGCTTAATAAATACATCATTTATGCCTAGTTATATAAAATGAGAGAAGATAAATTTTATGTAGTCTTGTCTTGTGCTAAGCTTTAGAGTGAAAGTTTTATCTAATTATCACAAGAAAAGATTCTTAACCCTTAAAGATTGTATACTGTGAGATTAGTCAGTCACAAAAAATAAGAAAGCAGATGCTTTCCCTAATATGTGAGAGCTAAGGAGAAATGGGTCATAGGAGGAACTCTAGATGAAAAAGGAAATCCTATAGAGGAGCAAACAAGACAACCTAAAGGAGGAGAAAGGAGGGGGGAAGAGGAAAATCTCTAAAACACACAATGTACTTAAACATGTCGAAGTCAAACACAAGCCAAACAAGGGAAGAAGGTATGGGGAGGGAATGGGGTGGGAATTGGGTAGGGGTTAAATCAGGGATATGTACATGTATGTCCACACAAGTTTTTTTTACCCCAGTATGATGTATGAATATAATGCACCAATAAAAAATTTAAAAAAAGATTTTATATTGTACTTGAACAGATAGTCTAAATAGTCATGAAAATTTTTTAAAAAAAGATGGAATATTGTAAAGAATATATTCCAAGAGTAAAACTGCATCTAGGATCCACAGGACTTGATAGTACTCTATTTTTCCAACCTTATCACACACAGTGTAATAACCTTCTGGAGAGCAGGGTTGTCATCTGATCAGAAGACATGCCTGAATTCCCACTTGCTAAATAGGGATCCAGAACAGCTTCATGACTTTTTTATGTTGTTTCCTCATCCAGAACACAGCCATGGTGATGGCCTTTATACCAATGGATTGTTGGGAAAATAGTGATGTGTCTCAAGATCTTGATCCCTGGCTGCTCTTTTTCATTCCTATTCCTTTCAGTCCAACTGTCTATCATGATGCTCGCATGTAGTAGAAGCCCAATTCACGGTGATTAAATAAAGAGCTTAGAAAGTGGAATGCAGGGATTAGATAGAAGAGGGGTATGTAATAATGGTAGGTTAGAATCACTGGAAGAAAGCTACGCATGCTGCTGCATGCCTGTAATCCCAGTACGTGGGAGGCTGAGACAGAAAGTTTAAGAACCAGCTCAGCAGTGCTTAGTGAGGCTCCCAGTAACCTAGTGAGACCCTGTTTCTGAACAAAATAAATAAATGTATTCATTAATTAAAACAAAAAGAGCTGGGTTGGTGTAGCTCAAAGATGGAATGTTCCTGGGCTTAATCCAATTATTCTGCCTGGAGGATGGTCCTGCTGAATGTAATGTAAAATTTCCCCAAGCAATTCTAATATGTAGACATAGGCCAGCACCAAAATGCTAGGAAGATTGGTGGAAGCTGAAGTACAAAAAGCCTTTGCCTAAGCATGAGAGAAATAAAGGGATTTAAGATGATTTAAAATAATAAATTTCTGTTATCCCCAGTGCTCCCTAGTTTGGGTATATTAGAGAAAACTTATGTTCCTTCTCTTTCTGTGCTTGGATGACCTCACTTAACATATTGTTTTTCAGGTCTTTCCATCTTCTTACAAATATCATGATTTTGTTCTCTGTTGCTCAATAGAATTAAATTTGTGTGTATTTCCCATAATTTTGCAATCCATTCATCTGTTGATGGAGACCTACATTGGTTTCATAGTTTGGCTATTACAAACTGCTGCTGTGAACATGGGTATGCATGTATTGCTGTAGTTCTCTGATTTCAACCCCTTTGGAAATATATGCAGGAGTGGTATAGCCAGATCATATGGTGGATCTATTCCCAGTTTTCTAAGGAATTTCTACACTGATTTCCATAGCAGCTCAACTAGTTTGCACTCCCACAAACAATGTAAAAGAGTTTCTATTTTTCCACATCTTCACCAGCATTTGTTGTTATTTGACTTCTTTATCCTTGACACTATGATTGGGGTAAAATGGAATCTCAGTGTAGTTTTGATTTGCATCTTCATGATAGCTAATGTTGTTGAACATTTTTTCATGTGTCTATTGGCCATTTGGATCTCTTCTCTGTGAAGTGTCTATCCAATTCAGTTGCCCATTTCTTGATTGGGTTATTTGTTTTATTAGTATAGAATCTTTTGAACTCTTTGTATATTCTGGGTATATGCCCTCTGCCAGAGTGGTGGCTGGTAAAGATCTCCTCCCATTCTGTAAGCTTTCTCTTTAGGTTCTTGATGGTTTCCTTTGATGAGCAGAAAGATTTTAGTTTGGTGCCATTCCACTTATTAATTCTTGTTTTGATTTCCTGCGCTTTAGAGGTCTTGTTGAGAAAGTTACTACCTGTGTCTATATGTTGGAGTGTTGAGTCTATTTCTTCCTCTAATAGGTTGCCAGTCTCTGGTCTAATTTCCAAGTCTTTGATCCATCTTGAATTGATGGGACACCTCAGAAATACTAGAAAGGAATGGCAGGACAGGAAGAAGGCTGAGGTTGATTGAAGGAGGAGCTATATTCGCATGCGTATATAAGTGCGAATGTAGCATGGTCAACCTGGATACTCATTGTTGGAAGGGGGTAACGGGAAGCAGGGGGTGGGGTTAGGACAACAAGTACTGTGTGAATGTATGCCATTGCCAATTTGATCCAAATTATGATGTGAAACTAATGTTCCAATAAAAAATAAAAATAGCTGGGCGTGGTGGCACACGCTTGTAATCCCCGCACTTGGGAGACAGAGACAGGAGGATTGCACATGTTCGAAGCCAGCCGCGCTGGCTTAAGCGACCCTGTTTTAAAAAAAAAGTATAAAATAGGTCTGGGAGTGTAGCCCGGACGTAGAAGGGCTTCCAGGAACCCCAGTACCACCAAAATAAATAAATATATAAATAAAATATATCAATTAATAAATTAATTAATTTAATTAAATATTTCTACTCATTCCTAGAAGAATCATGTCTTCCAGAAGTTGTGTTGAAGTCCCTATTATGACCATAATTACTGTAATGTGCATTTGCTATGTGATTGGCATGATACTGTCAGGCAGTGTTTCCATTAGCACTCTGAGAGGCATCATCTATGTTTTAAAGAAAAGAGAATTGAAGACTAAAACTTTGCTACTTAATGTGTTGGCCACAGACTAATGGCATTGATATTCCTTGGGAGTCTGTGAGAAATGCAGATCTCAGGTCCCTTAACAGACTTCTCACATAAGAATCTGCAATTTCCCCAAATGGCAAGGCAATTCATTTCCACATAGAGTTAAGAAATAGTGAGATAGATTAATCATTATCAGTCTTGGATACTCCTTTAAATCACCTTGAAACTGAAGTTTGTTTTTTTTTTTAAATATGATGTCTAGGCTTTGGATTTTTTAAAAGTTTCCTTATATGCAGCTGTTTGAAAAGTTATATGCTAGAGAATGTATGTTATATGCCTAAAATTATTTAGATGGCAAATGATGGAGCTGGGATTTATTCCAAACCCATTGTGCCATATTACCTTCCCAAATATTCCTTTTAAAGGTAGAAAAACTTCAAGTTCAAATAAAAATGCCAAGAAATATATTCCTATTTTAGTGTGCATGTATATATGTATATATGTATATATGCATGAAATCTCTGATCAACAAGAGCATATATATGCATATGTGATATTTCATATATACATATAAAATCTCTTATCAATAAACTGTAATGTCTCTGACATGCCCATATTTTAAATTTATTTTATGCTTCTATACTCCAATGTTTAGCACAGTGGTAAGTAAATATTTTTGCTTAATAAAGAGTGCTTGATTAAATGCACAGTACTGTTCATACTATTATATATACAATAATTGTAACAAAGAAACACTTCTTTTTTCTTGTAAGCTAAAATTCAAACTGCACATTAGTATTAATATACAAGAAATTTTAAGCTTGCTCTTCCTGCTGTGATTGATGTATGCAAATTATTTCACTTATCACGACAAAGCCTATCTATAATTTTATATTGAATGTGATAAAATAATGAAGGCTAAAGCCTAAATTTTCTAATGTGCAAATGGCTTGAAAATAAGCTTCATATTTATTCATTAGCTGTTCAAATCACTACAACCCGAGACTATTTTTTGCTATAGATTTAAACTTTACAAACAACCAGAACATCTCACTCAATAGCTAATTCATAGTAAGATCATTATCTTATTATAATAAATACCTGGATAAATAATATTTAAATAAGCACAATCCTGCTTTGGAGATACTTTTCTCCTCCTGAGGATATTGTAATCATTATTGTTCCATAATAATGTTGTCTGGCAATGAATGGAAGTGGGGTTGTGAAAAGAATTTGAATTATTATTGTCATTCACTCAGCAACAGACTGTCCTATGTAGCATTACAAATTCATTAGTTCCATCAGCTTCTTCCATCTCAGAGCAGAAGGGAAAACTAAGCTCCTGCTAAGGTTAGATGTTATCACACAGGCAGAACTGTCCACTCAGCACTGAGACCATTGTGGAACTGAATGCCCAAAAGGAACATCTGGAGATTCATCTGATTTGAATGGCAATGATTGAAGATATTTTCCCATTAGTGTTACCTGTGAATGTACTCAACATTATAGTAAGGAATAGAATGAATTCCTAAAGAACAAGAAAAAGACCTCTCATTCCTTTCATAATTATTTACCTAAGATGCTGATCTGACAGTTTTTGCTTGTTTAACCATTTTTTCATTTCAACAATATTTACTGGAGCTAAGAATTCAGGAATTCAACTTAAATGTTGGAAGTTTTAAGGCCCTGAAGCTTCAAGGAGTTTACAAAGCACACGAGTTAAGCAGACAAGGAGATGACAGTGATCTATGTGCCTGGGAGCTCTGATTGCTGCATCTGGGGGATGGATGCTCTGTGAACACAGAATGCCCTCATCCAGGTAGAAAGGTCAGAGGAGTGAAATGCTGTGAGAACCTTTCATGAGAGATGACACAGAAGGTGTTATTGGAGGCCAGTCTGCACAGGACAGAAACTTAGGAGATAAGTCTGATTGGAAGAAGACCAATTTACAGTTTCGCACAAAATGAACCACAATGACTTTCAAGTGTGTCCATAAGGAGCCATGTAAGTGGAGGCTATTTCATCTTGCAGCCCAGGTGGTAGGAGAACTTCGTCCATCAGGGCTCTGATGTGCCAGTGGTTACAGCACCTTCTTCAGAGAGGTGTGAACCGGAAAATGAACAAAGAATGATGCTTAGGTTCTGGCATTTTTTAATCTACAATTATTCTAGTCTAAAAGTAGAAGATGATGGCATTTCTCTTGTAAATTTTTTTTCTGTTTTAAAATCTAAAAGAAGCCATACATTTATATAAAAAAGTATTATAAACTGAATGTTATTGTCCTCCAAATTTTCTGCTGTAGTTTAATCTGTAATGCAACAGTACTCAGAAGTGGTGCCTTTGGGATATGCTAAGGTCATGGAGCCCTCCTGAACAGGATTAGTGCCCTTGTAAGAAGATGCCAGAGAGCAACCTCCCTTCTTTTTGCCCTATGAACAGATGGCAATTCTGCATTTCAGGAAGGGGTTCTCACCAGAAACCAGACTTGGTGACACTTTTACAGCCTTGCTGACAGAAGTGCAGCCCAGCAAGCTATGAGAAACGAATTCATTTTACTTATGAGCGACCCTATCTGTAGTTCTACATTATAGCAGCCCAAACTAACAAGCACTAGAAGAAACCATGTTCTATGTCTACTTCTCCCTTTAGGTTAGTTGTCTATGACCTAGACAACTATAGTTAACTCTGGGTTCTAGTTTCCTCATTGGTAAAGTGAAAGGATTTTTCTAAACAAGGTGTCCTCTGCTGGATCACATGTGGTGACATTCAGAAATGTTTTGGGTTGACACAGTTAGAAATCAAACAAGTTGGATGAGGCAGGATGTTGTTACACATCTTGAACGCACAGAGGTTACCCACAAAAAGAAAAGAAAGGAAAGGAAAAGAAAATCGGCTCCAAAATATCAGTGGTACCAATGATAAGAAGTTTAGCTTGAACTGTACTTCCCATCTGCATTAGGCAATGAGCCTTCTGTCAGGATGTTCTCTAGAATGCCAAAATTGAGATCTAGTTAGGAGTAATGAAGTTAGGAAACCACAAAGACCTCTCTTTTCTATTGGACACTGCATCTTTTCTTATAGATACATCTCAGAGTTGACCATAATAATGAACAGAAAATGAGTTGTTTCCTTCTACATCCAAAAATCATAAGAGGTTAAAATTTTAGAAAAGTTATTCCTTGCAGAAGCTGTAGGAGAGCTTACCACACCTTCTCATCAGTGCATTTATTAAAAATAAAAACTAATGTTTTTTTATTGGTGCATTGTAATTGTATATCACATTGGAATACAAGACTTGAGAGGATATACAAGCACACATCATCCAATTAGCCCTTATCAAACCCCCATTCCATTCCCTCCCCCTCTCTCGATCCCATGCTTGTCTGGTGATTAACTTTGATATATTTGTTTATGTACTTCCTGCATTTTAAAGAGGCTCTATCCTCCCCTATTCCATACCCTCTGATTGATCACATTAGTTGCTTCACTATAGGGCCCTTTCTATAGCTCGACCTTGTCCTGTTGCCCCTTTCCTCCTAGTTTTTGCTGATTAGGGGAAGCATTTGATTTTTATTTTCTGCAATATTTCTCTGTGCATGCTGTGTTGCAAGTAACAATCCCACTCTTGATGGCCCCAGTAGTGGCCTGGCTACCCGGTGGACTGATCCAGACCTCGCTGGCTCAAGCAGCGGCCTTGCCTCATGGGAGGCCCCGATTCTGGTCTCGCTGGCCCTGATACCAGCCTAACCCCTCAGCTGGCTCCAATCCCGGCCTCAGAGGCCCCAGTAGTGGCCTTGCCTCACGGCAGGCTCCGATACCGGCCGTTGGCCCCAGCACCAGCCTAACCTCTCGGCAGGCTCCGATCCTGGACTCGGAGGCTCCAGCACCAGCCTTGCCTCATGGCAGGCTCCGATGATGGCTTCACTGGCCCAAGTACCGGTCTAACCCCTTGGCAGGCTCCGATCCAGTCCCAGTGGCCTCAGTAGCAGCCTTGCCTCACAGAAGGCTCTGATGCCGGCCGCTAGCACCGGCACCGGCCTAACCCCTCGGCAGGCTCTGATCTGGGCCTCGGAGGCCCCAGCACCAGCCTTGCCTCACAGTGAGCTCCGATCCCGGCCACGCTGGCCCTGGCACCGGCCTAACCCCTTGGCAAACTCCAATCCTGGCCTCAGAGGTCCCAGCACCTGCTTTGGAGGCCTCAGTAGTGGCCTTGCCTCACGGAAGGCTCCGATGCTGGCCGCTGGCCCCGGCACTGGCCTAACCACTTGGCAGGTTCTGATCCCGGCCTTGGAGGCCCCAACACCGGCCTTGCCTCACAGCAGGCTCTGATCCCGGCCACGCTGGCCCTGGCATCGGCCTAACCCCTCGGCAGGCTCCGATCTCAGCCTTGGAGGTCCCAGCACCTGCCTTGCCTTACAGCAGGCTCCGAAGCCAGCCTCGCTGGCCCCAGCACTGGTCTAACCCCTTGGCAGGCTCCGATCCCAGCCTCGGATGCCCCATCACTGTCCTTGCCACACGGCAGGCTCCGATGCCGGCCATTGGCCCTGCATTGGCCTAACCCCTTGGCAGGCTTATCCGGGCCTCGGAGGCCCCAGCACCGGCCTTGCCTCACAGTGAGCTCCTATCCTGGCCTTGTTGGCCCAGGCACCTACCTAATCCCTCAGCAGGCTCCAATACTGGCCTTGAAGTCCCCAGCACCGGCCTTGCCTCATGGCAGGCTCCAATCCCGGCCTCACTGGTCCTAGCATTGGCCTAACCCCTCGGCAGGCTCCGATCTTGGCCTCAGAGGCCCTAGTAGTGGCCTTGCCTTACGGCAGCCTCCAATGTTGGCCACTGGCCCCAGCACCGGCCTAACCCCTCGGCTGGCTCTGGTCGCTGCCTCAAAGGCCCCAGCACTGGCCTTGCCTCACAGCAGACTTTGATCCTGGCCTTGCTGGCCCCGGCACCAGCCTAACCCCTCGGCAGGCTCCAATCCTGGCCTCGAAGTCCCCAGCACCGGCCTTGCCTCATGGCAGGATCCAATCCCGGCCTCATTGGCCTCAGCACCAGCCTAACCCCTTGGCAGGCTCTGATCCCAGCCTCGGAGGCTCCAGCACCGGCCTTGCTTCACGGCAGGCTCCAGTCTCAGCTTTGCTGTGTCCATCGTTGGCCTCACCCCTCAACAGGCTCCAATCCAAGCACCCTCTTCGCCCAACCAATTGTCCCACGCTCTTGAGGGTGCGTTGTGGTAGCATTCTGCCTCTGGGGTTATTATTCCAAAGTTTCCAGGTATAATGCATCATATCTCTGCCTCCCCTGAGTACTGGCCACTGCCATTGCCACCTCCTCCACCATTTCAAATCTTTCCCAAGCTCTTTTTCCACTCTGAATGTTGTCCAGTGTTCCTAAGCATACGTGACAGTAGCATTCGACATTTGGTGTAATTTCTCAAAAAAAAAAAAAAATAAGGTTGGTAGGATCCGATTTCTGCTTCTCCTGAATACAAGTCTCCACCGCCATCACGGAGACCGCTTTCAACACCGCCTTTCTCCTTGGTCTCTGCTAAACTCTCCTTACAGGTGATGTCCAAGATTCTTAACAATATAGAGAAAGAGCAGCCCTCCGTCTCGGAGAATTTTTCCATAAGTTCCAGTGCATTTGGATAAGTTTTGTCTTCATCTCCAGTATCCTAGCATCCGCCACAGCCTTCTTAACCCCTCTCCGACATTTTCCTTTTTTCTTTTTCTTCAGTATGTGTGGTTTGAGTAGGTAATGGGATCAGGCACTCAGTAGCACTATGACCCAGCCTCTTTTCCCCATGGGTCCAGCATGCTCCGCACTATTACGCCTGGGGCCCAGAGTCCCGCGACCCAGACCCTGTTCCAGGGTTCTGGCGTGCCCCGCACAACCCCTGCCCGGGACCCAGGGTCTCCAGGGGTCTGGCATGGTACGCATGGTCGCAGGACCCTGGGCCCGGCTGTTCCAGGCTTCCAGGCAAAACTAATGGTTTTAATTCAGAAATGTCTGCCTTCTTTTACTTAAATCTCAAAATGAATGGGATTATACCAGGAACATTAGATTTTACAAAAGGCAAGTATATGGGATTTGAATTTAGATTTGTCTGATCAATTTTTCCCCATTTGATGAATCTTATTTTGAAAGAGTAATGCTACTGTGAGCATCTCATCTGTCTTCTTTATGTAAGATAGAAATTTAGTGTCTTCCCTGTTTTCATGTTTGTTATGGTTTGGAGAGAGTATGGTTGTGGGGAAACTATTCCCTGGGAAACCCTGCAAGGGTCCTGGACACACTTTCCCCCAACCCATAACAAAACCCAAAACAACCCAAACACAGAAAAAAAATGTGGGTTCTTGTCCTAACCTAAGAATAAATATGCATAGCTTGGACAGTTGCTGAAGATTTAAAGAAGTTTATTAAAAACATAGAAATACAGAAAATAGAAATGCAGAAAATAGTTACAGCCCCATGCCAAAATGGCATGAGGGGGGAGGTTGGCCAGGGCCAACTCACCACTCCCCAGATATAGCATGTGGACCAGACTTTTTATACCCATGACCTCCATCTTGTTTATGTAATTCTTACATAGCAAATGTCCCTGTAAGGGACCTCCCCTTAACCCTGTAAGGTACCTCCACCAGCAAGGTGTGGCAAAGTGTCTCCTTTCATGAAGGTGGACCCCTCCTACCATCTTAGCTGGATTATCATGTAGATCTGTCTTTAGATAGAGAAAGGCCTAGTTCTCCTCTCCTACTGACATGTTAATCACCTTTAACTAGGTTAATTTACATTGGAATAGTTACCTGCTTTTAGGCAGAAACCAAGTACTTGCACAGATTTGCCCCTCAGCCAATTTTTGAAATATTAATAATCATAGCTTTCTCAAATCTTTTTAGGCCATTCCCAATACTGGCACAATGTTTATTATAATGATCATGTGAAAGACAGCCTTAGGTGAGGCCCTTTGCAACTCAGTGAGACCCTGTTTCAAAATGAAGAATAAGAAATAGGCCTGGGGGCATAGCTTGGGAGGTAGGATGCTCCTGGATTCTATCCCCAGTATGGCAAAACAAAAAAGAATCTAAATTTAGGAGCATTCTTCATCCTAACTACACCCCCAGCCTTATTTTTTATTCTTTATTTTGAAACAATGTCTCACTAAGTTACAGAGGGTCTCACTAAGTAGCTGAGGCTGTCTGCAAACCCAAGATCCTCCTGTCTCAGCACCCCAAGTATTGGGATTACAAGCATGGACCACCATGCCTGGATTATTTATTGCTTTGAACTATTCCAAAAGCTTCAAAGAAATATGTGCATTCCTTTAGCATGCATTTTTTCCACATAGAAAAACTAAATCATCTTTATGTTCATTTTTTTCTAGGAATTTCTTACTTTCACCCCTTACTTCTTCAATGACCCATTCCTTATTCAGCAGTGTGGTGTTCAGTCTCTACATGTTTATGTGGTTACTCTGGGTCCTGTACTTGATTTCTAGTTTCATTCCATTGTGGTCTGAAAAGACACAGGGGAGTATATATGTCACATTTTTTTTAATTTGAATTTGCTCACTTTGCAGCTCAGGATATGATCTTTTTTAGAGAATTTTCCTTGAGCAGCTGAGAAAAATATGAACTCTGCCGCAGTTGGGTAGAATATTCTGTATGAGTCTAATAGGTCCATATGTTTTATGATGTTATATAGGTCTGAGGTAGATGTTCTCCCTAATATGGGGAAAGTAAGGGGGGGGAGTGTCATAGGAGGAACTCTAGACAAGGAAGGAGAAACCATAAATGAACAAATAAGGCCACGTAAGAGATGGGGATGAAAGGGCAGAAGAGGGAAATTTTCTAATGTAAGTGATGTACATTCATAAACATATCAAAGTCAATCAGTAAGCCAAAGATGAGAAAGGGAGGGGGGAGGGAAATAGGGTGGGGTTTGAACAAGGCCTAATTAAGTGATGTGCACTTATATGCCTCTACCATCTTGTACCCTCAATAAAATTTTTAAAAAAATAAATCAAAGAGAATGAAATACTTGAAAGCTTCTGATACAGCAGCAAATTGCTTTCTAACAGCTGTGTCAATTGCAAATCACAGTAGCAATTACTTCCCCAAAGTTGTATCAATTGGAAGTGTATAAGAATCCCCTAAATTGTGGTTATAGCAGCAAATAGGAAAAGTTGGATCTTAATTCTAATAGATTTCCTAAGATTAATAATAAAATTAACTGTCCTCCAGTGTTTATTTTTTTCCATTAACTATCATGACTTCAACATAAGTTTTTAGTGGGTACATTTTAGCTTATTTTAGTGCAGTTTAGGTAGAAAAAATTAAAATTCATTCTCATATTTATGATGTCTTATTTATCATTTACTTTTTTAGAATAACATCAGTTTTGATAAAACTCTGAAAGCTATAACAAATATCTCAAGCAGTGTTTTTCCAAGTTTAGCTTTTCTGTAGATCTTGTCCTGGCCTGGTCATAGCCTCTTGGCTCACCTTGGAATTCACCTCCATACAGTTACTAAGGAAACTGACTACTTCCTGCTTCTCTGACTGGGAGACTTTTTCTTAAGTGACTCATGTCACCAGTGTCTGTGATTTACAAAAGATGAAAGCAAGAAGTGTGTGCGAGTAAAACAACATTTTGTGTATGCAACATATTTTTCTATCAGAGTTTTACTAAGCCATAAAGAAAAACAAAATTATGTCATTATAGGAAAATGGATGGACTAGTGAATATTATGCTTAAGTGAGATCAGACAGTCTCTAAAGTCAAGGGTCTTTTGTTTTATTTCATATTTGGAAGCTAGAAAATAGGAAACAAAAAAAAAAAACCCCTCAGATAATGAGGAGAGAGGTCAGTAGAATAGTGGAAGGGGATTTTAGGAAAAGAGGTGGAGAGAGAAAAAAGAATGGATTAAGGAAACAGCTCAAATAATACTGTGTCTAAATATGAAGTTATCTCTATCAAGCTTACTAATACATATATGGGGAGGATGGGAAAGTGGGGTAGAGGATCTGAAAGGAAATAAACTTAATGCTGTGAACATTTATGCTTATATCACTTTGAATTTCACTATGATGTAAAATTAAATCGCCTCGATAAAAATATTAAAAGAGAAGTGTGAATGATATCATCCCTCAATCGCTCAGAGGAAAAATTCTTCAGACTCCCACACCTTCACCTACAGTGACCTCAGTTTAACTGAGCCCCAGTTATTTAAGTGACAATGTGCTTTTTTTTTCTTCTCCTATCTTCTGATTTTACTTTTTACTACCACATATATTCCCTGGGATTTTCTCTTTAATAAACTACTTGTACAATATATAAGTCTTAAGAACTTTTTTTTTTTTTTGCAGTAGAGGGGGTGGAACCCAGGGGCATTCTACCTTCAAGCTACACCCCCAGCCTTTTTTTTTATTATTCTTTATTTTGAATCAGGGTCTTATTACGTTGCAGAGGGCCTCCCTAAGTAGCTGAGGCTGGCTGCGAATGGGATCCTCCTGTTTCAGCCTCCCAAGCGCTGGAGTTACAAGCCTGTGCCACCATGCCCAGCTTTAGGAACCACTTTTGAAGGGAATATAAACTAAAGCAAACAAGTATTATTTTTAAAGTATTTTCTTGCATATATTGACTTTATTTCCTTTCGATAAATACCCAGGGGTGGTAAAGCTGGGTCATATGGCAGTTCTATTTTTAGATTTTTGTGTGTGTGTTTGTGTGTGTGTGTGTGTGTGTGTGTGTGTGTGTGGTACTAGGGATAAAACCCAGGGGCATTCTACCTTCAAGCCACACCCCAGCTATGATTTTAAATTTTTAAAAACTTTTTATTTGGCCGGGCGTGGTGGCGCACGCTTGTAATCCCCGTGCTTGGGAGGCAGAAACAGGAGGATCGCGCAGGTTCGAAGCCAGCCGCGCGCGCTGGCTTAGGAACCCCTGTTTCCAAATAAAAATGTAAAAAATAGGTCTGGGAGTGTAGCCCGGAAGTAGAAGGGCTTCCAGGAACCCCAGTACCACCAAAAAAAAAAAAAAAAAAAAAACTTTTTATTTGTACATTCAATGTAGTCATACATATGAATGGAGTTAAGATGGTGGAGGCATACATGCACACATCACTCAATCAGCCCTTACCCAATTCCCGCCCCTCTCTCCTTCTTATATTTGCCTTAGTGATATGTTTGTCAATGTATATCATGAACATTAGAGAATTTCCCTTTTTCCCCCTCCCATCCTCTTAATTAGGTCTCCTTATTTGAGTCTGTTCTTTTGTTCTATTTTCTGAAAAGAGCAGTTGACATAAACAATTCTTCACAAACAACATTTATGGAAAGAATCAAAGTTTAAAAAAAATGAAATTTCCCATTTATTTCTAACTGAAAAGGACCAAGGATGGAAGTTTAGTTGTAATTTTCTTTTCATGTATATGTTACTGTAAAAACTTTTTAAAAAATTTCTATTATTGTGGAGTTTGAAAAAGTTTGAAAACCCCTGGACTAAGTGATCACTAATATACATTCTAGATCTAAAATCATTTTGCGCCTTAAAAGATTTAACACATACATTTTTGGTTGATTGAATGGTTTCTCCCCTCACCCACAGTTGCTTCTGTAACTTATGTAATAGCTTGGTCTACACACCCATTTACTTATCCTTTCATGCATTCATTTAGAAAACATTTGCTGACTGTGCTGTGCATGCAAAGGAGAGGTTAATTGAAGCAGGAAAGGAGCTCTGAACTTGAACGCAGCAGAAACTGCACCCAACTCAGACAGCAATGTGTCTATGAACTTCAAGCCAGCCCTTAAGCCCTCTAGTTTGTTTTTCCACATCTAAAATTAAGCTTTTTAAATGAATATAAAATATTGATAATTTCTAAGGGCTTAGAGAGCAACAGACACTTGTCAAAAGTTGTTCAGATGCTTTAACTGATTTAATTTTATGCAGGAGGAAAGTCTGCAATTTACAATGAGGAAATTTAGACACAAGGAAGATAAGACGCAGGCCCAGAGTGGTATAACTAATAACTGACAGTTATAGGATTTGGACCACAAACATAAGTGAAGACTTCCCAAATGAGAGCAATCGAAGGGTTTTTATTCAGAGCTTGCCATAGCAGGAGAATCATCCAGCATCAATTGCTTTTGACAGAGATTCAAAGACAGGCAGGGTAGGTGGAAGGCTTTATAGAAAAAAAAAAGGGGGGGGGACCGCTTCAGACAGACTCTGATTGGAGAATATTGGAATGTAAAAGCCAGGTCAGAATAAGAAGAAGTAGGACATTCTGCATGTTTGGTTAGGGGCACATATTTGGCTCTTTCTGGTTGGTCCCATATTGGCAGTAAGGACAAAAGTTAGCAAAGTCAGTGGTCAGTAATCAATTCCTGACTGGGGCTGATTACCATAAAGTTTGTGGCTTGTATTTTAGGCTAGTTGCTACAGCTTGTGGATTAGAGTTTTATTTTTTAACAATTTTTGGTGCATTATAATCATATATCACAATACAGTTCAGAGTGATAGAGGCATACATGCACACTGCACTTGATAAGCCTTCCCCCAGCTTTCAGTCCACTCTCTCAACATCCCCATGCATGACACTGTAATTGGCATTGATAAATTTTTGTATGTACATCATGTTCATGATTGTACATCACGCCCTTCTCCAGTCTCCTCTCCCGCTCCCCGTCCCTCTTTTAATTTCCTTTCTTCACTCTACTTAGATTATTCCTCCTTGGTTTGGAATCTCTCGTGTGTTTCAATTTCTCCCTAGCTTCCATAAATGAGGGACAATATCTAATGTGTCACTTTTTGTGACTGACTAATCTAACTTATCATAATATTCTAATAGTTCCATCCATTTCCTTGCAAAAGATATAATTTTTTTATTTTTTAGAGCTAAGTATAATTTCATTGTTTGTATATCCTGTAATATTGTAATCTATTCATATGTCTATGGACATCTAGGCTGGCCTATAGTTTGGCAATTATGAATTTGCTGTTTTAAACATGGATATGCGTGCTAACCCTACCATAGTAACACAAATACATCTATGTTTACAGCAGCACAATTAATCAATTCATAATTGTCAAATGATGGAACCAGCCTAGTGTTTATCAACACAGACTTCTTGGATATATTTTCTGGCCATTTTATACCATGATGTAGGCCAACATGTATACCATTTTACAACATGATGGTTGTGTTGAATGTCCACTGTAAGCACAGGAGTGGCGCTACTGGGAGGTGGTAAAACTTAAGAGGGGAGGACTAGTGGTAAGTCTTTTAGACACTGAGGACATGCCCTGAAAAGGGATTATAATACCTTGGTCTATTCTTCTTCCTCTCTTTTGTTTCCCAGGTATGAGGTAAGTAATTTGGCTTCATCATGCACTTCTACCATGATGTGCTATCTTACTGCAGGCCCAAAGCAACAGGACAATTGATCATAAAATAAAACCTTCAATACTATCAGCCAAAATATACCTTTTATAAATTCATTATCTAAGGTGTTTTATTATAGGGACAGGTGACTAACACTTGCTAGTATATTCAATCACTTGCCATCAGAGGATTTTTACTCCACGTTTACTTTCTAGATATTATTCTACTTTTCAAAAAATACATGAACAATTTATAAAAGCCTAAATGTGACAAATTAAGAGAGAGACAATTATCTATAACACTGTACTAAATGATTAGAGAAAGATAAGTAAAACCTATCATCAATATCCACGTATTTTAACTAAAGAGAGCAAATTTGCAGTGTTGTAACATGGGGTTTGAATGAAAAGTACAGTGTGACCACTGAAATTAAAGTGTGCTACTATTTCAAAATCTGAAATCTTTGAAGAATCAAGGAGTCTCAAGTGGTGTCCCAAAATCCAAGGGCCAACCAGGAAGTACAAAAGAAGTGAGTAAGGAGATAACACAACTTGGAACTATAAGCTGTAAGATACCTATCTAAAGTTTCAGTCCTCACTCCGCATCAGCTATGCAAGACTGCAACCAAGTTTGGCAGGATATTTAGATTTCATATATAATTTTTTTTTAATTTTGAAGTGCTGACAACAAATTTTCATCAATAAAACATATCAAATAAAACTAATAAAAGAACTTGATAGTAACAAAAAAAAATCATGTACATGGACTCACATGTCCTAGTGTCTACCATGATGGACCAGTTCCAGGAGAAGCACCACAGAGTGATCATGGAGGATTCGTAGGGAGCTTCTCCTTCCTCTTGCTGGGCTAAGCAGGCAATCCAAGCTTTGCCCTCTCTTAAGTATCTGATTTTCGTTGCATCTCCATAAATGTAACAGGACTAGGAGGTAGGAATCAACATATGTTCTCTCACATAAACCTCACAGCAACCCAGTGAGTTAAGTATGAGTATGCCTTCAGGCATTCACAAAACTAGAGACAGAATGCAAAACAACTGTGCAAGAGGATAAAAAATAACTGAATACTGATGTACCAGACACATAGGGAAGAGACCATCAGAGCCTACTTAGCCTAAATACTCTTCCAAGTTAGTGAGATAAAAGAAAGCCCTCAAAGAAGTGGCCAGAACTGTAAAAGTTATGGCTTGCCTGAGGTTACAAGTCTGAAGGGAAATAAAACATTTTAAGGACAAGGATTAATTTACATATATGCCAATATCAAGTGGTCTCACTCTTAGGAAAATATTGTAATTGAAGTTATGCACACTCCTCCTCAAATATTTTTGGTTTCACATAAACTATTTCCTTGATCAAGATGTTGATAAATACCCAAAGTAGTGAACTTTATCTCTGTGTGTGTGTCTGTGTGTGTGTGTGTGTGTGTGTGTGTGTGTGTTTGTGATATTGGGGATTGAACCCACAGGCATTCTAACCCTGAGCTACATCCCCAGCCACTTTGCTTTCATTTATTTATTTATTTATTTTGTTTTGCTTTTGTGTTTGAAATGGTCTCACAAGGTGGATGAGAGCCCTTGGTGTGTTTCTGAGTCTAGTCTCCAACCTCTAATCCTCCTGTTTTAGCCTTCCAAGTATTGAGATTACAAGTATGAACTGTTATGCCTCTCTTGCATATGTAAATTTCTTACTTAGGCACCTGGTGAATTTTATTCCATTTTCTTTCAGCACTGTGTTTTTGGTCGGGCAGAATTTTTTCATGAAGATAAACCTGAAATCGATGTTTTTTTTTTTTATTTTTCTCTTCTTTCTCTTTTTCCTTAAGAAAATAAAATTATCAGCCCCCCTTTTTTTTTTCTTGTAGAAAGCACAGGCCAACCATTTCTATTTGCACCTTCGTATCCAAGTTTTCAGGCAGGTGAATTATGACCTACTCCCTCCCCTGCCTTATAATCGAGGTTATGCATAATACAGATTAAGCATGATTGTCTCTGAACCCAAGAGAAAGATCAACACACAATGCATCAATTCCCCAGGCATTTAGCAGAAAATGAACCTGTAGTGACCAGTGAGTGGAATAATTGCTTTGTTGACAATGTCAGTGGAGGTGTTCAATCTACAGGCAGAGAGGGGCTAGAGAAACAAAAGGGAGTTGGGGAGACAGAGATCTGGGTCTCTGCATTTTTAAGGTCTCTACCAGTTGTTCCAACACATTGATGGGGAATTTCTATAGATTACCACATTATTTTGAAAGTTAGACTTTTGTAGTTTTTATTTTTAAGAGTTCAGGACATAGTTAAAATATGAAAATTTAACACTGTAGAAATGAAAATAAGACAGAGGAAGTACCCAAGAAGCTGCAAATCACTAGAGAATTAAGGGTAGTGGTGGTTGAAGGAATAGCCCTTTGTTGTAGAAGCCAATTATTAATAATAGGCCTTGAGGAATTCTCTTTATTCATGGTTGGATGATGGTAAGTTTTAGGAAGTTAAGAAAAATTTTTGAACATATAATCACTCCATGCAAAAACATGCTATGTTATATCTCAGTCACTTTATTTACTAATTGTCACGACTTAGATGAATAAGTCAATATGAGCTCCTATTTGGGTTATATGTATAGTTTAATGCTCATACCACCATACCGTACACTTCCTTTAATCAGACATGCATTTATGGCATGAGAAGAATCTTATCTATAAATAAGAAGTTAGCATTATGTGATTTTTGTGTTGAATTAGAAAAGAGGTAAACATCTATGCAGCACAACTGTGAGATTAATATAGAAAGCGAAATTGGAAATCTTCCATAATATTGCAGCCAATGAATATTGTCCCTGGGCTATCTTAGAGAAGATATTTTGTGGAATGTGTCATGATCATTGTTATTTTCTACACATGTACTCTTCTGAAATCTTATACACATAAAACCTCAGTTATAAGGCTAGATAAGTTGATTCTGTGGCATTGGGTAAAAGCTAGTTATTCATTCAACATATGTTAAAGAAATGGGATATAAACAAATAGAATAAAACCTAGATGGCTGACTAAACTGGTCACACTGCAAACAATGGGGTTTGGGATGAGAGAATGCATAAAAAGTAGAAAGATGTAGGCTAATGGCAGGAGAGAAGGGGTGGAAAAGAAACTTGATTAAAAAAAAAACAAAAAACAGTTCAAATAATTGCTATGTACCTTGTGGCGCATGCTTGTAATCCCAGTAGTTGGGAAGCTGAGACAGGAGGATCACACAGGGTCAAAGCTGGCCTCAGCTACTTAGTGAGGCTCTCGGCAACTTAGTGAGAACCTGTTTCCAAATAAAATAGAACATAGGTCTGGGAGTGTAGCCCAAAGGTAGAAATCCCCTGGGTTCCATCTCTAGAGCCACACACACACACACAAAAAAAAAAAAAAAAAAAAAAAAACAATGCTATGTACATATACAAATTTATCAGAACCAGTCTCAATCATATGTCTGGGGGGAATCAGGAAAGGATCTGGAGGGAAACACTCCAATTATTTTGTGCACGTTATCTTTCTATCACCCTGAACCTCATTATGATGTATTATTACAGTGCATCAACAAAAGTTATTTAAAAAAGTAGAAGCTGGCTGGGCGTGGTGGCGCATATTTGTAATCCCAGTGCTTGGGAGGCAGAGACAGGAGGATCGCGCTGGTTCGAAGCCAGCCTTGCTGGCTTAAAAGATCCTGTTTCCAAATAAAAATATAAAATAGGTCTGGAAGTGTATCCTGGAGGTAGAAGGGTTTCCAGGAACTCCAGTACCATAAAAAAGTAGAAGTTATATAGAATTATTAGTATACAATTTGAACAATTTTGAAATTAACAAAAATGAGTTAGCAAAGGCAATATTTATTTGGCTAAAAATGATTCAGTGAAGTTACCGATTTGAAACAACTCTAGAGTATGTGTATGTTTATGGTGAGAAAATGTTTTCAAGAAATGGGGTAAACATCGGACTTTCTGTAAAATTCTTCTTGCTTTCACCCTTTAAGGACATTTTTTAGCTGCCAAATACAATTATGAAGTTGCAACAATGACCTAGAAGATAAGTGAGCCAGATAAACTTGAAAACCTTTGAGGAAGGGAAATTAATAGAAAGGGCAATCATTGAGCTACATAGCATGAACCCACTACCTGTTCATAGCAAAACAAAACAAAACAAAACAAAACAAAAAAAACAGGAGTTAATTAGGAGGAGTTAATTCATCCTTAAAAATTCTATAGGTCAAGAAAAAGGAAGAAAATAAAAAGTGAGCTGAAATGACACAATGACACAGTCTGTTCTCTACCATGGTGTGAGCAGTTGACAATGCCAAAAGTCCTATTGTGTCCAGACACACTCTGTTATTACTGTTCTGCTATCAATGCCAACATAGCAATTCTAAACACTTTATGCCGCATCCTGATTTGCCCTGCGGGGTGTAAGCTGCTGATATCTAGTCATTTTGAGACCGTGAAAAACAAAACAATTGCATTTGCTACCTGGGAGATAGAAGGCAATGCATACTAGCGCTGTTAGCTTCTGAAGCTCTCTTCTGCAGTGTACCAATGTAGCTGGAAGTAATTGAACTGGAAGCTCAATATAAAATAAACCCCCTGCAATCTTTAATACCGATAGGTCTTCATCAAAGGAAATAAAAGCAAGAGTGAGGTAAACACAACATCGGGGAAATTTGCTTCACCCATTAGGTCTGGAACTGCCAAGGAGAAACGAACGATTTTCCACCGAAGTCTGGGGTTTGCATTTGAGAAAACAAATGGTAGATATTAATCGAGGCTGCTTTCATTCCTAACTCTTTCATTCTTATCCTCTGTGGAAATCATCTGGCACATTTTCATCACTTTCTTTTATTGAGTTTTATAAAATAAATGATTTGAGGGCTGCAATCAATTACAGTCCACCAATGAGTATTATTCAGAAAAACAGTTGTTGTTTGCTGGAGCTAATGTCAGCTAACTGCTGCATCTGTATTTGTACACTCATAATGTATTGCCCTGCAAGTGCCAGAGAGTGGTGTTGTTGCTGATTCTGTTTTTATTTTATTGACTCCCATGGCAATACAGAAACATTTTAGAAGTCAAGCTCCCAGTGCCACAAGGCTACAACAAGGTGTCTTAGGCTAATGGAGACAGTCTGTTTAAGGGAAACAGCATAGCTCCAGAAGCCAATAAAACATAAGTAATGTTGCACCTATGAGTTGCAGCACAGAAGGACTGCCTCATGAGCATTGCAGTGCAAACTGTGTTATGTTGGCTTGTTCATGAGGATGAGATGGACCCAGTTCACCTAATTTTGCTAGTGTATATCAGTCTTTACTTTCTTCTTTTATCTTAGCCCCCTTCTCTCCCTCCTTTCTTTCTCCACTATTCACAGCTGCCCTTCCCTTTTTATTCTCTATTTATTTTCTAACTTAAGCTTCTTCATTACTTGTCATTCTTCTTGAATATCTATGATGCAAACTATACGTTCTACTTACATAGTAAGCAACAAAACGCCACATGTTCATATATTTTCACTCAGAATAAATCACAGACTAATTTTACCTAGTGAAATGCAATAAAGAAGTGAGTCCAAAAGTCTAAAGGAACTCTGTGCAGGTAATAGCCCATTCTTCTGGCAATCATGGGGAGCCTAATGAGGCATCTTGAAAAGCAGGAGATTCTGCATGTGTTACTTTCATGTATTGATTTAATCATCTGATAATCATATTCAGCCTAATTGGATCACTTTTGCTTTTTCCATAGCATTTACCTCCCCTGTTAAATTTATGTAGATTTATTGTTTTATTGTCTTCATGTGTTAGAACATAAGTTTCAATAGGCAGAGAGCTCATCTCTGTTGATTGTTAACATGTCAGGAGTATTAGTTTATGAAGTCTGGCATAGAAGAAAGACAGAAAATTTTAAGCTTAACAAAAAAAGGAATACCCCACTATTAGTTTTCTATTTCTGCTTTAATAAATTACTACAAGGAGTGGCTAAACACTTTGCAAATTTATTATCCTGTAGTTCTGGGAAACATATCTGAAATGGGTCTCACAGGACTCAAGTCATAGCATCAGCAGGGTCTGCTCTTTTTTTGTTGTTTTTGAGTTTTTAGGGAAAAATGTTTTGCCCTTTCTAGAAGCTTCTCACATTCCTGGGATATGTATGGTTCCTTTCAACTGCATCACTTTTATCCTGTCACCATATCTTCTCTGACTTTCATTCTATTGCACATAAATATATTTAATTCACTGGGATCAACTGAGCAATCCAGAATAATTTCTTCTTCTCCATTGTCTTAATTTAGTATGTTCATTAAAATATTTTTTCTATAAATAAATATTATAATTTTTTATAATACTTATAAATTCACAGTTTCCAGAGATTACAAAGTGGGCACCTTTGGAGGGTGTGATTCTGCCTATAATAACACCCTGACACTTCTCTTCTTTAATCTTTGAATGAGTTATTTTCCCAGAAGCATTCTAAGAAATGGGGGAAAAAAAAAAAACTCTATCTACTTACTAAAGTCACATAGGGAATGATTACAGATAACTGCATGAATTAGTCAACAATCATATTTTCCCCAGAGTGAGAAATATTTGAAAAGAGACTTGATGATTATATATTTATTTGATGCTTATGGTCTCATAGTCTCTAGTTTCTAGTATTAGAATACTGAGCAAGCACACTAAGTTTGAAGTGAAGGAGCTTCTGGCTTAGTTTATTTTCATTTATCTAACATCTTGGATATTTGCTGACACTATCTGAGCCTCAACTTCTCATTTATCATTCAAAAAAATGTTGTATTTCTTATACCTCCCATATAATGCATTTCTGCCAAGTGGCCTTTCCGTTTCTTCATTTCTTCAACAAATATATGTATGTTAGATGCTTTGGTGGGACAAAAATGTGTAAAAACATTATCTAAATGGAGTGTATGGCAGGCTCAGCAAGATTTTATGACAAAATAACACTTAACTGAGTCCCTAGAGGCTGGGTATGTGGCTATAGAAGGAAAGTATATGATCGATTTAGTTCACACCTGCTAGATATGGGGGAATGGATATGGAAAATACCATGAATGAAATTAGCTGAGTTTTAGAGAATAAGTTAAGAGTCAGAGGGCTGTTAAGGTGGGGAATAACAGCAAAATAAATTATGCCAATAAAAATAAAAATAAATATACTCACAAAAAAAGAAGAACCTACTCTATTCAGAGCATTTTACTAAGATCAGAAGTATTATTAATAGCATATTTACATTCTATGCACTTCCAAAGCACTATTGTTTTATTGTAACCAATATAGTTAGTGTTAGTATGTATAATATATCTTAGAAAGATAATCATTTGTACCTATTACATGGTTAGTTAAACTGTTTCTCTAGCTAAAAACTAAGATAAAACAAAATCGTATATGTGACAATGTCTCAAAACATCAAACTACTATTTGAGCATAGTTTATTATATTCTAAATAAATAATCTATAATTCACAAACAGTATTTTAGTTTTATGAAAATACCATTATTTTTTACAGAAAAAAAACTCAAGTATACTTAAAAAAGAAGAAGAAAGTGAGATAAGCCAGTTACAGAAAATCAAGTGTTTTGTGATTTCTCTCACATGTGGAAGCTAGAAAAAAAAATAGGAAACAGAAAAGTGACTTTAGAAAGTGATTAAAAAAAAACAAAACAGTAGAATAGTGAAGGAGGCTGGAGGAAGAGAGAGCGGTAGAGGGAGAAAAACATGAGGAAAAGAGCTCAAATAATGTCATGTTCATATATGAAAATATCACTCCTGATATCTCACTAGTGACCTCAATAATGACATATAGTCTGGGAGGATCCAGAGGAAAACAGACAAAGTGCTGTATAGGTATGTTTGTATCCCTTTGAACATCACTATGATGTATAATTATGATGCACCAATAAAAGAATATTGAGATAAATGGAAAATTGGAACACTGAACAATTTAATGAATATGTTTAATATTATATATTTATGTTATATATTTATTGTATATATAACAAAGTTTTCTTTTTCACTTAAGGGAAGTATCTAATGGCTTCTCTATGGCATGTCCAAATTGCAAGCATCATTAGTCTTGTACCTTGAGGCCATGATCGAGTAAAAGAGGGGTTACTTGAAAACAGATATTTTAATACCAAAACAGTAGACCTGATAACCAAGATGGCCACAAATGACTAACGGGAGGGTAGCATATAGAGTGTAATTGATTATGCTTATAGTGTATAAAGGAGTGATTCATATCCTGAGTGGGATGATACAGGATGAATTGAGATTTTAGCACATTATTCAGAATAGTTTGCAATTTTAACTTTTAAATTGTATAATTCTGGAATTTTCCACTTAACACTTTTGCACTGAAGTTATCCTGCGTAACTAAAATCACAGGAAGTGATACTGTGGATGAGGAAGTACTACTGTAATTTTATTTCTTCTCTATACTTTCTTTTTCTAACTTTTAATTGGTGCATTAAAGTCATACACCTAAGTGGAGTTCAAGATGGTAGAGGCATACATGTACATATCACTCATTTAGCCCTTCCTAATTCCCCCCTCATTTTCTCCTCTCGCCCTCTTTCTCATGTTTGGCTTACTGATTGACTTTGATATGCTTATGAATGTATGTCATGTACATTAGGAAATTTTCCTCTTCCCCCTCCTATCCCTCTCAGGTCACTTTATTTACCCATCCATACTTTCAATTTCTGAATTTTATACTAATGTCCTATAGTCCTATTTTGGTTGTTAGGTTGCAACAGGGACATTGGTAGACCCCGCCCTTGAAAGTTCCAGTTGGTTGTTGCATATAATTGCAGACACAGGTATCACCGCCCAGTTCTAATTGGCTGATGCATACAACTGCAAACATATGTGTCACCAAATCCAAGAACTTCAATATGGACCACTGCTTAAGAAACAACAAACTAACTGCCCAGAAGCCCCCCAATTCCCTGTTCTCCCCCATCCTCAAAAAGCAGCCTCATAAAAAGTTTCAACCTGCTGACCTTGGGTGCTCTTTTCACTGGCCCCACCTTTAGACCAGTGAAACTCACCCAGAAGTGCAGAATAAAGCTCCTCTTGCTTTTACTTGTCCTGATTTCCTCATTCTCTGGGTCTCAACTTTTCACTGGCGAATCCAGAAACTCAGAGAAAATATATTCTATTTGTTTTTTCCCTCGTTCAAATCTTGACCAGTCTTGCCTTATATATTTTCCCTCCTCATTAATTCACACAGTATTATTAAAAATAATAGCATGTAAGAAAATGAGAGGATTAGAAAAATAGAAATGGAAAGTTTTTAGAAAAAAGAAAGAGAAAAAAAATAGTAAGAGGAAAATGGGTCAAAGAATACCAAAGACAGGTTTTCATGGGTGAGCCTTAAAGCATCCTTCTCTGCACATAGACACATTCAGCAGACAGAATGTAATTAAAGCCTTTGCTTTCCAACTCTACCCAACACTGTTCTTTAGGAACATTTGAATTTTGAGGGATTTTTAAATAATTCCAAGTGGATCTCACACTAATGATTGAAGAAAATACAGAGTAAATCATCTTCATTCTCTCTGTAATCATATATCTGTTACACAATTTCTTAGAAATGAATTACTAATAAAACTTATCAAGTCAAGCCTGGTAAAACATTTCGTACAGTTAAACAGTGATTAATTTAGTCCTGCAGAGGAAATGCCCTCATTCATAGCTTATTATTTTTGGATTTGATCATTTTTTCCTTTTTTGGTTGTTTTTAATATGCTTTTATTGTTGCACTGTCATAATCTCACATCATAATTTACTTCAGAGCAATAGTGATATACATGCACAGAGCACTTGGTAAGCTTTCTCCAGCTCCTTCCCTTTTCTCTTATAAGATATTGAGATTGGCATTGGTATTCTCACATAAAGTCAAGGTTTTTATCATTTAAATAAAAAGAAAGCTTAAGGTTTATCATGTCTAACCCACTCAGTATGAAGATAAGGAAGCCAAGAAAAATAGATCCAATATATAGTTTGTTCAAACTAACATAGAAAGTAAATGACAGGTATTAGTATAAACCTATTCTGGTGTATTTTTTTAATTCCATGCCTCTGACTTTAGATTAATAGAAATGTGATAAAATCTCCTCAAGTGTATTTATTTGACCTGTTAGCAGCAATAGCTAAATATTTAGTCGATTTATTTATTCAAAAATATATGCCCGGTGTGGTGGCACATGCTTGTAATCCCCACACTTGGGAGGCAGAGACAGGAGGATCGCGCAGGTTCGAAGCCAGCCGCGCTGGCTTAAGAGACCCTGTTTCCAAATAAAAATATAAAAAACAGGTCTGGGAATGTAGCCCGGAGGTAGAAGGGCTTCCAGAAACCCCAGTACCACCAAAAAAAAAAAAATATATATATATATAATTATATATTAGTCATTAGTGATATAACATACACACACACACACACACACACACACACACACACACACACAATTGTTATTTATATAAACATTCCCTTAAGAAATACTGATAGAGTTGGTACCTATTTGCATGATTGATAGCCTAATAAGGAATATAAATATTTTTTTTCTTAAGTGTAACATTTAATACAAATCTACCACTGTTACAAAAATATCTTACTGAGGTACCTAATAATAAAAACAGACAGTCCTAAATTAAATACACATAAGAAAGTGATAGATAATTCTGTATGATTTAGTGAGTCTTTTTTAAATGCAAAGATTCTTTGTAAAGAGGAAATATTTGTTATAATGGCTTTAAAATTCAGAACACTAGCTATTCTTTTCTATTGGATGCCCTTCATGTCATTCTTTGAACAGTCATTTCTATTTGAAGTTAAGGGGAGGGATAGTTTTTGAATGTTTCAATGTTTCAATTTCTGGGAAATGATTGAATGTCTTAGATGATTGAAGATAACATAGCTAAAACTTACAGCTTGAGTCTAACACAAAGCATATTAATCCTCAAGAAATCCCTGGAGCTATCCACATTCTTATCCTGTCATTTTGTTTAAAGATGAGACATCTTTAGATATATCATGGTTGAAAAAACATCAATTATAGAAAATATTCATTGATTTTTATTTTCTTTTTTATTGTGATATTCACTTACCTCCACATACTGTTTCAAACAAGAATGCATAAAAGGTAAAATCTTAGCACTGTGTAGCATAATTTCTAGAAATGTCATAATCACATTATTTTCATTAATATTACAAAATTATGTTTGTATATCAACCGAGATTGCAATGTAACTTTACATTTGTATCTCATAATCATCACACTAACTCTAAGAAGCAGATATTAGTGTTGCCTTTGGGGGGAAATGAAATGTGGTCTAGGGGGAATAAGTTGTTTGACTAAAATTAAAAAGCTAGCAAATGATAGAATTAGTGCTTGAATTGTCTTGAGAATCCAACTCAAGTGCACTTTTTAATAAAAATAATGATGGCACTACTGAATCTATTTTAATTAGTAATTTGTCACTTAACTTAATAATTCTTTACACAAAACCTTATTGCAACATCTTAGGAAATGTCACAGGATAGAAAATAAAATGAATACTATTATTTTTTATCCATACATTTATGCATATGTCCATATCCATGACAAAATCAAGACCCTGACTTTGCTGTACTCAACTCATTCTCTCCAAGAACCTTGAGAATGCTCACTCCCATTTTCCCTTAAAAAGGCCACCATGCTGTTTTTATCCTTTACATTAACGAACCTTTCACTATGTGATCAAGAAAATATAAATCATGTGGCTTCACCTTCCTGTAGAAGTGTCTAATTAAGATTAAACTTGTCCCTGTGGTAAATGTAAAATGATTTAATTATAATCAAAATGATCTCAATTGAATAGCTTCTGTTTCAAAGAGTCACTCTCCTAGTGCTAAGAAGCTCATTAAATTCAATTTGCAGTAATGTACTGCTGTCATGTTTCCTTTCTGAACCAGAGTATTATATTAAAGTTCTTTGATTATTTCCCTGTAGGGTAGCATTTATGTGACACACCATGTAAAAGAAATTCTCAAAAGAGACTCAAAGATGCACTACCTTTTTATTTTCTCAATAGACATTAATGTTTAGCAGCATGAAGATACTCAGTGAAGACTATGTGCAGCCTGTCTTAGGAGGAAGGGGGACCAGTTTATATTGATATTTGTCCTGGAAGTCTAAAAGTCTGTATTTATGTTATTGCAAAAATGAGAGCATTTCTATACAATGTAGATGACTTGTTTTGTTATATGTCCTTACATTTATCATAGGGATGTTCTTTCATTTATAAACATTAAGATGTGGTCTTTTCAAGAATGTTCACTATCCTGGAAATGTAGAATTAGTGTTTGCTAGATGATACATTCCTTCAACCTAAAGTTATAAAATATGGTAAAAACTGCATAAAAAAATCACTGTATTTCATCATTTATTTAGACAAATCAAATAGAAACTTGTAAATACATTTTTACTTTAAATATAAAATATTATTAGTTCATTTCTTTACAAAAACAGGTACCAAATGATTTGTGTTTTTGAGGTAACTCATATACAGGTAGAAATAGTAAATTAAAGTATGTTAAGCAAGACAACTATACAATAGGAACCATTTTAATAATTTTATTAAAATAATACACATAAATCTTTAAAATTTGTGCTGTATTTCAATAGATGTGTCTAAATTTATAAAGCAATGTAATATCAGTAATGTAAATATGTTGCTGGCATTAAAATGACATTACAAAATGAGATGATTTTATGCATTTGGAAAATTTAAAAGTTGTTAAATGTATATACATATATATGTGTGTGTGTCTGTGTATATACTTATATATAAAATATATGCAAATATAAAAACACCATTGTCTTTCTATTCTTTGATTACTCTATCAAATAAAGATAATAAAACAAAAATAAAATGTAGATGCCTTTTAGGTATTTCTACTTTGATATTCTTCACATAAAAATTAGTTAACGCCCGGCATGGTGGCACACACTTGTAATCCCCACGCTTGGGAGGAGGAAACAAGAGGATCTCACAGGTTCGAAGCCAGCCTTGCTGGCTTATGAGACCCTGTTTCCAAATAAAAATAATATAAAATAGGTCTGGGAGTGTAGCCTGGAGGTAGAAGGGCTTCCAAAAACCCCAGTAACACACACACACACAGACACACACACACACACACACACACAAAAGTTAACACTTTGTCCCATTTCTTGCAACCCATATGTGGAAATAATTTTACAAATCTGCATTCGAAAATGCTATAAGATTGAATGTTATATAAATTAGTAAATTCTATGCTACAAGCTTGAATTCAATAGTTTCAGATAACGTATTAAAGTCTAAGTAATTTTAAGAAACATAAAAATTAAAACTGAAATTTTTTAACTTAGTAGTTTTTAACAGAGGGCAATTACATACCCCCCAAAACATTCAGTAATATCTGGATACATTTTTTCTTGTCACAAGTTGGGGAAAGTTGCTGTTACCATTTAGATGGTAAGAGACCAGGGATGCTTCTAAATATCCTACAATACACAGGACAGGCCCACACCACAAATCATAATCTGGGCCATAACATTAGAGCACCAAAATTAAGAAATGCTACTCTAACTTTAATAGCAAAGTCAAGAGTCAAAGAAGTTGTCAAGTAGTTATGAAATTTTATTTTATTTATAAACAGGAAAGAAGGAAGGGAGGAAGAGAAGGAGGGAAGAAGATAAAGAAATCTAACTTGTGTTGAGATTTGCTCTTTAGGAAGTTAATATATGATCAAACAATGTTGTAAGGAACGATATAATTAGTGAAAATATGATTATAGTGTTGTTTAGTTACTTGATTTTTATCATTTAAATGTTAAATATGAACAAAAGGTGGGAAAGGAAGAGAGGACTGGGGGAATAAATAGCAAACTAACAAAAAGTAGAAGGGGTAAAGAAAAGAGAGGAAGAAGGAAAAGAGCTGTTTCTCTTTTACAAAAGTGATGTGGTACTTTACAGCCTTACATATTTATGAGTGATTGAGATAATCATAGTATTTAACAAGTTAGGAAACAAAACATGTAATTAGGGAAAATTTTAATTGAACAGCTAATCATGGCAAAACCAAACCTATCTACTTTATGATGACTTAAAATATATGTTTCCTTCAAGCCTGGAGATGAGTGGAGTCTAAATTTAGGAGTTGCAGTGAGTAATCAACATAAACAATTTGTAACCATTCTTGGTGCTAATATTTTTGTCTAGGTTTGCTAAAGTTTTGTTCACATTTAATATTTTACTAATTAATATTATCATCTTAATAAATAGCTTGAACCATTAAAAAAACATTTCATAGAAAATGTTACTGTGATGGAAACTGGCGAAAGCTTACCAAGTGCTGTGTGCATATATTTCACTATCCAGTATGAACTATATCATGATATGAGACTACGGTGCATCAATACATCTACTGTAAAAAAATGAAAAAGTTTATCTGACATTTAAATTCTCAGTTACTTACATGTTTACATCTTGGAATTTTTTTTTGAGAACGTTTCAAAACCACGATTTACAAAAAAAGAGTAGAGTGACCTTCTTAATCTAGCTCACTCACAATATCTGACTCATCTTGAACTTCTCTATTTATTAATTTAGGGAACATGGAAAGAGTTTGCCTAAAGTCTCATCTCCATGCAGATTGGTAATATATTAGGTAGTACTTCATATAAACCGATGGTGATAGGGTATAGCAATGAAGAGCAAAGAACCTAAATGGTAAACAGAAACTAATATATTTTGGCTGTATTACCTTACACAACAAACTCTCTGGGCCTAAGTAACCTCAGATAAAAATTAGGAATAAGCATTTGGGAGGCTGAGACAGGAGAATCATGGTTTCTGGCCAGCCCCAGCTACTTAGTGAGGTCCTTTGAAACTCAGTGAGACCCTGTTTCAAATAAAGAATAAAAAATAGGGTTGGGGTAGTAGCCTGAAGGTAGAATGCCCCTGCATTTACTCTATCCCTTGTACTCCATGATAAATAAATAAACAAATAAATAAATAAACTAAAAATTAGGAATAAGAATTTCTATAACATGTGGCCATAGTTAGGATTAACTAAAGTAATAGATCTCCAGTGCTTAGGCTAAGTGCCTGTTACATTATAAATGCTTAACAAATATTTATTATTAATGATAGTCTTATTTATATTAATAACATAGTTATGTAGAGCTTTCCTCAGGAAACTATTTTTAAGAGCTGAAATTAATCTGAATCTTTCTATAAATACCTACTTCTGCATATATATGTATATATACATAATATATCATAGAAAATTATTCCAACATTTTATTTTAGACCATTAACTTTCCCAGTATACCTTCAGGCCATGCATATACCTGATAGTGATAGGAATATTTATGGCATAAGAATTTTAAAACAAGGTTCATTCTTTAGGTAAATATTTTATTGGACTAAAACTAATTCAAATTTAAAAGAAAACATTTGTTAAAATTAAATAATTCCAAAATATTTCATGAATATTATGTCTTAAGAATTTAGATTAATAATGTACAAGTTAATATATATGTATGTGTGTTACTGAATATATAATATGTATATATTATGAGATAATTATTTTTCTTACAAAAACACATGTACTAAATTATTTAATTCTCATAACAACCTAATGTGGTAGGTTGAATAGTAATACTATTTATTGGAATTTTACTGAGAAAATCAAGACAAAATTACTTCTTGTCAAAAGTCTTCAAATTAATTTGTGAGTTATATCAAGTTTAAACCAGATTTATTTAATGTCCAAGTTCTTCATCTAAATGATGGCTGGCATATTCATACTCAAAATAGGGGCTATGGTATCTTCAGCTAATCAAACTTTAGTACAGTAAAGTATGTTAAAAAGCTTAAATTCTGGATCAGGATGTAGCTCAGTGGTAAAGCGCCTGCTTTGCAGGTGCAGCACTTTGGATTTGGACCCTGGTTCCAAAAAGACACACACAAAAATAAGCTAAGAACAAAGAAAAAGTTTAAATTCATTATTAAAAATAATAATGTCAGTTATTTTAGAAAGACTTTTATATGGGCAGTTGTCTTAACACTGATTTTGAATATGTAGACTTTTTGTAAACAGAAAATACAGGATTACACTTGTCATTATATCGACCTAAAAGAAATATTTGCCAGGTGTGGTGGCGCATGCTTGTAATCCCCGTGCTTGGGAGGCAGAGACAGGAGGATCACGCTGGTTTGGAGCCAGCCTCACTGGCTTAAGAGACCCTGTTTCCAAATAAAAAAATATAAAATAGGTCTGAGAGTGTAGCCTGGAGGTAGAAGGGCTTCCAGGAACCCCAGTACCACCAAAAAAAAAAAATAATAATAATAATAATAATAAGAAGAAGAAGAAGAAGAAGAAGAGGAGGAGGAGGAGGAGGAGGAGGAGGAGGAGGAGGAGGAGGAGGAGGAGAAGGAGGAGGAGGAGGAGGAGGAGAAGGAGGAGGAGGAGGAGAAGGAGAAGAAAAAGAAAATATTTTTTAGACATTTTACCGATGAACTAGTTTTGGCAGTATATAGACATGACCTAAATAAAGAACCAGGGCAATGTGTGAGTGGAAAAAAGGAATCTAATTTGTCCATGTAGAGTTATAAAGGAAAACAACACTTTGAGTTTGTAACACAGATAATAACTGAGGATGTTCTCCCCTTTGAGAAAAATCATGAAAGAAAGAACTGGGCTTAATGTTTTTTAATTTATAAGTTGGAAACATAAATGCATGTCCTAATAAGAAGCCTGAGCTAGAATAACAAATTAATCACATTAGGAGAACCTTGCCCTTTGCATTTCCTTGCTCCTGGGAACTTGATGCTGAATTTTAATGTTGCATTAACATTTGCAATAAAAGTTAAAACCCTAAAACTAAAATGCAAACTTCCTTGTGAAGTAATGTGGTAATTGTATGAAACAACCACATTTAATACCTCAGGAGGACTGAAGGGAAGAATGGTTTGTTGCTACTCAGCATTACTTGGGAATTTTTTAGGGAGGTTTATCAATGGCAAATGCTATTCATTTGTCTTTTTTATTTAATAGCCATCTTCTGAAAATATATGTGTCTTCAACCCTAGATAAAATTTCCTGAATTGCTCATATGATTTTCTTGGATATAATATATTTTCCTTTTGTTTCAAACAGCACTTTCATCTGTTTTTGATTTTTTAAAGTACTTTGATTTTCACTTACTGGTATTCCTCAGTGTCCCAATAACTAAGACATTTGTTTAAAGGAGCTTAAAGTCAAACCCAGGTACTACAAAACATTTTTGAAAGAGGGAAATATTAACTCAAGCCTCAGAAGCCAAGTGTACTGGTGAGAAAAAAAATAAGAAGCAATCATAAAGGAAAATAATTTTTAATATCTAGTATGATTCCTTTATATAAGAAAATATATTATTTTTCTTCTCAATCCAGGATCAAATTTTCAACACCCTTTTATAAAAGTAGAAATACAATTTTTATAATAGTTTTTTTTCTAGAAAAAAATTCACAAATATACATTATTTATGGGAATATTCCCTTCATTAATATTCCCCCACCCATGTAACGAACATATTAATAATAACATAAAGATTTATCAAGACAGTGAACATCAGAGGGGAAAATAAAAGCAAAATGAGGGAGACCCGAGAATTGCGGAAAGAGACTGACAGAAGGAGACAGGGAGAGAAAAAAGAAGAATTGATGAAGAAAACAGTTCAAATAATGCTTTGCCCATATATGAAGGTGTCGCTACCAATCTCACTAATATGTATGGAGGCAGGTGCAGGGAGTAGGGTGGGATGTGGAAGGAAACACATTAAGTGCTATGTTTATGTACGTTTGCATTACTTTGAATATAACTATGATGTATAATAATAATATGCCAATAAAAGTGTATTAAAAAGAGGAAGCATAGCAAAACAAAGATACTTTTCAAAAATATTTTAAAACTAAAAGAGAGATTATAGTTTGCATTGTAGTAAGCATTAGATGCATATATATTATAGGAGTTTGATGCATTTAAAATATAAAATGTCTACTAAACAACGAAGCAGTCCATCCAGATGTTGCATTATTTGGACAGATCCTTTGCTATTTCTTTGTAAATATAAAAGTAAAATAAAATAAAATTTTTTTATCTAAACCAACTTCTCCTGGGATATCATAGCAGAAGAAATGAGATTTTAACTGGGTAACTTTTTAGCAAGATTTTTAAGTTCTGCCGTGTATTTCAAATTTGGAAGAAACAAATGAGCGTTTCTTTTACATAAACTTGTACCTCACTATGTATTTCCTATATTTATATCTGGAGATACCAGCAAACTCCTCTTGCATTTTCACTAAATAATTTGTTATCTAAAAAGTGTACGATATATAAAGACTGATTTCAAGCCTAGAAGCCCATCTCTGCCATGGTGAGGCTTTAGAAATTTAAAGAAGTTGCATGAGCACTTTGAATTTGTTTTTTCAACTTTAAAATGAGAACATTAATATTTACATAAAATGGAGTTGTAAGGATTGAAATATATATTCTTGTCAAGTATTTTTTCTGGAGAAATAACTATAAAAGATGGTTTTAAAACAATCTGAATGAGTCTTTTGGAAATATAAGCCAGTTTTCTGGTTCCCTCTCCTTCCTCTTATACATCTGTCATTAAATATACTTGTATCTTTAAATCTAAAAGCACCATAATTTGTAATTATGAAAAAATACTGTTACTTATGTTTTGGCCAAAATAAAAATTATAGAAAACAGCCCTCATAGCTGGGTATGGTGGCTCACACTTGTAATTCCAGTACTTGGAAGGCTGAGACAGGAGGATGACGTGAGTTTAAAGCCAGCCTCAGCTACTTAGTGAGGCTCTCAGCAACTTAGTGAGACTCTGTTTCCAAACAAACTAGAAAATAGGTCTGGGAGTGTAGCCCGGAGGTAGAAGACCCCTGGGTTTTCATCCCTAGTACCACAAAAAGAAAGAAAGAAAGAAAGAAAGAAAGAAAGAAAGAAAGAAAGAAAGAAAGAAAGAAAGAAAACACCCTCTAAAGTTATTCCCAATGACTCTCACCTCCTATTATGTATACTCTTATTCAATCCCCTTCTCTATAGAATATGGCTGACCCACAGGTCAATAGACATTTGTTGATTAGACACAGGATAACTTCACAGCTTACTCATAAGACTCTTTGTAGTTTCCTGCTCTCTCTCTCTCTCTCTCTCTCTCTCTCTCTCTCTCTCTCTCTCTCTCTTGAATTTCTTGCTTTGAGAGAAGCCAGAATTACTTCTTTAGGAGAATAATCATCAAATATAACTAAACAAAAAAATTAGTGGGGAGAGGCTAAGAATAATAATTATTAGAAAGCAACAGGAAGATGATATGACACCAAGAAGAGAATGTGAATATTAGTTCCTGGAAGGTTGAGAAGGGGAAATTGAAGGTCCTAAGCCAATTTATCAACTTAGGAAATTCCTGTCTCAAAATAAAAAATAAAAAGCTCTGGGGATATAGCTTGGACATAGACTGGTCCAAAGTTTAATCCTTAGTGAGACCAGAAACTGAAACATGCATGTGAGAAAACTTAATTTATTATGACTGGCATTTTAATGAAAAAAGTTAGAATTTTCAATAAAAATGCTGAAAAACTGATTATTCATATGGAAATAGTGATACACTGCCACTACTGTAGAGTGTACACAAAATCAATTACAGGTTGATTAAAAACTGTCATTTGAAAGACAAAACTTGAACATATTTTGAGGCTACTATAACATAACATATAGATAAACTTGGGCAGGCAAACATAATTTAACAACATAGACATGTGCGTATGCACACACATACACATCTACCACAAAGCATAAAAGAGAAAAACTCCAAGTTCAACAATAAGAAAATTCAAGTAAACTACTTATAAAAATATCAAAACAGTTAAAAGTATGAGAAATAAACTGAAAAAAGAAACACCTTATTCACAATCTATTTTCCAAAATAAAGAGCTCTACCTAAAGTAGAAAAATGAGCAAACTCTTAACCAAAAAGTAATTTTTATGAATTGTGCTGCTCTGAACATGGGTATTCATATGTTACTGACATTCTTTGATTTCAACCGCTTTGGAAAAATAACCAGGAGTGGTTATTTTAGCCAGATTACATGGTGGATCTTTTCCCAGTTTTCTAAGGAATCTCCACACTGAACTCCATAGCGGCTGAACTAGTTTGCACTCCCATCAACAGTGTAAAAAAGTTTCTCTTTCCTTACATCCTTGCCAGAATTTGTTGTTACTTGATTTCTTTATGCTCGCCACTCTGATTTGGGTTAGATGGACTCTCGGCATAGTTTTGATTTGAATCTCTCTGATGGCTAATGATGCTGAACATCTTTTCATGTATCTATTGGCCATTTCTATCTCTTCTTTTATGAAGTATCTATTCAATTAAGCAGCACAATTTGCAATAGCCAAAATATGGAAACAACCTAGGTCTCCATCAACAGATGAATGGATTACAAAATTATGGGAAATACACACAATGGAATTCTACTCAGCTATAATGAAGAAGAAAATCATGTCATTCACAAGAAGATGGAAAGACCTGGAGAACATTATGTTAGGTGAGATCAGGCAGGCACAGAAAGAGAAGAGACATATGTTTTCTCTAATTTCTCTATTTCTAGGGAATATTAGGAATACCAGAGGGACTTCACATAATGGAGGGGAAACCTCAGCTAAGTTAGAATGGAAGGATAGGAGAAAAAGAAGGCTGAGATTGATTAATGGAGGAACTACATCTGAATATGTATAAAGGTATGACTATAGCATGGTTAACCTGGACAGTCATTGTTGGGAGGGGGAAAGGGGAAGTGGGGAGGAGGAGAGGACACCAAACACAGTCCAAATGTATGCCATTTTCATTATGTTCCACATAAAAATACAAAATAAATTCAAAAAATCAAAAAAGTAATTTTAAAAATATTATTTGCTTATTCATAATCATGCTTCTAATTCACAAGCTCAACAAGATACCATTAAAATTCAGCACATCGTCAAATTATTAGAAAAGCAGATGAAGCCAAATATTCACAAGTCTATAACAAAATTGTACAGTGATTAAAGTGAAAATAGTACCACTGCTTTGTCGAGACATTTGACATTACCTAGAAATGCTGAGTGTGTCCTTGCCTACAGTATGATCCAGCTATTGCACTCCTGAAGCCAGACCCTAGAAAACTCTGTGCATGCTCACTGAATGTCTTGACAAGTATCTTCCCTAGTGTCATGTGTAGTATTAATAACTGAAAAAGGAACATATTTATCAAGGGTAGACAAGGCTACTACATAGCAGGGGATATAAATAAACTGTGACATTATCCATGTATTTAAAGAATATTATTTTAAATTATAACAAACAATTCATAAAAACCATATAGTATGATTCTATTTTATAAATTGCAAAATTCCGAATGATATCTTAACATATACATTAACACTTCCAAAAGGAAAGGAAATGAATTATAAAAATTTAGAATAACAGTTTTGTATGAGAAAAGCAGATAAGAATGATCCTGTAGACAAAGCATTTTACATGTATTTTTTAATAATATCATTATTCTAAATATCTTTATGTCATAAATATTTATGTGTAGTTGATGTTGACAAATAATGATTAATAAAAAACCTTCAGCCATTAGTTTTATATTATGATTGATCATCAAGGAAGCAATTTTCCATGCTAGTAATTTTAACAGCAGGTAGTTCCTACTTAAAGCACACACCACACACACACACACACACACACACACACACACACACACACATACACCTGCTTTATATTTGGGCCTCTGGGTAGGGATTCATAGCAGATATTTTCTATGTATTGAAAGAAAGTTGGATAGAAGCCAAGAGCAGAGATGATGACATTGCAGGTACAGTGGCATAGGTGTTAAAGTCAGTATATAAAGAAAGGCAGTGATGTACTATGTCCAAGAAGTCACAGATTCCAGAAAAATCTCCATGCATACTTTATAACTGCCTGAAAACCATATTGGAAAAGAACCCTCCTCTGCTCACATCTTCCTGAGAAATTGCCAAACCTATTAACCTTTCATTCTAAGTGGAAAGCTCTCTCTATAGGTCTAGAAAGCCAGGAAAAAGACTGAGATAGGTGCTGGTGGGGAAATTTTACATTTCAGCATTTTACAGAGCTGTAGAGAGGTATCCATTTGAATAAGAATGAGGATTCAGGCCGTTGGCTGTGAGTATTATACAGAAGCACAGGGGCCTGGTTGTGCTGCCCACCCTAGAAGGTTGCTGCCAATCACACTGAGAAATGAACCATCCTCTTGCCCTTTTTCTGCAGAGTTGAACTTCTTAGTAGCTTTGTTCTGACCTGAAAGAATCCATCTCATTTTAGAGTCTCTGTATTTTGAATACAGATGTCACTTGGTTGGCTTTCATTCTCCCAAGGCTTATGAGCTCTCTTATAAATGACTTGACATTTTTAGGCTTAGAATTCCTGATAAAGACACATTCTTCTGTTTGTCTTTCTGGATCATTTTTCAATAAAAAAAAAGAAGACCATACATTTTCCCAGTGCTTCAAAATTTATAATTATTTTCAAATTTATGTATTTTCTTCTCTTTGTCAAGAAAATCAAAGATCTAATATACTAACATTTTTAGGATTCTTCACAAAATAAAAATCACAACTAGCATTCAATCACAGGTCTTTTGAGTTTTTGACATCTCAAAGCTTCAAGCTCATTTCTAGTTACAAATAAGGCACGCATTCTGTTTCAGAGGGTTGTAAGAAATATTTTTTGAGTACAAATTTGATGCCATGGTACTATATCCTTTATACAAGTTTACCCATTTAGATCTCTAGACCACCTTATCAAATTATAATTAATATCATAGTATTGTTAATTCAATGTTATAGATTAGACACTCATAGAACACTCAAAAACTATAAAGGAGAAAAAATTAGAAATGAAATCCCATATAAAGCCAGAAAATACTGCTATGAAAGCAACTGGCCTCCAAGTTATATGCACAGAGATGGTCTATAGTTCTGAAAATGCCAATATCACTTAGCTGTTTTGCATTTTACACAAAATTATTCTGTTTAGTGTAATTAATACAGGATAGACATTAAGATTTAGAAATCTGAAATATGTGCAAGTTTTTATGTGTGCATTATACATACATGTGTTTAATATACAAAATTTTAGCAATACTATTTTATATTAGACAACAAAAGACGTTCATGTATATCTATACCTTCACACACACATTTATTATTCGGGTATCACAGAAAAATGGTAGATACATGTATAATTATTTTTTTAAGAATTCCAAAGAAATTGGAGTGTGCATATAGGCTATCACAGTGGTTCTTAGTCAGGGGTTAATTTGTTCCCCTAAAGGGAGCATTTAGCAATATCGAGATATTGATAGTTGTCAAAAATGAGAGGAAGCTGTGAATCATTGTGGACATAGAAGTCAAAGATGTTGGCAAACAACTGACAATGCACAGGAAAACCTTACAGAACAAAAATTACCCATTTGGAAGTTGAATAATAGTGAAATGTAGAAACCCTGGGGCTCTAGGTAAACCACATATGGAAGCAACATGCCAGGAATTGACCTAAGAAAAGTATTGCAATTTTTGTTTATTTATTTTTGTGCTACTGGTAATGCAGCCCAGCAGCATTCTACCTCTGAACTACATCATCAGCCCAATTTTACTTTTATTTTGAAACAGGGTCTCACTAGGCTGGTCAGAGTTTCACTACCTTTTGACTTTGTTCTTAAACTTGTAATTCACTGTCTCAGAAGCTCCCAAGTACTGGGATTACAAGCATGCACCAACATGCCAGGCTTGCAAATTTTTAAACAAGCCTTACTCACAGATTAGCTGAAGCTCCAAAGGAATTTGCTGTATGCAAGGATATAACATTATTACAATTCAGGGGTGTTTAATTCCATGCCAACAATGTATTTTCAAGAAATTAATGACTCTAAAAATAACAATTAAGGGGCCAAGGATGTAGCTCGGTGTTAGACTGTAAGGCTAGCATGTACAAGGTCCTGGGTTTGAACTCCAGCACTAAGATAACACAAAATAAAACAAACAAAATCCATTTCCAAATAAAATGTCACCAACATGGAAATGCCATCACATGATTTTATTGATAGTTTATTTTTATTATTTATCATTAGAATAGTCTGGAATAAGCCATACTCACAAGGTATATTGTCATTTTTAAATAAGAGAAATTTTCTGAGATTGGTGTAGGTGTGGTTCAGCACAGCGGCTACAAACAGCATTTACTTTCTTTTATTCCTGTGAGGATAAGGAAACTAACTGGGCACTGAGCAGTCACTGGAAAGAGAAAACATATTCATTTCTCACCCTCTCATTTATTTTCTTTCCCTTGCTCTAAGCTTTGCATTAATAAGCCATTGAAGGAAGAAGAAACCAGGACTAAAGATGTTTGAATGTATCCTCCTTCCCATATAAAACCTATAATTTGCTAAAATTTTCAGAAATGCGTTACTTCTTTTCCCTTTTGACTGCCTGTGTTGAAATTCACAGAAACCAACAAAAGACATCATGAAGTCTCCAGCATGAATCATTTATTTGGACAAAATAGGGAGGCTATTTTAAAAAGGGCAGTAATTCCTTCTTGCTGTCAAAAGATAAAGGCGTACAATTTTCTGCTGAAATGTGTACAATACCTTGTAAATTGTGAACATGTAATCATCTTCTGAAAAAGAGGAGAAAAATACCAACTGGCAACACTTTGCCATAGAAGCGAATGCATTACTGCAAACCATAAATATTTTTAATTCTAGTGTTCTGAGGCAAGAAGATAAAGGTCAATTATTCAGTAACAAAAAACAGTAAAAGTCAACTTAAAAAATGGTGGTTAAAGTTAGAAAAGTGACCACACACACAAAAAAAATCATAGTTTGTCAAGTAAATTTTGCTCCCACTAGATACTGGAGTCATAGCTAACTTGTAATGTGAGGTCTGCAGTATTCCAAAGAGGCACAGAATGAGCGGTCTAATTCCATCTGTCCTCAACATTATTGAGGAAAGCAAAGCTTCTTTTGGATGGTGAAAATTCCACTATTGAGGATACACCATGATGCCTGCAGTAATTACAATGAGCAAAACTGTGTTTGTCTATGCAAACTGCCATCTTTTCATATTGCTCCCCATCCTCTAAGACAGAATTATAAAGGAACATTTGGAGTAAGAAATTATATTTGTACATAGTCACTTGGGAATCATTACCACTCTGTAAACCACAATTATTGGTGTCAGAGGTAAAGCTTTGTGGATGTCCATGGCCTTTAAAATCTTTTCCTGGAACAGTGTAGACTGTTACAGTAAAACTGATTGTTAAGATCATATTTAAGTTGTGATAGTAAAACAAATTTATTTTGAACATACTCTGACTTACTTTCTATAATTAAAATTAATAATTTTAACTTGATACATTTTGGGAATATTATGAAAAAAACTGAGAAATAAGTGGTTTGCCCTTGGTGAATCTACACCCCTTTGTCTTTTCTACTTTCCATCCTGTCTAGTCTATCCATTTTTTTTTACAGGTGCTAAAGATTGAATCCAGGTGTTCTACTTTTGAGCTACACCCTCAACCCTCTTTTGCTTTTTTTTTAAAATTTTGAAACAAATTATCACTGAGTTTCTGAGGGGCTCCCTAAGTTACTTAGACTAGCCTGGAACCTGTGATTCTCCTGTCTCAGCCTCCCAGGATTATAGGCCTGTGAGACAACGCACGGCCTATCCATCATTTCGGATACTTAGGTTGGGACTCATTCTCACAAGAATCATAGTTATTCTTCCCCTTTCCCTTTTCCTTACTTCATTTTCTTTTAATATATATTTTATTTAAGTTGATACATAATAATTATACATATTTGTGGTGTATGGTATGGCACATCACTATATATACATTCATGGTGCAATAATCAGAGAAGGATCATTAGCAGATCTAGCACTAATCATTTTATGTGCTGGGAATATTCAGAATTCTTCCATCTATCCTGTAGTGGTCTCTAATCTCCAAGTACTATACTCTCTAATGATCTTGGATTATTAAATGAATCACTGTCAACCTACTGTGTTATCCTACTGTGCTATAAAAATCTCAATAGCTACTGTACTGTTCTATATAACACTAAACTTATTCCTCCTATCCAACTGTACCCATTAACCATCATTTTTTCATCTATTTTGCTCGTTAGATGTCAGGTGATTTTCTCTCCTAATCTCATGAAAGATCACACATCTGAAACACAAAACCGGGGCTATCTCCATTCTGTTGCAGTCTTAAAAAAGATAAACTCCATTTGCTCCTTTCAAACACAGACATCTCTCCTTTATTTCATTCTTAGGACATCAAGTTCAGACTAACAGAAAGGATTGTAGATTCCTATGGTTTGCCAAAGGAGATCAAAGAATGACAAAACTAAAACCGTACTGGTCTGATTCCTATTGAACGGTCATCATTATCTTTCTGAAATATTATTTTAGAAAAATTAACGGACTTGATTTTTGCTTCATAATTGTTTAAGTGACATAGATTCACAAAAATATATCACCACAAGAGAATGCCTGTGAGAACAATTGAATCATATAGATTACATAAATAGAGAAATTACAACAAGAGATAGAGGGCATAGTACTTGGAGATTTAGGACCACTGCATCTTGATCTTCCAGGTAGCTAAAATTTGCTCATGGTCTTTGCTTAGATTTAAAGAAGTGATGATTTTGTATCAGCTGATATAGATCAAAGAATAGTATAGAATTATTTTTCCCTCCAAAGAATCTCTCAATTTTAAACGATAAACCTCATATTTAATTCATAAAATAAAATCTCTATGATTGATAGTGTGATATATAGGTCTTATTCATGGGCAAAGAAGCATAATCACATTTTCATGGGTGAGAGATCTAAAGTGGCACAAGAAGGATTCATTTCAGTTTAAATGAAAGAAGTCATATCTACAGCTTTTTCTACTTGAAAGGTTCACGAAGCCAGTGAAGATGAGACTAATAGTTGTAGGAGAAAAAATATGGCCCTCTAGAAAGAAAATTCATTTCTCTCTATGGTTACAGTCAATAAGGAATTCACATGTAGTTGTTTTCCAAAGAGATCTTAACGGTATGTTTCAGGAATGTGCAAGAATATTGCTTACAAGGTCAGTGCTATGGGTTGAACATCTGTGTCTCTGCAAAATTCATGTGTTATATCCTAACCTCTAATACAGTGGTATTTATTAGGAGACAAGCCCTTAGAGAGGTAAAAATATGAAAGTGCAACCCTCACCAGAAAATTATTGCTCGTATTAAAAGGAGTATGAGGAATATGGCTTCCTCTCTATTCCCTGTCATGTGAGGATATAAAGAAAATTTGGTCATTTCCAATTTAGAAAGTATTCCTCACCAGACACTAGAATTTCAATCGTTATGATTTTGGACTCCCAGCTTTCAAAACCGTGAGACTGATGAACTTAAAAATGCTGGGGTCATATAATATTTCTAAATTAATACACCTCAACAACTTCTTAGTATAATGTGAACAAAATAGCAACTACAAAGAGATGCTGAGCTAGATGTGGTGCACATATGTAATCCCAGGACTTGGGAGGAATGAAACAGGCGCTTCAAAGGTTTGAAACTATCAATTTTGCAAAACACTGTTTTAAAATTTAAAAAAGTAGAAGAGGGCTGGAGAAGTCTTGGAAGTAAAATGCCCCTGAATTCACTCCCCAAATTCACATGTATATTTGTTATATATAAAAATAACAACAACCAGAAAGAGATGCTTAAAATGATTTTGTATCTTAGGTTATTTGCCAACTATAAATCCTGTGATTTTCTCAAAATAAGGGTTATCTGCTGGGCGGTTAACCTTATTAGTCTATAATCTCAGTACTCTGGAGGCTGAGACAAGAGAAGAACAAGTTTAAGGCCAAAGATACTACTTCAAAATAAGATTAAAAAAAGGCTTGAGCTATAGCTCAGTGGTAGAATGCCCCTGAGTTCAATGCCTAGTAAAATAAATAAATAAATAAATAAATAAATAAATAAATAAATAAATAAATAAAATCTCTTTAATACTTTGTCTTCTGTTATTGTCTTATCATATTATATATAATGTGCTAGTTCAATATATTCCTCTATAAGAAACAAAAGATAATTTTATTTCCATAGAGACACAGGTTCAGTTAAATTTTTAAGGAAGAAGAGGGTTTGGAAGGCATATATACCAGGTTTTATTAATTTATTAAGTACTTAGAGAAAATAAATGATTTCAATAAATTCATCCAGAAAATTAATTAAAAAGAAAGCACAAGAATTTGGTTATCCTAACATCAAGTCTGACATTCCTTTTGTGGATGATAGTGGCCCTATAAATATTTGCATATTTTGTTACTGCACTTTGGGCTTTGTTATAACATTTGGAAGATGAAATTAATGTAATGCAGGCTGTGAATTATAAAAAAAATGTCTATTTCCTAGGGACAATTGAACATTGGCTTCTTTTGAAGTTCCTTCATTCAGATTTGACATAGTCTCTATCTAAAATAAATTCAAAATCATCTGCCTAATATTATGTTTATGTTTCACTCCCTATATCACATTATTCTTTCTTAATTTTTTTTTCCTTCAAAGCTCTTATATTTCATTATTCTACATATGAAAAACATACCAGCTGCAATTAAGTATAAACAACAAATAATCTCTTCCACAAGACTGTGCTATGAACAGAACAGCCTTGGAATCCAAAAGCAGACTGTGTTTAAGACACAGCTGAGGAAGAAATGCAATCTCATTAATATGCAACAATAAACCAACATAATTCTATATCCTTCCTTCCTCCTTTTTTTCTTTCTTTCAACTCAATGAAAGGATCCTCATTACTTATTAAATAAGGTGCCTTATTCCAGCAACTACACTTTATCCCTAAATATTCTTAAATCATTGTGTGTATCCAGAAAAAATATTTTGATAAAAATCAAGCAATCTATCTTCTACTATAGGAACACTTTTTTTTTCTATGAAAAGCAAAGTAATGAAATATAATAAAAAGTTTTAATGCTAATTTGTAACAGTGCTATAATGGAGTTTCTTCTATTAAATTAAAAAAAATTTGTAACAGTGCTATAATGGAGTTTCTTCTATTAAATTAAAAAAAAAGTTCTTACATTTAAACCTGGGGTAAAGGTTGCTTAGGGTTAAAAAATACCAAATAGTTTATGTAATTATTTTTAGACAGATAGTATGGCCCTTATACTGCTGGCAGAATGAAAATGATTTTTCTGTTAACTCAGATTGTAGCTTACTCAAGAAAGTACAATAATTGGATGAAAATTGTCCCAAAGAGTAAATATTGGCCTCAGAAGTACAAACTTCTGCCAAAAATCTCAATGGTTTAAGCCCTGTTTTTTTTTTTTTTTTTTTTCCTAACTAAATGATGGTCTCTTTGGTTCATTTTCTGTTATTTGCTTTTCTGATTCAGTTTCTGTCTCCCCAGAGTTGAAGTGACACTAAGTACAAACAGGAACAGCCAATACAGAGTTTGTTCCTCCTGGCTCAGTGAGAAATTACACTTCCATAGAAATTATACTAGGAAAAAGGATCTACTCATAATGAAAAATTTGGTCTCATTTTTATCCTGTTCATTTTTTCACCAGCATCATCATCATCACTACCAACATTATCACTTTCATCTTTATAGTTACCCTCATCTTCATGATAATGACTTTTGTTTTTCAAATACAAGTAAATTAATCTTGAAGTTAAGATTTTTTTTGTGGGGGGGGACTGAAGATGGAACCCAGGAGCATTCTACTTCCAAGCTACACCCCGGCCCTTTTTTTATTATTTATTTTGAAACAGAGTCTCACTGAGTTACAGAGGGCCTCACTAAGTAGCAGAGGCTGTCCTTGAACTGCAATCCTCCTGTCTCAGCCTCTCAAATGCTGGGATTATAAGCATGTGCCACCCTGCCTGGCTAGCAGTAATTTACTTATTTGTTTGTTTGTTTGTTTGTTTGTTTGTTTGTTTATTTAGTAGTACTGGGGATGGAACCCAGAGGCTTTCTTCCTCCAAGCTACACCACCAACCAGCCTTATTTTTAATTCTTTATTTTGAAACAAGTTCTCACTGAGTTGCAAAGGGCCTCACTAAGTAGTTGAGGCTGTCCATGAACCACTATCCTCCCGTCTCAGCCTTCCAAATGCTGGGATTATAAGTGTGCACCACCATGCTTGGCAGCAGTAAGTAAGAATTTAAAAGTGGACATTAAAACACCCAACTCCCAGAGTTTCTTTGAATATGTAATATGGTTTTAAAGAAGCACCTAGCACTTTTTCTTGTTCTGTTATCATTGTCTATGCAATATTTTATCCATTTGGCTGAGCATTTATTTTGTTTATACATTCTGGACCCATTAAACTCTCCCCATTATGGGCTAAATACTTTAATTCCTATCTCAAGTAAGAGTAAGTGTTCTGGGAGGAATAACTACCTTGCTTGACACACTATAGGTATTAAATGTTAACACAAGCTTTTGAACCTGTCTTTTTGGTTCCAAAACACTTAAGGGTACAGAGTATTTTATTATGGAGTATATAAACTATATGGTATTCTCAGAGTTATAAAAGCATATTTATTAACTCTGTCCATTTTGTTCATAAAATTTATTTTGGATATAAGTTGAAACTACTTAGCCTGTACTTTTTCTCAAAAAGATATTGGGTTTGTTTTGATAGATTTTGAGTTTCCTGAATCATATCCCATTTCTTCTTATGCATGTTGTAAATGATTAAAATCAAAACTCCTATATCACAGAGCATACAGCTCAACTCTTTTATGCCAGAATTTATGAAACTCAGTTCTAACACTAGGCCCTCTCCTAGTATAGTTCTGTTATTAATCTTTGGAGTGTTTTCCATACTTCAACTTTCTCATTTATTCTCATCAGGTGAATAGAGTATAATCTTTCCACTCACTCCGGCTTTAATGAGGCATAATTGGCAAATGAGTATTACAGAATTTTAAGTGTGGAACGTGATGCTTTGATGTATGGATACATTATGAAGCCAACACCATGATTTAGCTGATGTGCATACGCATGTGCGCATCCATCAGTGCACACAGTTGCCAATTTATGTATGTGTATGCGATAAGAATACTTAAGATATTTTTATAGACATCTTCAAGTGCACACCTTAGTACTGTGCATTAGATCTGAAATTAGTCACTCTAGAGGACTGAAAGTTTGAAGATTTTGATTACCATCCACTTACTTCCTTCTACTCCCAACAACTAGCAATGACCATTCTATGTTCTGCCTCTGTGATTTTAACTTTTTAGATTACAAATATAAGTGAGATCGCACAGTATTTGCCCTCCCATGCTTGGCTTATTTCACTTCAGGTGGCATCCTCTACATTCATCCATCTTTTCACAAAAGTCAAGATTTCTTTCTAAGGGTGAATGCTATTCTATTGAAATGGCACTTTTTTTTAAATCCAATCACTCATTGATAGACAGTTGCCTTGACTCTATATTTTGACTGCTTAATAAACACAGCAATGAATATGAAAGGGAGTAAGTTGAACATACTGGGTTTATTTCTTTTGGATATATACATAGAAATGGACTGTAAAGTTGTATAGTCGTACTTTTTGTGTGTGTGATACTGAAGATTGAACCCAGGGAATTTTATCTCTGTGGTATAACCCCAGCTCTTCTTATTTATTTTTGTTTTGTTTTGTTTTGTTTTGTTTTGAAACAGAGTATCAATAGGTTGTTGAGGCCAACCTCAAACTTCCTTTCTCAGCCTCCCAACTACTGGGAAGACAGGCATGTGCTACCACATCCAGCTTATTTTTAAATTTTTTCATCAACCTCTATACTATCGTCCGTGCAGTTTTACCAATCTGCATTTTCACCAAGAATGTACAAGTGTTTCTTTTCTTTCCCTTTATTCACATCCTCACCAAAAATTAATTTTGTTGTTTCCACAGCAGTTATCCTATAAAGAATGAAGTAATAGTTAATTGTGGTTTTGATTTGCATTTCCCTAATGGTGTGTGATGGTGAGCATTTTTCATAACTCTGCTAGTTGTCTGTGTGCTTTCTTTTGAGAAATGTCTGTTAAAATACTTTACCCATTTTTTTGTTTGTTTGTTTTGGTGGTACTGGGGTTCCTGGAAGCCCTTCTACCTTTGGGCTACACTCCCAGATATTTTATATTTTTTATTTATTTTGGAAACAGGATTTCTTAAGCCAGCAAGAGTAACTATGAACCTGCGCGATCCTCCTGTCTCCGCCTCCCAAGCGAGGGGATTACAAGCGTGCACCACCACGCCTGGCTACCCATTTTTAAAATCAAGTTATTTGTCTTCTTTTTATTGAGTTGTTTTTGTTTCTTATATATTTTGGATATTAATCCATTATCTATTATCTATTATATTATCTATTACATGTTTTGCAAATATTTTCTCCCATTTGGTAGAATACTTTTCACTCTGTTGATGATTTCTTTTGTTGTGAAGAAACATTTTAGTTCCATATAGTCCTATTTTTCTGTTTTTGCTTTTGTATTTTGTGCATTAGGGGACATACCCAAATGATGATTTCTCAGACTAATGTCTGCAAACTTCTTCCCTGTGTTTACATCTAGTACTTTATAGACTTAAGATCACATGTTTAAGTCTTTACTACAGTTTAAATTGAATTTTGTATATTGTGAAAGATAAAGACCCGTTTTTATTTACATGTGAGTATCTAGTTTTTATATTACCATTTATTGAAGAAACTAAAGTTACCAAAATATTATATTCACAAAAATCATTTTTATCATTTAAATAATATATGTGTGTGTGTGTGTGTGTATATATATATATATATATATATTTTTTTTTTTTTTTTTTTTTTTTTTTGCAATACTGAAGATGGAACCCAGAGGCATTCTACCTCTGAGCTATACCCCAAGCCATACTTTTTTATTCTTTATTTTGAAAAGGATCTCATTGAGTTGCAAAGGGCCTCATTAAGTAGCTGAGGTTGTCCTCAAACCTAGCTGAGGCTGTCCGTGAACCATGATCTTTTATTTTAGCATTCCAAATGCTGGGATTAAAATTTGCACCACCACACCCCACTCTAGACTTATACTTTAAAAAAGTATTTTAGCTGGCGTGCTGGTGCATGCTTGTAATCCCCATGCTTGGGAGGCAGAGACAGGAGGATCGCGCAGGTTCGAAGCCAGCCCCGCGAGCTGGCTTAGGAGACCCTGTTTCTAAATAAAAATGTAAAAATAGGTCTGGGAGTGTAGCCCGGAGGTATAAGGGCTTCCAGGAACCCCAGTACCACCAAAATAAATAAATAAATAAATAAATAAATAAATAGTATTTTAAAGAAATTATAATAATCAAATAATATGTTTGCTGTTGCCTAATCACAGTTTAGAATAACCTGATTATCATCTGCATGAAAATGAGCTTGATTACAATATGAAGCATCTATAAAAAGAATTTCTGCTCTTCTTTATACATTTTGGTTTCCGTAGAAGTTTCTTTTATAATCAAAGACAGAATTTTGACTGAAGAGCGCTCTTCTCATTGAGGGATATGGAATCTTTGCAGTTTAGGATTATATCTGCCCTTGTGACTTCTAGCTAGAATCACTACATTTTATTTCGGACAATACATTTTAGTGAAGCAAGGAAAAAAGAAAAAAAATCGTAACATGTCATAAAGGGGTATTATCATTTCACAAGGACCAGATGAGCAGCAGGAGAAGATGAAATTTAAATAAGTAGCAGAGATCTTGTTTCCATGATAATGTATCTCTCCAGCTTTGATACCACATCAGAATTACTTCTATACTGAGTGGTTTTCAAAGTTGTCTTTGAGGCATTACTTAAGATTTTCTTTTAATAGATAAAGTCCAGTGGTCTCCTAAGGAAGAAAATATTTGTATCTGAAAATAAGATTCACTTTTTTTTATTTTTTGAAGGATGCAAAAGTTGGCAGGATGTAAAGATATATTTGTAATGATTGTTATTTTCTTGTTTCAAATTTATTATAAAATTTTAATTAAGGTTTTATTTCCTAGGTAATTAAGGAAGATTCTTTGGTAAAATCCTACCAGTGGCTCTTTCTTCAATTACATTTTGCACTACAATCTATTAAAATAACATTATAAATGTCATCTAATGTTTCCAAAAGAGAGAATGTATAGCAAGTTCATAACATATTCTAATAGACTGGGGAGTCGCAGAGCTACAGAGAATCAGAGAAAGCAATCATTTGTCATTGCATATGCCTAATTTACAAATACCTTATAGCTGAGAGTTTTAATCCTGAATGTAAATAAAGTATGTAGTTGCATATTCCTTCAGTACTTTAGTGGCTAAGTACTTGCAACCTGTGATTTCCATTCCACATGGTAATACCTGTCAGCATTGAGTCTGATGACATTGGTCCACGTTTAAGTGAACATTTGTTTCTAATTTAAGTCTTGTTTGCATACAGGCATATAAAACAACAATAATTATGATTATAATGTTTGAAAAAGCATAGCTTGCTCCCTTTCTTACACATTCCCACTTATCCACACCAAAGCCTAGTAGTACAAATTCATATCAGCATGAAAATGGGTACGAGGGAATGCACAGTGGATCTTAAACAATTCATGTTCTATACTGCCTATTTAAATCTCCAACATGCAAAAATGAAAGGGATCGAAACCTTAAAGTTGGCAAAGGCCTATTAGTTTCTTTGGTGAGAACTTGTTGAATACAGTTTTTAGTATAGGAAAATGCATGTTAGTGAATCCCTCCTTATTAACAAGCATGCATATCTAATTGATATCAACAGCCACCTTAGAAATTATATCAACAACAACTTTTGCTTTTAGTGGAACTTAACTAGGAGTGGTTGGTTTACTAAGTGTTTTATTTATTTATTAAATTTTATTGAGTTACTATAGTCTCACATCATAATGTGGATCATGTTGACAATGGAATATATTAACACAGTACTTGGTGCTCTTTTTTCTCCCTCCCAATACTGAGTGTCCAGGTAAATAATGTTACATTCACATGTATATACATATTCAAATGTAGCTTTATCATTGATTAACCTTAGCCCTTTTCTTCCCCTACCCTTCCTTTTCTGGCTTTGCTGAGGTTTCCCCTCCATTATATGGAGTCCCTCTGGTATCCCTAATACTCCCTAGCTTGTGCATATTAGAGAAAACATATGTCCCTTCTCTTTTTGTGCATGGCTAATCTCAATATAATGTTCTCCAGGTCTTTCCATCTTCTTACGAATGACATGATTTTGTTCCATTGTGTGAATTTCCTATAACTTTGCAATCCATTCATCTGCTGATGGAGACCTAGGTTGGTTCTATATTTGGGCTATTTGGAATTGTGCTGCTATGAACGTGGGTATGCATACATTACTGTATTTCTCTGATTTCAACCACTTTGGAAAGATACCCAGAATTGGTATAGCTGGATCATATGGTGGATCCATTCTCAATTTTCTAAGGAATCTCCGCACTCATCTTCATAGTGGCTGAACTAGTTTGCACTCCCACCAACAGTGTAAAAGAGTTCGTATTTCCTTATATCCTGCCAGCATTTGTTGTTATTTGACTTCTTTATGCTTGCCACTCTGATTGGGATAAGATGGAATCTTAGGGTAGTTTTGATTTGCATCTCTCTTATGGCTAATGATGTTTAAGATTTTTTTAGTATATATTGGTTGTATCTCTTCTTTTATGAAGTGTCCAATTCAGTTGCCTAAGAAAAAATGGTACCAGGAAAACTGGGTATGCATTTATAGAAAGATGGAACTAAATCCTTACTTCTCACTGTGCACAGGAATCAACTCAAGTTGGATCAAAGACCTAGAAATCAGACCAGGGACTGTGAAGCTATTAGAGGAGGGCATAGGTTCAACACTCCAACATATAGGCACAGGTAGTAACTTCCTCAACAAGACCTCCAAAGTGCAGGAAATTAAAACAAAAATTAACAAGTGGGATGCCATCAAACTAAAAAGTTTCTACTTATTAAAACAAACCATCAAGAATCTAAAGAGAGAGCCTACAGAATGGCAGAAGATCTTTACGAGCTACCACTCTGATAGAGAGCTAGTAACCAGAATATACAAAAAGTACAAAAGACTCTACACTAGCAAACCAAATAGCCCAATTAGAAATGGGCAACTGAATTGAACAGACACTTTACAAAAGAAGAGATAAAAACTGTTTTATTCATGTAGTCTCATCATTAATTTCTAAAACAATGGCTCATATTTACACCTCAGTATTCTTTTCTTGTTGCTTAAGTAATAATTTAACACAAGATATTGACTTAAGACAATACAAAGTTATATAATTCCCAAGGTCAGAGGCCCCAAATAAATTTCATTCAGCTAAATGTCAAGATGTCAATGGAGTTGCATTCCTTTCTGAAACATTTAGGGTAGAATCCATTCCCTTGTTCATTCTAACCTCTAGAGTGGGACCACCTTTGCTTGGTTCACAGACTCCCTGATTCTCCTTCACAGATTCTGGGAATTAAGAATTGGATATTTTTGGATGGCCATTGTCCTGCTTACTTCAGCCTCCAGTCTTAGTAAAATGAAATTGTTGAATGAAAAATCTGATCCCATCTTGTACCTGTCATTATCTTTTAAAAGATTGTTATTTGGGAATGAAAATAATAAGTGAACATAAAAATAAAAATGTCCTTCATGTTCTCACAGAGTCTGAGTCTTTTTTCCTCATTCCCTTTTGGAGTCTGCTTTCCACGCTTGGTTCCAGGTACAACAGCCTCAATGGGGACCTGTTGCCTAGCATGTGCACTCTTTTTTCCTGAACTTTGGAATATTCTATCTTCAATCTGCAATGCTCTGTCAACACAACTTTAAGTAACTAACTCCTATTTATTCTTTTTTTTTCTCTGCAAAGTTATAGTTTTCCAAGGAAGCCTATACTAAACAGTCATCTCCCTACTATTATTTAATTTACCTTTGTTTTTTCTTTGTGCACATATTTATCATTTATTTATTTTATTGGTGCATTATAATCATAAATCTTGAAGAATTTTAGGGTGGTAGAGGCATACATGCACACAGCACTCATTTACCCTCCTCCAGCTATCCCTATTATCCTTCCCTTCCTCGTTTTCTGTGCTCAGAATAGTAATTGACTTTAATAGGTTTGTGTATGTATATCATGTCCACTGAGGTGTTTTCTTTTGCTCTTCTCCCATATCACTCAGTTAGGTCACCTTCTTCACTCATCTAAGGTTTCTCCTTTGTCTGGCATCCTTCCTATGTCCCATTTTCTTCTTAGATTCTGCACACTAGAGAAAACATCCACCTTTTTTACTTGTTGTGACTGACCAGTCTTAATTAGCATAGTTTTCCAGTTCCATCCATTTCCTGGCCCAAAAGAAAATAGCCTCTTCAACAAATGGTGTTGGCAAAACTGGTTATCTATATGTATAAAAATGGAAATAGACATCACTTTCTCAACCTGCACAAAAGTCAAATCAAAATGGATCAAAGACCTAGAAATTAGATCAGAGACCTTGAAACTACTTGAAAAGGACATAGTACCAACAATACAACACTTAGATATGGGTAAAAATGCCCTCATCAAGATCCCAAAAGCATAATAAATTAAAATGAGAATCAATACATGGGATTGTGTAACAAAGAAAAATAACAAGAACTTCAAAAGAGAACCAATAGAATTGGAGATTTTTGCCAGCTCCTCTTTTGATAGAGGATTAATATCTAGAATACAGAAAAAACTCAAGAAACTCACTGCCTAAAAAGCAAATAGCCGGGCAACCCCCTCTCCACCAGGAAGGACCCTTTGGTCTGGGCCCCTGGCCCTGACCCTGGGCGGGTGGGCAGGCACTGGTGGGGCATTCCTAGGCGACTGCCTCTCCACCCAGAAGGACCCTGTGTTCCGGGCCTCTGGCCCCGAACCTGGACAAGTGGGCAGACACTGGCGGGGCACCCCTAGATGACCCCCTCCCCACCTGGAAGGACCCTGTGGTCCAGTGCCCTGGCCCCGACCCTAGGCAGGTGGGCAGGTGCTAGTGGGGCACCCCTAGGCACCCCCTTTCCACCCGGAATGACCCTGTAAAAAAGGAAAAGAAAAAGAAAAAAGGAAAATATCGGAGAGGGGTCAAGGAGGCCATGGCGGATGCCAGGATACTGGAGATGCAGACAAAACTTATCCAAATGAACTGGAATTATTGGAAAAATTCCCCGCTAAGGAGGACTGCTTCTTCTCTACATTGTTAAGAATCTTGGACATCACCTGTAAGGAGAGAGACTTTATGGAGACCAAGGAGAAAGGCAGTGCTGAAAGCGGTGTCCAAGTTGGTGGTGGAGACTTGAATTCAGGAGAAGCAGAAATCGGAGCCTACCAACCTCAGTTTTTTTTTTTTTTTTTTTTTTTGAGAAATTACACCAAAGGTCGAATGCTACCGTCGCGCATGCTTAGTAACACTGGACAACATTCAGAGTGGAAAAAGAGCTTGGGAAAGATTTGAAATGGTGGAGGCAGTGGCAATGGCAGTGGCCAGTCCTCAGGGGAGGCAGAGATCTGATGCATTATACCTGGAAGCTTTTAAGTAATGACCCCAGAGGCAGAATGCTACCACCACGCACTGTCGAGAACGTGGGACAAATGGTTGGGCAAAGAGGGTGCTCGGATTAGAGCCTGCCGAGGGGTGAGGCCAGCGGCTGACACAGAAAAGTTGGAATTAGAGCCTGTAGTGAGGCAAGGCCGGTGCTGGAGCCTCCGAGGCCAGGATTGGAGCCTGCCGAGTGGTTAGGCCAGTGCTGGGGCTAGTGAAGCCGGGATTGGATCATGCTGTGAGGCAAGGCCAGTGCTAGGGCCTTCGAGGCCGGGATCGGAGCCTGATGAGGGGTTAGGCCGGTGCTGGGGCCAATGGCCAACATCGGAGACTGCCATGAGGCAAGGTCGCTACTGGGGCCTCTGAGGCTGGGATTGGAGCCTTCCATGAGGCAAGGCCGTTACTGGAGCCTCCGAGGCCAGGATCAGAGCCTGACCAGGGGTTAGGTCAGTGCTGGGGCCAATGGCCAACATCGGAGCCTGCCATGAGGCAAGGTTGCTACTGGGGCCTCTGAGGCTGGGATCGGAGCCTGTAGAGGGGTTAGGCCGGTGCCGGGGACAGCAAGGCCAGGATTGGAGCCTGCCATGAGGCAAGGCTGGTGCTGGGGCCCCGAGGCCAGGGCCGGAACCTGCCGAGGGGTTAGGACGGTGCTGGGGCCAGTGAGGCCAGAATCAGAGCCAGCCGAGGGGTTAGGCTGGTGTTGGGACCAACAACCGGCATCAGAACCTGCCATGAGGCAAGGCCGGTGCTGGGGCCTCTGAGGCCGGGATCAGAGCCTGCTTAGGGGATAGGCCGGTGCCGGGGGCAGCGGCAGGCATTGGAGCCTTCCGTGAGGCAAGGCTGCTATTGAGGCCTGTGAGGCTGGGATCGAAGCCTGCCGAGGGGTTAGGCTGGTGCTGGAGCTAGCAAGGCCAGCATCAGAGCCTGCCATGAGACAAGGCCGGTGCTGAGGCCTCTGAGGCCGGGATTGGAGCCAGCTGAGGGGTTAGGCCAGTGTCGGGGCCAGCGAGACTAGAATCGGAGCCTCCCATGAGGCAAGGCCGCTGCTTGAGCCATCGAGGTCTGGATCAGTCCACCAGGTAGCCAGGCCACTACTGGGGCCATCAAGAGTGGGATTGGTATTTGCAACTCGGCATGCACAGAGAAATATTGCAGAAAATTAAAACCAGATGCTTCCCCTAATCAGCAATAACTAGGAGGAAAGGGAAGTGGTCGAGCTATAGAAAGGGCCCTATAGTGAAGCAATTAAGGTGACCAATCAGAGGGCATGGAAAAGGGGAAGATGGAGCCTCTTTAAAAAGCAGGAGGTACATAAACATATGTATCAAAGTTAATTACCAAACAAGCATGGGACTGAGGGAGGGGGAGGGAATGGGATGGGGCCTGGATGAGGGCTAACTGAATGATGTGTGCTTGTATATCTTCTCAAGTCTTGTATTTCAATGTGATGTATGATTACAATGCACCAATAAAAATAAATTTAAAAAATAAAAAAATAAAAAGCAAATAGCCTAATCAAAATGGTCAAAATAACTAAATATTTCACAAAAGAAAAAAACACAAATGGAAAATAAATGTATAAAAGGTATTTAACATCATTAGTAATCAGAGAGATGCAAATCAAAACTACCCTAAGATTTCACCTAATTCCAATTAGAATGACAATCATTAAAATCACAAACAACAATAAATGCTAGTTAGGATGTAGAGAAGTAGGAACTCTAATACACTATTGGTATGATTTCACACTAGTGTAACCACATTGAAAAACAGTGTGGAGGATACTCAGAAGAATTAGAATGAACCTACTATATCACCCAGCAATACAACTCCTGGGTATTTACCCAAAGAAATGAAAATCAAATTACTAGAATGATGCATTCATATCTATGTTTTTAGGGGCACAATGCATAATTGGCAAACTATGAAACCAGCCAAGATGTCCATCCATCAGCAGTTGAATGGATTACAAAACAATGGGATATGTACATATATTTCTCTTAATGCTCACCTTGTTCAAAATACTTTCCTCTATTTCCTAGGGATACGGTGTGAAAAAGACAAAATACAAACTTTCATGAAGCTTATTTTCTACTAATAAGAGACAGATGAAACATTAAAAAATCATTAATTAGATTATGTAGAATATATAGTATGGACAAATAAAGCAAGATAACAGATGAGTTAAAAAGATATTTTAAACAGGGCAAGTGTAAACGATATTTTGAACAGAAGTTCAGGAATAGCATCTGTCAGGCAATGGTGTTTGAGGAGAAAGGAATAGAAAGATGGGATGGTTCATGTTGATATTGGAGAAAGAACATTTTAGGCAGAAGAAACAGTATATGTGAAGACCTCAAAATGAGACAGAGTGTGATTAGTGCTCTGGCACTGTAACTCTACTTCATTATAATTATAATGGATTTGCCTGTGTGGTGGCACACACTTGTAATCCCAGGACTTGAGAGGCTGAAACAGGAGATATTAGGTTCATAGACAGTGTCAGCAATTTAATGAGGCTCTCAGCAACTTAGCAAGAACTTGTTTTCAAATAAAATATAGAAAAGGGCTGGAGGTGTAGTTCAGAGGTAGAAGGTCTGTGGGTTCCATCCCCAGTAGCACAAAAAATTATCATTGTTTCAATTTTACATAGTAGTATCAGTCTCTATCTCCTCAAATATACTTCAAACCCTGTGAGCAAGGGAACTTCTTTTGCTTATCATTGCATTCCTGATCATAACCTTCAAAAATGTTTATACAGTGAATGAATAAATAGGCTTATGCACTGGGTGTTATTTGACGCCCATATTTTTTTATCAGAAAGTTGGGAATTACAGTGTTTAATATTCTCCCGAACTTATATTGACTCATCAATGGCAAAACAAGTCAGTATGATTTGGCAACAAGGTCTGTATTTTTTTTTTTTAGTTTTTATTGGTGCATTATATTCATACAACTTATTGGGGTAAAAAAACTTGTGTGTACAAACATGTACTCATTGCTGATTTAACCCCTACCCAAATACCACCCCATTCTCTCCCCGTCCCTCCCTTCCTTGCTTGGCTTAGTGATTGACTTCGATATGTTTAAGTACATTGTGTGCTTTAGAGATTTTTCTCTTCCCCCTCCTTTCTCTTCCTTTAGGTTATCTTGTTTGCTCCTCTTTTCTCCCTAACTCTCACATATTAGGGAAAGCATCTGATTTCTTATTTTTTGTGACTGACTAATCTCACTTAGCATAATGCCCTCCAGTTCCATCCATTTCCCTGGAAATGACGTAATTGAGTTCACAAACAACAACAGATGCTGGCGAGGATGTGGAGAAGTGGGAACTCTAAGACATTGTTGGTGGGATTGCAAATTAGTGCAACCACTTTGGAAAACAGTATGGAGAATCCTCAGAAGAATGGGAACACACCTACCATTTGATCCAGCAATACCACTGTTGGGTATCTACCCAAAAGAAAAGAAACCAAACTACCAAACTAATGCATGTGTATCTATGTTCATAGCTGCACAATTCACCATAGCCAAACTATGGAACCAGCCAAGATGTCCATCAACAGATGAATGGATTACAAAACTGTGGGATATGTACACAATGGAATTTTACTCAGCCATCAAAAAAAAAACTCAATTATGTATTTTTGACTACTTGGTTGAATTGTCTTATTAATTTTCTTGGAGGTGCTTAAAGTCAATTTGATCTCTTGAAATGTAACTTAGAATATATAAACATTGATTTAAAAAGGTAGAGCATTCTCCTAAATAAATAGATTTTGTTTTGAAATGGAAAATTAACCCCCTCAAATTTTGCTTGAGGAAGATATCACACTATAATAAACATGAAAGCCCTAAGCAATTGGTAAATTATTACTGCAGCAAACACCATATTCCACATAAATTAAAAAAGAAGTGCAACTTCTAAGATACTTGTTGTCCTGATGAAAGTTTAAGAACATTACACACAGCCAGGCGTGTGGCACATGCTTTGCAATCCCAGCATTTGGGAGACTGCTACAGGAGTTTCATCATTTGTGGACAGCCTTAGCTACTTAGTGAGGCCTTTTGCAACTCAGTGAGAACCTGTTTCAAGATAAAAAGAATAAAAAAGGGACTGTGGTGTAGCTCGGAGTTAAAATGCCTCTGGGTTCCATCCCCAATACTTCAAAAACAAAAAAAGAGTCAAAGATTTTAGTTTATTTACAGATACCACAGACAAAAGGGATACAGCCAGCATGGCAAAAAAAAAGGAACATTACATTATGATGCTCATATGATGGCAGATTATTCTTGTACGGTTCACTCTTATCAGAACCACACTTCTCTAAAAAAAAAAATGTATTGTTCCTAACTCTCATATTACAAGGGAAAACAAAGAAATAGAAGACACACTATAAAAACAAATGGAGACTCGGTATGAGAGAGAGAGAGAGAGAGAGAGAGAGAGAGAGAGAGAGAGAGAGAGAGAGAGAGAGGGAGGGAGGGAGGGAGGGAGGAGAGAATGAGACAGTGAGGAAAAAAATAAAAAAAAATATATTTTGGAAGACATAATTGAAAGTATATTGGTCTGAGTAAACTATGAGCTATGATTTAAGTCCAGCTCCCAAAGCATATGCCAGAGCCTTAATTCCCAATGCAATAATGTTGGAAATTGGGACCTGATGGGAGGTATTTAGGTGTAGTAGATGAATGGATTAATGCCAGTTATGAAGGCTTGTACTGGCAAGTTGAATATCTTGCTTTCTTTTGCCTTTCACTATGGGGTAATGCATCAGGGTCTGGAAAATGCCAGTCCTTAGATCTGGGACTTCTCAGTCACCAAAACCATGAACCAAATTAATTTATTTTCATCATAAACTACCAAGTCTCAGGTATCCTATTATAGCAACAGAAAACTGACTAAGACACCATGAATAACATTGACAGATGTTGTGACTTAAAAGAAAAACTTTGGCCGGGCGTGGTGGCACATGCTTGTAATCCCTGCGCTGGGGAGGCGGAGAGAGGAGAATCACGCAGGTTTGAAGCCAGCCACTCTGACTTAAGAGACCCTGTTTACAAATTTAAAAAGTATAAAAATAGGTCCGGGAGTGTAGCCCAGAGGTAGAGGGTTTCCAGGAACAGCAGTACCACTCCAAAAAAAAAAAAAAAAAAAGAAAAACTTTGAAAAATCAAGTGTTTTTCAAAATATATTATTAAGGGTTATTACTTAAGCAAATACTGATTTAGCACAAAAGAATTTTCATGTGGAACACATAGCACATAATAATTTGAGTAATATTGAAAGAAATAATTAAGCCTTTAAAAATCTTTTTCTGAATATGTTTTTGCTAAGAATTTTGCATAATTCTTTTCAAGGGAGAAAATTTATGTTTACAGAAAAATACAATGAATAGCATTTATTGTTGATTGTATATAATTTTGCTTAAGTTAACCCAATTAAAATTATATGAGGTTCTCACTCAATTGTGCAGTTTTAATTATTCTCAATTAGACTTATTGTTTTTATAAGAAACATTTTATCGTGATGTATGATTTCAGTATTATTAATAAAAATAAATGATATAATTATTTTATTTTATTGCAGGTCTGGGGATGAAACCCAGGGGAATTTTACCTCCGAGCTACACCCCCTGCCCTATTTTTTATTCTTTATTTTGAAACCGGGTCTCACTGAGTTGCAGAGGGCCTCACTAAGTAGCTGAGGCTGTCTGGGAACAGTGACCCTCAGGTCTCAGCCTGCCGAATGCAGGGATTACAAGCGTGTGCCACCATGCCCAGCGATATGATTGTTTTAAAATATATTTTAGTTATACAGCTTACAATTGTAAAGTACATACATGGTATAAAACTTGAAATTGCAGAGAGGTATAAAATGAAAAGTAAGTCTTATTCTGATATCCTGAGATATGTAGTTTATATTTTAAAAGGTATATATAGCCTTCTAAAAATGTTACTTATATCAATATGATATTGCATTTTTCCAATTTTTACTCATAAAATGGGCCATATCAATTACTTTTGTAAAATTATATATATATATTTAGGTATACATTCTCCATAAGTAATTTAAATAAAATTGCTGAATTCTTATTCATAAGAATTATTCATTTTATTTTCTTGGAATTTCTTCTTAATCTTCACATATGCAGAAGTGATCATTTCCAGTCATGCGTGGTGATACACGTTTGCAATCCCAGCATTTGGGTGGCTGAGACCAGAGGATCATGGTTTGCGGACAGCCTCAGCTACTCAGTAACACACTCCACAACTTAGTGAGACCTTGTTTCAAAATAAAGAATAAAAAATAGGGCAGGGGGTGTAGCTCGGAGGTTGAATGCCCCTGGGTTCCATCCCCAGATCCCCCCCAAAAAAGTGGTTATTTGCATGTTTATTTCTAATTATCTTAGCTCTTATATCTTTGTATAAGTTTGTTGGCCAATATTCCAAATTTGTGTTAAATATTGTTATGGTTTGATGGAATGTCCCATAAATGCTTGTGAGTTGAAGGCTTGGTCCTCTGCACAGCAGTGCTCAGAGGTGGGGACTTAGGCAGTGACTGGATCATGAGGAATAATAATAAAGCAATCTTTTAAGAGGTATCATTTAAATGCATTGTTTAAATTATTCAGGTTTTATATTAATTTCTCTGTACTAATTTTTAAATTTTATTTGTTTCACTTTTCTTATAAGTTAGCTAATTTTTAATCACATTTTGCCCCAAAAGAACTTCTTTTGAATTTTATATATTTATGTTGCTTCATTAACATATGTGAAATAGCAGTTTCTTGTATTTTTGTGCTTTATGAGTCCCTTGATGAATGTTAATAAAATCTATGGTTCTTCAAGAAAATGCATATGCTTACACATGCTTAAAAGCTGCATGCCAATTTAAAGAAATAGACTTGTGAACCTGACATTCATTTACCCACCTTTAACTAAGAAGCCCTGTATTCAAAGATCATCACATATCTGTTGAATTTGCAGGGGAAAGCTCAGCTCAGCCATTGTCATCCAACATCTGAGAACTGGAGACACTTTATTAAGTAGTTTTATTAAGATTCTGTTACTGTGTAATATGATACTACCACTACTATTACTGCATACAATTCCATTATAGCTATCATGTGTCAGGCTCATTATATAATTATATACTTATATTAAGATTATGAGTTTCCTATGTGTTAATTATTATGAAATATCTAGGAAGGTAATATTTTTTTTGTGGAATTGGGGATTAAACCCCAAAGCATTCTACCTGCAAGCTACACCCCTGGTCTTATTTTTTATTATTTATTTTGAAAGAGGGACTCAGTTGCAGAGGGCCTCACTAAGTAGCTGAGGATGGCTATGAACCTGTGTTCCTCCTATCTCAGTCTCTTAAGTACTGCGATTACAAGCGTGAGCCACCACACCCTGTTGGAATGTAATATTATTGAAACCAACATTTTCATTTATTAAAACTAAGTCACAAAGAAGTGAAGAACTTACCTAAAATCGCAGAACTTACCAAAAAAAAAAGAGCTGAGATTCAAGTTTGGTAGGTTTAGTACTAAAGATAATAGGTATATATCAACTTGCCAAATAAGCTTTATTTTCTAATCCCTTGTTACTGCTATCTTGTTTATTTTTTATTGTTAATTTATTTTAATTTGTGTGTGTGTGTGTGTGTGTGTGTGTGCGCGCGCGCGCGCGAGCGTGCGCACATGTACTATTAGTACCTAGGGGGCATAAAAATGCTTATCTTCTAATGAAAAGAAGATCTCCCCACAGCAAATAAATATTACCCAGCCATAGTACCCATAGTACTAAGTCGAGGAACTGCTTTATAGCAGTTCCATTTCAGAACACTATATTTGGAAACAAAAACACAGAGAATAAAATGCTTTGAGGAATCAATTTGAAAATGCTTGACTTGGGCTGAATTGAAACCCCTCCTATCCATATGCTTCAGTTCTACACCCAGTATCTCAAAATGTATTTGTGCTTGTTGTTCTTAAGGTGATCCAGTTAAAATGGGCCATTCATGAGTGAGTCTCAATCCAATTCCCGAGTATCATGATAAGAAGCACATAATTAGATAAGAAGAGAGACATCAGGCATTTAAGTTCCTAGAGTGAAGATCAAGTAAAGTTAGCCATATGTGGCCACCTGCAAGTCAAAGAAAAAGGCCTGGAACAGACCTTCACTTACCGCCTTTGGAAGAAACCAAACCCCTTGGTACCCTGATCTTGAACTCCCAGTCTGCCCAAGTGTCAGAAAAGAAATCTTCTGTTGTTTAAGCCATTTACTCTGGGTAATTTTGTCACAGCAGCCCTAGCAAACTAACATACAACTGTGAATTATTTTTAAGAACCTATTGCGCTTCTAAGGTAATCCTTTACACAATCGATTTTATGCTAATTTAAAAATGGTTCACCTTTTTGGTAAACCCTGCATTTTACTGTTATTTCTATGAGGGATTTGTTAGTTTTATTTCTATTTTGGAGTAAATTACATTTTAACTTCCCACATCAGTGGTTATGTATTTTAAAAGTCTCCAAAATCAGCTGAGTGTGGTGGTGCATGCTTGAAATCCCAGCATTTGGGAGGTTGAAACAGAAGGATAATGGTTTGTGGACAGCCTCAGCTACTTAGTGGGTCTCTCTGAAACTCACTGAGACCCTGTTTCAAAATAAAGAATAAAAAAATAGCGCTGGGTGTGTAGCTTGGAGGTAGAATGCCCCTGGGTTCCATCTCCAATACTAGAAAGAAAGAAAAAAGAGGCTCCAAAATCCATATCTTGGTAACCTGCTCCGATGAACCTATTATGTAGACCTTTGGAGCTAAGCTGGACATTTTCTCCATATGCAAATGTTTTATTGGTATTTGCATATTTTTTCAGAGCTGTTATCATTCAAAGGTTAACAAATTGCTTAACTTCAAAAGTCAAACCAGTCAAATAAAACTTCTCCAAAGTCCAAACTTTTGGCTTTGCTAATATGAGATGTAATGAAGCATCCTATAAACTACTTTTTTACATTTTCTCTAATATCGTAAAAATTAAAAATTAGAATTTCTCATTCTATTTGAAAATGAATGAATATATACTTTATGAAAGCACACTTCCTAGAATTTATATTTATGCCCATTTCCTTCTGTCTGGTTCTTTCTCCTGTTTTCCTAGAAGTTCATCATGGCTGAATAGCAAATGTGGATATTTCACAAAAGCACTTACTGAAACTCCGACAGACTCAGGCTCTGATCACCAGTGAGCGTTTACTTATTATCCTTCTTTGCTTACAAGATGTAACTTTTGCTTAAGTAATGGACCAAGAAAATTTGAAGCCCCTCTTCTTCTCCTAAGTATTGCACTTGGAACGTCTCTCTTTTTTGCTGGTAAGTCTACCAAATACTAGAGCTGTTCTTCTTTCTATTCTTTGTTGAGATTGATTCTTTAGATATTTTAGAGTGAATAGAATGTTTTTACCAGGGTCATAAAAGTAGGAAATGGCCAAGATCACAGTCTTTTGTCTATTTCTCTAAAAATCTGTCTTCTATTTAACAAAAACATTGAAAATAATGTGTACAGTGGTTGTAAAGCCTTTCTGTTACCTTATAGTTACTATGTTTGATTCAAACACCTGCCTCTGTGACTTTCCCTTAGGATCCATGCCTGAAAATTTGTGACTGGAGACATTAACACACTGCTCAGAAAACTCAGTTACCTCAGCTAACACAACTGCTGAAATTCCCATCTTTTTCTTCATACTTGCCTTCTCCATCCTGTGTGCTCCCCCAAATTAGGTAGCTGAATAATAGCAAGCTCTTTGGGTTTCACTCATTTCTGCTACCTTTTTCCAGAGAAGGCTATTGTCTTCTACTAGTAGTTTCTACTGAATTTCAGGGACATTTCGTTTTGTTTTATTTCTCACAATGGCAGAGACAGGAGGTTCTATGAGCATTAGAAGGCAGGGTCAAGGGATGCTAAGCATTCTGCATTCTGAAGAACAGGTAGAAACAAAGACTGATCCTGCCTCAAGTTGTATTGGCACACATGTTGAAACCACTGATGGATAATAATACTGCAGGTTTTGTAATACAGGTCAAGAAGTTAGAGCCTGAAATACTTGCTTCCTGGAAAATGAACCATTCTTTTGGCAAGATACTTTTGCTATTCTGTGTCTCTAAAATCGTAAATGTTTTACATCTGAGGTCTCTGAGAGTGGAGTGCTTTATGTGTGGCTGATGGCATCTGGAAAATGACATTGAACAATACTTCAATGTAGTAATGTTGTGGGAGGCTTCTGTTGAGGAATATATCTCCCCAAAAGTGCAAGTCTGAACAGGGAGAACAAACATCATTCACTATTTTCTCAACAAACCTTTTCTGGGCATCTTTCTACTCTGTGCTAAGGTGCTAGGGAGCTGAAGATAAATTATATAGGATTCTTCCCTCGAAGAAACTATATTCTATTGAGTTACTGACTTTAAAAAAATTATGCCTGCCACCAGTGGTTGATCTTATCAATGAGTCTTTGTGTTTGTACATTAATTAATGGCTTAGGAGATGACTTGGGGTCCGATCTTACTGCCAAATGGCAGGAAGGCAATTAGGACCTGGAGAAATGAGGGTTTAATGAATTTATATGTCCTCACTGACTGGAAGAATAGATTATGTGACTTTATATGTAGGAAAATTAAGGGTTACAGAAATGCAGACTAGGACTTTTTTGATTTTGCATTTCTATTTTATCAAGTATTTTTTCTGGAGATTAATATCTTAATAAGCAATGTTGTACAAATAGTGAATTTAACATGCTAGTTCTCTGGGAGACATTGAAGGATAGAATTTTATGGATCTTCAAAGCTTTATAAATTAGGAGAAGCAAGAGGATGTAAAGCTGTCAGGAACAGGAATGGGTGGAAAAGTCTTGACTGAGGGAGTAGACAATGTATTAGAAGCTAAAGTCCAGTTGGATCTTCTACAAAATTTTTGTGGCTCTGCTCTATTTTAATTTCTGTGGTTTGAAATTTTAAATATGAAATTTGAAAGTATCTATAAAGTCCCCTTTGATCTCTAATAACACTAATACTGATCCAAGGAAGCATACTCTCTACAAACCATGTACAAAAATTCAGAATTATAGAAGAATATGGGTCAGTGACTACTGATAATCAACGTTTATCTTTTTTACATTTTGTGTATCCTTATTTCTTTCTTAATCTGGGCATCTTTAAATTTGTATATAATTTTCAGGTACCATATGATTTGATATGGGGGGTTAATGGAGATGGAACCCAAGGTCATTCTACCACTGAGCTATACCTAGTCATTTTTATTTTTTAGGATGAGGTAGAGTCTCACTAACTTGTTGATAGTTTCTCTGTATTGCTCAGGTTATCCTAGATCCTTTTGTCTCAGTAAATACTTACAATATTTACAATTATAAAATATTTATAATCACTTTTGCATATGGTAAAACTTTCAAAATTCTTTCTCCTATGTTTTTTAAGTATTGTACATTATGATTATCTACACTCATTCTGTAGATAATGTGCAGTAGAATCTGTGTAGTGGAACAGCAGACATTTTTCTCTCCTATTTAATTGTAACATACTTAGAGTTTACTAACATTTCTTCATTCCTTCCTTCCCACTACTCTCCTCAACCTCTGGTAATAACTATTCTACTCTCAATTTCTATGAATTGGATATTAACCTTAGTTATTTAAATATGTACAAATTATACTATAAAACCCCCATCCGGTCTGGAAATGTTGGCACATATCTGTCATCTCAGTACTTAGAGGCTGAGACAAGAAGTTCACAGGTTCAAAGCCAGACTCAGCAACTTAGTGAGGCTCTCAGGAACTTACACCCTGTTTTCAAATAAAAAAAATAAAATAGGACTAGGGCTGTAGCTTGGAGGTAGAATGTCCCTGGGTTCAATGCCAAGCACCACAAAATAAACAAACAAAAGCAAACATCAGAAAATTCTTTCTTGAATATATGGCCTTTATCTATTGCCTTATCTCTTGGTTACTTTTGAAAATCAAACTTCTCAAGAAATTATGCATATTATATCTTATTTTTATATGCCCATTCTGCAATTTCTTACATGTGAGCTTATATCCATCATAAATATAGAATAATTTTCACTAATGTGATTAAAGACCTTCATGCCACTAAATCCTTGGAGATTTTTCAGTCCGGAGGCCAAGTAAGTATGAGTCGTTTTATTTTTATATAGGAAAAAATTATTTTAGTGGGGAAAGCAACATTTTTTCCATTTTTTCTAAACCTGATTTTAAACAGGTTTTATATTTTTAAATTTAATTTGTTGAGGAATATTTTCAAATCATTAAGACATCTTGTTTAGACAAATACATGCATCAATATAACTACTAACACAATGAAGATATAGACAATGTCTTCACTCCAAAAGCAAACAACAGGGTCTCACTGAGTAGCGAAGGGCCTCACTAAGTAGCTGAGGCTGACCACGAACTGCGATCCTCCAGTCTCAGGCTCCTAAATGCTGGGATTACAAACGAGCACCACCATGCCCGGCTCCAATAGCCTATTCTGTCTGTGGGCTCAAGGAATTACTGATTTGTTAGCTTCTGTTACTAGGATTAGATTTAATTTTTTATAGTTCCATGTGAGTAAAATTACATGATGTGTGTTCTTTTACATTCTGTTTCTTTTCATTCTGTAAAATGGTTTTGAAATGTATTCACATGTTGCATGTAGCAATAATTTTTGTTTCTTTTATTGATGAATTATACTCCATTATAAGACCTCAGTATAATAAGTGATTTAAGAACTATGAATTCACTAAAGAATTCAATACAACTTGCTAATTCACTTACCTTTGATTAGCATTTTGGTTGTTTGAAGGTTTTATGAAGTTCTGATGAGCACTTACACGAGTCCTTGTGTGCATCTATAAATTTTAAATTTTTCTGTAAGTACCTAAATTTGAAATTGCTATTCATACGGTGAGCAAGTATTTTACTTTGTAAGAGATTACCAGGCTTTTTTTTTTTTTCTTTTCAAAAGTCATTTGTCATTTACGTTTCTACTTAGCCCCCACATTCTCAGGAACACTTGATATCATCAGTATTTATTTTTAAGTTTTAGTCATTCTAGTGGGTGGGCAGTAGTATCTTTGTGGTTTTAATTTGCATATACCTGGTGATTAATAATACCAAGTATTTTTTCATGAGCTTTCTGTCCATCTTCTTTGACGAACTGCTTGTTCATATGTTTTTTCTTCCCACTCAGCTGTTTACTGGTGTGTTTCTCAGGTCTAAGAGCTCTTTAAATATGCTAGATACAATTCATTTTGAAGAATTCATTTGCAAGAATTATCAAAAATTCAAAGTATTCTTAATTTTGAGTTTTTAATTTTACAATTGAAAATACCCTTTAATTTCTGACTCAACCTTCTGATGTCTGAAGAAAATATAATGAGTGGTTCTCTCTTCTCTGCGTGATCAGAATGTACATATCCTCTAGCCATATTTGTAATATGGAAATTATTCAATCTGACAACACCCAGTCATTCTTTGCCTGGATACATACATTTTCAGTCTTCTGGCTTATTCTGCGATAGACAGAAGGTGACTCGATGGAATATTTCTAGCCCTCAGCCTCCGAAAATACACATCTTTGTCTCCTCAATTTGATGAGAGTTAGTTGCTTATTTTGATAAACTTGTTTATTTCTTCTTTCTCTTGGACCATAGCCTGGTCTTTCTATCATTCAATGTCTTTAAGCATCTTTTCATATACTTCCTCTAGTTTATTTGTTTTTTATAGTTAAAGGATAAATCTATTTTTGATTATTTTATTATGGCTACAAGAAAGAATCCAAATATTCTTAGAAATTGATGTAGTCACATTAGTGGAATGGAGGATATGTACATTCAATGGCACATTCAACTCCCAAGTATAGTATTTTATGATAATACAATAAGAGCAAAGAAAAGGGAAAGGTACCGGTATGTATATACATATGTTGATGCATTCTACATTGTGCTAGACCTGGAAAAGATTAAAGTATCAAAAAAAAAAAAACTAAGCATATTTTCTGTCAAGCAATGAAGAGTTTAAATCTGTACTTGCCTGTGGTGGGGAGTAGAAAGGACACTATATTACAAATTTATTATTTCTAATAAATGTTTCAGAATAATACACTTTGTTATTTTTATTATTCCAGAAAAGACACAACCTACTCTTGTTTGATCTTCTGTTATGAGATATAACATTCTGGGTAAAAAAAATCTAATGTCATTTATTGATGAAAAAGAAAATGTTTGTTAATAGGAGGTACATAGTTCAGTGTTGACCAAAGAGAGAGAGAGAGAGGACTTGTTCTAATAGCCTGGGTAACTGTTAACTTAAGCTCAAATACAGGTTTTTTTTTTTAATCTAATCATTCTCCATTATATTTTGTTGTTCTTTTCATCTTTTCTCCTTTCACTGATGGATCTTCTATATTAACCTCTTTTGAGAATCTTTTCTGATCCCCTAAAAAACCTTGCATTTTTGAGACAATGTGATTAGTTCATTTTCATAGAGACTTAAATCTCAGAAAACATTACTTAATCTCACAAAATTTTGCATATTAACAGGGCAAAAGAGCTTGTTTGAAAACAAAGACAGGTTCTTGTAAAATATGGTGATCTAAAACCTTTCTCTTCAAGTTATTTATATGCAATATATTATATATAAATTATAAATGCTACATATACATATATACTTTAATAATATGTATGTGTTTATATGTTGTAAACTTAAACATTGCTTTGTGTTGGGTTTCTTCCAAGTGCCTCCACAGACATTGTGTTCTGCTTGGTGCTTCTTATATTTTAACCTGTCCCATCTGTTCTGTGGCTCCTAGAATAAGCTGAGCAAAGTATGGCACATATAGAGCTATCCTAACAAAATGTATGTGATTCACACAAAAAATAACCATTTAAGAAACAGTAAAAAATAATTCAACATATCCAAAGTACAATAGTACCTAATAATATATAAAAAATCAAAATACTTATATAAGAGATTATTTGAGAGATATGAGAGTTCTAAAGCATTTACTTACATTGCCAAAAAATAAAATTTTCTATCTATCAAGTGGTCTCTCCTTGTTTACTGCTTACCTAGCAACTTTGAAACCAGTAATCTGCTTTCTATCTCAATAGATTCACTAATTTTGGATATTAAATATGAAGACATAATAGAACACATATTTTTATGTCTAGCTTCTTGCACTTAGATTAGTGTTATTTAATGTTTCCCTTTGTATTACAGCATATGACACATTTCATTCCATTTTTTTTATGTGTGTGGGTCTGAGGATGGAACCCAAGGGCATTTGATCACTGGGATACACACTCTGCCCTATTTTTTAATTCTTTATTTTGAAACAGGGTCTCACTAAGTTGCGGAAAGCCTCACTAAGTAGCTGAGGCTGTCCGTGAACCGTGATCCTCTGGTCTCAGCCTCCCGAATGCTGGGATTACAAGCGTGTGCCACCACACCCAACTTCTATTTTCTTTCTTTATTCTTCTTTTCCTTCCCCTTGTTTTTGGATGGCTTTTAATTGTCTTTTATTTTCATAACTTAAATTTACATGAACATATACATAAAAGTATAAACATGATATTTGAGGTGTACCATTAATATTTTAATAAAAATATATAACATGTAATGTTTAAATCAATATGGCTATCCTCTAGCTCCATACATTTTTCCTCAAATGACATAGTTTTGTGTTTTGTATGGCTGAGTAAAATTCTATTGTGTATTTATATCACATCTTCTTTATTCATCTGTTGACAGACACCTAAGTTAGTCCTATAACTAGGGTAGTATAAATTGTGATGCTAAGAATATGGATATGAATGTATCACTATAGCATTCTGACTTAAATTATTTTTAGAATATACTGACCCAAAAGAATGGAAATCAAACTACCAAAGTAATGCATGCATATCTATGTTTATCGCTGCACAATCCAAAATTGAGCCAAACTATTGAACCAGCTGAGATGTCCATCAACAGATGAATGGATTACAAAACTATAGGCTATATACACAAAGGGTTTCTACTCAGCCATAAAGAAAAGAATCATATCATTTACAGGGAGATGTCTTGAAAGAACTGGAGAACATTCTGCTAAGTGAGATTAGTGAGTCACAAAAAGTGAACAGTCAGATGTTCTCCCTCATTTTCGGAAGCTAGGGAAAAACTGGGGCACAGGAGGGACTCCAGACAAAGAAAGAGAAACTTAAGTTGAATGATTAAGGGCATCTAACTGAGGGAAATATGAGGGGGGAAGAGAGAAACACCTCAATGAACATGATGCATATACACAAACTGACCAAAACATCACTTTACAGAGCACTGGAAGAAGGCAAGGGGGAGGGAATAAGATAGGAACTGGGGGAGGGCTCCAAGAGTACTGTGTCCATGTATGCTATTATCACCCTGAACTTCAACAAGACATATGGTTATCATGCTCCAACAGAAAATAGAATATATTGAAGAATGGTATATCTGGAGCATAGAATGATTCCATTGCTAGTTTTTTTTTTTCTTTAGGAACCTCCATAATGAATTCTGTATATATTTTTCCATAAAAGCATGTCTATGACATGTGAAAAAATGAAATAAAAAATAAGAGTATTTTAAAGTAATTATATTTTGAAGAAAACTATTGTTCATTCTTTAAGAACATACCTATATAAGGTACTGAAAATATCACAGGCATTTTTCATGGTGGTGGGAATAAAATGTGCTCAGAATAGACAGCCTATAGCCTCAAAGGACTTGTATTTTCATCAAGAAGCAGTATCTATTTATTTAGATTTGACACTTACATCGTACTTACTATGTTCCAGATACAAATTTACTTTTCAGATATCAGCTCAGTTAACCTTCATAACAGCCTTAGAATGTAAGTGCTAATATTCATTCCACTTAACAAGTGAGTGAGTAGAATGCAAAAAGTTAGGCCTTTTTTCAGGTGATACTTGTAGTGGAATTAGGATTTAAATACAGGTAATTCGGTTATAGGATTTGTGCCATAAACTCATTATGATAACTGCAAAATAAAGTGATATGTTGGTGTTAGGAAAAAATAAGCAAGATAAAATGACCCAGAAGGCTTGAGTTGGTGAGGCAGGGGATGGAAGAGGAGGGACGAAGAAGAGAGTAGCTTAGACAGTCAGAAAAAGTCTCTGAGAAAGCTACATTTGAGATAAAATCAGAATGACAGGCAAGAGGCAGTTGAGTAAATGTGTAGGAAGAATGTTCTATCCCAAAGATAGAACAAGTAAAAAAATGTGAAGGTGGGGAGAATTGTTGTTAAAAAAAAAAAAAAGAGAGAAGAAACTCCAGGAGTATTTAGATATATTTAGTGAGTTGGGAGAAGGGTATGGGGATGGCACTGGAATGACTGGGTGATTGGAGGCAGAATTTAGATTACATTAGGCCTTGCAGGATATGGTAGCATTCCAATTGTATTCTAAGTTATTGGAACTCTATTGAACCATGTTAGGTAAGAGATGCCATCATCTGCTCCTTCATTTTAAAAGATTCCCTTGCTATTTTGTGGAAGATGGGATATTTGAGTCTAGAACTTTTACTACAGTTATACAAATGAGCAGTGAAGACTTGAGTAAAACTCGTAGGCATAAAATGACTGTTCTCATCTGTTATGTAGATTGAGTTTTCTGATAATTTGAATGTGAACAGTAATAAAAAAGTGAATCAAGGATGACTTGGGTTTTTTAATTCGTTTACCGAATTTGTGGTGACATCCTTTACTGATAAAAAAAATGGATTGAAAAAAAATATATCTGAATGTCAGTGCATGAAATTATGAAAGTAAATTTTCAAAAAGTTAACCTAATACCCATCTCTGTATCGAAAACTTTCTGAACATATTTTCTAGTTTTTCTACATTTCATTTGCATTTGTGAAACTGGAAAGTCATTAATGATTTGAAAAATAGATTTACAGAAACCAAAACATTTAACATAAATTTATTAAATAAACTCTTTTTAGCCTAAGGGTCCAATCTGTAAGATCTTTTCAAGTTCATAATGCTTAAAATGACTAAAAGGTAGATAAAAATTTTCATTTCTCTTGGTCACATTAAAACACTATTTCATGGAGACAATTACCAGAAAGAATTATGGATCTAGAAATAGAAAGTCCTTTTAGAATATAGGTTGAGAAGAGCCCCTAATATTGAAACAATCTCTGATATATTATAATAATGTTTGGTAAAATTAGGCAGTCTGTAAAAAAAAGTAATGAATGTTTACACAGTTTATGGTAAAGGGTGGATGTAATGAAACTATTGCATTGTAAAACATCTACTTATGGATGTTCTGTGGTTGAAAGGGGAGGTCCCTGAAATGATGATAAATTATGAATTTTTTCAAGCATGAAATGTATTACTTTTTTTGCCATACTGGGGATTGAAACCAAGGGCATTCTTTCTACGAGCTACACCCCAGCCCTATTTTTATTTATTTATTTTATTCTGAAACAGGCTCTCACTAAGTTGCAGAGGGATTCAGTGAGTAGCTGAGGCTGGCCATGAATCTGCAATCCTCCTGTCTCAGTCTCCCAAGTACAAGCATGTACCACCATGCTGTTTAAATGTACCACTTTGAATCTTATATGAAAATTGCTAGTTTCACATGACTAGAAATGTGGAGTTACTTAATACACAATATGATGATTTAAGGTTGCTACAGGAGACATTCCAAAGACAGAATGTAGAATATAGCAGGAACATCTTGGCAGGGGAAGAAAGGTGCATGGGTCCCAGACATATATCAGCTCTTTATAAACATTACCAGACTCAATAAGACACTAAATGTTTATAAGAGTGTTTTTTTCTTCTTGGATATAAACTACTTAGTTATAGTTATTTTTCTTACATCTTTATGTTATGATCAAATCAAATCAAAATGTATATTTGGGGAAATGTGTATAAATTTAAACTGCCATTATTATAATTATTATCTTTATTACTCAATGATTTCCAAGATTCAAAGTCTCAAAACTAAGGGCTCTCGCCGGACGTGGTGGCGCACGCTTGTAATCCCTGCACTTGGGAGGCAGAGACAGGAGGATCCTGCAGGTTCAAAGCCAGCCTTGCTGGCTTAAGAGACCCTGTTTCCAAATAAAATATAAAAAAATAGGTATCTGGGAGTGTAGCCTGGAGGTAGAAGGGTTTCCAGGAACCCCAGTACCACCAAAAAAAAAAAAAAAAAAAAAAAAAAAGGAAAGAAATTAAAAAAAAAACTAAGGGCTCTCAAAGTTTACCTAAGGAACATTAATCAAATAAATATTGTGATTAAAAGGAGTATGTCAATCAGAAAAAATCAAGATGATAAATAGCCAACTTATAACCTACCATTATAGATCTATGATAGTTTGAGTTACTTATGTAGAATTTGAATGAGAAAAAAAAATTCCCCTAAATTTGTAAAGGGCTATTCTAATCTATTTTGGCAATACCATAGCATCGATAGGATGCCAGAGAAATAGTGGAGGCCCAGGATTTGGCATTCCAGTATTTCTATTTATTAGTAGAATGCCTTCGTCTCTTCATCTTTAAAATGGGCTTAATAAAATTGTTTCCCTGAGCCCGTATCTGGTCCTAATATGCTGGCATTAAAAAAGAAAAAGTGAATAATGCCTGTCCATCATATAGAAGGTACCTTGGCAAGACTTGTGATATTTGTATATATAAAAATTATTTTCTATCTCTCTGTAACTTCTAATACAGAATGACTTTTTTTTGTTAATACCTAAGGAATGCCACTGTTGTTAATCTGCTTATGTCATGGCAAACTTCTTTGAGGTCCATATACATAGGAATAAAAACGAAAATCCAGGAACGTGTCAAGGCAAACAAATGCTTTCCTGTGACATAAAACATTACATTTTCTCATCTAATTTCTAAGCTGCAAAGTAGGGGTGAAGCTGGAAGATGAAATGATCTTATGAAGGGAAAGAGATGTGATTATCATAAAACAATTTCCTAACCAGAGAGTTTCAGAAGATGAGGTTGTCAAGATGAAAAGGAGAAAATACCAAGGAAGAGAAAGGAGCTACATTAATGATGAATAGCATACTAGAGGGTAAATGACTTTGTTTGACCTGTTTTAAATATATAAATTAGACACAGTAGGCCATCATCAAAGTCCTATTCCTAAACTCTATTATAATGCATGGCATTGAGAGACTGCTCTTGAAAATTTACTCTCATATAGAGTCTTTGCAATATGTAATGGACTATAAGAACATTCTGGAATCGAGAAGCTAGCAAACTAAAACTGATTAGAGACCTTTTATTTATTTATTTTTAATGTAAGGAAGACAGATGAGTATGCAGGCTGCCCTTAAATTTCTTGGAAATGAAGTCGCCTATGAAATAGAAAGGGGGAGAGAGAAAAGATTTTTAAAAATGATAAAAGGAGTAGTGGTGAAATATAAGTTAAAAAAAAAATATATATATATATATATATTATATAATATTAATCAAATGGCCAAAAATCTCTTATGAAGAGTTTAAGAAAGCATCCAAGTCGCCGGGCGTGGTGGCGCACGCTTGTAATCCCCGCACTTGGGAGGCAGAGTCAGGAGGATCGCGCAGGTTCGAAGCCAGCCGCCCGCGCTGGCTTAGGAGACCCTGTTTCCAAATAAAAATGTAAAAATAGTTCTGGGAGTGTAGCCTGGAGGTAGACGGGCTTCCAGGAACCCCAGTACCACCAAAAAAAAAAAAAGAAAAAAAAATCCAAGTCATCACTTTAGGATAGCCCACAAGAGCATGGCATGGCATTCTCTTAGGTTTGGGAGGGTATCTGGGCCTAAATCAGAAGCTTTAGGATAGTTTCCAACTACTGTACTCTCTCAACTTTACCCTGAAGGTGAATTTTAAAAGTAGGGTTAATGAAGCTGGGTGCAGTGGCAAACTCTTGGAATCCCAGTAATTGAGAGACTGAGACAAGAAGATCCAGGTTCACGGCCAGCCTCAGCTACTTAGTGATGCAACTTAGACCCTGTTTCAAACTAATAAGAAAAATAGGGCTGTGGTATAGCTCAGAGGTAAAATGCCCCTGGGTACAATCCCCAATAATGTAAATAAATAATAAATAAAGTAGGAATAATGTTTTTTTTTTTTTAACCTAGACATGCCAAAAGCAATTTAAGGATCTGACTTCTCAGTCTAGCAAAAGTGTATTAATTCCTTGCTCAATCATTCCCTCTTGCATTTACTAATTTTCTCTTGGGTCGTCCCCTTCTATTCTACCTGTATTCTAATCACCAAAGCAAAATCTTGTCTTGAGAACCTGATTTTCTCCATGACAGACTAGGGCTAATTCTTAGTTTATACCTAAATGAATCTAAATGCAGAGTAAACAAAATCAAGTCTTAGGCAAGTAGAGTTTGTTGAGTAAATAAGGTTAAGTCTTTGTAAGTAGAGATTGTTGAATCAATAAAGTGAAATCTTGGAAAAAAAGAGATTGTTGTCAGCAGAGTAGGAAAATGTCAGGTTTCTCTGCTGTAATTAACAAAGCCATCACATAAGGTTTACAGTGGAATTTAAAAAATGCCATCTGCAATTTGAGATTTGCAATTTGAAACAAAGGAACCATTAGCTTTCTGCCCCCTTTATTGCATTATTGATTTACAGTCCTTTACTTTCACTTAATTTCAGCCTAGGGTCTCCATGTCCAACCATTTTTTTTCTTCATTCTTGAAATGAGCATTACTGATTTTGCTTCCAAAAGGCAACCTCCCAACTCTTTCTCTCTCTTTCTTTTTTCCTGTCAGCTTCCCAATTTGCTTCATTAATAATGACTTTCTTTTTTCTTAATTATGTTTTTGGCATATATTCCTTCAGACACCTTTTACCACACCACAGTAACATTTTATCAGGTCCTCTGCTTTAACGCTGAATCACTGGGAACAGTTACTACTGTCCCCTGACACCACTTTTAATATGTCACTACATTTATTCTGATGTCTGCTTCACGCTCTGTTGGAAAGGCTCTCATTTTCAGGTAGATGGGAATGAGTGAGATGTTACTTCCTACTCTTCTCTGGCTCACACCATATTGTGTGTGTGTGTGTGTGTGTGTGTGTGTGTGTGTGTGTGTGTGTGTGCGTGCGTGCTATAGTACCTTTACTAGCAGCAGCAAAAGGACTTGAATAAAGCTATAACATCTAGTTGAATCTCAATTTACCAAATTCAATCTCATAAATTCTGCCTTTCTTTAGGAGGATCCTATTGCAATTAGTAATTGGTATGTGTATTAGTTCAAGAGGTCTGAGTTTGGCCAAACAAACTGCAATACCAATTTATGTAGAGCTATTATTGTTCTTATAAAAAGATTATAAATAGAACATTATATTAAATTTGGGGCATTATATTCATTAGATTCATTTCAAAATAAAATTCCAGTTTTGTGATCAGTTATAGTAAAGAATATATATATATATATATATATATATATATATAATTATATTGTATTAATTTATATTATGTACAATTTTATTATATTAATTTATATTATAATGCATATATAATAAGTTGTGGTGCTGAGCATTTGCCCTCCTCTAATAACTTCACAGACTCTGGTCTAATTTCTAAGTCTTTGATCCATCTCTAGTTGATTCCTGTGGACAGTGAGAGGTAAGGATTTAGTTCCCTCTTTCTACAACTGGACAGCCAGTTCTCCCATCACCATTTGTTGAAAAGGGTCTCTTCTCCAGCGTGTGAGTTTGGCCCCCTTGCCAAAGATTAATTGACTATAAGTGTGTGGGTTTGTTTCTATCTTCTATTCTGTTCCACTGATCTGTATGCCTGTTGTTGTGCCAATACCATTTTGTTTTTACTACTATTGCTCTATAGTATAATTTGAAGTCAGGGATTGTGATGCTTTCTGCATGGTTCTTATTTCTGAGGATTGCTTCGGCTATCCTGGGTCTTTTCTTTTTCCATATAAAATTCATTACTGATTTTTCTAGAACTATGAAAAATGTCATTGGTATTTTGATAGGAATTGCATTGAATCTGTGGCTCACTCTAGGCAGAATGGCCATTTTGATGATATTTATTCTGCCTTATGAGCAACAGAGATCTTTCCATCTTCCAAGGTCTTCTTCAATTTCTTTTTTTAATGTTTTATAGTTTTCATTGTAGAGGTCTTTTACATCTTTGGTTATGTTTATTCCTAAGTATTTTATTGGTTTTGAGGTTATAGTCAATAGAATTTAAAAAGAAATAAGTTGTAAATTAATGTTTTGTGCAGATGTGAATTTCCAAATTTCAATATCACATAAGAATTTTTTTTGTGGTACTGGGGGTGGAACCTAGAGGCTTTCTACCTCCAGCCTATACTCCCAGACCTATTTTATATTTTATTTTGAAACAGGGTCTCACTAAGTTGCTGAGAGCCTCACTAAGTAGCTGAGGCTGGCTTCGAAGCTGTGCAGTACTCCTGTCTCAGCCTCCCAAGCTCAGGGATTACAAGCGTGCGCCACCACGCCTGGATCACATAAGAATTTTTTATTGGTGGATTGTAATCACATATCTTGATGAAGTTCAGGGTGATATTGGCATACATACACACAGTAGTCTTAGAGCATCTTAGTTCCCACCCCACTTCTCCCTACCTTCCTATGGTCAGCACAATGACTGGCTTTGATCAGTTTGTGTATGTACATTATGTCCATTGAGATGTTTTCCTTTTCAAGCCTTTCTTCTCCCTTCAGTCTCCCTTAATTATGCCCCCTTCTTCCCTCCACTAAGGTTTCTCCTCCTTTGTCTGGAATCCCTCTTGTGTCCAATTTCTCCTTTGCTTTCGTATAAGAGGGAGAATACCCCACCTTTTACTTTTTGTGACTGACTAATCAGATTTAGCATAATATTCTCCAGTTCCATCCATTTTCCTAAAAATGATAAAATTTTGTTTTTCTTTATGGCTAAATAGAATTCCATTGTTCAGATATTCCATAATTTGGTAATCCATTCAATCATTCATCATGTGGGCAAGGAAAGAAAAAGTGTATGGTGTGTGTGCTGCAGAAGGAGAATGTGTAGGTTTCCTCCCCTGGGTTTGGCCAGCCTTTGGACTGCTGGCTCAACACACCTTTGGTGCAGTGGCAAGGGCTTCCAAGAGCTTTCTGTAGCCTGGCAGGCTACAGAAACTGACTAAGCTTATTTATATGGAGGGGTGGAAAACCAAACTTGGCCTGAGTCATAGCCCCAAGGCAAGAACCTTAATTGTTTAAATGATTAGTGCTGTATTTTTATTTTTAATTTTTAATATTATTATCTTGGAAAATAATAATTTTTCTCCAGAAATGCTGTTCTTGGTTATAACACTTTTGGAATTTTGTGTAAAAGGATATGTACCATTTAATGTGAACATCTTCAATATCATATTATGAGAAGATTTGAGTTTGGATAATTAGAATTACCTAAGATCAATAAATGTGTGTTTTGAGTGTGTTAGTAATGATTATTAAGTGTGTTAATATCATAAATGTTTGAGTAGGGGAAATTTTATTAGTTCAGAAAATGTTTCAGTTTTAAGTAATACTCTATGCTTTCATATATCTTATATTTATCTCTGAAGGTAATTCTGAAAGATAGACCTAGAAATATTTTGTAAAATATAGTAAACTCATTCTTGAATATAGTGACTTATAAGCAAGATTCTACTTTAAGTTTGACATTTATTGGATAAATACTGTTATTTAAAGAAAATAATTGATTTATATAGTATATCAGAGGATTCATTTTGAATGTTGAGTTAAAAAAATTCTCAACATTTTTAATTAATTGAGGATAATTTAAAACACAATTATGTTCATGAAAGAATCCCCCCATGTATTTTAATTGACATTTCCTTTTTTTTTTTTTTTTTTTTTTTTTTGCAGGTCTGGGGATGGAACCCAAGGACATTCAACCTCCAAGCTACACCCCTGCCCTATTTTTTATTCTTTATTTTGAAACTGGGTCTCACCTCGTTGCAGAGGGCCTCACTAAGTAGTTGAGGCTGTCCACGAACCGTGATCCTCCAGTCTCAACCTCCCGAATGCTGGGATTACAAGCATGTGCCACCACGCCCAGCTTCCTTTCTTTAATTTTTTCATCTCTTATTCACAATCTATACCTTCATGTTTCACTGAGAACTTAGAAATGGAGAAGCACATTCAACTCTCACCATCTTGTGTACATCTTAATGGTGGTGAGGAAAAGATTGCTCTTGCCTATGCTAGAGAAGGTTGAAGAGTTGAACTGCCATACAAAATGCATCAAGGGACCAGGAAAAGACGTGCATTTTCTAATAGAAATCTGCTCGACTTCTCCTGTACGTTTCTATGGTGTTGAACTATGATAATAAATTAGAATAGAACCTGGAGAAGCCACAACAAAATTGTTAATATGAATTAGTGATAAAATGGCTCAGATCTTGCCAGACGTGGTGGCGCACACTTGTAATTCCAGCATTCTGGAGGTGGAGAGGAGAGGACCGTGATTTGTGGGCAGCCTCAACTATTGAGTGAGGCCCTTCACAACTCAGTGAGACCCTGTATCAAAAATAAAAAGATTAAGCCGGGCGTGGTGGCGCACGCTTGTAATCCCTGCGCTTGGGAGGCTGAAACTGGAGGATCGCACAGGTTCACAGCCAGCCTCAGCTACTGAGTGAGGATCTCAGCAACTTAGTGAGACCCTGTTTCCAAGTAAAATATAAAATAGGTCTGGGAGTATAGGCCAGAGGTAGAAAGCCTCTAGGTTTCACCCCCAGTACCACCAAAATAAATAAATAAATAAATAAATAAATAAATAAATAAATAAATAAATTTAAAAATAGGGCTGAGGGTGTAGCTCAGAGGTAGAATTACCCTGGGTTCCATTCCGAGTACTGAAAGAAAGAGAAAAAAAGAAAAAAGAAAAAAAAAAAAAAAGGCTTAGATCTCATTTTGTGCCAAAATCAAGCAATAATAGTAACATTTTAACATTTTAAGTGTTTTTTTATGTAATAATGTATTGATGTCTCACAAATGCCATTATTTTGTCCCTCTCTTATATTTATTTTGATTGAGTATAGTTTTTTTGTTATAGAAGTGTATGTATTTATTGGTCTTTTATACAATGATTAATTTGAAAAGTTTAATCTATCATAGTTTTATTTTCTAATCTATCCCACATGACAATGAATAATGTCCATTAAATAAAGACCCTGACACTCTGTCTAAACAAATATGGATCTTTAGGTTAAAAATATGAATGTTTTTTATGGAACAAGGATAGAGGAAAATCAGGAATGTAAGAAGAAAGGAGGTAGGAAGGAAGGAGAGAGAAAACAAATTAACTGTTACAATTTTTAAAATAAAATGGAGGACATAGAGAGATGCAAATCAAAATTACCTTGAGATTCCACCTAACTAAAACTAGAATGCCAATCATCCAAAACACACACAATAACAAATGCTGGTGAGGATGTGGAGATGTGGGAACTCTAATACATTGTTCGTGGAATTGCAAATTACTACAACCACTTTGGGAAATAGTGTGGAGGATTCTCAGAAGAATGGAAACAAACCTATCATATGATCCAGCAATACCACTTCTGGGTATTTACTCACAAGAATAGAAACCAAAGTACCAGACTAAAGCATTTGTATCTATGTTCAAAGCTACACAATTTGTCATTTCCAAACTATGGAACCAGCCAAGATGAATGGATTACAAAACTATGGCATATGTACACAATAGAATTTTACTCAGCCCCAAAGAACAAAATTATATAATTTTAAGGAAATAGATGGAACTGGAGAACATTGTACTAAGTGAGATTAGTCAGTCACAAAAAGTAAACAATCAGATGCTATCCCTATGGAAGCTAGGGACAAAAATATCCATAGGAGGAACTCTTGACAAAGAAGGAGAAACCACAGGTGACCTAACTGAGGGGGATAGGAAGGGAAAAGAGGGAAATTTCCTAATGTGCATGTTGTATATGCATAAACATATCAAAGTCAATTACTAAGGAGAGAATGAGGAGAAGGGGGGGGGAATGGGGTGGGAATTGGAAAAGAGCTAAATGGTGTGTGCATGTGTGCCTCTACCATCTTGTACTGCTTTAAAATGTATGACTACATTGCACCAATATACAAATTTTAAAAATGTAAAACAACCTTCGACTTCCAGAAAAAGAACATTTTTAAAATACCTGACAAGTTTTAAAATGATAAATGCTACCCATTAATTGTAATGATAATATATATGTAGATATAAAATTTAGTAAAATCAGCTTCAATTTTGTAATTATCACACAGTTATATAGTCTATGTTGTTATGCTAATTGACACATTTATCTGTAGAGAAGATAAAGCATGGTGTCCTAGAATGAATGTGATCCACAGGCTGAATTCTGTCAGGTAAGATTTATGAGTAATAACAAAAACTGTGTGAATTTTAGTCCTGTCATCTTCTTACAGTTATCATGTGTCCTTCAACTTTTAAACTTCTGGTGTGGAAGCTTGCAAAATACTTTAATTAGTTTCCAACTATTATAAATTACTTAGTGGTCAATTTTATGCTTTTTTTTAAGTGAAGTGATGACACTAAGGAGTATTATTAGAGATATTTCATGGATATCTCTGAAATGTTATCTCCTGGTTAGAGTTTACTAGAGAAACAATCCATAGAAACAATTATCTCCTTTGACAATATGCAATTGAAATGGTTTTCTTGTCACTGGATTGATGGAGGACATGGAAGAAGCCTGAGGAACAAAAGGTTCTGAAAGAGTTAAAGGAGATTCAGGAAAGGTTAATTCTCAAACTCTGGGTGTGACTCCTGTCCTTTTTGGAATTTGCCCTCTAAGGCCCACCAGTGAGGGCAGGGGGCTGATCTTAATCACAAGACCTGTAACCATGGGGCTAATCACAAGACCTGTGATGTCACAAGTCTTCCTTTTGTCTTGCTTATGATTAGTGATTTACATGTCCTTCACTCAATACCCCACTATTGTTCTTTGGTGTTTATACTTTTCTACTAGGATCTGATGATTAACCTAACTGGAGAAGGGTATAAAACATTTTGGTTTTAGAGAATAAACTTTGTCAGTTGCTCATCAGGCAATTGTCCATGCGTTCCTTTCAGGGCAGCTGCTCATCAGGTAGCTGTTCGGTTTCCCCTCTCAGGTCTCTCCCTCCCAAGTCCCAGAGAGGAATCTCCACACTGGATCATGTTTAAAGATGGATTTACACACTAGACATAGACACTTTTAAGTGATTTTTCACTAGAGATGGAATTCTCAACAGAGCTTCACTAGACACTCTGAGATTATATCAATAATACACTAAGGAGATGGAGAAAGGAAGAATATCTTCTCAAAAAACATCAGAAAAATCAAATTTTATCTGTTCCTGGAAAATATTTTAAAATTCTACCCATATATTTTTTCATTTATTTCCAATTATCTTCAGAAAAATGCAAATATAACCCCTAAAATTATTTTTGCCATAATATACTACTACCTTTTCACAGAGCAGTAAACAATGGGTATTGGTAAACAAAAACCCAAGAACAAAGGAAATTTATTGGAAACTAAGAGTTACTTTTTTCTTTTTTTTTTTTAAATCCAGTAACTTACTACCACATTACATATTAAAGCGCATGCCCTTTCTTCCTGTTTATTGCTTTTTCTCCACAAAAGTCCAGTTTATATCCAGAATTCAACAAAATTTTTTTTTAATACATAAAGAATGAGAAAAAAAATGGTTCTGAGAGCTGGCATCTTTTTCAGCTGTGAGTTGTGGTCATTTTCATCAATTAAATTATGAGTTCAAAATATTCATTCTCCTGGGATTGTTGCATACCTTTATACCTTCGTCATAGCCTCAAGGTCTATAGGACAAACTTCCATAAAATTTTATATAGGAGTTGGCTCTCTGACTGGCTTTGGCCAGTGTCATGTTAGTAAACATGACTTGAGTGGATGCTGGAAATGTGTTTGTACTTCTGGGCTTAACACCTTTCCTAATGTAATCATCAAAAGGGGGAAAATATCTCAAATAGCCAGAGTCCCTGGGCTCTATTAAGATGACTTTAGGTTAAAAACCAACTAGAGCTGAATCTTACAGATCCTGAACCTAAGTCAGAAATGCTCCTGCAAATATGTAGAAGTATAAATAAAATGTAAATGTGTACTATATGCTTCTGAGATTGCAAAAGCTGACTTCTATACCAGTAAGATCCTGATCTCCATAGTAGAACTCACCAAAATTCTGTGAAAGTGCAGTTAAGGTTTCTTACCAGGTAGTATCTGGGTTGGTAGCAAGGATCAACAGGAACAACTGGGGATATTTTACTTCTCGTCCATAGCATTCATTGGCCTCATTTTAGCCATTTCAAATAAACACTCAGAATAAAACAGAACATACTTGTCTTGTGGATGTAACTACAGGACAAGTTCTCAAGTCCCTCTTAACAGGTTCCCCAAACCACTTACAAGAAGCAAACAATCTAAGCCCAAATTGCCTCACTCGTTATTAAAAAGAAGAGTTAAAGCTGGAAGAGATGGTGTATGCCTATAGTGTCAGTACTTGGAAGATTGAGACAAAAGTATCCCAGGTTCATGGCCAGACTCAACAACTTAGACTGTCAGAAATTTAGCAAGACTCCCAAAAACCTAGAGAGACACTGTTTCAAAACAAAATATAATAAGAAATAAATATGTATCTTGAAGTTAAAATATCCTTGGGTTCAATCACCAGTACCACACAAAATACAATGAAGTAAAGTATAAAACAAAATCAGCTTAGGTCAAGGTCTTTCCTTCTCCTTTGCCCTGAGATGGCACTGTCTGTGTATATCTTACACAGGAATTTTGGTATTGTCATTGTTTATAGAGGAGCAGACAGACAAGCATGAGACCTTCAACTGTGCCAAAATAATAATTTTACTTGAAGATTAAGAGCCTCAGTGTCATCCCTCCCATGGGTCAGTTTCTCTTTTGTGCTGATTTCTCAGGTGCCAACATTAACTAAAAACAGCATTAAATACCTACCCTCCAGATTCTGAAATTCTCTAAAGAAATTCAAATATTTTCTATAAAAATAAAATCATTTGACACATATTGCTCCTTCAGTTTTTGAATGAGGGCAAAAACACAAAAAAAGGAGGAAGGGAGACCTTAACAGTATTACTGCTCAGAAGACAGTCCTTGGGTTAAGTATTCCAATTAAGTACTCCAATGCCTATCCCCATTGCCTATTCTTATCCTTTTTATTTGCTAAAATCAAGAAATAAAAATCTTTCTGCAACCTATGGGGTCCTACCTCCACTGCAACCTTCTCTACGACATGTTCACAGTGGCTTTATTCTGGCTTAGGCATCATTATGATCCCATCTAATTTCATGTTTATGGAATTATTTAAACCTATGAACCACTAATGGGTTACTCTCTCATGCTGATTACTATTTTAAACGCATGCCCTATTTTGCTGTCATACTATCATTTCAGTATAACTGGAAAGAAGACAGAAGTCCACGTTCAGCCCTTTGTCTGGATGCAGAAGTCAGTTTCGCAACTTACAAAGTTTTGATTAGAGGCACATAATTTAAATGTCTTAAAGCAGAAAGCATACAAGCAAACCCTGAAATAAGAATTGGAACTAGTTGGTCATGAATCCATACCAGGTTTATTTTCTAAATGATTACACTAAGGTTTCTTTAAGTAACCTGGTGATTTCAAAGAAAAGATTAATATAGGGAAGGCAAAATAAATCAAAGCAGTTTAACCCAGTTGGTAAAACGTTTTCTTTGTAGAAGAAAATGTGTTTAGTATACTTTAACATGAAAAGCACTGCTACTTTATACATGCTATCTCATATGTTCAAGACTGATTGGTAAGACAGGCAATTCTATTCACATTTTACGAAAGAAATAAATTCCAGATGTTGCATAATGGGCAGAAGTTCACCTAGCCACTCAATGACAGAAGTCCATGTTCTCCTTGGAGGGATTTCATCAAAGTCATCCTAAAAGGGTTCTTCCATATGTGTATTCCTCAGAGGTATATGGTCTATCTTTCCACAAATACATTCAAAGCAGATGTGCGATCATTCAACTTTAATCAAGAAAGTGAGAATTGTTTTGCTTCTTTTTTTCCCTTCCCTTTCTTCTTGACCTCTGACATGGTGAGTTACCTGGATACACTTTAAATCTTTAAGATTTGCAGTCTTGATTATCTTTAGGACAAATGAAACCTCAACATTTGATGTAGTTGTTTTAATTTTCCTCTTTTTTGCGCAATAAAAATACTGTCATGGTCAAATATAAGCAAAGTTGCCCCAGATATTATACTTATTAGCAATTGGCTTCAGTGATATGATTGCTGTTGCTGAGGATTAAATTAATAAAAAAATGTAATTTTTGTTTCCTAATTTTGTTTCATAACCTGAAAGGCCCAATTTATTTGCCTTCAGAAAAAGCTACTCTAAGAAAATAATTTGCGGAATTACAATGCTACATCTTGAAGTCTTTCCTTGAATACCATGAATATAATATACCTATTTACTATTAGAAAAGGTAATCTGAAAAACATACAAATATTTCTTAATACAGTGCAAATTTTAAGTTCATTGGTTAGTGGATTCATGTCTACTAAAATAAGAAGTGTAAAGCTTGATATATTAGAGCATTGCTTTTTTATCACTGAGCATCTGTTACTATAAATGCTTTAGTCATTTGGAGAAACCTAAAAACATTCAAATTGTTTTATGAAAAATAAAATGTTTATTCATGGTAAGATCTGAGCCAGTGATTAGTAGTGTGTGTCTTCACTAATTACATCATGTATATCCATAATGCACATATTTGTTGCACACCAATATCAAAACAGCTTCGGGCTCTTCAATGTATGCTTGTGTGTGTGTGTGTGTGTGTGTGTGTGTGTATGTGTGTGTGTGTGTGTGTGTGTGTGTCTGTGTGTGATGAAAATGTAAGGCCACCATTTAACTGTAATCAAGTATTCTTAAATATATCTTTCATCTTTTCATTTTCTCTCTTTGCATTGACATTTTCACAAAATTGGAAAGATTTTTCAAATGAAGGTGGTCTACTCCTCTATAGTTCAGATGTATTTCTAAAGTGTGAGTAGCTGCTACTTGTCAGCTAATATTTCAACTCAGAAATACTTCAGCCCTTGTTCAGTCAGTCAGTCAGCGTTAAATACAGCATAAATGTATACACATGTTTTTGCCAAGATGGAATAAACGATATAATATGCTTAAAGGTATTTTCATTCAACATTGATTGAGCCAAATTTCTTCCAGTATGATAAAAATACTGGGTAGATGTTCTTATAGGTGTTAGGTACACAGAATACATATCCACTATTACCAACTCTTTAAGGCCCTTAAAAGCTGGAAATTACGTTTTAAAGTTTATGAAAAGCATGGGGGCAAGCAGAATTAAAAGCACTTGATAAGGTCCTGATTTTTTGTTTATTTTTGGTAGTACTGGTAATTGAACCCTGGTCCTCACACATGCTAGGCAACACTCTAACACTAAGCTTTATAGTCAGCCCTTTTAATTTTATTTTGAGACAAGGTCTCACTAAATTGCAAAATCTTAACTCCCACTTCTAATCCTCCTCCTTAGTTGCTAGGATTAAAAGCCTGTGACACCACATTTAGCCAGTTCGGAAAATTTTTAATAACTTATAAGATCGGTGAATACTAGGAAATATAAAGGATTATAAGCATTCATAATTTATGGCTAGATTAGCCAGGCATGGTAACACAGTCGTACAGTCGTACAGTCGTATAGTCCCAGTACTTGAGAGGCTGAGACAGGAAGATTGCAGGCTTGAGGTCAACCTCAGAAACTTATGAGGCCTTCTGCAACTTAGTGAGACCCTATTTCAAAATAAAGAATAAACAGGGACAGGAGTATAGCTTGGAGATAAAATGCCCCTGGGTTAAATCCCTAGTAATACAAAAAAAAAAAGAATGGCTAGGTTATAATTGTTATTGTTAAGCAGATGGGTAGTTAACATTGAAAGTGCCCATGTTTTACATTTACAGTAATGAAACTGAATTTATATTGTGAAAGAGTATTCCCTAACTAGATTGGAGAAGATTTGAGGTAATGACATATTTACTGCATTAACATTTTTTGTTCAATAATTTCTCATTTGAAGTTACTATTTGCAGCATTAAATTGTTGAAAGATATAATTTTATTTTCTTCTGGTTCTAGGCAGACATTAGTCACATATTTTCTATGTCTGCTCAAGTACATTGATGATTTGTATAATTATTAATTATCTAATCACAATTACCTAATTCTACTTATAGAAATGGCTTTTTTTTTTTTTTTTTTGCGGTGCTAGGGATAGAATCCAGTATCATTCTACCTCCGGGCTATACTTCCAGATCTATTTTATACTTTATTTGGAAACAGGGTCTCACTTAATTTGCTGAGAGCCTCATTAAGTAGCTGAGCCTGGCTTTGAACCTGTGCAGTCCTACTGTCTCAGCCCCCCATGCACTGGGATTACAAGTTTGAGCCACCATGCCCAGCCTAGAAATGGCAATTTTTGCTGGGCATGGTGTCACACGCTTATAATCCCAGTATTTGGGAGGTTGACCCAGGAGGATCATGGTTTGTGGCCTGCCACATCTCAGCTACTTAGTGAGGTCCTCTGCAACTCAGTGAGACCCTCTTTCCAAATAACGAAAAAAATATATAGCTGAGAGTGTAGCTCGGAAGTAGAATGCCCCTGGGTTCCACCCCCAGTACTGCAAAATAAATAAATAAATAAATAAATAAATAAATAAATAAATAAATAAATAAATAGAAATGGCAATTTCTTTCTCAGCTTTGATTTGGTTGAAGTGATCACAAAATTCATAATCTAAATGTAGTGAGAAGAGAACTCCAACACTTAAATTAAGAACGAACCATTTCCTGTGCCTGGACTGATTTCCTAATCCTCTCTAAGTGAGAAGTTAACCTCAATCCTCATATTGCACATGTGGTTTTATTCAGTGGAAGCCAAGGAGATCTTTCCAGGAGGACCATTTCAAACAGGAACAATGACAAGAATATTGCATCAGGAAAACATACTGCATCGCCCTAAAATCTCCATAAAGCACATCTTTCAGGGATTCACTCCTATGTATTTAAGTTTGATGTCAACAAAGCTTTCCATTTAAATAGTCCCTGTTGGGAAAATGCATTAGTATTTGCGATCTGTTAATTATAAATAGGCAGCCTACTAATGCCTCCTGTAAGGTGTCCAAGACATCCTGTGAAAATTAATCATAATGGATTATTTTAAATTTTTTTGTTTCTCTCCAGTGGTTAATTATAGCTCCAATGAGCCTAAAAGAGCTGTGTCACAATGCTTCTATTGATAGTCCTTATGATTGCAGGAAAACGAAGGCCCGCTATTGAATCAGTCTTCTGAATTCCTTTGGAAAAGTATGCAATATGAGCTCCTTTTTGTTACTAGGGTCCAACTGATGAAAATCTGTGAGCCCTTTTGTTTTTCTTATTCCAGATAAGGACTATTTAAGGATTCCCCCACCTTTTGAGAGTTTCTTAATGTATAAATACCGTGGAATATGACAATAAAGTAAATGCAGTCACTTTTTAGTAATAAAGCAAAATAATTTTGCCTATGAAATTATGGTGTGGCATCATTAATAAACTTGATCATTTATACAGTGGTTTTCATAGAAATTACTTTGTCTACATCTTTTACATTCCATAAATGATAATGTTTTGTTAAATCAATTAATTTTCTCCAACTTTGTTTATATCTTGAGAGTCCAAGAATTGCTACCCCTTATAAATATGAGAAAACTGAAGAATAAGAACTAGAGATACTGGAAATGAATAATCCTTTATACAAGGGCTCTTTCTCCCCTCCAAATAAAACCTTACTCTGATTTTTAAAAATTTGGAATCATTATCAGATGCACTAAAGGCAAGATGTAGTGCTTGTGCAAAAGGGTGAGGGCCAAAAAAAAAAAAAAAAAAGGGTTATGTTTCTGGTGTAAAGATGAATTACTAAGTTAATAGCCAGACAGTTGCTACAGCCAATCTGGTAATTCACTGAATTTCAGATGCTGAGGTGAAAGAGGGGAAAGAAAAGAGCCTCAGAGAGAAAGATGGTGCCCTCAAGCCAGATCCTTTTCTCTTTCCTCTGGATTGAAAATGAACCATGTTCAGTTAGGGTTCTTGGATATTAAATTAGCGAGTCCATTTTTTATTACAATATAGAAACTGAATGTGATGTTTCAATTCATAGAAGAAAAGGTATGTAAATCCATGAGTTCTGTTTTACTTGGTAGAGATGCTCTAGCTCCTCCACTCCTTTTTGGGGGGTTTAAATAGCCTTTGAACTACTTCCTATTGAATTTTAAAATTATATATTTTTCTTCCTTCACCAAGAATCTTCTAAGGCCTAGGAAATTTTAGAATTTGAATTCATGTATTGATAAGTATTTACAATGGGCAATACATTGCAACATTTCACTTCTTCAATATATGACCAAAGGAATTACAGACTTAACCTTATTCTAGCACATGTTAATATGATTATTACAAATCAAACTGTGATATGTTTCATTATTTTTATCAATTTGAATGATTTAAAAAATTATAATGTTTCAAAGGAGTAAAAGGATAAAAATAAGGATTTCCTTTATTATTAAAGTTTATTTCCAACACTGATGTTACATATTTGTATGATAAGCAGACATGAAGGCTGATGGAAAGAAATTTAATAATCAGATAAATTCTTTTTATTATTTAAGCTTAAAGGTGACTAATTTGAGAGCATTTGATTACTAAGAATCTTTCCTCACTCAAATTTGAAAAAATTAACTAAAAATGTCTAATAGCAAGATATTTCTCATAAACACTAAGAAGGCTATACATGGTGGCTCACACCTGTATCCTAGTGCTTGGGAGGCTGAGACAAGAAAATCAAAGGTTTGAGGGCAGCCTTGGAAACGTTGTGAGACTCTGGGAAACATAGCAAGATCCTATTTCAAAATAAAGAAAAAAAAAAAGTTTTGGGACTAGCTCGGAGGTAGAATGCCTGTAGGTTCAATCCTTTGTATCACACAGACACACACACACACACACACACACACACACACACACACATGAATTTCTTATTGTTATTCTAAAAATCTGAAGAAGGCTCAAAAGGCAATTAAGAAATTGTTTATTTGGTCACTGAGGAAAACTAAATTAGTTTTGTTAGTTCAGAAATGGACTGTCAGGTGTTAAAAATTAGTATTTTTAAGCAACTGGAACACAAAGCTCCACAAGACAATCAAATTCATTAATTATATAAGAATGCCATCATTATCAATTTATCCTCAGTACTACTGTTACCCATAGTTTTATAAATAGGAGAATGACAATACAGAGAAGTTAATTAAATTTACCAAAGTTAATCTCTTAGGGAATGACATATTTTCATTTTAAACACAGTTTAAGATGCTCTCCATGATCTTAACTAGAATGTTGACGTGTATTTAAAAGACTAAAAATTAAAATAATACTGGATGTATTTTGGTGGTGGGAATATAGGTTATTTCCAAAATTGTTTTGTGTTTTTACATCCTTTATATTGTCTATAATGGACAAAATTAAGTCTGCAATTATGAATAAACTATTTGAGTATATTCTAAAATATTTTATTTGAATATACTCTAAAATATTCTTATTAACTTTCATTCTTTTCTCTTACTTTTATAGATTACATGTGGGTGGCTAGGCTTCTTTTTCTAATCTAATGTGAAAAATAATCCCTACAATTTTAGAAATAAACTTTTCTTTCTTGCAGATATACATTCTACATTAATGGCTAGTGTTATTAAATCAATAGTCATAAAATATCTTTATCAGGGAAATTGTTTCATAAATCAATCCCCTGTAGATGGTTTAATTATGGTCCAGAGTCTTGCATTAGATGAATGTAGAGAAGGGCAGCCAAATATATTCTAAAAACATTCACCAAACTAGAGAGTATGGGCTACAGTATTTCAGAGACCAATCATGAATAAAATGAGAATGTTCTTTCAATACATATACAGTGCAAAGACAATTCTAAAATGAAGAGTTATAATAATAAATAATGACATATTTGGGAGTAATAAGAACTCTTGTGTACTGTCAGTGGAATTGCAAATTAGTATAGCTACTATGGATACCAGTCTGGAGGTTTCTCAAAAGAATGGCATGGAACCTCCATATGACCTAGATACACAACTCCTGTGTGTCCTTCCAAAGGAACCCAAGTTGGAATGTTATAGTTGTATATGCAGATCATGTTTATATCAGCACAGTTCATAATAACCAAATGATGGAAACAAAAATAGGTGTCTATTAACAGTTAAATTTGTTACAAAACTATGTTATATAACAAAATAAAATTTTACTCAGCCATAAAGAACAAAATTATGTCATTGAAGGAAAAAGAATGGTGACAGAGAATACTATGCTTAGTGAGATTAACCAGTCTTTGAAAGTGAAGGGTCATGTTTTTTTTCTCATATGTAGAAAAGAGAAACTACAAAACAAAACAAAAAAAACTTCAAATAAATGAGGAGAGAAATCAGTTGAGTAGTAGAAGGAAAATTGGGGAGAAGTGCGGTGGGAAGAGGACAGATGATGAACAAATCAATTCAAACAATCCTATGTACTTCATGAAGCTATCAATCATGATTTCAATATTATGAATAGGGAGGAGTGGGGCAGGGCTATATCTGAAAGAAAATGCACCAGGTACTGAGTCCATGTGCATTTCTGTAACACTAAACCTCAGTATGATATATGACTATAATGCCTCCCAAAAATATTAAATTCTAGTAAAGCCATTAGCAAAAAGTGACTGACAGGGAACAGAGGATGAAAGAATTATGAGACATATGTTATTTTTTTTTTCAGAGAATTATACTCATCTTCAATACTCTGGTTCTGCATGAAAGGGTTTACAACCCCACAGCAGCTTTGCCTGTATGTTGAACTACAGAATCACTAATAGATTCTTTACTATAAGAATTAGAAGTACTAATCTGTAAGGGAACATGAGAAGCATCAGGCAAATATGTGAGATCTGTCTTTGACAAAGATATTAAAAAATAAATTTCCACAAGGCTCTAAGTGGAACCCATAGAGAAGCCAGAGCTATAGGAAATTAAAATATTACCCCAAAGTCTTCAACCAGAACTTAGTACCAACATACTCATAGTGTTATCAGGAGATAGAAAGTTATGCTTTGTATCTGGACTAGAAAAAAATTTCAAGCATTTGACACAAGAATATATTAAGGAATTCTACTACATTTTCTCTTGAAATTGCTCCTGTTTTCTTTCCCTTACCTCCTCAATTCTTTGTTTAACATCTTATCTTTTATTAAAGAGAATGACCTTACCCTAGACCCTTTCATCTCATGTTAGACTATAGTTTATGTTTTATTTTTTTCAAATACACTCTTTTTAAATTTATCAAAGTACAGACAATATATAATTCTGAAAATATATATGAATCTAAATTCTGCATACACATTTACCTTTTTTATATTTTATACATTTTTTATTGGTGCATTGTAATCATATATCACATTACAATATAAGACTTGAGAGGATATACAAGCACACATCATCCAATTAGCCCTCATCCAGCCCCCATCCCATTCCCTCCCCCTCCCTCCATCCCATGCTTCTTTGGTGATTAACATTGATACATATGTTTATGTACCTCCTGCTTTTTCAAGAGGCTCCATCCTCCCCTATTCCATACCCTCTGATTGGTCACCTTAATTGCTTCATTATAGGGCCCTTTCTATAGCTCGACCACTTCCTGTTGCCCATTTCCTCCTAGTTATTGCTGATTAGGGGAAGCATTTGATTTTAATTTTCTGCGATATTTCTCTGTGCATGCCATGTTGCAAATACCGATCCCACTCTTGATGGCCCCAGTAGTGGCCTGGCTACCCGGTGGACTGATCCAGACCTCGCTGGCTCAAGCAGTGGCCTTGCCTCATGGGAGGCCCCAATTCTGGTTTCGCTGGCCCCGACACTGGCCTAAACCCTCAGCTGGCTCCGATCCAGGCCTCGGAGGTCTCAGTAGCAGCCTTGCTTCATGAAAAGCTCCGATGTCAGTCGCTGGCCCTGGCACTGGCCTGACCCCTCAGCAGGCTCGGATCCCGGCCTTGCTGGCCCCAGCACTGGCCTAACCCCTCGGCAGACTCCGATCCCGGCCTCAAAGGCCTCAATAGCGGCCTTGCCTCACCGAAGGCTCCGATGCCGGCCGTTGGCCCCAGCACCAGCCTAACCCCTCGGCAGGATCCAATCCCGGCTTCGGAGGCTCCAGCACAATCCTTGCCTCACGGCAGGCTCCGATCACAGCCACGCTGGCCCCGGCACCAGCCTGACCCCTCAGCAGGCTCTGTTCCTGGCCTCGCTGGCCCCAGTACCAGCCTAACCCCTCGGCAGGCTTCGATCCCAGCCTCAGAGGCCTCAATAGCGGCCTTACCTCACGGAAGGCTCTGATGCCGGCCAGTGGCCCCGGCACTGACCTAACCTCTCAGCAGGCTCTGATCCCGGCCTCGGAGGCCCCAGCACCAGCCTAACCCCTCAGCAGGCTCTGATCCCGGTCTCAGAGGCCCCAGCACCGGCCTTGCCTCACGGCAGGCTCCGATCCCAGCTTTGCTGTGTCTGTCGCTGGCCTCACCCCTCAGCAGGCTCTAATCCGAACACCCTCTTCGCCCAACTATTTGTCCCATGTTCCTGAGGGTGCATGGTGGTGGTAGCATTCTGCCTCTGGGGTCATTACTTCAAAGGTTCCAGGTATAATGCATCAGATCTCTGCCTCCCCTGAGTACTGGCCACTGCCTTTGCCACTGCTTCCACCATTTCAAATCTTTCCCAAGCTCTTTTTCCACTCTGAATGTTGTCCAGTCTTTCTAAGCATGTGCAACAGTAGCATTAAACCTTTGGTGTAATTTCTCCCCCAAAAAATAAATAAAATAAGGTTGTTAGGCTCCTATTTATGCTTCTCCTGAATACAAGTCTCCACCGCCAACACGGAGACCGCCTTCAGCACAGCCTTTCTCCTTGGTCTCTGCTAAAGTCTCACTCCTTACAGGTGATGTCCAAGATTCCTAACAATGTAGAGAAGAAGCAGTCCTCCTTAGCAGGAAATTTTTTCAATATTTTCAGTTCATTTGGATAAGTTTTGTCTGCATCTCCAGTATCCTGACATCCACCACCTCCTTGACCCCTCTCTGATATTTTCCTTTTTTCTTTTTCTTTTCCTTTTTTACAGGGTTCTTCCAGGTGGAGAGGGGGTTCTCCTAGGGGCACCACGCCAGCGCCTGCCCACCTGCCCAGGATTGGGGCCAGGGGCCCGGACCACGACGGGATCCTTCCGGGGGGAGAGGGGGTTTGCCTAGGGGCACCCCGCCAATGCCTGCCTACCCGCCCAGGGTCAGGGCCAGGCCATAGTTTATGTTTTAATAATAATTTTCCATTAGCAGCACTCAATGACTTATGTCTTAAAAATTAACAACCACCCCAGCAAAATGTAAAAGAACATCATACCAGAGAAGCAAAACATGAGCAGCAATCACCATGCATGGAAATTTTACTTCTGTATACCTATAAATATTAGTGTTAAAAAGAAAGGGAAAAAGATATAGTAGTTGGACTCCAAATAATGGAGGGAAAACCTCAGCAAAGCTAGAAAGGAAGGGTAAGAGAGGAAGAATGCTGAAGTCGATTAACTGGAGGAGATACATTAGAAAATGTATATAACTGTGAATGTAGCATGGTCAACCTGGACACTCATTGTGGGGAAGCAGGTGGGGAGGGCACCAAGCACTGTATGAATGTATGCCATTTCAATATGATCCACAGAAAAGCAAAAACATTTAAAAATTAAAAAATTAGCCGGGTGTGGTGGCGCACACTTGTAATCCCCACACTTGGGAGGTGGAGACAGGAGGATCGCGCAGGTTTGAAGTCAGCCGTGCTGGCTTAAGAGACCCTGTTTCCAAAAATAAAATAGGTCTGGGAGTGTAGCCCAGAGGTAGAAGCGCTTCCAGGAACCCCAGTATCACAAAAAAAAAAAAAAAAAATCTAACTTTTCTTAATAAAAACCCCTAAGATCACTAATAATTTTGCAAAATATTATGAAACTAACCACTAAACTACTACATTATAGTAGGTAAATGTTAAAATAATTATTTTCTAATATGATATAACAATTGTAAAGTGTATTTCTGGACTCCTCTATTATATGCATATTGAGTTTCTATGTCAATAAAAACAGACTGTTCAATTTAAAGAAAATAATTGTACTTACAAATAAATTTGGTGGCCAGTTTCACTGACCTGTACATTTTATGAAAAGTAAAATCTTATTAAAAGTTATTTATTTTACTAAAAAAATAAATAGTAGTTGTAAAGAAATTTCCAGAAGTGTTTTGTCAGGTAGAAAAAAATTGACATAGGTAGTTTAAAAAAAGAAATCCATCTGTCCTCATAAAAGAAATATGCTGATTATTTTAGCATATAATATATAAACTGGACAAAATATAGAAAATATGCTAGTGTTTTAATAATAATAATGTCACCTTCATTGAAGAGGATGGTAGAGAGGTAAAATAGTTATGTTAACAAAAAGAATTGGAAGTGGAGATAAAAAAATGTATGGCTAGTTCCTATACCCATAGAATATCATGTAAGTATGTTATCTTTAAAGTTTAACTTGATTATAGAATGGAAATACTTAGGAACCTAGAATAGTGTTCTTATTAAAATATTTATGGAATTGGTGAGTAAGGATGCTTTGGTATGACACTAAGGATTTGGGAATCTCTTTATATGAAATGTGTTCATCTACACAGCAAATTTCTCTAGTAACTATGCGTGCCCTGGGAGGGAGCCTGAGCTAAGGAAAGGACAAAATCACTAAAAGCAGTAAAGAGAATAAGTGCCTCATCACCAAAAGAGCTTACAGTTGCGGAGAGTTGTAGTAGATGGCTGTAATACCTGGATCATGCAATTTATTTTATTATGTATAAAAGTATGTGGTATAAATGGAATTTGTAAGTTCACACAGGTTTACCTTAGGACATGCCAAGAGACTTTGGGTAATAGAGAAGAAACCCCAATAGAGCAATAGAGAGTGCTAGGGGACATTGGTGTCGGAAGGAAGAAGAGTCAACAAAGGAAACACTGCCACTGACTTTATGAACATAAGTGAAGTTATCAATACCAATTTCATTATCATGTATAAAGAAGAGAAGGGAATAGGGAGGAAGCCAAGAAGAAGCTCACCGAGTGCTGTGTGCATATATCTCCCTATCACTTTGAACTACATAATGATGTGAAATTAAAATACAGCAATAAAAGTACTTAAAATGAAACAAATTGATGAAATACAATGAAAAGTTTTAAAAAAGTAATTCGTTTGGGTGAAGGAAGACACTTCAACCAGGTTCTGAAGGAGATCAAACATTTTGTCAATGAGATCAATAAGTCAGGGTAGTCCAACTGAGAATCAGTAATTCAAGAGCAATGGCTCTTACTTTTACAAAAATTAGAGATCAGATTGTGATCTCTGATATCAATAGGGTGAGGTTATCCCTGGTTTGTACACAGGTCTACCTGCCCTTCCACTTTCTACCATGAGCTGAAAGAACACAAGGTCCTCTCCAAGAGCATGAGGTCCTCCCCAGAAGCTGAGGAGATGCTGATGACCTGCTCTGACTTCCCTGCCACCAGAACTAGGAGCCAAGTAAACATGATCCTTTAAACCTTTCCTGATCAATAATCACCCAGTTTGACAGAGAACTAGTAAATGGGCTAAGATACCTCTAAGTCGTATTTTTCTTGTAGCAGATTGCCATTTAGCTTGACACCCCCCAAAAAAAAAATAAAAGTAAAGTAAAATAAAGGTATTTATATTTTGAAGAGGCTTTTGAGGAAAGAGATTTAATATTTTCTGGCTAAAGAAAAACTATTATATAAGACCACATTCCTTCTAAAAGATGATAAAAACAAATCAGAATGCCAAATATTGTTATGTAGCCAAATCCCCTAAAGCATGTAGGAGTAAACTCAAACTTAGAAATACTATTATTCATTGCAGCATAATTTTCCAGAAATTGCAACTTGAGGCTGAACAATCAGGTTCCTGTTGAGTCTGCATTCTCTATCATTAGCTCTCTGACCTTGTATGTATAGTTTTCTATTTCCTCACTTGAAAGAGTCTTTGTTCTTTATAAACAGGGCTGAGGCATAGGTTTGAATGTATAATATGCTGACTTGCAGCACACATCCCCTGCACATCAACAGCAATCGTTTAATGAATCACTTTTCTGCCTGCCCTTGACATTGCTAAGAATGCTTTGTGTGCTCAAATCAAGAAGCCTGTGAGGCCATATGCTATGGGTCAGTCTTTGACCAATTTTCTTCCTCCAGCTGTCATTCTTAAAGCAATATCCCATGCACATACATCCAATACACATGCAATTTTCCTGACTTTCAGCCACAAGGGAAACTTTTTGAAGATGAGTGTGTTTTAGTTCTCCCAAACAATTTGGTTTTTTAAACTTTTTATTGGTGCATTATAGTCATATTTTTAATGGAGTATAAGATAGTAGAGGCACACATCACCCAATTAGCCCTTACCCAATTCCCATATCATTCCTTTCTCCTTCCTCCATCTCATGTTTGGCGTAGTGATGACTTTGATATGTTTGTTAACATACATCAAGAACATTAGATAATTTCCCTTCCCCCCTCCCATCCCCTCAGGTCACTTTATTTGCTCATCTATAGTATCTCCTTCTTAATCTAGATTTCCTCCTATGACCCATTTTCTCCTTAGCTTTTACATATTAGGGAGAGCATTGATTTCTTATTTTTTGTGACTGACTAATCTCACTTAGCAAAATGTCCTCCAGTTCCATCTATTTCCCTGTAAATGATGTAGTTTTATTTTTCTTTATGGATGAGTAAAATTCCATTGTGTACATATCCCACAGTTTTGTTATCCATTCATCTATAGATGGGCATCTTGGTTGGATCCATAGTTTTGGCAATTGTGAATTGTGCATCTATGAACATATATACACATATATTAGAACCTGACAGCACAGAATTGCAGAGATCTCCAGAAGGTCAAATCAGGAATTTAACTGTAAAAATAATAAAGGGCTTCTGAAAAGAACCTAGTATTTTTTATTTGAAGCAGGGTATATGGAATTCATTACTAATATTTGACACTATATATTTTCTAATCTTAATCCTTAAAATTATAAGTAAAATAGACATAATAAAATCAAGAGCAATATAAAAGTTACAAATTAGAAGTCTCTCTCTCTCTCTACTTTATGGATTACCAGTAATAGCAATTTCTTTTACATCCTTTCAGAAATTTTATATGAATATAAATATAATATAATACTATGTTTCTGAACTAAAATCACATTGCTAACATGATTGTTTAGGTTAAAGTTAGTAACCCATCCTAGAAATATTTATATATCAACAAATATGGCTTTATAATGTTGCTTGCAGAGTTTCTCACAATATTTTATTTTATAGAAGTACATTTTATTTAGTCATTCCCCTAGTAGTGGAAATTTTTATTTGCACTGTTTTCTTATCACAATTTTCCAATGTTTACTTCTGTGCATCTTTGCGTTGCTTTTATTAATTATGTGGGTTAAAATAATAGATACATTATCCATTTGTATTAAATTTAAGAGGCATCATAGTAAAGCTAACAGATCACTGGCATTGCAATCAGCCTGACCTAGACTTGAATCTTCGACCACTTCTCAGGGTATCTTTGGGAAAATGCTCTCCACACCTCAGACTTCCTCTTTGCAAAATGGAAACAAGTTATGCATAATTATAAGTTTGAGGTAAAATTAATTAAATGATAGTTAAATATTTAAAAATTAATAGTAAAATCAGAGAAAAGGGAGGAGGAAATAAAACAAAATTTAAGTGAAGAACTTTGAAATCAGAATTGAACTAATTATAAATTCCTCTAAATTTCTAAGTGAATACTTTCTCAATTTCATCAACACTTGATCTAAATAGTGTTATATTTTTCAAGTAAGTCAGGTGGAGTCTTAGTTTAAAAACTCTTATTTCTGTAGTCACAATTACTCTTTCATATGTATATTTTATATGTATTTATATCACACATATAGACATATTTATATCTGAACATATACAAATAGTTGAATAGAAGGAATTTCATTATGTTTAACCTGAAAGTTATGGAGTACTTAGAATGCTGGTTAGATAAAAGAATGAGAACTCCCTGTAGATGCAGTGGCAGTCCCACATTCATTATATACATCCTTATGGTTTTACTTGGTAGTAAGTCACTGAAAGGTCTAGAAGGGGGCATCTATTTTAAAATGTGTTAATCTTCATGAAGAAAAAGGCATTTCAGATGTATCCTTTGCTGCAGGGAGGACTGGTACAGACTATATATCTGATAGGCTTTACATCCATGTTCATTCCTTCTTGCTTACTAAAATGCAAAAGATCTCTGTTTTTTATTTTAATATATAGTTTAATATGTATATTTTTTAATATATAGTTGCATTATAGTCTCACATCATAATGTAGACCATGCTGACAATGATATATATTTACACAATACTTGGTGCTCTCTCCTTGCATCTCCATTTTCTTCCCTGCAGATACCGAGTGTCCAGACTAACAATGTATATATACATTTCACAGGTAGCATTTTCATTAATGAACCTCAGCCTTCTTTCCCTCCTAGCCTTCTCTTCTGGCTTCACTGAGGTTTCCCCTCCATTATCTGGAGTCCCTCTGGTATCCCAAATACTCCTTAGCTTGAGCATATTAGAGAAAACATATGTCCCTTCTCTTTCTGTGCTTGGCTAATCTCACTCTACATAATGTACTCCAGGTCTTTCCATTTTTCTCTGAATGATATAATTTTGTTCTTTATTATTGAGTAGAATTCCAACATGTGTATTTCCCATAATTTTATAATCCATTCATCTGTTGATAGACACCTAGAAATAGCAAGCTTTCATCTTCTGTTTTTACCTGGTGAGAATTCTAGCTCCACAGAATTGTTAGAGCTCTGCTAGCATAGCCAGCCTAGTCACCACCAGCCTGGACTCAGGATGCTACATACCAGTCCTCCTTATTTATAAAATTATGTCAAACTAAATATACCTTAAAGGATTATTCTAAGTATTTGTCTCAAAGCTTTAAAGGAATCCAATGAAAAATATTTTTTGCCACATAGTGGGCATTTAATAAATGGTATTTATTTTTTTAAATTTTGAATTTTTAAAGGTTACTTAGTATTTTCCTGTTCTGAGAATAGAAGTGCATGCAGACAGAGGGCACTGAAACAAGAGCATTTAATCAAAAAGCAGTAATAGTGACGAAGAAAAAGAAAAAAGGAGAAAGAGGAGAAAGAAAGGAAGACAGTAATAATTTCTTTGTACTGTTGATCAGGAACTTTCTAAATCCCTTGCATGATTTGAGCTCTATATAATACAGTTGAATAAAGATTTCAGAATAAAGAATATGTAGATAAAGAATGGAAATATGAGAGAAAATTAGCAATTTAATAATCAGTTCTAAAAAATAAATATTCAAATAATGGAGTTACAAAGAGTGATAAGAATAAGCATAGAACAAAGAAAATTATTAAAGTGGTAAGAATGCAAATTCTCAGAAAGTCTATTAATTTCCATGTTTAAAGGCCACCCACATTGCCCATCATTGTGCTCATAACAAAGAACATCACTGTGAATTTCAAACATTAGAGAAAAAGAGAAAATCCTAAAACCTTTGAAAGAGAAGACAGAGTAAAAAAGATTTCAAGTGATAATGGTCATAAGTTTCTATAAATATTAGAATCTAGGGAAAAATTGATCACTATCCTCAAAATCCCTAAAAAGATGGTTTTTCACCTAAGATTTTCTAATCATCCAAAAATAATAGTTAAGTCCTTAATCTTTGTATGATTTTTTTTTAAATGTGGCAGGCATTGTTGAAAATGTACTACATGAATTAGCACATTTATTTCTTCAATGATCCTAATTAGTAACTATTGCTATTACTCTCATTTTGCATATGAGTAAATGGAGTCATAAAAAGGTTAATTACTGTGTCTTCTATGTCATATCACTATTATATTAGATCACTAAAGGTCAAAAGCCCACAACCTTGATCCATACGTGATAGCCTGGCTTTTAACCAAAAGGCAACTAGCAGAACAAAGAAACCCTGTCTTGGTTGAAGTGATTTGATGATACTAACCTTAAAACTCAAAACACTTTCCACTGATATATATGTATATGAGACTGCTTGCCATATTTCTAAGCACCTACTTTTGAAATAATTATATTCTATATGACCATTATATTTTCCCTCTCACTAAAACAATTAATCAAAATTTTATTTTTCCTCATGGATTTCCTTCCATTTCCCCTTTCCTATGTTATTTTCCTAATTTTGCTAGATGCAACAACCATCTCATGTGCTTATAAATGTGATGGTTGTATATATACACTGAGCTCATCCTTATCCTGAATTAAAATGCAAACATATTCAGTAGAATAAGAAATACTTCAGTAGAATAAAAATATTTCTAAAGCTTTAGTTTAAAAATAAGCTTCCAAAAATTTGGCTTTTCCAGTGACCCACATCTTCTTTAAGCTCCTTACTTCCCTGGGATGTGCAACACATAACTGAAATAGTTTCATAACCACCCTTGTTTTTTACATGTTTAATGACAAAACTCAAAGTAGCACATCAGTCACTTGGCTAATAAGCATTCTTTGAAGCCCACGAAGCAGAGGGAAATGCTTCCTTTATGTTCCCTCTGTGTATTATGTTCCCTAAACATGTATTATTATTATTATTATTACCCAGTTGAACTAGTCTAATTTTCAATCGAATAAATCATAAGCCAGTTGATTCTGAAGTCTTCCCAAGTTAATATTTTACTTCAACCCAAGATTTTACAACAGAGAGCACTGGGGATATTCCAGATGACTCAGAATTACTTTTATTTTTTTCTTTCTCTTTTAAGGCTATGAAAGTCCAAAAACATTCAGTAGAACATATCCATAAATAATTAGTACAGCACTTTTCTGGTCAAAATACATTCTTAAAGTAGTCCATATAAAGGAAGAATAAACTCAGTAGATAGTCCTACTTTTTGTTTCTAGCTATTGGAATATTTTGGTTCCTAGAGAAAGTTTTAGACTGGATATATTTAGGTTTGAGTACCCAAGATACAAATTGTCTTACAGGAATTTTATTTGCTATTTTTGGTATTCTGAATGCATCCCTAAAGTCCATGTGTTAAAGTATTTGTTCCCATCTTGGTACTATTGGCAAGTGGTAAGGTTTTTATGGAATAGGACCTTTTCATCACTTGGGACATGCACTTGAAGTTAGGGGTTAGGGAATACCAGTCTCTCTTTATCATTCCACAGCCATGAGGTGAGTGGTTTGGCTTTGCTGTGCATTCCTTTCATGATGTTTCAACATAGGCTCAAAGCAATGGGGACAACCAGTTATGAAATGAAACATCTAAAACTGAGAGCCAAATTAACCCTTTCCTCATGAAAAGTAGATTACCTTAGTTATTTGCTACAGTAATGAAAAAGCTGACTTACAAAATATCCTAATGCAGTGGAGATTATACAACCCATCCTCAGTGCTATGAGGGATACTTTCTTCACTTCATGCCCAATATTGGAACTTGATCCTAAGGTAATCCTCCATCTAATTTCTACATATCAGAAATTGGCCTGGTGAACTGTACATCACCTAACTTAATCCACAGAGAACTGGAACTTTTAGTTGGTGCTTGGGAAAGGAGAGATTTTGTTCAATGGTAGGGAAAGAAGAATTAAAAAGAATCATGAATGAATGAACGATCAGAAATCATGTAGATTCAGGATCCTATGGCAGTCTTAGAATAACAAGTGAAAAGAATAAGTAAGAATAAAGCAATTATGAATGAGGCTAAGAAGTGGAAGAGGAGAGGGAAATCTGGCCTAGTCATATTACTTGACCTACTGGAATTATCCTCATTTATGGTCTCATCATCCTTTAGAATTTTAAGTTATGATAGCATTTCACTATTTATGCCAGATTGATGTATTTTTCTGTGATTTGTGAATAAAAGCATCCTAAAGAATATTTTATGTTCATGCAATTCTAAGACTATGTAAAAATTCTAGTAATAGAATGTTTGTTTATGAAACTAGGAACTGTGGCTATGCTACATAACACTTAGAGGAGTGTGAAAACAAATATTTCTTCTACCTCTGTCTTGCAGTCAAGTACTATTCTCAGGCTCTTTGTTGATACTAGGGAGTCTTGCTCTTCATGCCATTTATAAAAATAACTGTGGATATAGCTGTCACAGTTCTAATTGTCCAGACACACACACATACACACATACACACACAGACACAGACACACACACACACACACACACATAATTGAAGTTTTAGTAATACTACTGGTAAACTAGTTCAGAAATGTAAAGTTCACGTTACTCTAATCTCTAATCCACATTATGTACTTTAACAGACATATCAATATCAATCACCAAGACAAACATGAGGGGGGAGGGGAGGGAATAGGTAGGAACTGCATAAGGGCTAATTGGGTGATGTGTGCATGTATTTCTCCACCAGCTTGCATCCCATTAAGATGTATGAATATAATGCACCAACAAAAAATTTTAAAATAAAATAAAAAATTATAATAATGCAAAAAAAAGAAATGTGAAGTTCACTGGAGTCTTAAGATTGTTAGATTTATTATTATTTCAAGAGTTTCATAGTATTCATCAGGGAGAAACATGGTCATTGGAGTCATCAGGGTCCCTGTCTTTCCCTCTCTATTTGTATATCTATCTGAACAGAACTTCTGAGAATCAGTGTCCCATAAAGTAAGTTACTTACTCCAAATGGTACTCCCATGCAGCTTCAATAGTATTACTAAAGATTCTTTCTAGATGCATAAATTATATTCCCTTTTATTTTTGGTAAAAGAAAAATTTTTACTAATGCTCTTATCTAGATAATCAATTCAAAATTCAACATCCTTGTCAAAACCAAAGATGAAACTAAACTAAAACAAGACAAGACAAAAACAAAACAAAACAAAACAAAAAAACCATGATTGGGCAAGGTTACGTATATGCCTTTATTCTAGAACTTCAGAAGCCTTGACAAGAGGATTGCAGGTTAAAGGCTAGTGTGTGATAACTCAACAGCGCTGCTTCAAAGATCAAAAGAATAAGTTAGGACTAAGGGACTAGGTGTGTAGCTCCTAAGTAGAGTGTCTCTGTATTTAATTCCTATTACCTCAAAAACAAAATAAAAATAAAACATGTATTTTACTCAAGTACTTTACTCAGGACATTGCATTTTCTGAAAGGCTATTCACTCATGTCTCCAAGAGACATGAGTTCTTAAGCAGAACTTAAGATCCAGGAATCTTTGGACCTCTCTGTCTCTATGCTTCTGGATATCTCTGTCCATCTGCAAATCTATTTCTGTCCACATTAATGTCGATTTGGATCTTCAGATCTAGCTCCACCTCCATTTCTTTACCTCTCTATCACTGGTCTCTCTAGCATGAGAACTTAAGGAAAAGGAGAATTTTGTGCATGACAGCTCAGGGATCCTGTAACACATGCACTGAGAGAGGCAGCAAAGCCTGTATCACTTCTTAAGATTTAGCCTCAGAGTCACACAACACTAATTCCACCTCAATCTTCATGTATTAAGGCAGTCACAACAAACTGCTCCATTTGTGAAAGGAAGGAAATACAATCTGCTGCTATTTTTGGTAAATCTGCCCAGAGCACAAAGATATATTTATATATGTTATATGTCTGTCTGTATTTTGACTTGAAACATCTCACTTCATTTTTGTCCCAGAATTGTGCACATCTGCTAAATATACAATTAGAACCAATCAGCATTTCTCTAAAACAAACCACTATAAAGGTATGAATAAAGGCAAACTTGAGATGTGTTAGGAGAGTGAAACTAGACTTGAATAGAAAACTTTCTTTGAATAATCTACATTCTATGAAACTAAGAGGAGAGTGTTTGCACATTTGTTTGTGTGGAATAGGATAAAAACGTTTTTTTCTTGTATTCATCAGAGATACATACATTTATGCTAAATTTTAATGACCCAAAGGAATATTTTCTTTTGATTTTTATTTTACCCCATTTAAGAAACCTAGATGCAGTTGCTTGTGAAATGTACAGCTAAATTTCTGAAACCACAACTGATCCCCCAACTTTGTTCAAGTCCTGCTCATCACCTCCACACAGCTTTCTCAAATAGATTGATGAGTTATCAATATATATAGGAATCAATTTCCCAGTCAGTCAGAGATACATTTCAACAGTTTGAGAAGATGTCAAGAAGTGTCATTCAGTGCGGCCTTGTGTTAATTTGTATGGTGGCAGGTTTCAAGGGATGGCATTCACTTTCCAGCTTTTACTATCACCTCGAGCCCTGTTGATCACAAGTCTATTAGCTAAGACAGATGAGCACAAATTGTGAGTATATCCCTTGTTTGTTTCTTTTATATTTGCTGATTCCTCTTAGTATGGTTTGGATTGGTTCTGTGGAGAAAATTCAATATTGCTCTCTCTATGTAAGGAGAACTGAGTTGTGTAGTCCCAAACTCTCTCTAGTAGGACAGAAGCTTTGAAGATTGTGCCATCTTTTCCTGTGACACAAGTAAAACGACCTGTTTAGAAAAGCAAACAGCTATCTTTTGAAGAATTAAATACCATCACACTACTAAGCACTGCTGGTCTTTGCCCTAGGTTTAATTGTGCTTTTTGAAACTTTAGTTTTCCAGTGGAACATCACATGCCCACAGAAATTAACACTCAAATCTTAACTGGAAAAATAAGCACCAGGCTAAAAATAGAATGTGATATTCTAATTGCATAGTACCTTAAAAAGAAAGCTGTATTTTAGGTATTACTCTATTGCTAGAAAACACACTCAAAATTATTGATACAAATCTTTTTCCAACTACCCCAGGATATGGAGTAGCTGCCAACTCCAAGCCTGGGAGCAATGTTTTTAATTATCTGGAACAGCCCAGACATCAGATACCTCTAGATTTGTATTATGTTTCTATTAATTATTAGTTCTGTGATCTTGGGCAACTGACTTAGTAACTGTATCTTGACTTCTTTATTTGTAAATCAGGAAAAGAATAATAGCAACTATGAAAATTTGTTAGAATAAGAGGAAATAATTTGAAACCCATCACAATGTTCACTACATAATGAAAGATGTTCTAAGAATAAAAGAAATGAAATTATAAATTATGTTGTATATTATATTGCATATATAGTAATATACTATATAATTATATTTATATATTTATATAATTTATTTTATATAATTTTATTTTATATAATTATTACCATTTTCAAAGTACTGAAGATTCCATTTTAGTTTCGATAAATCTGACAATAATAAAAATTATGAACTAAATCTCTTGGCACTTCTAGGAATATAAGACTTCCTCCCCTACTTAATAATTAATACCGTATACATCTAATTCTCAGTATAATCTCCCCATACTCATCGGAAGAAAGAAAGAAAGAAAGAAAGAAAGAAAGAAAGAAAGAAAGAAAGAAAGAAAGAAAGAAAAAACATTTTTCTCATGATTCCAGATGCTACCACATACCATGTTCATCTGAGTCCAACACTATCTTTCTTCCTGTGGCTGTTCTGAGCATCTAAATGCCAGATTTTCCATTCTTTTTCTTTCTTTACATTTTAAGTACTTCCCAGCCCTCTCACTCTTTTAGGGACATTGTTTCTGTAACTCCCTCTCTCTGCTGTTCAGTGATTCTTCTTTATTTGTTGTATATTTCCCACCAGCGAATAAACATACAGGTATAGCTCTATATTCAATCCCTTGCCTAAACCATTGGCCTCTGGCAACCAACCATCCCATGTCTCTGCTTAACATTTCAGAAAAAACTTTTCAAAAGAGCTTTTTATATTTTTTTACCTGCACTTCTATCTCTACTGTTTTCTTTTGTAGTCTTTCCAGTGAGACTACCTCATCCACCATTCCACTGAACTTCTTTTATCAAAATAAGGAATGATATCTATAAAAAACAACTTGCCAGATGCATTTCACAGTTTCCCTCTCTTCCTTGAAATACCCCTCAATGTTTTCCACTTCCATTCATTTCCCAACAAATGACATCTTTTTTTCTTTTTTATGGCTGAGTAAAATTCCATTGTGTACATATCCCATAGCTGTATAATTCATTCATTCATCTGTTGATGGACATCTTGGCTGGTTCCATAGTTTGGCAATGGTGAATTGTGCACCTATGAACATAGATCCGCATGCATTAGTTTGATAGTTTGGTTTCCATTCTTTTGGGTAGATACCCAGAAGTGGTATTGCTGGATCATATGGTAGGTTCATTCCCATTCTTTTAAGGACCTTCCATACTATTTTCCAAAGTGGTTGTGCCAGTTTGCAACCCCATGAACAATGCAGTAGAGTTCCCATTTCTCCACATATTTACCAGCATTTGTCGTTATGTTTTTAAGGATTGTCATTCTAAAATTATGCTAAATAAGATTAGTCACAAACATGCAGAAGCTAGAAAGGAAAAGGGTCATAGGAGGAACTCTGGACAAAGAAGAAAAAAACAGATGAACAAATAAGGTGACCTAACAGAGGGGGATGAATGGAAGGAAGAGAAAATTCCCTAATATACATGATACATTCACAAAATTATTCAAGTCAATCACTAAGCAAAACATCAGAAGCGGGGAGGAGGGAGGGATTGCGATGATAACTGGGAAAGGGCTAATTGGATGATGTGTTAATATATGCCTTTATCATCTTGTACTCCATTAAGATGTATGCCTACAATGCACCAATACAAAGACTAAAAACAATACTCTTTAATGATTTTCCTGGTAGAATACCACTTGTGGTCGTTCAGACTTTGTTTCTTTTGCCTATATTCAGTTTTTTGCACAGTTATATATATTTCTCAGTATTGATTATTTTCATATTTTTGTTCAAACATTATGTTTTACTTTGCTTTCTCATTTTTTAATTTTTATTTTATTTTTTGCAATTATTTTTTTTTTGTAATCTTACATCACTTTGGAATACAAGACTTGAGAGGATATACAAGCACATATCATCCAATAAACCCTCATCCAATCCCCATCCCATTCCCTCCCCCTCCCTCAATCCCATGCTTAATTGATTATCTTTGATATAATTGTTTACGCACCTCATGAGTTTTAAAGAGATTCCATCCTCCCCCTTTCCCCCCCTGATTAGTCACCATAATTGCTTCTCAATAGAGCCTCGTTGGCCCCAGCACTGGCCTAACCCCTCTGCAGGCTCTAATCCCAGCCTCGGAGGCCTCAGCACTGGCCTTGTCTCACAGCAGGCTCCAATCCCAGCCTTGCTGACCCCAGGACCGGCCCTAGCCCCTCGGCAGGCACCGATCCCAGCCTCGGAAGCCTCAATAGCAGCCTTGCCTCACAGCAGGCTCTGATCCCGGCCTTGCTGGTCCCGGCACCAGCCTCACCCCTTGACAGGCTCTGATCCGAGCACCCTCTTCACCCAGCAGGTTGTCCCACGTTCCCAAGGGTACATGGTGGTAGTATTTTGCCTCTGAGGTAATTTCTTCAAAAGTTCCAGGTGTATTACATCAGATCTCTGCCTCCCCTGAGTATTTGCCGCTGCCAATGCGACTGCCTCCACCATTTCAAATCTTTCCCAAGCTCTTTTCCCATACCGCATAATGCCCAGCGTTCCTAAGCATGCGTGATAGTAACATTCGACTTTGAGGTAATTTCTTCAGAGGATCAAGGTTGATTGGATCAGATGTCTGCCTCTCCCAAATCCAAGTCTCCACCGCCATCTTGACCACTGCTACAGCCACCACCTTTCTCCTAAGTCTCCCCTAGACTCTCTCCTTACAGGTGATGTCCAGGATTCTTAACGATGTAGAGAAGCAGCAGTCCTCCTTTCATGGGGAATTTTTCCAAAAGTTCCAGTTCAGATGGATATGTTTTATCTGTATCTCCAATATTCTAGCTGCCGCCGGGGCCATCTTAACCCCTCTCGAATATTTTTCCTTTTTTGTTTCCCTTTTTCTTTTTTTAAATAAGAGAAGAGAGTATGTGTGGTTTTGGGAGGATGTGGGATCAGGCACTCGGTAGCAATGAAACATTTTTTTTGTTTCTGGATGTGGAGGGGTCACCTAAGGGAGCCCCTCCTGCGCTTGCCCCCCCTCCTGGGGTCCATGCGGCCCTGACCTCTGGGGTCTTCCGGTGTGGGGCGGTCACCTAAGGGTGCCCTGCCCATGCCCACCCACCCTCCTGGGGTAGGGGCCATGTGGCTCGGACCTCCGGGGGCTTTCCAGGTGTTTGTGGGGCGCCTACTGGTGCCCCGCCCATGCCCGCCCACCCTTCCAGGGTCGGGGCCATGTGACCTGGACCTCTTGCTTTCTCATTTATATTTTTGAAACTTTCTACATCTTCAAGTTCTCCTGATGACCTTCCCTCACTTCATTTATCTACATATCACTTTTTACTGAAACTACGTTTTATGTGTTTTTTTATTAAATATTTGTGTCTCGCCCTTTCAAAAAACATTTTGTTACGTGAGATCAGCCAAGCACAGAAAGAGAAGGAACGTATGTTTTCTCGAATATGCCCAAACTAGGGAGTATCAGGAATTCCAGAGGGACTCCAAATAATGGAGGAGAAACCTCAGCAAAGCTGAAATGGAAGGGTAGGAGACGAAGACGGCTGAGGTTGATTAATGGAGGAGCTACATCTGAATATGTGTAAAAGTATGAATGTACCATGGTCAACCTGGACACTCATTGTTGAGATGGGGGAGGGGAATTGAGGGGGAGAGGGCACCAAGCAGTCTGAATGTATGCAATTTTCAATAATATCCACATTAAAAAATAATAAATAAGCAATTTGTGTATATATAAAAATGAATACTATCTCTATGAGTAAACCAAATTTTTTAATTTGTTTTTGTTTACTATTAAAACTTTTGTTCCTAAGGTAAAAACGATATATTTTAGGTACACACTAAACATTGTGCCTTGGATAAATGAATTCATTTGTGTTGATAGCTTCAGATCCTGGCATCATACCTTATGAAATGTAGGCTTTAGTATATGGTGGTTATAATTAAATTTGTTCAAGTTTGCTTATATTAATCTCTCTGAAAGAGAAAGACTTAAATTTTTCTTTTATTTCCCATCTCCAAACTTATCTTTAGTACTATGAAAGACTAAACTAAAATTGTCATGGTTTGAAGTCATAAGGTTATGTATCATGCTTAACTCCTACTTTTTCCAATATATTTTTCAAGTGCTGATTCATTTATTTTTTTTTCACAAAAAACACCTCTTTGAAAATTTTGTCTGTGTCCATTACATGTTTCCTCACTTCCTGTTTGTTATGTACTAGATTCTGCATTGATTCCTATTCCCAATAGTCCACAAACATCACTTGTTGTCCAGGTTACCAGACAATTTTGTGTGGATAAATCCAGTGTTCATTTATCTGCTCTTACCTCAAACAACCTTGCAGCAGCAGCTAACAGAGGTGGAAACAATTTCTTCTCTTGGCTTTTGTGTGAATGTGAGTCTTACATCTTCTTCAATAACAATTATCTTCTTTTCTTTTGTTAAACCTGTCTCTATTTGAGCTGTGAGTAAGAGTACTATGGCTTTGCTGGTAAGTCTTCATCAGTTCTCTTATCTATACTCTCTCGCAATGATCAAAATTGTAATATATATATGTGTGTGTATATATATATATATATATATATATATATATTTCATGAAATATATATGTATTCATGACTCAAAGATTTCAATCTCCAACCATAATTCTTCTTTTGAGGTTAGACTCATTTATTAAATATAGAATCTTGCCATGGTAGTCTAATAAGCACTTCAAAATAAATATACCCGAAAGGGATTCTTGGTCTTTATCTCTTTACTGTAACCTGGTAGTTACTTTGCTTTCTTCAAATCAGTAAGTGGCACCAATATCTATCTGGGGGATTATATGGGACACATAAATAATTCTGTATTATTCTATTTTCCTCACTCCTTCTTCCAATTAGTCAACATGTCTTTTTCGGTTCTGTATTCAGAATAGACCCAACAACACAGGCACTTCCACTGTAACCAACAAAATTAGTTCAAGTCCTGTGATTTGTTTCAATTGCTACTGTGGTCCACTAGAAGACCTTTCTGTATGTATGCATGTATGTATGTATGTATGTATGCATGTATGTATGTGTCTATTTATCTATTTATCATCTATTCTAAAAATGTATGTAAGAGATCATTTTATTTTTTTTCTTATCTTGTCCCTTTAATTTTCTTCTTTTGCCTAATTACTCTGGCTAAGATTTCAAAACTATATTAAATAGGAATGGTGATAGCATTGTAAGACAAGGCATCCTTGTTTTATGCCTAATTTTAGATGATTCCTAATTTTCAATGAGATGTGGACTTTGGGATTATCATATATTGTCTTCATGATATTGAGGTAATATCTTTTTATCTTTAATTTATTCAATGTTTTTAACATAAAATTAATGTTGTATTTTACCAAATACTTTTTCTGCATCTACTGAGATTATCATGTGATGTTTGCCCTTTGTTTTATTTATAAGTTTATATTTATTGACTCACATATATTGAACCATCCTTGCATCCCTGGTAAGAAACCAAGTTAAACATGACACACAATCTTCTTGATGTGGTTTTGGTATGACTCTGTACATAAACACAAAAATCTCAACCATAATGTTTTAAAGCTGGTAAACAAAGTAAGAAAATATAAAAATATAAAATCAACTTATAAAAACCAATAGTTTTTCTTCTCACTAATAATGAGTACACTGAAAAAGAAATTTAGAATATAATCTGATTCATATTAGCTTTACAAAGCTTCAGAATAAATATAACCTATAACGTACAAAAAATATGCAATAAAAAATTCTGCAATAAAAATTCCAGAACACCAAAGAAAGAAACTGAAGAACAATCCTCAAAAATGGAAAGAACTACCAAGTTCTTGCATAGACAGAGTAAGTAGTGTCAAAAGTTATACTACAGAACTTTAATAACAAAAACAAAGGCATTGGCATTAAAATGGGCACATAGTCCAATAAAATACAATATATGGAGACAAATCTAAGCATTTACAGCCAGCTGATTTTTTTATAAAGGTGCCAAAAATTGTGTTGGGAAAACTGGATAGCCTTTATAGAAGAATGAAACTGTACTAATATTTATCACCCTGCACAAAAGTAAAATGGATCAAACACCTAGAAATTAGATTAGAAACTTACAATTACTAGAATGCAAAAGGCCAACTTTCCAACCTATGGCACAGGCAGAGACTTCCTCCATAAAAGCACTCAAGTTCAGGAAATAAAGCTAAGAATGGAAGAAGCATAGTAGCAATCTAAACAAATCAAAGGAATTAGACTATCCTTGTTAGAGTGGAACTGTCCATGTTGCTAAGTCTACTTTGAATGTAGAATTGAAAAAGACCATTGCCAGCTTCTCCCCTGATATAGGACTAATATCTTGAATATATTAAAAAAATTTGCTGGGCGTGGTGGCGCACGCTTGTCATCCCAGCATTTGGGAGGCTGAGACTGGATGATTGCAGTTTGCGGAAGCCTCAGCTACTTAGTGAGGCCCTCCACAACTCAGTGAGACTCTGTTTCAAAATAAAGAATAAAAATTGGGCAGGGGGTGTAACTCACAGGTCAAATGACTCTGGGTTCCATCCCCAGACCTAAAAAATAAAATTAAATTAAAAAAGCTTAACAAAAATAATACCCAATTAAAGAAGTGGGTAAGCTGGGCGTGATGGTGCACGCTTGTGATCCTCATGCTTGGGAGGCTAAGACAGGAGGATCATGCAGGTTTGAAGCCAGCCTCTCCTGGATTAAGAGAACCTGTTTCCAAATAAAAAATATAAAATAGGTCTGGGGAGTGTATTCCGGAGGTGTAAGACCCCTGAGTTCCATCCCCATTACCACCAAAAAAAAAAAAAGCGGGAAATTAAAATGAATATACAAACCTCCAAAAAAGTTAATAAATTTATGAAAAATTGTTCAGCTTCATTAGTAGTAAGGAAAATGCAAATCAAAACTACACTGAAATTCTGTTCATTTAGTTATAATGCCAATAATTAAGAATATCAACATTAAAAAATGTGAGCATGGTTGTAGGATTGTACTGTGTGTGGGATTGCAAATTATTCAAACCACTAAGGAGATCAATATGGAAGATCCTCAAAAGACCAGAAGTGGAACCACCACTTCTGTGATATCTTTCCCAAAGTTAGAATACTATAGGAATAAATGCATACTCATATTTATAATAGCATGTTTCACAGTACCCAAATTATAGAACCACCATAGGTGTCCACTGACAGATGAAATGTGTGTGTATATATATATATATATATATATATATATATATATATATATATGCACAATGGAGTTTTACTCAGCCATGAAGAATAAAAAATTATGTCTTTTTCAAGAAAATGAATAGAACTAGATAACATTATTCTAAGTGAAATTGTGTCTCAGAGAGACAGGGGTCATACATACATTTTCTCTCATCTGTGGAAACTTGAAAGAAAGTAGGGGAAAAAAGAAAATTTATGAAATTGTGGAGACCAATAAAATGATGAGAGGGAAACAGGGAATGGAGTAGGGGAGGCTTGAGAAAGAAAATAGATGAAATTATATTTTGTTCCTCTATGGAAATATCACTATCAATATCACTATTATGTATCAAAAGAATATAATGGTTTGAAGTGCAGAGAGAAACACATCAATAGAGGTTCGTGTTGTGTGCAAATATTAGAATAAAACTATGAATCTATTATATATTATTACATTGCTCTAAAATTACACTGCAACAAAATTATTAAAAAATTAAAAATAAAAATGGATACAGTTGATAACATTTTCTTTACTCGAATCCAGTGTCTTCTAATTTCATTTAAGAGTCAAATTCTTCATATGTTCTATGAAACCCTACATAAACATTCTTCCTATCATTTTTGTGCTCAGTGTTCTAGAAATTTTGGTTTAACTTTACTGTAACACTCTGATACTTTCTATTGGATGTTTGATATTTTTCTTCCTTCATCTGAAAAGATTTTATATACACATGTATCTCCTTTTCCTCCAACAGATCTCAGTTTCAATGTGACCTTGTAAAGAGGCATATCTAACACCATTTTCTCCTTGAATTTATCCCTAGTTCCTGTAATTACTAATATTATTTACTCCATTTCCTCCACAACAGCAAAGACTTTCTTAACTACTTAGGCTGATCTGAAGTTAATTTTATTTAATAACACTCAACCTCCTTGCTTAAATTTTTTTGGAGAGTCATAATCTCCTGTATAGTGCATTTTATATGAAACCATCAGTAGATGTGTTTTGAATTGATACATGAACAGTCATTGACTTTAGGCAGGCTGCTCATCACCTTTGGGTTTTATCACCCTTTTATATTGGATAGAAAAGATCATATACAATATGCTAGGATGCCAAAAGATCAAATATATAAAAGTCACTGTCATTGAAATACCCCCTCCAAATACAGTATACATTGTTAATGAGAAAGTTTATTATAATATTCAAGCACATTTTATCTATTACTTCACTTACTCCTTACTTATCATCTCTAATTTCTGTTGCTTTGCAGGTATTTCCCTGTTAAAGTACAATTGTGATTTTTGTTAACTTATGGTAAAGCCTCATAAAAATTATAAAATTCAATAAATGTCAAATTTATCAGAAAAGAAGATGCCTTCTTAACTCTATTAATCCTAATATTTAGCAACATACAATAGCAAGAAGTACACAGAATTTACTCATTTATAACCGAATCTCTTTTTTTGATTTAGGAACTTCTACTATATATGTGAATTAGGCTTCTAATTTAAACTCTGACTCACAGCCTTCTCATTTATAGCATGAAGATAGTTATATATGGTGTATGGTCAATAAATAATAGCATTGGTATTGAAATATGATAATAATTGGAATAATAATAAAATAATAATGGCAATTTTGATAAACTAAACTTCATAAAAGAAATGTAGGTTTTAAGAAAGCTATTAAATTTGGTTCTCTATGTTAAAGAATAAAATTGTATTGTTTTCCAAAAGGCAATCCCAAATAATTTAAAAGGTAGTATATAATTGTACTTCTCAAATATAAAATTGGGGAAAATACCTTTGCCCTATGATCTAAGCCACAAAATTATATCATTAATAAACATTGTACAGGGAATATAAGGGTCCAGTAGCAAATATCACACAGCTTACACTTTAATTTTTACTCATTATAAATACTGTTTCTTTGAGTAATGGCAAACTGTAATTGCAAAATTCAAATAATCAAAGATTAAGGCACCAAAGAGCAAGAGATGCTCTCAATTACCTATTTGTTTTCAGCAATCGGTGAAGCCTTTTTTTATGAAAAGCATTTGTTTTTTGTTTTTTTTTTTTAAAAAGCAAGTGAACCTAGAAAGGAAACACATATAGAAATCCATGGATTCTGCAAAGAAAGAGGGAGAGAAATAGAGAAGAAAAGAGTGTGTGTAAGCATACATGCACACTTAGGAAGATAAAGACATATAATGATCTATAGTTTATTCCTTCATCCAAATATTTTGAAATATATTATTTAAACTTGAAAATTCCATAAAACTTTCCAGTTTTCTCAGAGTTTGTCATTTCTTGCAAGGTTGAATTTGGTTAACTTAAATAGATAGATAGCCATGTCATGATAAGATTTAACTATCTAGGTCACCATCAGTAAATTCTGGATCCCATAACACAAACTACTTTTGTCTTGTATTATACTAAATATCTTTCCTTCAGACCTTATTTCCAAAATTATATTTGATATATATTCTGTTGTAGCTCCCTGTGGGGTCAAGGACACCTGTCCTTTCAGATGCTTTGCCAGAAGAATTCTGGTCACTTTTTTTAAAATAAGATATCACTTTATTTAGTCACAAATATATATTTTTAATTTTATTGGTGCATTGTATTTATACATCATGAGGAAGCAAAAATTGTGTAGACTTAAATGCACACATCACCCAGCCAGCCGCCACCCAGTCCCCACCTCACTCCCTCCACATCCCTCCCTCTCGTGCTTGGCATAGTGGTTGACTATTATATGCATTAGTACATCGTGTGCTTTAAAGAGATTCAGCTCCCCTCCTCCCATTCCCACAGTTAGGTTGCCTTATTTGCTCCTCTATAGGATCTCCTTTTTCACATAGCGTTCCTCCTATGGCCCCTTTCACCTTAGCTTTCACATTATTAGGGAAAGCTTTCGATTCCTTACTTTTTGTAGTCACACATATTTAAATATTAAATATTAAAAATAATAAACTATTATTTTATTTCCTTTATGACTTAACCTTTTTGGTCCCTGTTCTCAGGGCTCACAAATTATTGTTCATGTATTTTCCAAAGAGTATCCATCTTGTTAAAGTTGACAAGACGGATACTCTCTGGAAAAGAAACATACTCACAGGAACAGCTTTTATGATGAGTGAAAATTAAACTGTAAAATTGATCTGTTGCTACCATCCTGTTGACCTCAGTGGGAAGGCATTGGTTCAGTGCACCAGTTGCCTGCACCTTTTTCTTTAACTTTATTCCAATAGTAGCCAGGAAAACAGCCAGAAAAATAAGCTTAGTACAAGATTTACTGTTTTAAGATAATTGACACTTTCATCAGCAATATTTGGATAATGTTTGCCCTAAATAAAGAATTTACTTATATTTTTTCTAGTATTGAATCTAAGAATTACATGTCTTTCTCAATGGGATATATGATGCTTTCTTCTCAAGTAGTTAAAAAATAGTGCAGTTTTACAAAGTGAGTAATAATACAAATACCTAAGAGAACACCCATACTGACCTCCCACTACGAAGAGAACAGGAATCACCACTTGGAACAGATGAGAGACATGGGTCCATCTGGAAAAGGAGTAAGTAAAACTCAAAGAGATGATGTTGAGACTTGCTGCCACTTTATAAGTTTTAGACATATTGTTGATCATCTGTTTCTTTTAGGATACAAGTGGCAAGTCTTGATCTCTGGGCCACGGGAGGCTACCAGGATGATCTGCAATGTAGAGATGAGAGCCTGACAATCACTCCACATCTGTGTGGCGACAGATTGCCTGGATTTTTCTCTCAGCTCTCCACTGAGAGCAGAAAAAAAAAAAAAAAAAAAAAAAAAAACACAGAAGTTACCCGCAGGCAAATGTGAAACCCAAAACCAGCTGTTCTATCCTATCCTGTCAGAGATTCACAGCAGACACCAGGAGGTTCTTTACAAACAATTCTGCCTGAAGATTTTTATCTTTTTCTTTTAATTGGAGTTGATGGTATTAGGCTACATCCAAGACAACTGTTCAGAATGGTAGCCAATGACTCACCCTGATTTATTTATACAACAAATTTTAATAAAATTGTGACTGTGTTTGTTAGACATATTTTTATAGAAGGATAAAGTCATCATCATTAATATAGTAGTCACTGAAAGTACAGAGTAGTATAGACAAAATGTATTGATGCAAAATTACCACTGTCAGGTGAATTACACAAGTCCAGTTAAATGTATGTATTCTTAAAAAATGCCAAGGGCGTAGAGGTTACAAGTTTTCATCACAAACATGACACCTATGTGGCACAATGTATGTGCAAATTAGCTAGATATGTATATATATTAGATACATATGTATGCATTTCAAAACGTGCTTCACATAAGTATATACAAGTTTATCTAAAAATTTAAACAAATTTGATAAATTAAAAAACAAATGAATAAATAAATATCTGGAAGACTTCTAGACTTAGAAAGTAAGCAATTAATGAATTTAAAGATAATTACATTAGAACTTGTTTACATAGCGCAATTTGACAAATTTTCATCATCAAACTTTTGCCAAAAACATTTGTATCCAAGGGTAGATTGTTAAGGTTTGTAAATGGGCCTTGACATGTAGGTTGAATGTCTATGGTCCCTTCATGGGAGATGTCTATAAGAGAAAGGCAAGTAATCCTGATGGACCACATGCGGAACTTGACAGACTAGCATCACTTTTCCCTCTGAGTCTTGTCTACAATGGTTAGACTAAATGACACTAGCATAATGACAGCTGTTTCTTTATTAAGCCAAGTTGTTGCAATGTAATTAATGATGATCCAGATCTGGAGAATCCACCTGGTCATGGCTTAGCCACATGCAGGGAATTTCTCTACCCATGTGTCTATATTAGGCAGAAAGCTGACACAATATTTATCTGACCCTAGGGTAATCCAGGTGGCAGTGATTAGAAAGAACACTCTCTTCTATTCTTCTTTCTCACCATGATAAAGAGAGGGAGGCTGGCTTTAGAAAATCATGATTCCCTATAGACTGATTATTTATATAAAGACAGTTGAAAATATTATTCCTATTTTCAACTCACTAGAACACTGAATTTTTATTTATCTTGATACATTGTAATCATACATCTTGATGAAATTCAGGGTGATAGACACATACATCCACACAGCAGTCATTGAGCTCCCCTTCAGTGTATCCCCTATTCCTTACCCCTTTGCCTCCTCCCCATGGTCAGCACAGTGATTGACTTTGATGTCTATATATGTACATAATGTCCATTGAGGTGTTTCCCTCCTTCTCCCTACAAGCTCTTCTATGTCTCAATTTCTTCCTAGCTTCCTCATATTGGAGAGAACATCTAACTCTTTTACTTTTTGTGACTTACTGATTTCACTTAGCATAATGTTCTCAGCTCCATCCATTTCCCTGCAAGTGACATAATTTTGTTCTTCTCTGTGGCTGAGTAAAATTGTATCATGTACTATTTCATAGTCTTATAATCCATTCATATGGATGGACATCTAAGCCAGTTCCAAAGTTTGATAATTGTAAATTGTGCAGCTATAAACATAGGTGTGCGTACATTACTCTGGTACTCTGGTTATTCTTTTGGGAGAGTGCCCAGGAATGGTCTTGCTGAATCACATGATATGTTCATTCCCATTCTTCTGAGAATCCACTACATTGTTTCCCAAGTGTTTGCACTAATTCACAATCCCACAAAGAGTGTATTAGAGCTCCTACTTCTTCCTATTCTATACAGCATTTGTTGTTGTTTGTATTTTTAATTATTGTCATTCTAGTTGGAGTTAGGTGAAATCTCAGGGTGGTTTAGATTTGCATTTCTTTGATTGCTAATGATGTTGAACATATTTATACATTTATTGGACATTTGTATTTCTTCTTTTGTGAAGTGTCTATTTAGTTCACTTGCCCATTTTTTTTATTTGTTTTGGTGGTGAGTTTCTTTAGTCCTCTTTATAGTGTAGATATTAGTCTTCTATTAGAAGAGTAGCTGGCAAAAATCTTCTCCCATTCTGTTGGTTCTTTGTTGTGTTCTTGATAATTTCCTTTGCCACACAGAAGCTCTTCAGTTTAATGCGATCCCACATATTTATTCTTGTTTTAATTTTTTTGTGCTTTTGGAGCCTTGTTGAGGAAGTTTTATCCATGCCTATAAGTTGGAATGTTAGTCTTATGTTCTCTTCAAAAAGATGCAAGGCCATTGGTATAATTTCCAGGTCTTTGATACATTCTGATTTGACTTTTGTGCAGGGTGAGAAAGTGAGGGTTTATTTTCATTTTTCTGCATATGGATAACCAGTTTTGCCAAAACCATTTGCTTAAGAGGCATTTTACTAGTGTATGTTTTGGGCCCATTTGTCAAAATTTAATTGGCTTTAAGTATGCAGATTTGTTTCTGAGTCTAGTAATCTGCTCCATTGCTTTATGTGTCTCATTTTTTGCCAATACCATGGTGTTTTTATGACTATGAATTTGTAGTATAGAAGTAACATACCTCAGCATCACAAATGTAATAAACAATAGGCCCACAGCCAAAATGATATTAAATGGAGAAAAAACTATGAGTATTCCACTTAAGGGGAAAAAAACCAAGGATGTCCACTATCACCACTTTTTTTTTTCCCAATAAAATACTTGAAACTCTAGCCAGAGAAATAAGGCAGGAGAAAAAAAAAATCAAATCAATAGAAATAGGAAAGAAGAACTGAAACTATATTTGTAGATTACATATTATACTTTGAAACCTGATATACTCTACAAAAAGCCTTAAAGAATTGATAAAAAATTCAGCAAAGTATCTGAATAAAAAATCAATTTCAGCCTGGTGTGGTGGCTCACGCTTGTAATCCCCAAGCTTGGGAGGCAGAAACAGAAGGATTGCGTAGGCTTGAAGGCTGGCTTAAGAGACCCTGTTTCCAAATTAAAAAAATATAAAAAATAGGTCTGGGAGTGTAGCCCGGAGGTAGAAGGGTTTGTACATCAAAATGTCCATTCTTCCAAAATTAATCTACAGATCCAATGGAATACCTAATAAAATATCAAGGTATATCTTCAAAGATATCAAAAAAGTTCTCAAATTATTTGGAACAACAGCAACAACAAAACCCAGTATAGCCAAAGTTCTCAGCAACAAGAACCATGCAGGAGAGATCACAATACTGACTTTAAACAATATTACAGAGAATACCTGAATTTCAATTGCTCTGATGGATACAATACATTTTTTTCATATAGGTTATTCTGTCAACACTCAGACAACCTGCCTTAGTAGAACTTGGTAGCTGATGTAAGGAATACATGGCTTAGTGAAAAAATGTTTATCATTTTATGGAGGCTGGTCTAGTTTCTGGTCTCACATAGTATTACACCACCATGAGAATTCTGTTTCTTCTCTTGTACTTTTTTACTCAGTGATTGATGAAAATCATTATTCACCTCTCATTTCTACTAAGTTAAACTAAGTTTAACTTACCAACTTTTATTCTTGCCAACTTATAAAATGCTTAGCACCACCTCTTTCATTTTACTCCCACAGCAATGTCTTAGGTCAGGACTTTTACTTTTCTCTCATTTATCATGATACTAGACATAAAAGTTTCATAATTCCTTCTTAATATTCTGTTCCTTTTTGGAAGCATGCTATATATTGAGGCCTGTATTTATAAATAAATCATTTCAGAAACTCAGAGAAGTTATTTATACCACATGGACCTAAAGATTTAATTTTATTTGTTTTATTTTTCTTAAGATTATGAAAATGTTAATTTCATTGAGTAATGGCATAGGTTAAAATGATTGTGCAAGTAGAGTGCCTTGTGGAATGCCTATCTCATAAAAAGCATAAAATGCTTTGTTTATCTTTCCCACTCATCTTTTTCTGTGTGGGTTATATCCTGATGCTATCTTACTTAGAAAGCAAAGGTTAAGAAACTCCTCCTCTGCTCTTTCCATACCATCTGCGAAAACCATGAAATGACATTTAACTCATTAAGATAGAACCATCTATTTAGTTTCTATTCTACCCAAAATTGCAAGTTCTCAGATGTTAAGGGTCTCTCATTCCACCTTCATGTACCCAATTTTTTGCTCAATGTGTGAAGAAGTGTTCAATAAACATTACCGGATATATTTTGCAATACTGAAATGCCAAATATATAAGTTCAGATATATCATCTCTATTTAGAAGATAGTTTAACTCTATTCTTTTTTCACATATGTGAAAGAAAAACTAAAAGATTTACTTCATAAAAATAAATGCAAACTGGGCGCGGTGACACATGCTTGTAATCCCAGCATTCAAGAGGTGGAAACTGGAGGATCACGGTTCGTGGTCAGCCTCAGCTACTTAGTGAGGCCCTGTTTCAAAAATAAAGAATAAAAAATTAGGGCTGTGAGTGTCACTCAGAGGTAGAATGCCCCTGGATTCCATCCCCAGTATCACACAAAAAAAGAAGCTCTTAAATCTCATGTATTAATATTCATTTTAATCTTTTGTGCCTTTGGGTCCTTACTGAGGGAGTTTTTACCTGTGCTTATATATTGGCCTGTTGGTTCTATGTCATCTTTAAGTAACTGCAAAGTCTCTGGTTTAATTTACAAGTCTTTGATCCATCTTGAGGTGAGTCTTGTGCAGGGTGAGAAGGTAAGATTTATTTTCATTTTTCTACATATGGATAACTAGTTTTGCTAACACTATTTCATTATCTTTATCCAGCATATATTTTTGGATCCTTTGTCAAAAATAAATTGGCTGTGTGTAGATTTACTTTTGATTCTTCTATTCTTCTCCATTGGTCTGTGTGTCTGTTTTTGTGTCAAGACCATGCTGTTTTATTACTATAGCTCTGTAGTATAGTTTGAAGTCAGGTTTTATAATGTCTCCTGCATGGTTTGTATTGCTGAGAATTATTTTGGATGTCCTGGACCTTTTGTTGTTTCATATGAATTTTAGAACAGATTTTTCCTGATCTGTGAAGAATGACCATGGTATTTTTTATATAAGTTGCATTAAATCTGTAGATCACTTTTGGTAAGATACACATTTTGATTATATTATATTTATTTTGCCTGTCCAAGGGCATGGAAGATCCCTCTGTATTTTGAAATCTTATTCAGTTTTCTCTTTAGTGTTTTATAATTCCCATTGATAAAGTATGGAACCAGCCCAGGTGTCAATCAACAGATGAATAGGTTACAGATTATAAATTATACCGCCCAAATGGAATTCTACTCAGCCAAAAAGAACAAAATGTTGTCATTTTCAAGAAAATGGATGGAACTGAAGAATATTATGCTGTGAGATTAGTCAGTCACAAAATGTAAAAGGTCAAATGTTTTCCCTCACATGTGGAAACTAGGTAGAAATTGGGACATTAGAGAGATTCCAGATAAAGGAGGAGTAACCTTAGTGGAGTGAAGGTAGAAACCTAATGGAGGGAGATGAGAGGATGGAGAAAAACTCAATGAGGGAAACACTTCAATGACCATGATGTGTATACACAAATTTACCAATGACAATCACATTGTCCGGTATAGCTCTATTATGCCAAACTTTATCAAGATATATGATTATGATGCATCAATAAAAATAAATGCAAAGACATTTTTCAAAATAACTTGCTCAAGTCAAATATGCTATACCCTTTTGCTTTTTATTCTGTATCTTTTTTTATGTGTGAATGGTATTGGTATTAGACCCACAAATATTCTACCTCTGAGTTATACCCCAAGCCATTTTTATTTTTGAATTGAAATAAATTCTCACTATGTTATTGAAGCTTGCCTTGAACCTGAGATCTTGTGTCAGCTTCCGATGTATTGGGATTACAGATATATGCCGCTACATCTGGCTTTCATTATATTACTTTATAATGTGACTTCATGATGCAATTGTGACTCAAAGCCTTAGCAATCATGACTTCTGGAAAAATATCTAAATTATATTTTAGGTTTAAAAAGCAAATTCATAAATCCTAAAAGAGTTGTGTCTTTTCTTGATAAATCTCAGGTTAACTACAGAACACTTCATTCAGCTCCATAGTGTGCCAGCTTATTATGGTGGTACTGTCCTATCTTGCTTTTGTTAGTGTGAAAGATCACAAAATATAATGTGTAGAGATAATTCTTGTGGATAATGCCATATATGGCCTGAACCAATGGCATTAGAACTACCAATTTTAGCAAACAATGATAATTTCCTTTAGAAGTTTTCAAAGAAAGTCTAAAACGATTAATGATTTCATTGATCCATGATTCTATATTGTCTTTACATTAAGTTTTAAAGGCTATCTGATGCAGATTCATTCTTAATGAAATACTTGTAAAATATATCTAGAACGGGTGGCAGGGCTTCCAAGTATGAACAAATGAGATTAACAAAACCCCTTCTGCGGGTTAGGCCGGTGCTGGGGCCAGCAAGGCCGGCATTGGAGCCTGCCGTGAGGCAAGGCCGGTACTGGGGCCTCCGAGGCCAGGATAAGAGCCTGCCGAGGGGTTAGGCCGGTGCTGGGGCCAGCGAGGCCGGCATCGGAGCCTGCTGTGAGGCAAGGCCGGTACTGAGGCCTCCGAGGCAAGGACAAGAGCCTGCCGAGGGGTTAGGCCAGTGCTGGGGCCAGCGAGGCCGGCATCGGAGCCTGCCGTGAGGCAAGGCCGGTACTGGGGCCTCCGAGGCCAGGATAAGAGCCTGCTGAGGGGTTAGGCCGGTGCTGGGGCCAGCGAGGACGGCATCGGAGCCTGCCTTGATGTATGACCAGTGCTGGGGCCTCCAAATTCGGGATCGGAGCCTGCCAAGGGTTTAGGCCGGTGCTGGGGCCAGCGAGGCCGGCATCGGAGCCTGCCTTGAGGCAAGGCCGGTACTGGGGCCTCTGAGGCCGGGATCAGAGCCTGCCGAGGGGTTAGGCCGGTACTGGGGCCAGTGAGGCCGGCATCGGAGACTGCTGTGAGGCAAGGCTGGTACTGGGGCCTCCGAGGCCAGGATAAGAGCCTGCCGAGGGGTTAGGCCGGTGCTGGGGCCAGCGAGGCCGGCATCGGAGCCTGCCTTGAGGCATGACCAGTGCTGGCGCCTCCGAGGCCGGGATCGGAGCATGCCGAGGGGTTAGGCCAGTGCTGGGGCCAGTGAGGCCGGCATCGGAGCCTGCTGTGAGGCAAGGCCGGTACTGGGTGCTCCGAGGCCAGGATAAGAGCCTGCTGAGGGGTTAGGCCGGTGCTGGGGCCAGCGAGGCTGGCATCGGAGCCTGCCTTGATGCATGACCAGTGCTGGGGCCTCCAAATCCGGGATTGGAGCCTGCCAAGGGGTTAGGCCGGTGCTGGGACCAGCGAGGCCGACATCGGAGCCTGCCTTGAGGCAAGGCCGGTACTGGGGCCTCTGAGGCCGGGATCGGAGCCTGCCGAGGGGTTAGGCCGCTGCTGGGGCCAGCGAGGCCGGTATCGGAGCCTGCTGTGAGGCAAGGCCGGTACTGGGGCCTCCGAGGCCAGGATAAGAGCCTGCTGAGGGGTTAGGCCGGTGCTGGGGCCAGCGAGGCCAGCATCGGAGCCTGCCTTGACGCATGACCAGTGCTGGGGCCTCCAAATCCGGGATCGGAGCCTGCCAAGGGCTTAGGCCGGTGCTGGGGCCAGCGAGGCCGACATCGGAGCCTGCCTTGAGGCAAGGCCGGTACTGGGGCCTCTGAGGCCGGGATCAGAGCCTGCCGAGGGGTTAGGCCGCTGTTGGGGCCAGTGAGGCCGGCATCGGAGCCTGCAGTGAGGCAAGGCCGGTAGTGGGGCCTCCGAGGCCAGGATAAGAGCCTGCCGAGGGGTTAGGCCGGTGCTGGGGCCAGCGAGGCCGGCATCGGAGCCTACCGTGAGGCAAGGCCAGTACTGGGGCCTCCAAGGCCAGGATAAGAGCTTGCCGAGGGGTTAGGCCGGTGCTGGGGCCAACGAGGCCGGCAGCGGAGCCTGCCGTGAGGCATGACCAGTGCTGGGGCCTCCGAGGCCGGGATCGGAGCATGCCGAGGGTTTAGGCCGTTGCTGGGGCCAGCGAGGCCGGCATCAGAGCCTGCCGTGAGGCAAGGCCGGTACTGGGGCCTCCGAGGCCAGGATAAGAGCCTGTTGAGGGGTTAGGCCGGTGCTGGGGCCAGCGAGACCGGCATCGGAGCCTGCCTTGAGGCATGACCAGTGCTGGGGCCTCCGAGGCCGGGATCGGAGCCTGCCGAGGGGTTAGGCCAGTGCTGGGGCCAGCGAGGCCGGCATTGGAGCCTGCCTTGAGGCAAGGCCGGTACTGGGGCCTCTGAGGCCAGGATAAGAGCCTGTCGAGGGGTTAGGCCGGTGCTGGGGCCAGTGAGGCCGGCATCGGAGCCTGCCGTGAGGCATTATTAGTGTTGGGGCCTCCGAGGCCGGGATTGGAATCCTGCCAAGGGGTTAGACCGGTGCAGGGGCCAATGGCCAGCATCGGAGCCTGGCGTGAGGCAAGTTCACTCCTGCGGCCTCCAAGGTCGGGACCAAAGCCAGCTTAGGGGTTTGACCGGTTCAGGGGCCAGCGAGACCAGAACTGGGGCCTCCCATGAGGCAAGGCCGCTGCTTAAGCCAGCGAGGTCAGGATCAGTCCACTGAGTAGCCAGGCCACTACTGGGACCATCAAGAGTGGGATTGGTACTTGCAATGCAGCATGCACAGAGAAATATCGCAGAAAATATAAATCAGATGCTTCTCTTAATCAGCAATAACTAGGAGGAAAAGGGCAACAGGAAGAGGTTGAGCTATAGAAAGGGCCCTATAGTGAAGCAACTAATGTAGACCAATCAGAGGGTATGTAATACTGGAGGACGGAGCCTCTTTAAAACGCAGGAGGTACATAAACAAATGTATCAAAGTAAATCACCAAAGAATTGTGGGATGGAGGGAGGGGGAGGGAATGGGATGGGGGCTGGAGGAGGGCTAATTGGATGATGTGTGCTTGTATATCCTTTCAAGTCTTGTACTCCAATGTGATTGATATATGACTACAATGCACCAATTTAAAAAAATAAATTAATTAAAAAAAACCCTTCTGCATATTGAAGCTACAAAACTGCCCATAAGTGACAGAAAAAAATATTTTAATACTCTGGAAATATGCCAGGGGCATGAAAAATATGTGGGGCATATACTTGAAAAAGTGAAGAACGAAGCTGTGTGTGGTGGCACAAGCTTGTAATTCCAACATTTGGGAAGCTGAGACAGGAGGATCCAGATTCATAGCCAGCCTCAGCTACTTAGTAAGGCACTTTGCAACTCAATGAGTCCCTGTTTCAAAATAAAGACTAAAAAATAGGACTGGGGGTGTAGATTGGAGGTAGAATGCCCCTGGATTCCACCCCAGTATCACAAATTGAAAGAAAGAAAGAAAGAAAGAAAGAAAGAAAGAAAGAAAGAGAGAGAGAGAGAGAGAAAGGAAGAAAGAACGAAAGAGTGCAGAAAAGACAAGAACAACAAAAGGTTTGATATTTTTCCTTGGAATGCTCCTAATCCCCTTACCTCCACCATCTTTGAAGATTCAGCCAGAGCTGATTACAGCCAGAAAGATTGGCATCTTCTTTACTATACTGTATAAAGCTGTAAGGCCCATGATTCTGACTGGCATTGTCAGCAGAAAGTAAGAAAGATTTTAAAAGCCTGACATTGCATTGTTGAAGAAAGTATATTGTAATTGAGGCCACCAATATTTGAAGTTACAAATTAAGAGTTTCTAAGCCAATGAGATGTTCTTCACTAATAGTGAGGTTCCATACATGAATACATGACCAAGTGTAAAGCAAATATAAAGTGAGACTTGAAGATAGCCTGATGTTTGAATGTGATCTTCCTAAACAGGTGCATCTGCAAAGGACGTAAGTCTTTCAGGTCAGAGATGGCTAAACATCTAACCGTTCAGCCAGGAGCTGATTTTTAAACTACTCAAAATTAAAAAAAAAACAAACCTAGAAGCTAGATTTAAAAATAAAAATTATAAAAAGAACCCACATATGACAGAAGGTAAATTTCACAAATTTAACTTAAGAAAATTATAAAACAAATAAATGAAAAAGTGAATGAAAACATCAATGACAACAAATTTAACCAGAAAAGCAGAATCTAGTGTTGATGTAATATATTATATATAATACTTTATTATTAGTAAAAATATGTAACATAATTCATTAGAATAATATGAGCAATGTTATGGAGAGTAGTCACTATGACCTGTTCATTAGAGTACTCTGATATTTGATTAACAGACAAGTGCTTCAAAACAATAATAGGTATAGCCAAAGAGTTGGTAAAATATTCAAATAATGTTATGAAAATAAGATGACAGTAAATTGGAAATAAGAAATGTAAAAACAAATACAATACACATATAAATACATAGAAATGGAAATTATAGAATTAATTTTTTCAAAAAAATCATTGGCTAGTGAATTCTAAAAGTAAATTAGATGGTGTTATCATATTACCTAGTAAACCTTTATGAGTTCATTCAGAAAAACAAAAACAAAATAAGCTATAAAAACATGTACACAATTTTCAAAGCAGCAACATTCATAATAGTCAAACTGGAAGCTGACGTTCATCCCATGATGAATAAAAAATATAGTATAGCTTTATCATGAAATATGATTTAGCAATATAATGGAATAGAAGAATGATTCATGATACCACATGGGCAGACCTCAAAAATACTAACCGAAATAAACCAGATGCAAAAAACCACATAGTGCATGATTCCATTTACAAAAGGCACATATATAGATATGAAACACATCAATGATTGCTATAGGGGGTAGAAATGAGGAAATGAGGACATAAAAACATTTAAGAATATAATTAAAGTCCTTTAAAATGGAATAGCAATAGTGACTATACCTTTACTAAAATCACAGAATTATAGATTTCCGGTTTGTGAATTGTATTGCATTCCACTTCATTAAAGCTGTTAAATGCATATAGAATTAGTATAAAATTCAAAAATAAAATAAATTTAAAAGAAAATTATTAAAACTTAAGATGAAAAATAAGTTGATTCCTTCCTACACAATGTTCGGTTCAAATGTAAAACAGGTAGCCGATAAAGCAGCTTACAAAAATCTTTCGTACCAAATTTCTGAGTTCATCTTTCCTCTGCTAAAAATCTGCAAGTTTAAATATTCACTCCAACCAATCTGTTTTTCTCAAGATTCTATTATTGCTCATCTAAATTCATAATGTTAGAAACATGAGTCATCATGCTAATAGTCTTCTTAATCCAAGAACCCAATACATATTGCTAACAAGGCCTGCATGTCAACCTGCTACAGCATCAGAAATGTCAACATGTCTCCATGGGTGGAGGTGCAGAGAAAAACTGTCTCTAGTCAGAACTCAAATTTTACTCATTAGTACTTGTTAGTGCTATCCGTCTGCTCAGCTGGCCATGTCTACTCAGTGTGGCCAGCAGGCTCTTGGCTTTAGAGAAGTAGTAGAAATAATGTGCCCTTTCATAACATATGTGCTAATACAAGATGCTGAAGTCAAGACGGGCACACTGCCTTGGCAATTCACTGCATGTTTATGGTGTTAGTCCTTGCTTTTTAAGTGGCCATTACAGATACCATAATGACATTTCAGCTAAAAGAGTAGGGAACTGATATTTATCAGGCACCTGCTAACTACATTATGTAGGTGCTTCCACATACATTAGCTCACTTAATCTTAATAAGAACCCTGGGCTAGATGCTAAAACTCTCTTTTTTATAGAGAGAAAATGAGTCGCAGAAGTTAACTAAATTCAACTTCTATCAGCAATTTATTGTAGTGCCCAGATAAAAATCCTCAGTTTTTAAGAGTACAAATTCTATTGAAAGTTTACCAAAAATCAGTGGCTTTCACTTTGCCAAGTTTCCAAAACATGGATGATGGATGCGTGATTAATGAGTGTACAGTACACACCATCATCCACTTCTTGGAGAACCACTTAGTCTGATGCTGGCTATACCAGAGCACTGCACAGCTCCCATCTCCCTGTCAAATTATAATCTGCCATCTCAAATTCACATCTAAACTCACTCCTTCCTCTTCGAAACACAAGGACTTGGCATTCACAGCAAGAAATCAATCATACACAGGCTATAACGGCTATAACAATAAGGTAAAAGTCACTTTAAATAATTAAGTGCTGTCCAGTGTAATGTGTAATCATCTTAAAGTGCACAAAAGCGGAAGCATATGTCATAATACATAGATGGTTTTGACCTGGCCTTCATCTCTCCCACCTCCATTTTTTTTAGAGAATAGTAGAGTAATACAGGGGTGTTTCCTTTTCTCTCCCAACAAAGGGCGCATGATGTCCCTGTTAAAAGAATCGGCCAGAGTCCATTTAGCATTGACACATGTTGAATGGATGCCACAAAGCAAGCAAAAGTTAAAGGATACCCGAAATAAAAGAAACCAAATGCATATTCTTTGTCCAAGAAAAGGGAAAAAAAATTAAAATACCACCTTTTTTTCCCTTTGAGTTTGTGAATCTTCATGTATTGTTTTATGTTCTTTGGGCCTTGCATATAACCAATGGGTATAAGAAGACAAAACAAGAAAATTGCTGGTTTGGCAAGGATTCTTTTGGTGTGATATTCCCCTATGTACCCCAGAAAGCACAAAACGGGGAGTAGATTTACACAGGAAAAAGAGACATTTTCCCTTGCAGGTAGAACTAACTACTTGCTAAAGATCAAATAATTCCTTTCTATTTAGCCAGATTGCTGTCTCTCAATTGCTTAGTAGATCATGGAAATTGAACTCTATTCCTGCACATAAAATTCTTTTTTGCAAGCCGGGCGTGGTGGCGCCCGCTTGTAATCCCCGCGCTTGGGAGGCAGAGACAGGAGGATCGCGCAGGTTCGAAGCCAGCCGCGTGCGCTGACTTAGGAGACCCTGTTTCCAAATTAAAAAAAATGTAAAAATGGGTCTGGGAGTGTAGCCCGAAGGTAGAAGGGCTTCCAGGAATCCCAGTACCACCACCAAAAAAGAAAAAAAAAAAAAAATTCTTTTTTGCAGTCAATATGTAGTCAATGCATGCTAATACAGTTAGGCTATTACTGCCTCCACCCTCTCAACCCAAAGTCCCATTAATAACAGCAACTGCAGCAACATTTGACATTTATACAGCCTGAAGGATTCCAAAAAGATTTCACCAATTACTGTGAATAGAGTCCTGATGAGTAGCAGCTACTTTTGAGGCAGGATGAGACTAAGCAGAAGCACAAGGTTGAAATGAAAGAGATTCTGCCTGAGGGTGTGTGTCAGATGCCCCTTCTTAAAAAAAAAAAACAAAACTGAAATATTATATACACACACACAGAAAAAAATGTTTTTTTCACTTTTAAAATATCTAGAATATTGCATTAGGAATTAAACAATATTGAGCTGGCCAACTGAAATTAGACATTGGAAGAGCAAAAACTAGCTACACCAAGCATATTTCCAGAGATTCTACTTTTGAGATACTATTAACAATTTGTCTGGCTTTCATACCAATTTGAAGAATAGATACATATAGGAAGTTCAAGTTGCCTTGATATTTTGATTCTTTCCAATTTTCTTACAAACCATAAGAGACTGGCTAGGATTCAGGAATACAGTTGAACTGGGAGGATTTTAATTTAATAACTAAAATACTGTTTTACACACAGATAACAAGAGTTTCCAGATTTAAATGCCTGCTTCTAATCCTCTTTTATTAAAAATAAAAACCAATATTAACAGAAGAATGACAAACTTTAATGGGATCTGAGAAATTATACTCTCTTTAAAAATATTTAGAACTATTTTACTAAAATATATGTAATATTTTCAAATAACTATAGTTCAGAGATAATCCCTCAATCACACACTATGTGATAAATTATCGAGTAAAGTTAATATCTCTTGGTTCCCAAGATTTTTAAAGCATGGACATAATTAACCATGCACCACAGCAATTTATGTCCAATAGAGACAAGTATTTCATGACTAGCATTTTTGAATGATCTGTTGAATATATATAAGGTATTGTTTGATGAAATAGTTTGCTTGGAATCATTCTGTGTGAATAAATGAATTTTTATTTTCATCTTGGTTTGAAAAACAGTAGACTATAACTGATTTATATTGCCTAAGAAAGCCAAACACCTTTCTCTTCTGAGAAAGTAAAGAGCACAGAGCTCCCAGACAGGTACTTTCACCATTATTAAACTCATCTGTGAAAATGAGACATAGTTTATCTGTTAAACAGGCAGAAGATCAGAAGGGAAAGAAGTTTCTCTCAAGCACAAAGCCAGAGTGAAGAAAAGAACTTTTGCAGTCATTTTCTGAGGTAGATGTACACTGACTCTGATGTTAACTAAAGCTTAATAACACTAAAATTTGGATAATAGAGTTATAAGTATGAAGCTACATGTTAATTTTAACTTACAGCTTACCAGCGAAAAGTGATAGAATGTTCAAAGGACACTCAGCTGTAAAGAAGAACAATCTTATGTCATTTGTGGGGAAATGAATGGAACTGGAGAACATATGCTAAGTGAGATTAGCCAATCACAAAAGTAAAAAATTGGATGCTCTCCCTAATATGTGGAAAATAGGGAGAAAAAGGATCATAGGAGGAACTCTAGAAGAAAAAGGAGAAACCATAGATGAACAAATAAGACTACCTGAAGGGATTGAGAGGAAAAGAGGGAAATTTCCTAATGTGCATGATGTATATTCACAAATATGTTAAAGCCAAATGTGAGAAGGAGGGAGGGGGGAGAAAATTGGGTAGGAATTAGGAAGGGATAAATGAGTCATGTGTGCATGTATGCCTCTACCATCTTGTACTCCATTAAGATGTAGGCCTACGATACACCAATAAAAATGAATTAAAAACTGAACAATAAATTAAAATTTATTTTTTTGGTTCCACTACTAGTCTGTGTGTGTACTTAAATATCAAATTAATTACTCCCATTCTGAATGGCTTATTATATCGGCTTTCAGGCTTTTCATCGAGCAACTGAGTAAAGTGGGTACTATATATGAAGTACTATTCATAAGAAACTGACGAACTAATGAAGGTAAAATGTATTACCACATTGAGGAAGAGGCATGACCTTCAAAAAGATGTAATGTGTTCAATAAAGATAAAAAAGATTTCATATTTTATTTCTTTCATAGAGTACCTTTTAGCTTTTATAGAGACCCTTTTAAAATTTTATAAGTCTATCAATATCACAAAAACATATAATCTCATTAATTATGTAATGCTTATAAAACAGTGCCTAAGACCCAAATTGTATAATGCCAAAAGTATGCTTTTATAAAGCGATATGCATAGTGCTTTTTATTTTGTGTGCATATACAAATACATATATACTCTAAGAAAGTATGAGATATAGCCTATAAATTCTTATACAACATATACACATGTGAATATATGCATATAAGAAATGCAAAATTTACTTGACTTGGCTATTTTAATTATGTGACTTAAAAATTTTCCAGACATTTTGCTGAATTTGTTGATTAGTTCTTATAGGCCTTTTGGTTGAGTTTTTTGGTTCTTCTTAGTATCATATCATCTGCAAATAGTGAAAGTTTAAAAGTTTGAGTTCTTCTTTTTCTATTTATATTCACTTGATTTCCTTTTCTTGACTTATTGCTCCAGCTAGAGTCTCAAGTACTATATTGAAAAGAAGTGGTGATAATGGACAACCTTGTCTTGTTTCTGTTTTTAGGAAACATTTTTGCTGTGTTTCCCCATTTAAGATGATGTTGACTGTGGGCCTGTTGTAGATTGCTTTATGATGTTGAGGTATGTTCCTTCTATTCTGATTCTCTGCAGTGTTTTTAGATAATTAATGTTTGATTTTTGTCAAGTGCTTTATCAGCATCTATTGAAATGATCATAGGATTTTTGTCTTTTGTTCTGTTAAAGTGATGAATTACATGGATTGATTTTTGTATGTTGAACCAACCTTGTATCCCTGGGATGAAATCTACCTGGTTATAGTGTATGATTTTCTTGATGTGGTTTTGAATGTGTGTTACTAGTATTTGGCTTAGCAGTTTTGCATCCAAGTTCATCAAAGATATAGGCCTGCAATTTTCCTTCAATGAACTGTCTTTATTTGGTCTTTGGGATTAATGTGATATTGGCTTCATAGAATGTATTTGGAAGAATCTTTTATTTTTCTATTTTGTGAAATAGAATGATGAGTATTTGGATTAGCTCTTCTATAAAGGATTTATAAAATTCACTTGGGAAACCATCTGGTCCTGGGATTTTCTTTGATGGTAGGCTATTGCTGTTTCACTCTCTTTGGCTGCTATTGGTTGATTTAAATTTTCTAAAAATTCTTGACTCAGTTTGAAAAGGTTTGATTTATATAGAAAGCTGTCAATTTTTCCTGGATTTTCTGTATAGCAACAATAAATTCACTGAAAAAGAAATCCAGAAAACACTTCCACTCAGGGTATCCTAGAAAAAATAAAATACTTTGGAATAAGCTTACCAAGGAGGTAAAAGACCTCTCTATAAAGAAAACTATAAAACACTGAAAAAAGAAATCAAAGAAGACCTTAGAAAATGGAAAGATCTTCCATGTCCATGGATAGGCAGAATAAATATTATCAAATGGCTATACTTCCAAAAGTGATCTACAGATTTTTTTTTGGTAGTACTGAAAACTCAGAGGCTTTCCTACCTCCACGTTATACTTCCAGACTATTTTATATTTTATTTGGAAACAGGGTCTCACTAAGTAGCTGAGGCTGGCTTTAAACCTGTGAGATCCTCCTGTCTCAGCTTCCCAAACACGGGGATTACAAGCATGCACCACCATGCCTGGCAAAGTGATCTACAGATTTAATGTGATACCCATTAAAATAACAAGGTCATTTCTCACAGACATAAAAAAAAAAAAAAATCAGTCCTTGAATTCATTTGGAACAACAAAAACCCAGAATAGCTAAAGTAGTTCTCGGCAACAAAAACCATGCATGAGGAATCAAAATACCTGGCTTTAAACTATGCTACAAAGCCATTGTAATAAAAAGGCATGGTACTAGCAACAAAAAACAGATATATAGGCCAATGGAGCAGAATAGAAGACTCAGATACAAATCCACACACTTAGAGCCAATTAATTTTTAACAAAAAAAAAGCCAAAAACATATGCTTCAACAAATGGTGTTGGCAAAACTGGTTAACCATATGCAGAAAAATGGAAATAAATTCCACTTTCTCACCCTGAACAGGAGTCAATTCAAGATGGATCAAGACTTGGAAATTAGATCAGAGACCTTCAGGCTCCTTGAAGAGAGCATAGGTCCAACACTGCAACACATAGGCACAGGTAAAATGTTTCTCAACAAGACCCCAAAGGCACAAAAAACTAAAAGACAAATCGATACATGGGGTTGCATAAAACTGAAGAGCTTTTGTACAGCAAAGGAAACTATTGAGAACCTCAGCTGATAGCTAACAGAATGGGAGATTTTTGCCAACTACTTCTTCAATAGAGGACTAATATTTAGAATATACAGAGAACTCAAGAAACTCAGTAATAAGAAACCAATAACCTAATCAAAAATGGGCATGTGAACAAAATAGATGCTTCATAAAAGAAGAAATTCAAATAACCAATAAATGCTTGAAAAATGACCAACATCATTAGCAATCAAAGAGATGCAAATTAAAACTATCCTGTGATTTCACCTAACTCCAACTAGAATGGCAATTATTAAAAACACACAAACAACAACAAATGTTGGTAAAAATGTCGAGAAGTGAGAACTCTAACACATTGCTGATGGGATTGAAAATTAGCACAATCACTTTGGAAAACAGTTTAGAGGATCCTCAGAAGAATGGGAATGAATTTACCATTTTATCCAGCAATACCACTTCTGGGTACATACCCAAAAGAATGGAAACCAAACTACCAAAGTAATGCATGTACATCCATGCTCATAGCTACATAATTCACCATTGCCAAACTATAGAACCAGACAAGATATCTATCAACAAATTAATGGATTACAAAACTATGGGATATGCACACAATGAGATTTTACTCAGCCATAAAGAAGAACAAAATTATGTCATTTACAGGGAAATGGATGGAACTGCAGAACATTATGCTAAAAGAGATTAGTCAGTCAGAAAAATAAGAAATCAAATATTCTTCCTAATATGCAGAAGCTAATGATATCAAGGTTCATAGGAAGAACTTTAGAGGAAGAAGGAGAAACCATAGATGAGCAAACAAGGCTATCTAACTGGGGTGATAGAAAGAGAAAGAGGGAAACTCCCTAATGTACATGATGTGCATTCACAAACATATTAAAGTCAATTACTAAGCCAAACATGAGAAGGAGGGAGGGGGAAGGAATGGGGTGGGAATTGGGTAAGGGCTAATTGGGTGATGTGTACATGTGTGTCTCCACCATCTTGTATCCCATTAAGATATGACTACAATACACCAATAAATATTTTTAAAAAACAAAATAAGATAAATAAATTTCAGCATGATGACAATAATTCAGTGAACAGTTGTATTCTGCAACTAGAATGGAAATGAGTATTTAAATAATTTCTTGATTTTTATAAAGAATACTTTCTAGTTTGCTAATGCCAGAATATTACAAAATCTCCAGGCTAATGTAAAAATGCTGATAGGTTGCAAAGATAAGTTATTTACACTCACTCCCCCCACACACACACACAACACAAACCCTGGAGCTGTGCTTTAATTCTTAATTTCTACTTCTCACCTTTATGCTACAATCAAAATAGGTTTTATTATTAAATGATTTAGATACAGAACCAGTTAAATATTGACATATTTAAGCTCCAATGACTAATTGGAAGCAAAGCTCTAAAAATGTCTGCTTCTTGTCCTGGCTCCACTGGTACTCTCTTGTCTAACCCTGGTCAAGCTGACTATATTTTCCAGGATTTCATTTCCTCATTGGAAAATAAAATGTTTTGGACTAGACAATTTGTCTCTTAACTGCGTTTTTGAGAAAACAAATATATTAAAAAGACAAAATTCCATTTTTCATATTTTCTGTGTTTGCCATCAAAACTACCCAATGCACAGGTCTAAATGTTTACAAGTCTATATGCTAGAATACTTTTTAATATATTACTTTTCTGGCAGAAATATATATTTTATTCAACATGTTGAGTCTTTCTAGTCTTATCTGGTTTTCTAAATATAAAAATCAAAAACAAGACTGATCAGAATTCAACACTCTCTGCTGTACATTCCCCAGGTAGAAGAAGTAACAGTCATATTGACATCATAATTGGTTTCTATGGAAATAATTATTATCAACTTAAATAAGATGTTTGATTTCTAATTTGATGCAAATATCTTTTCAATGGGAAATAAACTGAAAAGAAGTATAATAAAACATACTAAGCATTACTGCGCATGATTGGGAAACTTTTGAAAACTCCTACCTATAGACCAAGGGTGTGGATGCACAGCCACAAACAAGCTGAGTCTTTGGAGACTTTCTTATTTTTGCCTTCTGAATGGAAAGGTTTGCACCCCCTGGAATTGCAGAGAAGAAACACTCTGCCATCCTTTTGCAGAGTAACATATGGTGACAGAGTTGCTTAGGAATATTAGTAGTTTCTCTGGCAATGCAGTCAGACTTTTGCTACATAATTCTTCTGGAATATAGCTAAAACCTGCTCAAATTATTCTATTGGATGATATTTAACTCTAAGCATTTTGGAATATTTGAAAATTATGTAACAAATGTGACAGCTATTCATTTTGTCAAAGGTGCCACACTAAGGCATTTAAAAAGCAATATTGTCCAAATAAAGGTACAGAGAGAAGTTTTTGAAAGACTATTATGATCACTGCAGTTATTCATTTACCAAGTCATTATTTTCCATAAATACAAAAATAAGTATTGATGCTGAGCCCACTATGTTTATCAACCACTGTGCCAAGTGGTGAGACTATAAAAGTAAAAATGTTCAGAGTAATCTTTATGTTGAGACACTATCTATTGGAAGGTAACACTTAGGTAACCTAATTACAGAGCCACAGTGAAGTGCTTTCAGAGGGATCCGTGGGTTAGTATAAAAATACTGAAAATGAAATGATTTTGTCTCTGGAAATGTGTGGGATCAGGTCTAGCTCGAAGAAGACTAAAGAGAAAAACCAGCAGTTAACCAGGATCTTGAGGGAAGAATGAATAAGTGGTTATATGGATGCCTCTTTGTTATAGAGAGGGCTTAGTAATTGATAATAAATATGAAACTGTGTCTCTTGATCTGTTCTTTACATTTCCAGAGGATCACAGAAATGAGGGGGGAAATCTGGGAAATAAAAATTGAGTGAATTAGGTTCTCAGCAGCCAACAATACCAAAATTTTGCACTCCATATGTCCAAAGTGCCATTTTGGGTTTTGTGGATTTTGAGGTTAGAATAAAAAGCAAAGGAAAAAACTTGAACACACACCCAGGAATTCTGGATTTGGAACATGTGTGTACCCTTTCTAATTTTATCCCTAAAATATTAATTGTTTGATTGGAATATTATAGAATATCTCAAAGCAGTATCATTAGAGCTTCCATAAGGAATATTCATCAACATACACTTAATCTAGCTTAACCTTTTTTTCTAATATTCCTTTCCCTGGAATAACAGTAGTTCTCAAACTATCGAGAATGATTTATTTTTCCCATATTATATAATTATGTTTTATGTAATATCACATAACTTATTATTAAATAAAAAGCATGCAAAATTTGTCTCTCAAACTCATGTAAAAAATTTAAAAACCTAACCAGGTATGGTGCCACCCAATTATAATTCTAGTGCTTGGGAGGCTGAGACAGGATTTTAGGTTTGGGGCCAGCCTCAGCAACTTAGTGAGGCCATCCACAACTTCTAAATAAAATAATAAAATAGATCTGGGGGTATAGCTAAGAGGTAGTATGTCTCTGGGTTCCCTCTTCAGGGCCACCAAATAAATAAATAAACTAATAAAATAAAATATAAAATAGGACTGGGGTGTAGCTCAGAGGTAGAATGTCCTTTGGTTTAATTCTCAATACCAAACATTCATGCGCGCGCGCACGCGCGCGCGCACACACACACACACACACACACACACACAATCTAGCTGGGCATGGTGGCACACACTTGTAATCTCTGCTCTTGGGAGGTAGAAACGGGAGGATCACACAGGTTCGAAGCCAGCTGCGCTGGCTAAAGAGACCCTGTTTCCAAATAAAAATATAAAATAGGTCTGGGAGTGTAGCACGGAGGTAGAAGGGTTTCTAGGAATCCCAGTACTACAAAAACAAAATCTAAAATCTTGCACACAATTTCTACTCTTTTTTTTTTTTTGTGGTGCTGGGGGTGGAGCCCAGAGGCTTTTCTACCTCCGGGCTATACTCCCAGACCTATGTTTATACTTTATTTGGAAACAGGGTCTCACTAAGTTGCTGAGAGCCTCACTAAGTAGCTGAGGCTGGCTTCGAACCTGTGTGATCCTCCTGTCTCAGCCTCCCAAGTGCTGGGATTACAAGCATGCGCCACCACACCCGGCTTCAATTTCTATTCTTATGTTTTTAAGAATTATGCCAAATTAACAAAGTGTCATTGGTAAACATATTTAGATTATCTCTCTTAACATATACTGTTTATTTGGTTTGTTGTGTGCTTAATTTTATACATGACCCTTAAGAAATAAGGAATTTAGTAAATACATCCAAAATTTGATTTTAGATATTTAGTTGTTAGAAAACAAGCCAGTTTCCCAGTAGAATATCACAATAATTTATTCTTTATCTAGAATTTCCAGACAATGAAAAATAAGACAGTAAAAGTATGAAACTTATAGATGTTACAAAAGAAGACATAATAGTATCAATATTTGAAGAGCTTATACATTCAGGGAATGTATTCATGGAAGAGAAATATTAGTTTTTTGGTCAGATTTAATGATAAAAATAATAAAATATCATTTCTTTATTTTTAAATATCTTTCATCCCTTTATATCATAGAAATCAGAAAAAATGCAATGCCAATAATATTTGTCAGTATATATTCTTACAACATTTATTCTTTTTAGGTTTCCTTTGAAGTGTGTGTGTGTGTGTGTGTGTGTGTGTGTGTGTGTGTGTGTGTTACCTGGGATTGGACCCAAGGGCTGTCTACCTCTGAACTACATATCCAGCCTGATTTTTTTTTTTGAAACAAAATCTCACTAGATGAATGAGAATATCACTACTTTGAGTTTTTCCTCAAACCCAAGCTCCTCCTGTCTCCACCTCCCAAGCACTGGAAGTACAAGTGTGCACCACCATGTCCTATTTATATTTTTGAATATGAATCTTATTATCTAACAAAATTCATATTCATAACACACTCTGCAATATTGCTAAGCATATAACTATGACTTCATTCAAGTTATTGTATGTTTAGAAAGGCAAATGGGACATCCAACACAGAAATATTATCACAAAATAGCATACTTAGGAAGCTGAGTTAAATGGCTAGCCCTTTAATGACAACACAGGTTTCTATCTACAGGGCTCACATTTACAGTCCCAGACGAACAAACTCTAAAATACAGATTCTATTACACAAAGGTGTAAGAGTTTGTGCTATTATGGCTTCATCACTGAGGAAAAGGCTTCATTCTCCTTCCCGTTGAAGGGCAGAACGTCCTATGTGAGAGTGAGACATTATTTTTTATGGCATGGATTTTATTTTCCCCAGGGTTTCCCTCATTCTGTGGGATCAGCTTAGGTGCTCATAGAGAGATGTTAAGTACATTATATGCTTTGAAATTACTTTATATGGAAAGTGTGTAGGGAAAGAAAGTTCTACAATTGATTCTATGCACTCTTCAGGGTGCATCAAAGACTCTTTTAAAGTGCTGTTTCAAATTCTCCTCTGTAGGTCACTTTCTCCCAGTAAGAAAGAAATCCATCTCAAATTTATAGAAAACCTTATTTTATAATAAAAGCTTCCACCAGGAAAGGGCTGTGCCTCATATTTTAAAACAAGCATTGACTTTGGATTCAGACCGAAATTTTACTCTCAACTCCCCAAATCATCCATTACACTTGAGAATCTGCCCCTTTTGTTCTAAATAAGTGAAATACCCACTCTATAGAATAGTTACGGAGATTAAATGAAGATGCACAGGATGCTAAGAATTCTTCAGAAATGGCCATTATTGTTATTATTACTTCATCCACCAATGCTATCTTTATCATCATATAATCTTCATATTTATATCTGAATCAAGCTCCTTATCTTTAAGGATAATCATGACTTCCTATTCTGGCATATCACTAGCTCTGTGAATTAATAAAACTTTCATGTTTACCAACTTGCATTTACTAAATGTTAATGGAGTAAAATACCAGCTTTTGTATTTAACAGTCATTATTAAATTACTAGTGCTTAATTCATACAATTTATCAGCTTGATCATGAACACACAGTTCTGTTTTTTTATGGTTTCTCATCCTTATAAGACAGTGTGACCTGAGGCTTGGTAATTTCCATATAAACTGATTTCAAAGACTCATTTCAGGCTCAAAATAGATCACATGCTTATTCAACATCAATTTTTGATACATGAAATAAAAAAACTTTCTTAATGATGTTAAGAAAATTGGATAATGTTTATTTTGTTTTGCTACTGATATTTTTTTAATTTAGTACAGATCATGCTAGGACCCCCTTTTACTACATATACAGTAATATGTATTTAATATAATGGAAAAAATAAGAAATCAGCCAAAGCTTAAGAAGCCTTTTTATCTATTTAATACCTAAGTCAATTAGCATATAGTAATGATAATCAAAATTACCGGAATCCCTAACATTTAAGAAGGAAGAATGCTCAGGTATTGTTAAACATATACGTATGCACATACACATAACTGTTCAATTGTTGTTTGGGAAGAAATACATTTTAGAATTGTCAAAAATACTACTGTAAATGATATATTTAGCTAAATACATCTACTAGTGTCAAATTAACCCCAAACACCAACTATTTCTAGTTTTTTCTCATGAGAAAAATAATACCATTGTATATACCTCTTCTAGCATTTCCCATGTAATTTTTAAGAGGTCTTCAGATGCTGTAGAAAGTCTAGCTTATTTTGATATTCGAATCTTTCACACTGAATAGTAGTTCTAGAATTTGAAAATGTTATAAAGAGAGAGGAATATTTCCATGTGTTTTTATTATTTTGTTTGGAAAAGAGTTTTCAGATGGCTTTGGCTAATTGAAACAACTGTTGAAAACTTACTTTGCATTTTTAATTCTTTCTCAATATTTACAACCGTGATGGAAATGTTTTGTCTCTCAGAGTATCTCCTCCTAGGATCTAGCCACTGTTCTCATGAAAATGTACATTCAAAATTTTATCTGCTCTCTCCAAGTAGTTACCACATGGAATCTGTTAATGCAAACATTTCAATGTCCCTGGTTGTTTTTTTGCTATGTAAACCAGCTTATCAATTAACATGAACTATTTTTTTAATCAACCTACAATGTATATATATAGTCCACTATATTAGTTCAAAAAAGTTTTTTTGTTGCTTGTTTAGTAATAGTGGACTATAATTGGAAATATTATTAACTGCACTAAACACACACAGAATGAGTCATTTATATGCATATCAAATGATTATTTAAAAAATTTGACTTTAAAAATAATTAAGAGTGTATAGAAATTGGAAATTCTTAAAAGTTATTTATGGTCATAAAATATGTATCTTAGTAATTAAAGAAGAAAATAAGTGCCTCTTTTCTAGTTCACCAATAATTATTTTCTATTCAATAATCATAAGAAATTCAGAATTTTGAGGGTGGAAATAGGGTTAAGAATGTAGTCTGACAAATCTAATTGAATTAACTACTCCCCAAGAAATACATTTCCTAAAAATTTAAGTGTCAAGAAGTAGAGACCATTGCCTTTATTATTTTTACATGTAACAGAATTTTCAATGTTTTGTTTTTCACCTTTGCCTTAAAATTTTGCCTAGTTTTATTTCAAATATTTTAGCAAACATTTTATAGTGTATGCTCAACTTCCAGGTGGAAGACATCATTCTATATATCCATTCATCACCTATTTCAAACCTCTCTCAGCTGAGAGTTAAGACATAACATCACTTAGGATGAAGTGATCTAGCCAAGAGGGAGAAGGCAATTGAATTTCCCAAGAAAGGTATTCATTATTCTTGACTGTCTCATGGCTATTAGTTTTCTGGGGGTGGAAAGGATCCTTGTTGTTAATTGATCTCCAGTTCTGTCAAAGTCTAAAGCAGTGACTTCCTCACAAATGTACTGCCTGACCAACTAGATTAAGGGAAGGATAAGCATATACCACTCTTGAAGGATAAATCTATTGATGGTATCTACTTTTAAACCCAATAAATAACATCAGTTCAAAATCACGAATATTTGAACATCCATAAAAAATTGTGACTAGTTTTGACATAGCTAATCAATGAGGAAGAGAAATATCCTATTGATATATCTAAAGCAAATTCAATGTGATTTAATTTTCTTTTCCAAACTGACAGCTTTCATTTCAGTAAATGGAATGGATTTTTCAAAGCTTAGACAAAACAAACAACAACCATCACAAAAGAACTATTCCTCTTGTTATTTTACATCCCATGTTAAATCATTCAACAAGTCTTGTCACCTTTAATATTAAAAGCATACTAAGAGGTGTATATATATATATATATATATATATATATATACACACACACATATGTTTTATGCACCTATATACATATATATATATTTACATATATAAATAAACATATATAATATATATAAATAACATATATAAATAACATATATATAACATATATAAATATATATAAATAACATATATAAACATATATATAAATAATTTTTTTGCAGTACTGGGGATGGAACTAAAGGGCTTTCTACCTCTGAGTTACACCCCCAGCCCTGCCCCAATTTTTCTTCTTTATTTTTTTTTCACCTCGATACATAAGAGTTTAATCTGAATTAGGAGAGGAGGAAGGCTGAACTTGATTAATTAGGGTCTACATCTGAATATGTGTAAAAGTATGAATATGGCATGGTTATCCTGGACAATCATTGGTGGGAAGGGGAAAGGGAAAACGGAGGAGGGGGAGAGAGGGCACCAAGTATAGTTTAAATGTATACCATTTATTTTCAATTAAAAAATGGTATTAAAAGTTTTTAAAAAATCCTATTGGCAAAGACAAATATAAATCTATTTTATAATTCTATTAACAATTTAAAAACTATTTCCTCTATTTGAATAATATCATTATTCTACCAGATTGCTAATAATTATTTTTATATTTGTATTTGCTATTTGATAACTGATTGGTGAGGTTCAAAATGCCATACAGAACAAAAATCCCAGTTTCCTTCTGATGGTTTTTAATTTCTTCCTAATCCTTTATTCTTCTTTATTTTGAAACAGGTTTTTACTGAGTTGCAAAGGGCCACACTAAGTAGCTGAGGCTATCTGTGAAATGTGAGCCTTCTGCATCAACTTCCCAAATGCTAAAAATATGAGATTATTGAAATGTGTTATTTAGTAAGTATATTTCATATAGGACACTGGTATTCACCAAAACTACTTGGATATTTTTCTATAGTAGTCATAAAATAAAAATAAAAGACAATTAACTACAAGAAAAAACATTAAAAAAAACCTTGTGTGTACACCATAATTTCTGAAGAGTGTCAAAAGCCTAAAATATATAACCAGTATTACATTTATTACTATTTAAAGAAAGGGTCACTTGTGTGTGTGTGTGTGTGTGTGTGTGTGTGTGTGTGTGTGTGTGGTGCTTCCCACTGAGCTATACCCCTAGCCCTATTTCTTATTTTTTATTTTGAAACAGGATCTCAATAAGTTGCAGAGGGCCTGCCTAAGTATGCACCACCACACCCAGCTTAGAAAGGATCACTTATACCCCATGGTAGATCTCTAGGTATATATTTTTTAATAATAGCAGTAATTACACTAGTATATTAGGACAGCAAACTCTCCTATAAAAGCTAACAAGCTGGAACATACATCTAGAAATATATTTGCAGTGACACTGTGTTATCAGTTGTGATTCAGCATCTTCAAACCTTACCAACCTTCATCCTACCAATGTTGTTTATATTTTTTGTTTTACTATGCAGCCCTTGTCATTTTGTGTATCTGCATTAAAAAGAAAGAATAATAAGATCAATTTTTAAAGTTAAGCCTAATAAATTTTTGTAATGAATGAATAGTTGAAAAGCCAAAAACATAAGATTTGCAAATAACACTGATTTGAGAATAGTAAATATCATTGGAGGTAACACTAATCTATTTACCATCCGGTGATGTATTCACCATTCTAGTTTCTCTGAGCTGGTAAATAAATTTTGATTAATTTCCATTTTTCTTCCTAGTGAAATCAAATTCTTATTCTCTTGAGCTATCTAAGTTCAACATTTATAAAAATAAAATGGGGCCGGGCGTGGTGGTACTCGCTTGTAATCCTCGCGATTGGGAGGTGGAGACAGGAAGATGGTGCAGGTTCGTAGCCAGCCGCGCTGGCTTGAGAAACCCTGTTTCCCAATTTAAAAAAAATATAAAATTAGGTCTGGGAGTGTATCCTGGAAGTAGAAGGTTTCCAGGAACCCCAGTACCACCAATAAATAAATAAATAAATAAATATAAATAAAATGGTTTAGAGAGTTTTATAAATCACTTTCATGTTCCAAGAACTTGAAAATAAATAGTGAAGCAATAAAAAATAATTACATCTTAATGTGAGATTTTAATATTTGGTGGCTTTATTTAATATTACATTTTCTGGAAACCAAATGGACTGCTTCATCTCTTTTACATTTACCATTTGAATATCAAATTATCTTCTTAATTATTATAATTAATGAATAGGAAATGATCTACATATAACTTCCTTCACTTCCATGGGACTGTCTTGTTCAACTACACTGATGATATTAGAAAGTCTTTTAAATTTAGAAAACACAATCAGAAATACTAATGATCAACATGGCTTTCAAAAATATCCACTGCATCTTATTATCTCTCTTAAAAGAGTACTGATAATTTTAAGCCAGGCGTGGTGGCGCATGCTTGTAATCCCCATGCTTGGGAAGGTGAGACAGGAGAATCACACAGGTTCAAAGCCAGCCGCAGCTACTTAGTGAGGCTCTCAGCAATTTAGTGAGACCCTGTTTTCAAATAAAGTATAAAATAGGTCTGGGAGTATAGCCCAGAGGTAGAATAGCCCCTGGGTTCCACCCCTAGGTACCACACACACACAAAGTACTGATTAATTTTAGAAGTTCATTAGTTAAATTTTAACTGTCTCAGTAAGCTAGATTCAGATAATAAACTAATCTCACTGATAAATCTGGATAATTCATTTAAAAAACTTGTCATTGATTATTTAGTATGTATCATATCTTAGACCTAATTCTACTCCTTTTGTCATAAGAATTTTATTTTAAGTTTACTTGGTCTTTATAATTGATTGGATATCTGTGCCCCCCTCCAAATTCAAAAGATGAAATGCTAGCACTGCAATGAGGCTGTATTTGGAAATGGGGCCACTGAGGAAGTACTGTCATTAAAGTTCATCAAAGTCAAAAAGGTAGAGCCCAGATCTGACTGGACTGCATCCTTAACAGAAGAGATGCTAGAGAGCTCATTTTTTCTGAGACTAGATATGTAGAAAATCCACGTGAGGTCATGACTAGGTGGCCACTGCAAGCCAGGAAGGGAGCTCTCACCTATCACTGAATCTAGGGGACTGTGACTATGAACTGCAGCCTCTAGAATGTGAGAAATAATTTTCTGTCGTTTAAGGTGCCCAGTCTGTGGTATTTTCTAACTGCAGACTGAGTAGGCCAAGACAATCTGGGAAGCAATAAAAACATTGGAGATAATTAAGTTCTGAGAAAACATGTGTTTTTTTTTTTCTCCCTAGAGTAGACTAAGCCAACCAAGATTGCTAAATAGAGGTCTTGCACATAGAAAACAAAATTTAGCCATATTAGAGGGAAGCTGAGACAATTAACTCGGTCTTCTGGCAGCTAGTGCTAGCCTCTCACTTCCTGCTGCACGGGGCACAATATGACCATGTCACCTTCGCGTACTGGCACATGCCTGTTTCTGCTTCATTTCCCTTCTCTGGCATCACACATATGCTGCTGTCAAGTGAGGAGCCATATGTCTCTCCTACTTGTTCAGACTTGCATTGTAAATCACTACGGCTGCCCTGTGCTTCACATTGAGCAAGGTTATTATGTGGCTGGGCTGTGATGTTTGAGATATTTGATGGTATTAATTCATTATCAGTTACTCCTGTTTGCCTATGGGGAACATCAAAAATCCAATTCAGGAACTTAGGCACTCGATTACAAAGCTGAATCTCTGAACATCACAGCTCTGTCCCAATTAGCTCAGTCCCGCACACTGTCCATCACCTGCATTCTAATGTGGATGTCCTCATGTCCCAGAAACTGCTTTACATTCTGCATAACATCTTCGTAGATATCAGTAAAATGGCAGTAATCTTTCATTCTTGTTCCATTGTATGGCTCAGTTTTTTTTTTTTATTTCAGTGAACAAATAATGTGTACATTTACTATGTAGAACATTAGATTTAAAATATAGATACATTTCTGGAATGTATAAATTGAGCTAATACATATACTATATAACATACTTAGTTTTTTGTAGTGAGAACACTTAAAAGCTGCTAGCAATTTATAAGAATACAATAAAGAATACAACAAACTATTATTAACTATAGTTACCATGTTATAAAATAAATCTCCAAAATTTTTTGGAACGAAAATTTTGTATCCTCTGTCTGGCATCTCCCCCAAATCTTCTCTCCACTATGGATCAGAAGTTTTATAATACTTTTATAATACCAGGACTAGAAATCTAATCTTTGAAGAAGCCTTCTTAGTAATCCTAGTCCGTGTTGAAATCTGAGAACCACCTGTTGACTCCTGGATAGTGAGTCAATTGCTTCAAATGTTTATTGCTGGTAAGGAGCCTAATTGACCTTTTGACTCCACCTCACCCTTCTGCTCATTTTCCTTGGATGCTTGGATTTATTCCCAGCTTTTTGAAAAAACTAACCCTGTACCCTAAATAGTAACATAGTTGACTGGGAAACTTTCTCATCTCAGAAATCCTAAAATCCCCTTTCTTGGAATCATTCTTTAATCCCCTGTGCAGTTTACTTTCCAATTGGCTGACATTTCTTATTAACATCCCATTTGCCTCTGACCTTAGGTATTATTATTATCAACAGTTACCAAAAACCCAAGATAATATATATCTACAGTTTAAATTCTCTTTCTCTGCTAATTACAATAGTTCTAATCGATTAAAAACAAAAAGATCTACTTTCTAACTTAAACCACACTAATTAGGAAAACCACAGAATCAGTTGTTATAACATTGGTAAGGCTATGTTTAAAACAAGTTAAGGCAGATTCATAAACCATTCGTCCCATAATAATTGACTTCCAAGTATTATGATCATCATTTTAGAGTATTTTTCTCATTTAAAAATTAGTGTTTATGTAGAAAATACTTGCAATCATTACACTTATAACTTCCAATATTGATTAGTATTGGCTATTTTATGTTTTAATTTAAATACCATTTTTATCTTTCTCTGTTAGCTCAAAGTATCTAAAGCATAGGATAAGCTTTATATAACAGATTTATTTACGTGGTAGAAGTGAATAAAGATAGCAACACAGAATAATTTTTGAATTATAATTTTGAAAGATATAAAACAAATTCTGAGACATTATTGATTCTCAAGACTTTTTTGTGTCCCTTGTAAGTAGATGGTCCCAGAAACTATGGACAAATTAAAATGGCCCATGGGCCAAGCAGGATGCTGCACATCTGTTGCCCCAGTGCTTTAGAAACTGAGACAGGAGGATTGTAGTTTCAAGGGCAGCCTCAGAAATTTAATGTGATACTGTTCCAAAATAAAGAGTAAAAAGGGCTAGGAGTGTACTGCAGATGTTTAATGTCTCCAAATTCCGTCCCCAGTAACCCCTCGAATAAAAAGTTCTTTGGGTCAGCCAGAGCATGATAGAGACAAATTAAGGTCCTCCAGCATAATCTCACTACAGACAGAAAAATTATAAAAGATATTCACACACAAAAAGGCCCGTGCAAGAGATAAGGAAGCCAGTTGAGAGACTATAGTGCTTGGTTTTAGGATAATTAATGAGAGAAGATGCATTTCACATGAAAGAAGGCAGGAAGAAAAAAGTTTCCCTCATTCTTTCTCCAACTTCAACCATCCTGGAAAGAGATGCCTCTCACTGAGAGGAGGGAAAAACATTAATCCAAGCAAAACTTATTACTAGGCCAACATGCTAAAATCTGGTGCCAAGAAAAGTTCAGTACCTGGGACTGAACCTCTGGAACTGTGTTAGAAGGGCTTTAGGGTTTAGACGTGCTTTCACGGCCCCAGGTTTGAGCTGCAGAGGTAGGAGCAAGCCTCCACCAGCTGCGGCTGGAGAGCATGATATAAAAGTCAGGACAGAGCTTGATCTTGGAGGTCAGAGCGAGGCTTGGATTAGTGAGATCTAAATGAAACAGAAAATAAATTTTCCTACACCTAGGCCAGACCATGAATATAAAGCATCTAGATTTGCTATAGCATTAGACAGGGATCTGCACCTTTGTGGAACAGACAAGTCTTTCAATCAGCTGGGGCTTGGGTTTGAGAGAACCTACATCTGAGACTAAAATGGTGTAGGTACTTGTGGCTGTGAGACTAAAGTGTGATCTACTTTGGTGTCACCCTTGGTGGTGAAGGGGTATATTTCATCATTAAAACTACCCCAACGTTAAGCAGCATTACATAGAGCTAGACTCCGTTCACTGTTTGTAGGACCGAGTACTGAGAACTTTTCCTTAGAACTCAATAATGGACTGGTGAATCCTAACATTAGGCATCATCTAATAGTGCTTATCCATAGTCCAGTGCCTACAGATGACCCTTATAGAGTGGACTTGAGTATCTGAAAGTGATGAATATTGAGCTTATATTGATTGTTATTAAGAACAGTATTAAAGGCTAATAAGAATAAGCCTTCATACTTAGGCAAAACAATAAAATCCTTTTCTCTGTCCCTAAGCTGTCAACCAAGAGCGGCAGCCAATATTGACCTCAGTCAGCTAAAAGTTAGCTGTTAATCCAGCTAACAATGGAATATTAAAACAAGCATTAAATTATCACAGCAGCTTAAATTAGGTTAAGAGAACCATGTATTAATTATTACCAAGCATACAAAAGAGTTAAAGCCCCAAGTCTCCATACTTTAAAGACAAGTTTACATAATAACTTTTTCTAGCAGATAGAGATAAAAATGGCTAAAAACTCCCCAAGGACACAGGAAGATGGTACAGGCCTTCTCCAAAGTGGGCACATACCATGAAACCCTCACCTTGTTAACCAAGTAACACATCTTGTACAACTTGGTCATAAATCTAACAAGAAAGGCTACCACCATGGAGATGATTGGTGGGCCTGTGGCTGCATTAGGTCAGGGTGAGGTAAAAAATACTATTGGCTAAGCAGGATGGAAAAAGGAGATACTGAATCCTTATAAAAACTGTTCTAATGCTCAAAACTTCAGTAGCTTATTTTAACTACATCCCTCTCATGTAGTATTTCATAAATTCTGCCCTATCTTTCTTCCTTTGTGATAGTAAAATTGCATAAGCCTATAGCAGAAGAGTTCTGGCTATTCTTTTCTACAAATAGCTAAGAACAAGAACCTGTGGCTGTATCTCACACCGGTACAGTTTTGCTTTCCCATTGTATCAAGAGGAATGTAGATCCAACCTTTTGGATTTCTATTTCAACAAGCATCACCTATGGCTGGTTCAACAGTCTTAGGTTTAAATATACTCAGAAGTAGGCAGTCCATGTAACTGTTGGTCCTAGTGTTGTGCTGGTCTTGGTGGTACAGGCTCAAGGTGTAAAATAGTATTGCAGCATTGCTGACCATGAGCGCATCATTGGAGCCAGAAATGTTCCCTCCATGGTGATTTTGAACCAAGCTGAATATAGTCCTGTAAGTGACTGATGACATACCAGTGAATATGGATAAAATATCTGAGCCTATTCTAACCCTCAAAAGAGGCTTCTGAGAATGAACAACTCTTTTCATATAATACCCACATTCATGAAGAAAATTACACAGCTACAGGTATGGCACAAGCCTGGGCTTAGATCTAGTGCTAATATAGCAACAACATACCAGTAACCAATGTAAAGTAAATCTTGGCCTAGGACTCCATTTAGTGCTAAAGTAGAAGTGACTGCAGGCTTGAAGAAATTAATAGCCTTCATAGAATTACAAGAAATATAGGTATAAACAAATTCAAATTATGGATACTAAAATAAATACATAGTCATTCTAAGGGAAGATGGCGAATGAGGGAAGCATCACGGACCAGTCCTGATGACAGCTGATTTCCACTGCCTCACAAACAGTATTCCACAAAGCCAGAAAATACTGTCAGTGGAGGAATAAAAACAATAAATACAAGGGACAGCTAAAAAGAAGATTAGAAGACCGACCAGAGAGCAGAAAAGAAACCCACTTACCTTGTAGCTGTGGGCACTGCATCGGCACCATCTTGCCTCACAGAACCAGACTCCAGAGGGGGGGAAAAAAAGGACCTAAGTAAGCAGCTGCACATCAACAGAGTTGTAAGCCATCAGTTCTTATGGAAACACCGACGACAACTTCCAGCATTGGCAGCCGAGCTCACCATGCCCTCCAGGGATCCAGAATGAAGCTCAACACCAGAAAAGAAACCTGCCTGCCTCACGGCCAAGGACGCTGTGGTGGTGCCATCTTGCCTCTCTACACCTGATGCCAGAGGCGATCAGGAAAACACCCTTGGACCTGAAGTAGCAGCTGCAGATCATCAGAATTGTAAGTCATCAGTTCCTCCTGCTCAAACTCCGGCTACAACTTGCAGCAGCTGTAGCCAAGCTCACCATGACCTCCAGAGATCTAGGCCAGAGTACTTAGTAAAGCAGCGATTCCTGTAGGAGAACTCTCAGCGCAGCACCCCCAAAGACTTGCACAGCCATGATAAACTCCCTGGGTTTGAGAATTTTTAGTTCAACCCAGCAAAGGAGTAGTGGTGGCTGAGATTACCACACCCTTCAGAGATCCAGAGCAGTGCTCAACAACACAAAAACATGAAGTGAAGTCAAAATTCCCATAGGAAAATGCCCAGTCAGGCACCCCAGGGGTTCAAGGCCAGACTCAAGTAGTTTAGTGAAATTCTCAGCAACTTATAGATCCCCATTTAAAAATAAAACAGTTTAGGCACCTGGGGTATAGTTCAAAAGGCAGAATATCTCTGAATTTGACCTCCAATACCAAATAACAACAACAAAAAAAGAAAAATATAATATAGGAAGAAGCGAACTAAAAGAAATAAAGTCTATGAAAAATGTAAGAAAGTATTAAAATAACAAATAATTATTTAAGTTATTGGTGTTGAAGAGGGACTTAAGAATGCTTGGGGGCATACAAACTATTCAAACAAATAATAACAGAAAACTACTAAAACTAGAGAGTTATATGACCATGTGGGCAAAAAAAATGTCTGATATTCATCAGTCATATACGACTCAAACATTTCCATACCAAGACATATTCTAACTAAGTTCCAAAAAAAAAAAAAAAAGAAAAGAAAAAGAAAGATACATCTTTCAAGCATGCAAAAAAGCAACAATCCAATTTGTCTGATGCTGGTCTAGGAGAGATTGGCATGATATGGTCAGAGTACTGAAGGACAAAATTGCAAACTAGTAATATTATATAAAACAAAGCTATTTTCTAGAATTTAAGCATTAAAGACATAAATGAACAACTACACTTATATGCTCATAGGTAAACCATATAGAAAAATATAGAATGGGAAGTAAAAAATTTAGAAAATGTGAGAAGGAATTAATGCAATTAAAGTTTTTCATATTATATTTTTTATTTCTTTTGTTTGTTTCTTATATTTATGAACATGTTAAGTTGCTAGCATTTCAAATCTGTTAATAAAAAGATGTTCTATGTAAGTTTCATAAGAACAAACTAACTCAACTTATTCACAAAGACTGTAATTAAAGGAAAAATAATGAAAGAAATCACAGGAGAACTAGAGCTCAAGTTACATAGTGTTAGCAAGACCATACCTATTAATGACTACACTAAATATAAATGGGTTAAATTGCCCAGTTAATACATATAGAGTTTCTGAAAGGATGAAAAAAAGAAAGAAAGAAAAAACAAGACAAGACACATGGGATTGTTGTTTATAGGAAACTCACTTCACAGTTAAGTACATGCATCAGTTGAAAGTGATTGGATTGGATAATATATTTCATGTAAAACAGAATGAAAAAGAACATAGAAGCAGATATATCAGATAAAACAGACATTAAACAGAAGCATTAAAAAGAAAGAGAACTTAGGCATGGTGGGCCATGCTTGTAATCTCAGTACTTGGAAAGCTGAAACACATGGATCTGGGTTTTTGGTCAGCCTCAGCTACTTAGTGAGGTGTTCTGCAACTTAGTGAGACCCTGCTTCAAAATAAAAAAAAATAAAAATTTGGCTGAGGATATATCTTGGTGGTAGAATGCTTCTGGTTTCAATCCTCAGTACTACACACACACACACACACACACACACACACACACACACAAATGAAAGAAAGAGAAAAATCATATATAATCTTCAATATTGAAGCCCCAAAATATACAAAGCAAATATTGTTAGACCTAAATGGAGAAATAGTCTCCAATACAACAAAATGAGTGAAAATAAAATAAACACCACAATTTTAGCAATGGACATTTCATAAAGGCAAAAAATTAACAAAGAAATAATTGAGATAAATCACACCCTAGAAAAAATGGCTATAGTAGCATCTAAAGAATATTTTTTAAAAGCTGCAAAATACTGTGTGGCTTCTCAATAGCCATAGGCCATTCTCCTTAAAATATCAAATGATGGAGAACAGAACAGATCTCAAAAATCACTATTATAATCTGGGTATGATGGGGCATGCTTGTAATTCTAGTACTTGGAAGGCTGAAACAGGAGAGTAGCTGACTCAAAGTCAGGCAGAGAAATTTAGCAAGACTCTGTTTCCAAATAAATAATAAAATCAGCCTATCAGTCTGAGAATGTAATTTAGAGAAAGAATGTCTCTGAATTCAATCTGCAGCACCACACACACACATACACATACACACACAAACACACAAATAACTATTATATATGGTCTTAAAATAGTTACATATATATGTGTATGTGTACAGTGTGTAGGTATATATTTTATCTATTTATCTATCATCTATCTATCTATTTATCTACATGCATATATATATATATATATATATATATATATATATATATATTTGTCAAAACCCACATAATGTACAATACCATATGTGGACCCTAATGTATACTGTAGATGGTGGTTAATAATGATATGTAGGAAGAGTTTATTTATTCACTCTTATAACAAATATTCCACTTTGGTGAAAATGTAAATGTTAGAAAATTGTACATGTGTGGGTAAATTCTTTATGTGGGAAACCTATAGTTTTGGGTCACTTTTGCTATAAACCCAAAATTTCTCCAAAAAACAAACTTTATTTATTAAACCAAAAAACTGAAATTGTGTCAAATATCTTTTTTGGATATAATAAAACAAACCTATAATTCAATAATTAGAAAAATTGGCAACTCTATAAACACATGGAAAAAAAGCAACTTATTCATGAACAATCAGTCTATCATAGAAGATACTAAGGAGCAAAATAAGATTTATTAAAGCAAATGAAAATGGAAACAAAAATCTGAGCTATGTAGTTCACTCTTATAATCCTTATACTATATGGGAACCTAAAAAAAGTGGATTAAAGGTGCAAGGTCAACCTCAGTAACTTGGTGAGACACTCAACCACTTAGCATGCCTCTGTTTAAAAATTTAAAATAACATAAATAAAAAATGGCTATGAGTGTAGCTCCAAGGTAGAATTTCTCTGAGTTCAATTTCCAATATGAAAAGTAAGCAAACAAACATCTATGGAATTCATTGAAAGAACAAAAAGGTATTAAGGTGGAAGTTTAAATCAATCAATACCTCAATAATAATAAAAAAACAGAAAGATCTCAAATGAGCTACCTATTGTAGCATTTTATTCATTGGTTAGAACCAGTCAATGGATTCAGCAAAGTTGCAGGATATAAACTCCACATAAATTAATCATTAGCTTTGCTATATGATAATAGCAAATTATCTAAAATAGAAACCAAGAAAGAAATACAATTTATAATAGCTGCAAAAATATTTTTCAGGAATAAATTTAACCAAAGAAATGAGAACTGTTTTATGTACAATGAAAACTAAAATATTGATGAAAGATATTTAAGAGAACAAAATAAGTGGAAAGACATTTTGTGTTCATGAATTAGAAGGATCAGTACTGTTAAAATAGGCCTATTCACCCAAAGTGATATTCAGATTCAATGTGAGCTCTATCAAAATATCAATGACAACATTATTCATAAAACTTTAAAAAGAACAGTCATAAAATGTCTTTGGAACCAAAAAGCAAACAAACAAAAGGAAACCTAAAAAGCTAGCCAAGGTAATCTTGTAAAACAATCAAACAAACAAACTGAAGCCTTAAGCTACTTGATTTCAAAATACACTACAAAGCTATAGCAACATAAAATTGCATGCCATTGGCATAAAATCAGACACATACCTTAGTGGAAGAGAGTAAAAAACTAGAAATCACCCTACACCTAAATGAACATGCCTTGGAGGAAGAATAGTCCTTTTAGCCAATGGTAATGTGATGACTGGCTATCCAATGCAGAAGCATGAAACCTGGCCCTTATTTCTCACAAGTTACAAAAATTAAGTAGATTAAAAAGACTTAAATATAAAACTCTTACACCATGTAACTATTAAAGAAAATATAGCAGAAAAGTTTCAGGGCATTAAAATGTGGAGGGTTTATTATTATAAAACAAATAGGATTAAATAAGCTAAGAAGCTTCTAAACAGTGAAGAAAATAATCACCAGTGTGAAGACAGAAACTACAGACTCAGAGAAAATATTTGCAAGCAGTATATACACAACTGGTTGATATCCATATTATATAAGTAACTCAAAAAACTCAACAGCAAGCAGAGCTAGCCTGATTATAACCTGTGCGATGAGGGCTAGGGATGGGACTCTGTAGATCACTGCCCAGCATCAGTGAAACCCAAGGTCTAATCCACAGCACTGCTTTAGAGAAGGAAGGAAAGAAGAGAGAAAGGAAAGTAGAAGGAAGAAAGGAAGGAAGAAAGAAATGGAGGAAGGGAGGGAGGAAAGAGGAAGGAGGAAGGAAAATCAATATTTATATATGTCAAATGGACATAGGTATATAAGAAGTGTTCTGTATCACTAAAAATCAAAGTTGCAATGACATATTGCCTCTCCCCAGTAAGAATGATTGTGACTAAAATGGCAAAAGGTAAACTGTGTTGACAAGGATGTGGGAAAACAGGGGACCCTTACACACTGTTGGTAAGGATACAAATATGTACAACCATTTTGAAAAACAGTATGGATTAACAGATACTCTAGAATCTTGTTATTGATCAGAGTATAACATACAACCAAAAGTACAGATTTGACAGGTGAGAAGAATTCAAATCTTGATATAGTTGAACCACTGGATCAACAAAAACAGAGCATCTTGTCCCTCCACACACACACTATATAAATATATGTAAAGCGGGCGTGGTGGCACATGCTTGTAATCCCAGCATTTGGGAGGCTGAGACCTGAGGATCGCGGTTCGCGGACAGCATCAGCTACTTAGTGAGGCCCTCTGCAACTCAGTGAGACCCGGTTTAAAAAAAATAAAGAATAAAAAATAGGGCAGGGGATGTATCTCAGAAGTTGAATGCCCCTGGGTTCCATCCCCAGACCCCCCCATGTATGTGTGTGTGTGTGTGTGTGTGTGTGTGTGTGTACATATAATATATATATATATATATATATATATATATATATATATATTCACATAATACGAGTGGTATTGGAGATTGAATCCAGGGGTTTTATACCTGTGGGCTATGCCCCAACCCATTTTATTATCATATCTAATTTGGAAATAGAGTTTTGTTAAGTTGCTGAGACCTTCACTAAGTTGATGAAGCTATCAAGAACACAGATATACTCTTTGCTGTTATATTAATTATGGGGATGAAGAACAATCTATTCAAAGTCCTACTTCTTAGGATTTACTAATGCCTTAGTCTTACATCAATATCCACTTTGTTCCATCCCATCTAGAAACATTATTCTGAAATTTAAATAATATTAGTATAATGAGCTTAGTCTTTAAAACATTTCCATATGAGAGCTATAAAACTGATATAGTAAATGGTAGCAATGTTTAGTCCTAGTTAAAGGGAAAATGATTGTTCATACTTAACTATACATGCTACTGTGAGTGGAGATGAAACTCACTGCTGATCTACTGGTGACTATATCAAAGGCTGGGTTGACAAGCATCCTGGGGCCACATCTGAGTGAAGAGTTGATTGAATTCTGGGATGGGCTAATACTATCTGACAGAGTGTAAAATGATAATAGCTGCTAATGTGTCAGGTTTATGTCATCTTTGCTTTTGACACAGATTGAGCAATTATATTCTTTGACTTCAATTTTAGGGGAAAAAGCAAAAATGAACCTTGATTTGACCAACTTTTCCCACCTTGGTATCTGCTATCATCTCCCTCTATACAGAAAGCTTCATAGTTTAAAATCAAGAAAAGGCTACTGCAAAAATCCTTTGTTGATTATCTATTAATGTGTTTTAAACTATGAACTGTCATGGAATCATTAAGAAATTAGGTAGCTGATATCATTCAAAACTCAAGTAGACTTAATTTATTAAATATTCATTTTTTTCTTAGCAATTATCAGAGGACTGAATAGGGTGACTGGTGATATGAAGGCGAAGGAAACTTAGACAAAGAATTGAGCCAATTACAATGGCAAAAAGTGTTTAATTATGTAGCAACTCACAGATTTAGGAGATGTGAGGTAGGTGATAGCTAGATGGGGTAAAGACAAGAGCCGGGTGAGTGTGGAGACCCATTTTCTTACTTTGACTGTTTTGCCCAAGGTTTGTTTGTTCATTCGATGCCTAATATGTCAACTTCACCTTAACTAGAGAAGATGAGTTTAAGAATATCACAATTAGGATCGGCATGGTTGTGCACACTTGTAATCCTAGTTGTTTGGAGGCTGACACAGGAGGATTACAGGTAGTAGCCAGTCTCAGCAACTTAGTGAGGCACTCCACAATTTAGTGAGATCTTAAAAAAAAAAAAAAGTAGGACTGGGAGTGTAATTCAGAGGTAGAACATCCTTGAGTTTAATCTCAAGTACTACACATGTACGAAAAAGAATATCACAATAAAAGAACAAAATTATTTATGTGTATAAGGTTTATATTTTTATCTGTAGCTATTGGCTTAAGCTAATAACTCTGCTATTTTCCACATTTATCAGGATCAATCTCCTCTCACCCAGTTTCTCTTTCTTTCTTTCTTTCTTTCTTTCTTTCTTTCTTTCTTTCTTTCTTTCTTTCTTTCTTTCTTTCTTTCTGTACCGGGGATGGAACCCAGGAGCATTCTACCTCCAACCTATGATCCCAGCCTTATTATTTTTTATAGTTTTTTTGTGAGGGCACTAATAATTTTATTTTTTATTATTAGTGAAATGTATTCATATATCATAATGGGATAAAAGTGTGTGTAGACATACATGTACACATCGCCCCGTTAGACCCTACCCCATTCCCTCCCCATTACCTCTCCAACCTTCCTTTACATGCTTGCTTTAGTGGTTGATATCTATATGTTTGTTTAAGTACATCATGTGTTTATAAAGTTTCCTTCTTCCCCCCTCCCATCCTCTCAATTGGGTTGCCTTGTTTACTCCTCTATACGATTTCCTTTTTTCACCTAAAGATCCTCCTATGACCCACACATTTCACCTTAGATTTCACATTAGGGAAAGCATCTGATTTCTTACTTTTTGCAACTGACTAATCTTGCTTAGCATAATGTCCACCAGTTCCATCCATTTCCCTGAAAATGATGCAATTGTGTTTTTTTTTTTTTATGGCCAAGTAAAATTCCATTGTATACATATCCCACAGTTATGTAATCCATTCATCTGTTGATAGACATCTTGGCTGGTTCCATAGTTTGGCTATGGTGAATTGTGCATCTATGAACATAGATACACATGCATTATTTTGGTTGTTTGGTTTACTTTCTTTTGGGTAGATATTCAGAAGTGGTATTGCTGAATCAAATGGTAGATTTGTTCCCATTCTTCTGAGGATTCTCTATACTGTTTTCCAAAGTGGTTGCACTAATTTGCAATCCCACCAACAATGTTTTAGAGTTCCCACTTCTCCACAGCCTTGCCAGCATCTGCTGTTGTTTGTGTTTTGAATGATTGCCATTCTAGTTGGAGTTAGGTGAAATCTCATGGTAGTTTTTATTTGCCAATGATGTTGAGCATTTTTTCATGCATATATTGGCCATTTAAATTTCTTCTTTTGCGAAATGTCTATTTAGTTCACTTGCTCATTTTTTGATTGGATGATTTGTTTTTTTTTTTTTATTGTTGAGTTTCTTGAGTTCTCTGTATATTCTAGATATTAGTCCTCTATTGGAGGTGTAGGTGGCGAAATCTTCTCCCATTCTGTTGACTCTCTATTAAGGTTCTTGACAGTTTCCTTTGCTGAATAGAAGGTCTTCAGTTTCATGCAGTCCCACATATTGATTTGCCTTTTCATTTGTTGTGCCTTTGGGGTCTTGTTGAGAAAGATTTTATCTGTGCCTATGTGTTGCAGTGTTGAACCTATGCCCTCTTCAAGGAGCTTCAAGATGTCTGGACTAATTTCCAATCTTGGACCATCTTGACTTGACTCTTGTGCAGGGTGAGAAAGTGGAATTTATTTTCATTTTTCTGCACATGGTTAACCAGTTTTGCCAACACCATTTGTTGAACAGACTATCTTTCTTCCAGTGTATGTTTTTGGCCCCTTTGTCAAAAATCAATTGGCTGAAAGTGTGTGGATTTGTTTGTGAGTCTTCTATCCTGCTCCATTGGTGATTGTATCTGTTTTTGTGCCAGTACTATGCTTATTTTATTACAATGGCTTTGTTGTATAGTTTAAAGTCAGATATTGTGATTCTTCCGGCATGATTTTGTTGCTGAGAAATACTTCAGCTATTCTGGGTTTTTTTGTTATTCCAAATTAAGTTACGGACTGATTTTTTCTATGTCTGTAAGGAATTAACATGGTAACTTAATGGGTATTGCGCTGAATCTGTAGATCACTTTTGGGAGTATGGCCATTTTGATGATATTTATTCTGCCTATCCATGAACATGGAAGGTCTTTCCATCTCTAAGATCTTCTACGATTTCTTTTTTCAATGTTTTATAATTTTCTTTCTAGAGGTCTTTTATCTCCTTGGTTAAGTTTATCCCTAAGTATTTTATTTTTTTGTGGGAAATTCTGAGTGGAGGTGTTTTCTGAATTTCTTTTTCAGTGGATTTATTGTTGGTATACAGAAGAGCTTCTCATTTGTTAATATTGATTTTGTATCCATATACTTTCTGAATATGTTTATCAGTTATTTAAGTCTTTTGGTTGAGTTTGTTGGGTCACTAGGTATAGTATCATGTCATCTACAAATAGTGAACGTTTGAGTTCTTCTTTTCCTATTTGTACTCCTTTGACTTCCTTTTCTTTTCTTATTGCTCTGGCTAGAGTCTCAAGTACTATATTGAAGAGAAGTAGTGATAATGGACATCCTTGTCTTGTTCCTGATTTTAGGAGGAACTCTTGAAGTTTTCCCCCATTTAATATAATGTTCGCTGTGGGCCTATTGTAGGTTACCTTTATGATGTTGAGGTATGTTCCTTCTATTCTGATTCTCTGCAGTGCTTTTATCATAAATGGAAGTTAGATTTTATCAAAGGTTTTTTCAGCATCTATTAAAATGATCATGTGATTTTTGTCTTTGGATCTGTTTATATGATTAATTATGTGGAATGCTTTTCATATATTGACCCAGCCTTGCATCCCTGGGATGAAGCCTACTTGGTCATAGTGTATTATTTATGTGGTATTAAATGCATGTTGCTAGTATTTTGTTTAGCAGTTTTGCATCCAAGTTCATCAAAGATATAGGCCTGTAGTTTTCCTTCCTTGAACTGTCTTTATTTGGTTTGAGTATTAATGTGATGTTGGCTTCATAGAATGCATTTGGGAGATTCATGTTTCTCTTTATTTTGTGAAATAGATTGAGGAGTATTGGGATCATCTCTTCTATAAAGGTTTTATAAAATTCACTTGGGAAGCCACCTTGTCCAGGGCTTTTCTTTGATGGTAAGGTCTTTATTGCTGTTTCAATCTCTTTGATTGCTATTGCTTGGTTTTAGTTTTCTATATCTTCCTGACTAATTTTAGGAAGGTTGCATTTATTTAGTAAGTTTTCAATTTTCTCCAGATTTTCCATTTTATTGGACTATAATTTTTCAAAGTAATTTCTGTAAATCCTTTGGATTTCTGCACTGTCATTGTGATATCTCCTTTTTCATCTCTTTTCTTAGTAATTTGGGTGGTTTCTCTCTTTGTTTTTAGTTAAATTGGCTAGTGGTTTATTTATCTTATTAATTTTTTCAAGGAACCAGCTTTTGGTTTTGTTGATTTTCTGTATTGTTTTTTATTCTCTTTATTTCTGCTCTTATTTTCACAATTTCTTGTCTTCTACTGGCTTTGGGTTTATATTGTTTCTATTTTTCAAGGGCTTTGAGGTATGTCATTAAGTTATTTATTTAATGATTTTCTGTTTTTCTTGTGTGGGCACTCAGTGCTATAAATTTTCTTCTACTGCCTTCAAAGTGTCCCAGAGGTTTTGATATTTTGTATCTCTATTTTCATTTGTTTTATGAATTTCTTGATTTCATCCCTTACATCTTCTCTGACCTATTCTTCATTTTGAAAAGTGGTGTTCAGTCTCCATATGTTTATGTAGTTTCTCTGAGTCTTCTTATAGTTGATTTGTAGTTTTATTTCATTGTGGTCTGAGAAGAAACAGGGAAGTATGTCACATTTTTAAAAATATCTAGTGCTCACTTTGTGGCCCAGAATGTGATCTATCTTGGAGAAGGTTCCGTGAGCTGCTGAGAAAAATGTGTCCTCTGCTGTAGATGGGTGGAATATTCTATATGTTTCTAACAGGTCCATTTGATTAATGGTGTTCTTTAGGCCTGAGGTGTCTTTACTGACTTTTTGTCTAGAAGATCAATCTAATGGTGTGATAGGTGTGTTGAAGTCTCCCAGTATTATTGTATATGTGAATTCCAATTCACATGTGATTTAATATCACAAAGAGTTTGTTTTATGAAAGTAGCTGCACCTATGTTTGGAGCATAAATCATGATTATTGTTAATTCCTCATGCTGGATTTTTCCTTTTACCAGTAAAAATGACCATCTTTGTCTCTTCAAATAAGCTTGAGCTTGAAATGTAACTTATCTGAAATCATAGTTACAATTCCTGCCTGTCTTCATGTTCCATTGGCATAGATTACCTTGCTCCAACCCTTTACTTTAAGTTTGTTGCTATCTTTATTTGTAAGGTATATTTCTTGCAAGCAGCATATAGATGTATTCTGTTTTTTTTTTAATCCATTTTGCCACTTTATGTCTTTTTATTGTGGAGTTGTGTCATTTTACATTCTGTGTGATTATTGAGAGATGATTTTTAATTCCCAACATGTTGAAATTTTACTTCTGTATGAAATATTGTTTGCTCTTCTCTTCTTAGTTGTCTGCTGGATGAAAATTCTTGTTTCTATGGTTCTGGCTGTATTTCTTGTTTCTTCTTTGTAGTTGGTCTCTTTGAGTATTTTCTCTAGTGCTAGTTTTGAAGACATAAATTCCTTCAGCTTTTGCTTGTCATAGAAGAATTTTATTTCCCCATCTAATTTGAGGAATAGTTTGCTGGGTAGAAAATCTTTGGCTGCAAGCTGTTTTCTTTCAGAGTTTGGAATATGTTACTTCAGGCCCTTCTGGCTTTCATGAATTGGTTTGGGAAGTCTGGAGTGATTCTAATTGGTTTCCCTCTGAATGTCACTTTGGCTTTGGCTTTTGTTGCCTTTAAGACTCTCTACTTGGCTTCTACATTGGTCATTTTGACTATTATGTGGTGTGGAAAACCTTTTCTCTGATCTTGTCTAAAGAAAGTTCTATAAGTTTCCTGTACCTGTGTGTCAATCTCGTGCTCTGTGTTTCGAAAATTTTCTGCTATTACTTCTTTGAAGAGATTGTTGAGCCCCTTAGTTTCATCTTCTTTTTCCTCCTCTATACCAATTATTCTCAGATTTGCTCTTTTAAGATAGGACTATATTTCTTCAATGTCTAATTCCTGCTGTTGAATTGTTTTTTCTATGTTACATAATATGTGTTCATTTTTGGAGTGATCATCTTCTAGGAG